>NC_090836.1:69418200-70043200 GCF_028021215.1 Eschrichtius robustus
AAAACAGAGAACTGGTAGGTGTGTTTGTGTGTGTGTATGTATGTTTTTTTAGGCATTTAGAAGCAATATATTATTCATATGTGTATATATTTCCAACATGTTCTTAATTTATTGTTAGACCTTATATCATGAGCCCCGATAGACTGATTTGTTCTAAATGAGTAGGTTTTCTTATGCACCATATTAAACAAAAAACTTAGGTATAGATCTCCACATTTTTTTCCTACATCGCAGTCTAGTTATCAGTCTTTTCCTTTGTAGTTAATTGTTTTATGTTTCAAGGAACATTTTTAATAATGTTATATGAGTCTTTTCATTTTATTAATTCAAATTTGATTCATAGCAGCTAAACTAATAGAGATCTATCATACAGACACCACAATAGGATCTCTGTATTGTTTTCATATTTAATTATAGAAAACATGAGCATCAACTGATGATTCTTATTAAGTTTTGTTTCTTTAGTAGCAGTACTTTAATTTTGTTTTATTTTTGTTCAGATGAAAATGTGAAGCCAGATGAGTTTATGAATTTGAAAAAATCTCATGAAGTTCAGGCAATGTCAGAGCTCATCAGCAGTATTGCTGATTACTGTGGAATAAAGCAGGTAAGAGTATTTGCCTATATATTCATGTGTTAAAATTATTGCCATTTTGGGGGGTATCATTCAAATTTCCTTTTCTACTACGACTGTCTAGCCTTTAAAATGTCATTAAGTAATAGCTGATGTGAGATGTCACATCACATCTGATCCTTTAAAACTGCTCTCATTTCCCAATATACTGAAATAAAAACAAATTTATACTAAAAATAAGATATGACTATTAATGTTTTGCCACAAATTTCACTCTTTTCAGAGTGGATAGAAGCTATGGTAATTCTCTTTTTCTTATGTTGCAACTCCAATTTGAGGCAGCATTATGAAGATGGCATTCTGCAAAATTGTTTACCACTAGGTGTTCTCAAGGACCTGGGTTACCATGCTGTGGTCTGGGGCACCTGCCTCATTATTGTAACATAAAGAAACTTGGATTCTTTCATAGTGTCAGAATTATAATGCATTCCTGTTGTAAAAAATAGCCTTTATGAAGGGTAGTAATGTCTGAAAATAGATGTTAAAATAAAATCAGTGATTGCCTCCATTGGCCTATAAAAACAGTAAGTTATTTTTCTTATCCCTACAAGAACATCTATGGGGGTAATGGAGGATTTTTTCCCTTCTTCAGTTTTTATTAGGTGTTAGAATCTTTTCCATGTATTCTTTCAGACTTGTGGAGAGTTTGAGATTGATTAGAAAACGATCACAGCTTGGGCCGGGCATGCAGAACCACTTATGGCAACAGAGATCTCTAGAGTAGGAACTAAAAGGCAAGAGCCAAGGTAATAGTTTTCAGCCTTTTCTCCAGTGTATCATAGCTAAGCATTACCTGTCAGGATCGGTAACGGGCTCACCGTGACAGTAATACTCACCTAGAGTAAAAAGGGCAAGTACACAGTAAAATTTAACAAACTGCTGCTGTACGTAACACATGGATGAATATTAGAAACATAAAAATGAAGGGGAAAAATAAGCAATTTACAGAAGACTACGTATTTTATGGTATCGTTTTTTAAAGCTCTTAAGCAAAATAATGGTATATTCTTAATGCAAAAAATATATGCAAAAAAACCATTAAAGAAGCAAGGGAATCATAAACAATCATTTGAGAATAGTTGTTACCTCTGGTAGGGGAAGCAGGGAGATGGGATATGGAAAGAAAACAAGTTATATGGACTGGAAATACTAACATTCTAGTTCTTAGGATGGCTGGTGGGTTCACGGGTATAGCAGATGCTACTGGATGCTTTATTCAGATACTCTTGGGCCTCACCATTTCATGGTGTGCCGGGCTGCTTTCTACCTGTTTCTACATTTCTTTTCCTGTGGGTTTTCTCTGTCTGCTGAAGCATGGCACTGCCTGCATACAAGTTCTGGGGATTAATTCCTCCCTGTGAGCATCCTTGAATTAATGACTAATACACATTGATAAACAAATACGTCAACTCCCGGACTTTCCAGGTGGGATGACTATGAGGTATGTGTTCTACAGTAGCTCTCCAAGTTTCTCAGTGTGATTAACCCAGGTTGCCCTAAAGTGGTATTTTGCTTAAGAACATACCTTTTATTGGGCTGTCTTCCTTTCTCTTTTTTCTCTTCTCTATTTTCCTGTCAGTGTTTTCTTCACTTCCCAAATAAGTCACCTATACCTAAATCTTCGAGGGGTATTTATTATTAGAATGGAAATCCAAGTCCATTCTTCAGAAGATTTTTGTGAGGAGTAAATTATGTATGCATATGGATACATGTGTGTAAGTAAAAGCCCTTTGACATCTGTACGTAACGGAAGTCAAAACATTAAAGTGAAATTAACTAAAATTTTCCAGAAATAAAATTAGTTTGTTTTTTTTTTTTTTGGCTGCGACACACAGCATACAAGATATCTTAGTTGCCTGACCAGGGATTGAACCCACGCCCCCTGCAGTAGAAGCACGGAGTCTTAACCACTATTGTTCTTTATAACTTTACATTTCAACTGCATTTATTCTTTTATTTATATGAAATATTACATAATAAATAACTTTAAATTAATAAAGCAGATTTATTTCTAAAGTGCAGAGAAAAAAAATTTGAAATAGCTTAATGTTTCATGTTAGACCTTCTCTAAGGGAACTTTTTTCATAGTGATGGAGATTGTTTCTAGTGAGTGAAAAAAACCTGTATTAAAGGTTTTTTATTTTTTAAAGAAAAAAACCTGTATTAAAGGTTTTTTCTTTTTTAAAGACTTACAGGGTCTTTCTCTTGAAATTACTTAATAGCAATATTTGATTCTCAAAATAGTTAAGTTTGAAACATATTATGTGTGTACTATTTTTACTTTTAAAAAGCAGATTTAATAAATGTAGATTTCATGGGGATAGTTGGAAACCCAGATACTAAAATCTTAACTTTACTAGTGACCAAAAAGAACTAGAGAGGAAAAAAAAACAATTTATTTTTGCCTCAACCACATTGCTCCCTACATGCCAAAAACCTTTGCCTCTCTCATCCCCATTACCAAGTCTTCTTACTTCTTAATTTTTATTTCTAAAATATGTTCACTGATTCACACTTACATGCATGCGTTCATTTATTAAATATTTCTTTGGCTCCTACCATGTGTCAGGTGCCGTTATAGATGCTGAGGATACAGTAGTAAACAAAACAAAACATATCTTTGCCTTTATGGCATTTGTACTCTAATGAGGAGAGATAGATAATAAAATCATTATAAGTATATTTTACTGTATATGTTGATATACTTCAAGGAGAAAAAAAATAAAAAGGAAGTAGCTAATTCAGGGATGGGGGATTAAAGCTTTTGATTAGGAAGAGAGGGGCAAGTAAGACCTCATTGTAAAGATAGCATTTGAGTTAAGATCTCCTTCAAGAGGTAAGAGAGTTATCCATTAGAATATCCGGATGAAAAATTTTTTAGATGGAGGGAATAGCACATTCAGTGGCCCTAAAGCGGGAATATACTTGGTGTATTCTTTTTTTAAAAATTAATTAATTAATTAATTTATTTATGGCTGCATTGGGTCTTCGTTGCTGCGTGTGGGCTTTCTCTAGTTGCAGCGAGAGGGGGCTACTCTTGGTTGTGGTGCACGAGCTTCTCTTGTTGTGGAGCACGGGCTCGAGGCGCACGGGCTTAGTTGCTCCGTGGCATGTGGGATCTTCCCGGACCAGGGCTCGAACCCGTGGCCCCTGCACTGGCAGGTGGATTCCTAACCACTGTGCCACCAGGGAAGCCCCACTTGTTGTATTCTTGAAAGAGCCAAGAAGCCAGATTAACTCCAGTGGTGAGAGCAAGGACAAAGTAGTAGGAGCTGAGGTTGTGGTGGCAGAAGCAGGTCATGAAGTTGTAGAGTCTTAGAGGCCATTGTGATGATTTGGGCTTTTATCTTGAATGAGATGGGAAGCCGTTGGAGCAACTGGATCACTCTGACTGCCGTGTTGCGGAGTGTTATGAAGCAAATATTGGGCTGGCCAAAAAATTTGTTCGGGTTTTGGTACCATGTTACGGAAAAACCCGAATGAACTTTTTGGCCAACCCAATATTTCCATTACCTTTGCACTCTTCGCCATAGTCTTTGTAAACATTCAAGCTGGTTCTTTTCAGAAATTAGCTCATATGTAAGCATGAGCTTCCAGAGTTGAGGCAAAAAGCTTAGTAACAAAGGAGGTTAGTAGCAGGAGATAAGTTTAGGGAAGTGATGAGAGATTTTACTTAGAGGCGTGGTATGATCAGTCTTTGTTTTGTTCTCTTGAGAATAGACTCAAGGAGGGAAGGTGAGAGCAGGGAGATCATTGAGGAGGCCGTTGCAATAACCTAGACTTAGGGTGCAGTTGGTATGAAATACCCTTGGTAAGACTGGATTTTTTCACAATTCAGGTGGAGGGTATGAGAGAAAGAAAGGAGTCTTGTTCTCCACCTGGAAGTATGGAGATACTATTAACTATGATGGAGAAGATTATGGGAGGGGCAGGTTTTACAGAGACTATCAAGAACTTAGTTTTGAACATGTTAAATTTGAGATGCTTATAAGACATTCAAGTGGAAATGTTAGGTACACTGTTGGATATGAGTATGAAGTTCATGGTAGAATTCCATACTGGAATTATAAATTTGAAAGTCATTAGCTTATAATAGTAGGGAGATCTCCAGGTCAGTCAACAAAATATAACTCTCCTGTCTGAAGTATAGTACCATGCTAATACTAATATTAAGAAATGTAATCACTATGTGTAGCAATATTTCTATGAGAAAGTCTTCTAAGCAGTATTAGGAAACAAGGAAGATACTTCCCACCAGGTATTACACTGGAGACTCGTCTATCTTCAAACCTATAAGATGATCCAGGAAGGAAAAGACCGTTGTGAGTAACGGGTAAGAGATCAGGATTGTGAAGGTTTTGCCACTCAGATAAGAGAGTTTGAAGGCAAAAATATGTATGATTTATGTAACCTTTAATTGTAGAGTTTGCCATTCTCTTGCTAACACTGTATATATTACTGAAAGGCCAATTTGGAGAGGGATAAAAATCAGTTTGGGTCAGTAAGATATAAGTGAGCTGATAGATTTTTCTAGGAAATTTTGCCTATTACTGAAAAGGGTTTCAGATATTATATTGTGAAGACATGATTCTTAGGTTTTCCCCAGCCATCTTGCAACCAGAGGAATTACAAATACGTTGGCCCAAACGCCATATGTGGTTGAGCCTCTGGTTGGTTCAGCTACTCTACTGCCAGATTTCTTAAGTGAGGTGAGCTTTTCTCAGTGATGGAAATTTGATGTTCTGTTAACTTGCAGACAAAATTTTCCTCATTCACAAGTGGAATTGTTATATGCAGATCTGGGAACAAACTCAATTACCTCTTGGTAAGAAAACATCTGTATTGGGGGGAACAAATGTCCTGGTGCTTACAAACAACCCATTGGTTGCTAACATTAAGCCTGCCATTGGCATCAGTGAATGTGTTTTTGTAGAAGGAAGGGAATGGAGAGCTTTGCTTTCTCTAGAGATTCAGATATGGGGAAATTGATTAATAGAGTTTCTACTCTATAGCCCTTGTATTCATGAGTATGGTATCTTCAGATAGATTGTAGTTCCTTAGGATCAAGGTATATAATGCTTCTGTATTTCCCATAATACCTAACCTAGAGATTAACATTAAAAAGGGGGCATAGGGAATTATTTGTAAGCTAGACACTTATTTAGCAGACATCATTTATTGGAGTTTTACCTATGAATTGCAATTTTGCTTGAATTGAAGTTTTTGAGGATTTCATTGATGATATGCATTATTTCAAATACAGGAAATTTTCCTTGAGTGGCTCATATTTATGTCAGGATTTAATTGGTTTTAGGAATTAAAGATTAGATATAATGAGATTAGATAATGATTTCCTATGATAATATTTCTGTAATTGTCCATTTATTTCTTATGAAATGACATGACAATACAGTAAACAATCTTGGTAATTTTATATGTCTTTTATCATTTTTAGTTTTATTGAGGTATAATTTATATATTCACCAATTCTAGGTGTACACTTTGATGCATTTGGTAATTGTATGCAGTTGTTTAGCCACTGTAAGAAAAAATATTTCTGCCACCATAAAAAGTTTTCTCATACCCTTTTGCAAGATATTTCCTCCTCCATTCTCAAGGAATTACTGCTCTGCTTGTAGTTTTGACTTTTCTAGAACATCGTATAAGTGGAATCAAATAATATGTAGATGTTTGTGTTTGACTATCCTTTAGCGCATAGTTTTTAGAGTCATCAATATTTTTATGTGCATTGACTCTTTGTTCCTCATTTTTGGGTATAGTATGCTACAGTATGGATATACCACAATTTGTTTTTCAATTCATTGGTTGATGGATATTTGAGTTGTTACCAATTTTTTTGGCCGCTATGAATTTATTCACATACAAGACTTTGTGGACATGTTTGCATTTCTCTTGGGTAAATAGCCCAGAGTGGGATTTGTAGGTTGTATAGTAAGTGTATGCTTTAACTCTATGTTAAACTGCTGATGTTTTCCAAAGTGACTGTACCATTTTATATTTGTGTATATCTCATTATGATTTTAGTTTGCAGTTTCCAAAAGAGTAGTGATATTGGACATCTTTTTATAGTGGTCATTTGTATATCTTCTTCTGTGAAGTGTGTGTTCAAATGCTCTGCCCATTTTTTAATTGGTGGCTTGTCTTATTATTGAGTTGTTAGAGTTCTTTATATATTCTGGACACAAACCCTTAGTCAGATACATGTTTTGCAAATATTTCTTACCCTTTTTAACTATGTATTTTGAATAGCAAAGGTTTTAATTTTAATGAAGTCCATTTTTCAATTATTTCTTTGTAGTTTATGCTTTTTATGTCCTACATAAGAAATCTTTTCCCCTCCCAATGTCACAAAGATACTCAGGAATTAAAGATATGCCTGCTTGGCATATGACATGTAAAAATCTTTTTTTTCCCATACAGACATCCAGTTATACCCACACCATTTGTTGAAAGGACTATCTTTTCCTTTGAATTACTTTAGTTGTTTTGACTATATATATAACTGTGGGTCTATTTCTGGACTCTGTTTATTCCATGGATTTATATTTCTATTTTTATACCAGCACTACACTGTTTTGATTACTGTAGTTTTTTTTTTGTTTTTTAAAAAAACAGTTTTCTTTTTTTAATATTATTAATTAATTAATTAATTTATTTATTTTTGGCTGTGTTGGGTCTTCGTTTCTCTGCGAGGGCTTTCTCTAGTTGTGGCGAGCGGGGGCCACTCTTCATCGCGGTGCGCGGGCCTCTCACTGTCGCGGCCTCTCTTGTTGCGGAGCACAGGCTCCAGACGTGCAGGCTCAGTAGTTGTGGCTCACGGGCCTAGTTGCTCCGTGGCATGTGGGATCTTCCCAGACCAGGGCTCGAACCCGTGTCCCCTGCATCGGCAGGCAGATTCTCAACCACTGTGCCACCAGGGAAGCCCTGTAGTTTTATATTGATTCCTGAATCAGTGTAAATCCTCAAATTTTTTCTTTTCAAAATCGTTTTGGTTATTCTAGGTACTTTGCCTTCTCATATAAATTGTAATATCTGCTTATGAATTTCTTTTAAAAACCCTGCTGGGATTTTGATTAGGATTGCATTGAATCTATATGTCAGTTTGGGAGAATTGCCATCTTAATATTGAGTCTAACTATTTCATGAATATGGTATATCTTTATTTAGCTCTTTTAAATTTTTCCTATGCAGTGTTTTCTAGTTTTCAGTGTATAGATCATGCATAACCTCTGTTAAACTTATGCCTAGATTTGTATTTTTATGCTATTTTAATTCAATTGGTTTTAAATTTTATTTTCTAATTGTTCTTTACTACTGTAATGCATATGTTCTGTTGGTTCTTTATTCATTTCTAATGAGCTTGTATCTTGACACATTGCTAACTTGACTTACTAGTTCTTTTAACTTTTGTATGCATTCCTTAGAATTCTCTACAGATACAATCATGTCATCTATGAAGAAAGACAATTTTACTTTCAATATTTATGTCTTTTACATCTTTTCCTTGACTTATTATTACACTGCTTAGAACTTCTCTTAAAATGTTGAATAAAAATGATGAGAGTTGTTGGTTTTTAATAGTAATCAAAAATTAAAATTAAAAAAAGCATAACAGGTTGTATAAATTATACATTCCTTTACTTACTTTTTAAAAAAAAATATCGCGAATGCTTTCAGTTACCATCTGACTAAAATCCTTTTAATTCATTCTGGTTTTCTTTAGATAATTGACCTGGGTTCTGGAAAAGGCTACCTAAGCTCCTTTTTGTCCTTAAAGTATGGCTTAAAAGTTTATGGAATTGATTCCTCAAATACCAATACTCATGGAGCTGAGGAGAGAAACAGGAAACTGAAGAAACATTGGAAAGTCTATCGTAGGCGGTCAAAATTAGATGTCAATGGACTGGCATTACAAATGGCAAAAGAAAGGAAAGTGCAAGATGAAATTAAATTTAAAGCTGATATTGAGGGAGTATGTAACAGCAGTACTGCAAATCAAGAACAGATGTCAACCTCGGACTTTCTGCCAGATTTTTCAGCCTCTGTAATTTCTAACATCAGAAAACAAATGGAAAACCTACATGTTTATTCACATCGAGAAGAAAATTTGTGTTTTGAAAATGCCTTTTCTCTTAGGGACCTTTTGCCTATTAATGCCATAGAACCTACTTCTTCATCCCATATACCCAAGAGAAAAATGTCTGAAACAAATAAAGAGAGAAGAAAAATGACGTCAAAGTCAAATGAATCCAATATATATTCACCTTTAACATCTTTTATCACTGCTGATTCAGAACTACATGATATTATTAAAGATCTGGAGGTAATTTGATTTTTTTAATTCCTTAATTTCATTTATATATAAAGGCTTTAAGACATAGAATTAAGTTTTAATGATAGCTTACTTAACCTGCGTATCTTATTTGATTACATTAATATAAAGGACCAAGAAAATAAAATTATATTCAGGCTTTCATGATTTCCACAGCAATCAAAATCTGACAATCTGACAATTATGATTTTCCAGAAGGGAGTACCCTCCACTCATTTGTAAGCCTAAATTAGACAGAAGTACCAATACTAAATCTAGTCAGCTAAGTTCTCGTTATGCAATTTATGAGTTGTTAAAATTCCAATCCAAGAAAGCTCTTACATTTTATTTAAATTTGAAGTAAAGACGTACCTAGGGCAATATTATGTTTAATGTTAGCCTTGGTAACCAAATTTGCAATTTTCTTGAGCAAGACCAACTTCTGAGTATTCTTAAAAAATTTGAACTTTTTCTAAACTGCAAGTATGTCAAGTTATGCAGAGATAATATATCTTAAAGGCAACATTGTATGTGAAAACAGTATTGTAGAGGAGTTTTTAGAAATCATTTGGCCTGACTCATTGTTTTAAAAAAAATGGGGTAGCCTTTGATGTTATAATATTCTACTCTTGTTAAATTTTTTGAAAATTCTTCCCTAAAGAATGAATAAACAAAAGATACCAGAATTCTTTATAAATTTAAATCCTTGTTTGGTAGCTAACCAGTGTTTTGTTACTTTGTCATTTTAGAATGGGGAATTTTTCTTTTTCCCAGATATTTCAGGATTTCACTAATTATGGGAAACCGGTTAATCCTCATTAATTGTTTTTCCAATATATAAAATCAGTAATTAAGTTATAGCTTAACCTTCTGTTAGGGTTAAATAACCCCAATTACTTTAACCTGACTTAAAAATGTATACATTTTTAGGGCTTATTGTCATATATTTATGTTTTTAAAAGTCTTCTGGAAAATATATGATCAAAACTGTATGCAGACTTTTATAAGAATTTGACTTATAAAAGATATGCTGGAAGATTGTATCTTGGGTCCTTAGTTAAGTAGCAATTTAATAACCAGAGTTAACCAATGCCTCCCATCTCCTCCCCTCCCCACCCTACAGCACACACATACAATACTTAAATATTTTACTGTTAGGATAATATGCTGATTATGTATTTTTGTTTGCCACCTGCTGGTATTTTTAACTAACCTTGTGTAATGAATACACTGAAAAATGAGATTAAATATCTTGGTGTTATCTTTAGGGAGAACTAGCCTAAAAGAGAGAGATTTATATCTCTGTTATCGACCCTTAATTAACAATAAGCCCTTTCTCTCTGAATTCCTTTTTATTTATAACATTATAATGTCTAAATAAAACCTACCCAAACTATGTAATCATTGAGAAAAGCAAAATAGTTGCACAACACTCCAGAAATTGTGCTTTGAAGAGAATGTTGGTTGAAGCAACAGAATGTTCTATCAGGTTGAAGCAACTTACAGGTACAATTATTTTCTTTAGAAAGGTAACACTTCAGTCCTGTCTATGTCTACATCATATGGGCTAAAATCACATTTTTGGTAAAATAACTTAAGTGAAAAAATTGTATTTGTTCTGAAGATAGTTATACGAATATACTTGATTCACATCTTAATGTCCATTATTTTGAATTTATAACATGATGATGATGATGTAAGAATAGAAGACATTTACTGAATTGTATTGGATGCCAGAGATTGTACTAAGTCATTTACCAGTATTAACTTATTAAAGTCTTGCAATAACCCATTGAGGTGAGATACTATTATTAGCCTCATTGTACAGAAGAGGAAACTAAGGAACTGAAGAGTTCAAACAAACAAACGGTATATTGATCAAGATTCTGTGAGTGCGTGCCTATGCACCCATTCTGTATGTGTATACATCTAAATTAGGCTTTGGATAATTAGGAGAACATTATCCAAATTCTATCCAAAAATAAAATTTTTACATAAAATTCATGTTATAAAATTTAGAACAAAAATTTTATATTGAATTTAATCTTGTCATATTTGATGCAGTGAACGAACTAAGTAAACTTTTGGTGTTGGAGTAGAAATGCCGACTTAGCAACACTTAATTTTATTTTTTAGGACAATGTTTTATAAGTTTCGATGGGTATGGGTGAAGAAGTGAATTTTAAAAACTGACTAGTAAGGTATTAATGTGTCTCAAATCATAAGTTTGTCCTAGTAGTGCAGGCTACGTTGTATTGATCCAACGTTAGTTTGAGTAGTCGTTAAGCAAGTATCAGTTGTAAAAGAAACCAGAGAAAATTCAAATGAGTCACCAGAAACACTAGAAAATCAACTGAAAGTTATGTCAGTTTTGGTAAAAGATCAGTCATTTTGCCTTTAAAGGCAATAGTTATTTGTTACGAAAATAAAAGACATACAATACTTTCTAGGTAAAGTTTCATCATTTTAAAAAGCTCTACATCTTCTAATAAACATTTAAATGTTTTTTAACCCTCCTTTTAATTTCCAAAATTTATTTTTCCTTCTCATTTTTTTTTTATTTTCGTTTTTTGAGGATTGTTTGATGGTAGGTCTGCATACTTGTGGAGATCTTGCTCCAAATACTCTGCGAATATTTACTTCCAAGTCTGAAATCAAGGGAGTTTGCAGTGTGGGTTGTTGCTACCACCTCTTATCTGAAGAGTTGGAAAACCCACATAAAGGTACCAGTTCTTCGTATCCCATAATTTTATTTATTTGAGCATAATGGCTGCTTTGTATCGCTCCTTTTTTTGTTGTTGACATTATTGTCGCTTTGAATTAACATTTGAGATAATATCTGATGTTCTTGCCATTTTAGAAATGTCACATCAAATGACATTCGATGAACTATCACTTGCGTTGTATTTTATTGTGGATTGTTTAGTCATAGTATGGTCTTAATGAATGCCGAAAACTGCAAATATGTGAAATACTTGTGCGGTGTACTTTTAGAGAACTTCTGTTTACAAATATTTCTAAGATATACGTTTACTAAGGTAGTAAAGCTAAGTTTTTTTGGCATAAATATAGAATGGGCCAGGTTTCTTTTCACTTCCAAAGGCTTCTCAATTTTGTAACAAATATTGATATTTGTCCCCTCAAAAAGTTTCTTACAGTAGTTTGAAGGGTCAAAATACTATGATTTTAAAAAGCTGGAAAACTGTGCAATTGTATTAAAATAACAGTATTCAAACTGTGCTCCCTGGGCTGAGAAGGTGCCTGAGGGGCAAAGTACAGAGTACGTTGACAGGACTGAAAACACCTACAACCCTTCCTCCAGAGCAGCTCCTGAAATTCCTCTCTTTGATCCATTTTATATGTTATTTCTCTTATTAGACACATGGTTTCAAAACCACTGGTTCAGGTTAGATGGTTATTTAGATGGCTATCTATTAATATTAGCAGTTCTCTTTTCTGTTAGTTTAGTGAAGTGTTTATCAACATCCAGTGTCCCTTGGTAAGAATTTTTAGGTCAGGAAGTTGTGTGAATATAGATGGTATTGCTTGCTCTTTTTCTCAATTTTAGAACCCAGATGACTGTAAAAATTTGATTATTTGTCATTTAGTCATTTCCAACAGGTAAAAATTATGATGGTATGATTCTACTGAAAATTGCCTGGGTGAAACAGGTCATCCTTAAAACTGGCAAAGGTTTTTGGGGAAAAGAGTCAATTGAATTTGAATTTTTTATGTCAGGGTTCTAAAAAGTATCTTTTAGGAAAAGTACACAGAAGTAAAATTGTCAATATATAGAGATACACAGAGTGAGAGAAAGAAAGCAAATTGGCAAAAAGTTAACAATTAAACAATTTAAACAATTAAACAAAGTTTAATTTAAATGAAGAATATATGTTTGTCATGCCATTATTTCCAACTTTTCTCTGAGTAAAAAAATTTTCAAGATAAAAATTGGGGGGGGAAAGTGAACCTAAAAAATTATTTATTCTAAAGTATATACCCAAATATTTACATTACTTTATAGCCCTTTTTGTGCATCTTTCCTAAAAGAAATGAAAAAATAAAAAACCTTTAATACAATCACAGTTTTACAGCTTTTAAAATATTAAATGCAAACTGTTTTCCTGGATCAGCAAGCATAAAATTTTAGGTAGGGAAGTTTTTGTTCTTAGTTCAAGAGCTTCCTGTTCCATAGGTACAATGAAATGGGTTTTTTAAATAATTGGCTTAGTTCAGGGTAGGTGTAACCACTTGGTGTGTCTTTCAATTCAGAGATACTGTCTCACAGTGTAAGATCTTTAATTTCAGTTGCCCGCTTCCTTCTTTCACTTTATCATCATGCCCCCCCCAAATGCCTTCCCCTTCCAAAGGGCCTCCCTCTCCTCTTTAGGTGACACATCTTAAGACTGCCATCTCTGGTCGGGCTGGACCCTTGCAGCCATTGCTCAGTATCGTCAGGTCTCAGACTTAATCTCTGTACTTTACACCATGAGTGGGATCCTCTCTTTTGGCAGCGCTCTCTGTTCTCTGTCACACACATTTTTCTACATCTGACTCTCCTTCTGGAGTGATCCCCAGAGCTGGTTCTGCTGGTTTGAGATGTTTATTTCTTCACTTACACTTAAATCAAAATACGTAGTGTACATGTGGCTTATGAGTAATTTTATCTATCCTCTGTCTGGTTTTTGTTGAGTATGTAAAGAAATTCAGATTTAAGTGGCTATGGTTATTTTATGACAACCAGGAAATGTCTCTGGTACATTTTTCATCTGATGTCTGGTTCTTCAGTTGTGTTCTGTAAGGGGGTTGGCAGAAGCTACTTGCCAGGGTAGGAAAAAAATGAAGAGAGTGACCAGTTGCTCCTGTGCCTGTCCATTTTATGTCAGTCTTTAGGTACCTTTTTTTTCTTTTATTTTCCCTAGTCAAATAGTTGTTTAATATTCTTAATTATACTTATTTATAATGTGTTTTAATAAAGTGCAAACAAACGTAAGGGAAGATATATATTTTTAGAGCTAAATAACAAGATTAGAGAGAGACCTTTGGGTTATGAGACCACTTTAGTTGCCTTTTCTAACACGCTATTGCGTTAAATTGTTTAGAAGTATTTACTGACCAGGTATTCAGACTGAAATGAGAAATAGCTCTGAACAAGGCATGTTCGGTAGAGAGGCCTTTGCGCAATCTGAAGGAAGAAGAAAGATTAGTGCATCCACGTCTTCAGCCTCTCCCACTTCGTTTCTGCCATGGAAAGATTTGATAGATTCATGAGTAGAGTGTAGACACTAGTTTTTATTCACCTTTGTATCTTCAGAACTGAGCACATTGCCTCAAACGTGGTTCATGTTGATCAATGTTTGTACAATGTGTGTTGAATAGATAATCGAGTGACAGTTGCCTTTGTTCACTGCATCGATAGGATGACTTTGGGCCCAGAACTCAGGCAAGAAAAAGTGTTGGAAAGGTTTGTTAATGACAGTGAGTGGCAGCTGCAAACTCTCATCTTCCCTTCTTACAGGCAGAGTTAATTCATGGAAAGGCCTTCCTGTCAAAAATATCTTAACCTTTGAGAATCATTGAGATGATCAGGTAAACAATACTAAGCTTAAGTGGTTAAAGCTAATAGTAATACCTTAATGTTATTTGATTTCCTCATAAATACCTGAAAAGAACAGAGGGTGGGAGCCTTGCTTGTCAGAAAAGCAAAGAATAAGCAGGAAGAAACAGGGCTGAGTGATATGATGAATTAGGTGAAGATGTATGCAATGTGAGTACCTTCAAATACTGTGGAAAGAAAGAGTTGGAAAGCCAAGAGATAGGAGAAAAATAAGTGATAGGAATAACAAAAGCAACCTTGGTTCATGTTGCAGTTTTGCCTAGCTTCGGACTGCCACATTTTCTCATCTCAAAAACCAGATGGCAAAAGTCACTCCCTTCTCTCTTTCCCACACCCCTATTTCCATTTTCCTTGCCTGATCTTGGCTATAGTAAAAGGAGAGAAGATATGAACCATCTCCTGCAATGTTTATAACAGTGTTTCTCAACTCTGGCTGGCCAGTTGGATTGTATATGACAGTTTCGGCGTCTAGATGCCTGGGACCCACTTCTGACCTTCTAATGTATAATCTCTAAGGATGGGATTTGAATATAAGTATTTTTAAGAAGCACTATAGGTAATTCTGATGAACAGCATCATTGAAAACAAGTGTTTGTTATGGTTCCTAAGAAGACAGAATTTTAGAAGATGTTCTGTAGAAATATATTCAAGGTTATTTGTAGTTATTTTAACCTCTCCCATGCAGAGACTTAGGTGGACTCTACTCATGTGCTCGTTTGCATATCCAAACCAAAGGCTGAACCCCGAAGGGTCCAGAAGGGTATATCAGAGTCTAGAGTGCAAAGTAATTAACCCCCCCCCCCCCAAAAGCCCTTGAAGCATAGAGCTCAGAGTGAAAACCCGGGGAAACCAAACATAGAGGGCATAAATGCACAATAAAGTTAAGGGTTAGAAACTAGACAAAATCAAGGGGAAAAATGTAGAACAAGAAAAGAATGTCCAAGATAATTATTATGAGCACCATTAGAATTTTGATAGCTTAACTTTACTGATGAGCAGTGATGTCTGTGTGTGTGTGAAGGCAGACAACAGCAAGCAGTTTGTTCTTGTCTATTTAGCAGTGACTGTTCGCAAAGATAGAATATGGATGTGGTCTTATTTTGTATATACAGCATATGCTATATAGTCCTAGTATTCCTTACTAAAATAGAAATCCACCACTGTACAGTTTGATCATTCTATTAAAATAACTAACTTATAGGGCAAGGTGTTCGCATGGACAAGGTTAGAGTATTTCCTGTCATATGTCTAGGACTAGGTTCCATGGAGGTATATTTCTGAATAATCAAGTATGTCATCTGTCGCTCCCTTCATATCTTACACACCTGCCTCTAACCCTCAGTTTGTTTGCACAGCTGTTTTTAAGTTTGGATTGGGGCAGTGTTGCCCTTTGGGATGTACATTTGAGTTATTAATAGTCCAACATAGTACAGTAGAAAAGTCTGGTGTGTACACTGCAACTTTTTATGATGATGTGTACTATGTAAACAATATGTGTTTTACATGAATATGTTTACCAAGTATGCTGTGGTAGACCATAGAGGTGGTCTGTCATGAATGTTAATTTTCAAAAATACCTCAAAACTCTCTGAGCAATTATGAATACCGAAGTTCTACCATATGTTTTAAAAACTGCTTTCAATATTTATACATTATAAGCCAGTAGTTCCTAGGAGAACACGAAATACCAGAAACAGTATTATTTATTGCAGTGCTTTGTAGAACATATATGTTTTCCCAAGCTTGACTTGTTTCAGTGTTTTGTCTTAATATTGATTATCATTGTCATAATTAATTTGAAATGTTGATATTATTTCTTCCCCCTGAAGTTGGAGAGAGAACTTCTTTTGGTTGTTTTTCCCATAAAGGTAGAAACATGCTGAGGAAACACTACTGGTTACCTATCCAGATCCACATCTCTCTTCTTCCTTGCTAACTGAACTATGATTTTGTTCAAGCATCAGTTATTAGGAAGATTGAGCCCTGCTATAGCCTCAGAAATATGTGACTCTCAATCTAAATTAGTTATGGTAATTCCATTTATTTAGGAAAGGATATGAGACACAGTTCTTATCAATGAGGAGCATATCTACTAGAGAGTTTCCTAGGAAATTTTTTTTTTTCTGTTAAAAGTGAACACAAGACAGAAGCAGCGCTTTTTTTCTGCCTCTGGACTTTATCATCTGTATGTGTTTTTTCAGCCTAACGTATCAACCTGCTAGGTATTCTGTCAGAAATTGATGTTAGTGCTGTAACTGAGTCATTCAGGCCCGGTCTGAAGAATGAATGGTAATTTTCTTTTCCTGTATGTTTATATGATCATATCTGAGGCCTAGGAGTGTAGCATGAGTAGAGAAAGAGTTGGGATCCTAGAAAGTCAGATCAGGTGGTTTCATAGAGCTTACTGAGTGGCCTTATTAGGAGCTCCTTCTAGAAGCAGCCCTCGTCTGGGCAGAGGCTTGTGCTTGGTCTCTCCCTACCTCTTCCCAGCCCAATGTCAGGGAGTCTGCTAATATCGTAGTGCCTCCAAATACTGCAGATCTGCAGAGTCAAATATAAGTGGTGTAACCCTTGAAAGCCTTGGGCCTACCTTCATGTTTACCCCAGCCTTAATGTTTTACCCGGAAATTAAGGTGATCCTCCCTAGAGTCCTCCATCTCCTTTTGTTTTTTTAACCAAAGGAGGGCTGTAGATCATCTTGTAGCGGCATCTTTCAATCTGGTCCTGCCATTTCTGTATCAAATAGAAATTTGTTAAGGGGATATGATACCTTTCGTACTGTAAGTTGTTTCTCAATTTATGTCACCAGTAGGAATTTTAAGGAAGGAGGCTAGATTCTTACATAGTCATCTTCAATGTCTTTTAGAATTAACAATTGGTTTCACTGCTTTAAATTTAGAGGTACTTCACCTGGAAAGGTATCTGGATGTTGAAGGAAAATACTTTGAGCATATTATTTGAAAATGTAACATACTGTTTAAAAATAAGTGTATCTTATATTTTGAGATCTTTTGGATATTCAGTATATGCTGTTAAAAACTCCTAAGATAGTATTAGCTAGTTAGGGTCAGCATTACACCATGTATTGTAGCTACAGAAAGGTATGACTAATTTCTTAGTCAAGTAAATAGCAGTGAATTAATCTCATCATTGCAGCAATGCACACAATTGCTGTCTTTTCAGTAAAGATTTAACAGTATTTTCTATCTCATATAATATGTATTTTATTAAACAAATCTGTTTGTTTGCTTTCATCTTTTAATGCTAGAAGTTTGGAGGATGTAGAGGAATAAAGTGTGGTTTCTTTTTTCAAAAGAGCATGTACTTTACTTCCATTTCCAGCCGTGTATGATTTTTCTGAGGAACTCTCCTGCTATAGTTCAGCTAGACCCTGCTTAAATTAGAAAATGTATTTTTTTAAGCATTGCTGACTCTACAAAAATAAGGGAAATCTCCATGGATCAAGAAAAGTCAAAACCAAAAAATTAAAAGGAGAGAAGGGGAAGAGAGAGGAAGAGGAGTTGAAACTAGAGCAGGGAACTGTGAGCCATAAGATAGCAGATGGTGTTGTCTTGAGGCAAATGCTGGTCCCATTGGGATCTAGAGGCTAACGTTGGGCCCTCCTACATGTTGGGGGAGCTGGACCTGAAAAGCTCATACTAAGCCATGACCTTGAATGAGACAAGGCAGTCTTCCGTCAGTCCCATGCCGAAGCAAATTCAAATCTTTGTGGGGGAATACTTCCCAAGTTCTGGCCCTTGGAATTTCTACTGATTAAAATCTACCAAATGTAAGCTCAGAACTTAAAAAAAAAAAAAAGCTAAATCACCAAATCTGTCTGTCTAGGTATCCTGCCTGCCCCTCACCCCATTCAACTAAAAATACTGAATGTAATTAAATTTCATTTCTTAAAAGCATTGAAGTACTGGAAAGATACATAGTATTTATCAGGTCAATATAGAGGAGAAGGTAGGAGCCCACAAAGATGATGGAAACGCTGAAGCTACTAAGGGTATTTGTATACCATGGCAAACTTGAGCTTTGGTTTCAAAGCCCTGCAAGGAGTGGGTTACAGATGATAAAACTTGCACTTAGGCAAACACAGAGAGGAGTCCCATAGGACAAACTCTCCTAAGTTGAGACCACAAGGATAAGGACTAAAGTTAGAGCAGCTGTAGTAGAAATAGAGTAGATTGAAACATTTAAGATTATGTAGAGGAGTAGAGATAAAGGAGAAGGATTGTCAAGGACTATTATCAGATTTCTGTTCCAAGCCACTGGGTAGGTGATGGTACAGCTTACATGATGGGAAAAACTGAGGAAGGACCAAGTTTCAGGGCAAAGTTTTGAACATGCTTAATAATTTGAGATTGCTTTATATATGAGTGATCATATTTTGGGAAAGTTTTATAAATACAGACATCTAAATACATGGAAATGCAACTGTTGTAGCATAATCACATAGGATTTATTTTTCTCTTATTTTCCAGAAAATCTGTAAGGTAGTAGCTGACATTGGTTCATATGGTTCAAGGGTGTGAGGGCCAAGGTCTCTGCAGTTTCATTGGCCTTTCACTATGGTTACATAATGGCTGCTGCTGCTCCAGCCATTGTAGTTCAAATGGAAAGAAATATGAAGATGGAAGAACTTTTCCCATGTGAGACAGCATCCTTTAAAGAACTTCCCTGGAAATTCTACCCAACAACTTCCTCTCCTCCATAGGCCATCTCTAGAAGGCTGGGAAATGTAACCTCCTAGATGGGCACACTGCAGCTCCAAATGAAATCAAGATTCTGTGAGTAACGAAGAAGGAGAAACTGGATATTGGTAGGCATTAGGCATTGTCTGCCTCTGTGTGTGTGTGTGTGTGTGTGTGTGTATACACACACATGTGTAATATTAATACATGAATAGGTCCCTGGCAAGGGGAGAGTGATAAGGAGTGTGGGTAATATAACAGTATGTACATGTAACAGAATGTAATCATATCCATTGTCCTCTTCTTTCTTTTAATAATATAACTCCTCTTAGTTTTAGTAGAGCAAACATCACCCAGACACACAGCTAGAGTCCCTATCTCCCATGGGAGAAAATTCAAGCCAGTAGAATGTGAGTCAGATAATGTGTGCAATTTATTTAAAAGGGAACTGCTTGCCCCCCCCCCCCTTTTTTTTTTTTTTTTCGCTCTTCCTACTGGCTAAGGAATAACAATCACCTTGATACTAAAGTTGGTAGCTAACTCTTTAAGGATGGCAGAGCATCCTGACCCATATGGGTCTCTGGATAACATGCTCTATACTGCCTGCCTTTCTCTGTACTATGACAAGAGAAAAAGATTTCTATCTTATTTAAAGACCTACGTTCTGAGCTCTTTTGTGGTACCCTATCTAGTACAGGTGGATCTAAGGTCTTGTTCTGAATGCCTCTCCTTTGGTGAAACTTTTACCTTGAGACTGTAACTGTTATGCACTATGAATATATAACAAGCCGACAATAATAGCAACAACAAAGAATAACAAATTTTATATATATGAATATATACGATTTATAAGTGATTTCTTAGAGATAAGAAGAAAAGAGACTATGATAAGTGTTAAAAGAGCTATTCCAGCCGGAAGGTAAAAATTATTTCCTGTTAGGAAATCAGGAAGAGCTTTGTGAAGATAGTAACTTTTGAATTGAGCTTTGTGGGGTAGGATTTAGGTAGACAAAAATGTGGAGAGGAGCATCCCAAGTATTAGGAACAAGGTGGGTTAAGGCATGGCAGGGCACTCATTGGAGATGGACGAATATTCTAGGTGATAACCTGATTCATATAAAGTACAGAAGTGTGATACGAGGTGGAAAAGAAAAGCAGGAGTCAGTTCAAAAGGACCTCATATGGAAAGTCCATTTTGGAAATGAGAATTTTGAGCAGAACAATAACATGACCAAAAGCAGAAGTTGTTAAGGCCTGTGATTTTTCAGCCATGAGATTCACTGGGACCCTGGCAGTGGAACAGTGGGGAAACCTGAAATCGTGGGACCAAGGCTAGGAGAACTAACGCAAGAGAAGCATTCACCCCAAAGGAGGTAGCTAGCTGCTGACGCTGGTATTCAAAAGGCAAACTCCAGTCAGATATGAGCTGACATCTATTATCAAAGGGTCTTATTGGAAAATTGGAGCACACGCAGCAGGGGTTTCTGATCAGATGTAAAACTACACATGATGGTTAATAAATACTATGGCAAGGGCTTTCTCTGGCTCTCCCAGTACATTGACTAACGTTTGGACAGTGAAAATGAAAGAGTTCTACTTAAAAAAAAAAATGATGAGCATTTACTATGAGTGAAGCACTATTTCAAGTATAATACTTTACTTTTATTAATTACTTTATTCCTCATAATACTCCTGTAAAGTAATACAGTCATTTCTTGGTATCCATAGGGGATTGGTTCCAGGACCCTTGTGGATACCAAAATTCATGGATGCTCAAGTTCCTTACATAAAATGGCATGGTATTTGTATGTAACCTACTCATATCCTCCTGTGTACTTTAAGTCATCTCTAGATTACTTATACCTAACACGATGCATATGCTATGTATATAGTTGCCTGGTGCACAGCAAATTCAAGTTTTGCCTTTTAGAACTTTCTGGAATTTATTTTCCAAACAGTTTCAATCCACAGTTGGTTGAATTCTGTAGATGCGGAACCCATGGATATGGAAGGCTGACTGTACTGTTATCATCGTGTTCATTTTCAGATGAGAAAACTAAATCACAGAGAGGTTAAGTAACCTGTCTAAGATCACACAGTTAATAAGTGAAGGAGTTAGAATTTTAGCCCAGTCATCCTGGCTTAGATTCACACTCTTAAAACTCAAAGCTGGGGTAGAGGGATAGGATTTGGCCTCTGGGGAGATTCTGTTAAATTTTGAACCATCAGGGCTATAACCCAGTGTGTTAGCATTCTGAATGGCTACCAGTTTTATCAGAGGACTAGAATCTAAATGAGAACCTGAGACAAAATTATAGGCAGACTGTGTGGGCATAAATAGGGGTGAGTAGGGGAAGATGCATTAGGGAGTGCACAAGTGCTAGTTCTTCCAGGGTACAGAATAGAGGCCAAGCGTAGAACCGAAGACGAGTTCTAACCCTCACGTGGGTTTAAGAACAGTGCTCCTTAAATATGGAAAAGCTTGGTTAGTTTGAGTTTAGCAGCTGGGTAGGGACATTGATTTGGCAGAGACTGAGACAGTTTGGGGCTCGGTAAATGTGTCCTTGCTAATACTGGGTTAAGACAGTTCCCTAATCCCTGCCTCCCTCTCTTCAGTTTTGTGCTCTATAATTTGTTCATAGTCGAGTAAAGTGACCTGATGCTGTTTTCCTTCTCTGGAATATGGTTAGGATGAGGTGTCTCTGAGGGCCCCAGCTCATGTAAAAGTGCTCACCTTTTGTCTGGCGGAGCAGCACTATCCTTAAAGGCCTTTATTTTGTGTTAAGGTTCAGTAAATATAGGTACTCGTAAGATAGATGTGGCATCTCCCGCTTTTTCTATAAGCTGTCTTTTTATGCAGATATCAGCTATTTTGTTTATTAGGATTAAAATTTTATTAAATGGACATGACTTTAATAATTCTGTCCTATTTTAATTTCTCCTTTCTTTTTTGCTTTTATTGCCTGTACTACATAATTAGCTTCTTTTATTTCTAATCATTTTCTGTCCGTGTGGGCTACATGGGCACTGAGAGAAAGGAGGTTGAGAAAGCTTCAGGATGAATTCTGCCTGTGATGTAGAGGTATGTGACTTCTGAAGAGCCACATCTTGGAAAGCAAGAGAGTGGTTAACCATACCTGTATCAGTTTAAATTCTTTTGCCTACAGATAATAGCAAGTTTACTTAACAGTGGCGTAAGCAATAAAGTCATTATCTCACATTATCAGCAGTCAGGAGGTGGCAGTTCTAGGGTTGGTTCACTGGCTTCCTGACATCAGGGCACTGGGCTCACATCTAGACTTCCCTCTCCGGGCTACAAGGTGACTGCTGCAGTTGTAAGCATCATGTCTTCATGAGAAGTAGGTATGAATTAGAGCCTTTCTTCTCAAGCATCTCTCTCCTTTTGTCAAGGAGGAAAAAAAATCCGTCCAGAAATTTCTTAGCAGAATTGCCTCATGTCTCATTGTCTAGACATAATACACAGGGTACCTTCTGGCTGCAAAGGAGTCTGACAAAGTGAATATTTGACTTTTTCAGTTTCCGTTGTGGGGCAAGCAGAGTAGACAGGCGTTAAAAATGACTGTTGAATAGCTTCTAAAAGGATCTGCAGAAACATCCTTTTTCTTCTCCCCGCCGGCCCACCCTACCAGCAGCTCCTTCCTTCCTTCTTCCCTGTCTCCTCTCTCTGTGTCCTGATTTTGGGGGTTGAGAGGAATAACTCTCTAAAGGAGAGGTGCAGTGATTTCTCCATATATTCTTTTGCTTTGGTACCACCACATTATTCAACCATAGGTGATTTAGTATTTATCTCTCACGATAGACTCTGAGCTCCTCTAAGACAAAAAGCTTATCTTTAAAATTTTTCTTCTAAATGCCTAACACTCACCATAATATGTGGTATTATAGTAAGTGCTCAATTAAAGAAATGGCATGAAATGAAATTATAAATTAAGGAAAAAGTGATTCAACACTGTTTAAAACTAAAGAAGGAACAAAAGTATTTGATAAGACATCTTGAGAAAAAATAATTATGTTGAAATAAGTAGTTTGAGAATTAAAGGTATTAGGCTGGCTTTGGCCTTCATAGCAAAGTTAAGAAACAGGTTAGGGAAGTTTTTTTTACATTCCAGAGATCACTAGAGCAAAATGATGAAAGCACACTACCCTGATGAGATAGAGGTCTTACTGAACTTTCAATCTCTATAACCTCAGATTATAAATTATAATTCCTCTCTTTGTTATTCCTTGAGAAGAAACAAAAAGATTTCAGATATTCACCTATTAACTACAAAATTTTTTTCTCCCAAGCATGTTATCTTTAACCACAAAGCATATGATGACCACAAAGTTGTAAACCGTGTTCTTGGAAGAAAATTGTATGTGTTCTCTTGATTATAGTAGTGATTCTGCATTTGTTTTACTCAGACCCACATTAAATATATTTTATATCACAACCTAGTATGTATATAGATAGATAAATAGATAAATAATACTGGTACCGAACTTTTATTAAAAAGTACTTTTTATTCTTTGTAGTTAATATTTGTTCTTTGAAAGGTACTGGGTCTGACAACACACAATGTGTGCTGGTATTCTTTATTCGATTTCTTTCTATTGTGTAAAATATTGATCACAATCCACTAAATTAATTTCATGATCCAGTAGTGGGTCATAGCCAGTGGTGTGACACTGAATGTTTAAATGGTTTGCTCCGTCCCTGAATAAAAGCCCTAATATGTAGCGTTTCCTGATTTCCATGGTATAAATACACCCAGTTTGGCCAGTTTCAAGCTATCAACCTGTTGTCACTGAATGCTGAACTGGGAAGAGATGACACAATCTCTCTCTCTCTGGAGCCAACTTCACTGCACCACTGGCTTTAACCCACAGTTTGAAATAAACATAAATTTAGGTTCGTTATAAGTAAGTGAATTTGTTCATTTAAGCTGCAAATCAGCTTATCTTTAAAGCATCCCAAACAGTGTCTGGTATATAGCAGATGCTGAATATATATTTGTTAAAAGAATGAGTCGCTTTCTTTTGACAAATATAAAGGAATATTTATGTCTTCCTTAGTTTGTTTCTCTTTCAGTTGTCCAACTTTTCAAATAAAGACTTCAGTTTCTCAACTGAATCTCACAGAGATCTTTCAGATTTGTTAATAACTTCCTGCTATATCACATGTTCATTACTTAAAATTTTTAAAAGAATTTTAGCATAAAATTTGAGAAAATGAAAACAAATTATTATTAAAAACAAATTATAAGTGATTGTATTTCAAAATAATTCTTCGTAGAAAGAATTTTTTAAAATTTTTATTGAAGTATAGTTGATTTACAGTGTTATGTTAGTTTCTGCTGTACAGCAAAGTGATTCAGTTATACATGTATATATTCTTTTTTCATATTCTTTTCCATTATGGTTTATCACGGGATATTGAATATAGTTCCCTGTGCTGCACAGTAAGATCTTGTTGTTTATCCATCATATATATAATAGTTTGCATCTGCTAATCTCAAACTCCAGATCCTTCCCTCCCCCACCCCCCAAAAAGAAAGTTTTAAACACAAGTAATTTATAAATGATTGGTAATATTTCAAATTAATTCTTTTCAATGAACTTTCTTTTAGTCTTTCTATAAATCATTACTGTTTGATCCAGAATCTGGATATTGGGGCATGGAAATTGTTTAGCAAGTCTGACTAATTTAAAATCAGCCTGAAATTAAAATGAAGATTCTCTGAAATTATGAAGACATAAGAACTGATTTAGTAGCAAGTTTGGGCATTGAGAATATCAGTGAACATTTTATTCAGCATAGAAATTGCTGGGATGTAGGAGACACTCAGGAAACTGTGTACCCACCAACTGCCCACTTTGCTAGACACCAGGGATACCTAGATAAGACAGTATAAAGAAATTGACAACCCAATGGGAAGACAAATAACAAAAGGGATGCATTTTAACTGGACTTCCCACAATTTTTATATTCATATTGCTTCTCTCCTGTATGTGTTTAATGTTTTTTAAGAGATTCATATCACCTAATGTCTTTCCCATACTTGTAACATGTAAAGAGTTTTTCCCCAGTGTGGATTTACTTATGTCAATTAAGGGATTAATGCTGGCTAAAGTCTTTCCCACATTTATTGCCTTCATATAGTCTCTCTACAGTGTGAATTGTGATAGACAATAAGGCTTGTATCATTGCTAAAGAGTTTCCCGTATTCATTACATTCATAAGAATTTTCTCCAGTACAGATTTTCTGATTTTGAATCAGGGAGGATCTATGGCTACGTTATAGTATGACAAATTCTGCATTTATGCAGTTTCTCTCTTATATGATCTTTCACATGTATAGTGATTTGTATGGCCTAAAGGCTTTTCCGCACTTATTGTACTACTGGGTTTCTCTCCATTATGTACTCTTTGATGGGCAGTAAGATTTGAGCCTTTGCTAAATGCTTTCCCACATTCATTGCATTTATATGGCTTTTCTCCAGTATGAATTCTCTGATGTACAGTAAGGTTTGAGCTACAGCTGAAGGTCTTCCCACATTTAATACATTCATAGGGTTTCTCTACAGTATGAATTCTGTGATGTTGAAACAGGGATGCCCTATGACTGAAGGCTTTCCCACATATACTACATTCATAAGGTTTCAATCTAGTGTGGTTTCTCAAATGCATATTCAGTGATTCAGGCTGGCTGAAGGATTTCCTGCATTTTTGACATTCGAAGGGTTTTTCTTCGGTATGAATACTCTGATGCTGAATAAGAAATGAGAGGCTGCTAAAGACTTTCAGACATTTGTTGCATTCAAATTGTTCCTCTATACTGTGAATTCTTTGATGTCGAGTAAGCTGTGAGCTACAGCAAAAGGCTTTTCCACATTCGCTACATTCATAAGTTTTCTCTCCAGTGTGAATTTTCTGATGGTGAATGAGAGATGACCTGTGAATGAAGGCCTTCCCGCATATTCGACATTCATAGAGTTTTTCTTGAGTATGAATTCTCAGATGTTCAATGAGATGTGAAACACGACTAAAAGCCTTTCCACAGTTCATACATTCATATGGTTTCTCTCCAGTGTGAGTGCTTTGATGATTAGTAAGTGATGAGACATGGCTAAAGGCCTTCCCACATTCAATACATTTGTAAGGTTTCTCTCCACTGTGGCTTATTTGATGTCGAGTAAGGGATGAGCCATGGCTAAAAGTCTTCCCACATTCATGACATTCATAGGGTTTCTCTCCTGTATGAATTCTCCAATGGCGATTAAGGATTGATTGTTTCCCAAAGGCTTTCCCACATTCACTACATGTATAGATTTTCTCTCTATTAAAAGTCTGGTGAAGGGTAAGAGATTTGCTTTGGCTGAAGGCTGCCACACTTTCATTAGAATTCAAAAGTTTCTTTCCATCATTGATATTCTCATTTTTTACAACTGAATTTGCCGGTAAGCTCTTCTTAAATATATCACGTTTATGTGACTTCCCTTCAGCAGAAATTCTCTGTGGTTCAGAAAGAATAGACTTTAAAGGCAACATGCTTCTAAACGTATTGCATTTGTAAACACTTTCCCCGGTGGGACTTTCTCTAAAGGTGAGGGTCACTGGTCTGAAATGTTCTACCTGATTTTCACACTTCCCCTCCAACTTCTCTATATAATCCAAGTCCTTGTTAAAATTTGAAAATTCATGACTTTGTTTTATAGTTTTTTCCATTATTACCATTTGGGGAAAATCTTCATCATAAATATCTTCCTTCGTTGATAATTCTTTGCTTTTCCATCTTGATTTCCAACCTGGAAACAAACTTTTGACAGCTTTTTCTCCACCATCCAAGGTTCTTTGCCATATATATTTTCCCTCTTCCTTATTAGAGTTGGATGCACAGAGAGGGTAATATGTAAATGCCCAAGGAAGTCCAAAAATACCCTATAGGGAGGAGATGCTTTAACTGACTAGAGTTTTACTTCTGTCTCTGCAGTGCTATGGCCTTGGATAAATCAGTTTGCCTTTGTGGATCATTTGTAAATTAGTAAAAAGAGAGGTGTTAAATTAGATTATCTTGGAGGTCTCTCTTATGACTCTAATAATATGATTCTGTGACTTGAATGTAGCTTTCCAAAACGTGTCTTTTATTTAAACTGAACTTCACCTATATTTACCACAACATTTAGATTTAGTTCTAGTTTCTTTTCTTCTTAATTATATAGGGTTTGCATAAACAAATACTGTGCTTTCCTGCTTTGATTCTGCACTTGGAGTAGGATAATGGGGAGTTTTTGAAAATCATACTTTTAAATCTATAACATTGTAAGAATGGCCATAAATTTTCCCAAAGTTTTATGTTGAGGTATAATTATCTAACAGTAATTCCTAGTTAAACTCATATTTAAGTTTTCATTTTCTTAACTATCAATATTAACAGTTTATTAACCTGTTCAGAAACTCAGTAACTATCAGGAGCTGTCTTGGCTTGAAGAAGGTATTGCTCTTGTAATCTTAGAGCAGATAAGTAGACTCTACTGTCAACCTTGTAGATTCAGCTGTTTATAAGCTTTAGTTACAACATCACATTACTTCTCACTGTTCAGCTGGGCTTATGTCTCATGAAAATTCTTGCCAGTTAACATGGGGTGAATGCAGAGATTTCTAGATGTACTTGGCAGTCTGTGCACAATCACCTCACACAGACAGCTGTATCTGATCTTCAGTCAGTTGTGCATTTTCTAGAGTATTGGCACTGATTTTACTTTCGCCAAAGGGCATCTTCTTGCTGCCTACAAGTAGTTAGACATGGAGTTTTAATACATTTTCCCCTTTCTTTAATTGGCGCTTCGTTATTTTTTGTGACTAATAGAAAGTGGTTTTAGAAGCTCATGCAGATTGTATTTATTCAACAAAAAACAAGTTCTCCCTGTGCTCGTGAATGTAATTAAATCTAAAACAAAATTAATATATCCACTTAAAAGAAGTAATAAATAGAAATAGTATATGCTTCAAATATAAGGTAATATGAAATCAAAGCTGATAGAAATTCTTATCAGAAAGTTTACAGTCAAACTAATATAAAACAGGCTTTTAAAAAAAACTACTTTACATTCTACTAGTTTTATATACAAATTTGGATTTGTATACTATATAGCAAAGGATGTTGAAAAATATTTTGCTATAAATATTGTATTCTCACATTTCTTGTTTCACATGATAAATTATAAGCAAGTTGTCTAAATTTCTTTCATCAGTCTGGCACAATGAGCAAAATTTTCATAGGAATGAAGTTACAATGTGATTCATAATATTAGTGTAAAGATTGTCTCATTGACTTAATGTTTCAGATGGTCCATATGTGTCTCAATGTAAACTCTTTTATCAAGACTGGAGTCTTGAATATAAAGAGTGTATCAAGAGCAGCAGAGGAAACTTGTCATGCACAGTGAGAAGCTGCTATCACAGTGTTTGCCAGACCAGTGCAGTGTTTTCTGTCAGTACCTGAACTTTGCCATTCTTATAGTCATGCATAAGAATATCAAGGCAGTACTATCTAGACTGATTCATTAAGAAACAATATTTGAATGTAGATATGACTCTATTAAAGCAATATATACATTTTAAACTAGGTGTTTTTCTTTTGTGTATATACTGTAATTTACATATTCCTTTGAGATTACATTTCTAGCTGTGCTTTTAACCAAAGGATAAGTGAAATATTAATACACTGATTATGTAATGGAGCTACAAGTGGAGATGAGAAGCAGGAAAAAGGATGATGTAAAAAGGGCTAAACCTGGTGTTGTCTAGAGAGAAACAAATGAGAAATAATAAATTATTCTTTTACCACTGACTAGCCAGCTATCCTCTTTAGAGTATTCTGTGAAACAAAAGACCATGCATGGAATATATATCTCAGTGACTTAAATTGAAGATACTTTCCGGTGAAGGCAGAAGGAAGAGGACACAGTAGGGCCTCAGTTCATATTATGGAATTGATTAATTAATGAATGTGAACATATGATTGTTCTGCTGTGATTTTCTTTAAATGTCTTGAATTCTAGGATCTTTCTCTGTACCTCTTTTACAACTTGAATCTTTATTGAGAGCAACACATAACTTTTATATTTTTAAGTTACCAAATTTTTATACCCATATTTATTCTAAGCATTTTAAGAGAGTGGATCAATTTTTAGAATTTATCTACTTTTTTTTTTTTTTTTAAACTTTGGGTTTATTTTTATTTATTTATTTATTTATTTATTTATTTATTTATTTATGGCTGTGTTGGGTCTTCGTTTCTGTGCGAGGGCTTTCTCTAGTTGCGGCAAGCGGGGGACACTCTTCATCGCGGTGCGCGGGCCTCTCACCATCGCGGCCTCTCTTGTTGCGGAGCACAGGCTCCAGACGCGCAGGCTCAGTAATTGTGGCTCACGGGCCTAGTTGCTCCGCGGCATGCGGGATCCTCCCAGACCAGGGCTCGAACCCGCGTCCCCTGCGTTGGCAGGCAGACTCTCAACCACTGCGCCACCGGGGAAGCCCCAGAATTTATCTACTTTTAAATTATCTAGTTATTCCTCTTCTGGTTGTACTAGTTTGAATTTATTCTTTAACTGAAGAGTGTTGATGAAAATTAGTCAATCTAAGAAAGAAATGGAAAATTTTATTCAAGCCAAATTGAAGGTTATAACCCGGGAACAGCATCTCAGAGAGCTCTGCGAACTGCTCTACCCATTAAAAGTCAAAGCACAGTTAGTTTTTTGAGATGTACATTAAATGGCATATTAGGACTTGAGGACACGGGGAGGGGGAAGGGTAAGCTGGGACGAAGTGAGAGAGTGGCATGGATTTATATATACTACCAAATGTAAAATAGATAGCTCGTGGGAAGCAGTCGCCTGGCACAGGGAGATCAGCTCGGTGCTTTGTGACCACCTAGAGGGGTGGGATAGGGAGGGTGGGAGGGAGACACAAGAGGGAGGAGATATGGGGATATATGTATATGTATAGCTGATTCACTTTGTTATAAAGCAGAAACTAACACGCCATTGTAAAGCAATTGTACTCCAATAAAGATGTTAAATAAATGGCATATTATTGACAGTTTACACAATCCAGACCTAAGTGTCATCTTGGCCCCTTACAAGATCAAGAAGGTAAGTTATCTTTTAAGGAGTTGTCTTGTTGATGCTAGGAGAATGTTGCTCTTTATGGTTGAGCAGGTATTCCTGCCAATAGGGGAGGTTTGGTCGATGCATGATGCAGATACACAATGCACAGTGCAGGGAGAGAGGAGGCCAAAGGACAGAGAAGACTTTTTTATGTTTAAATTTTTCTTGTCCTGCCACAAAATACAAATTTTATTTCACAAGAGTATAGGTCTGATTTACATAGTTGAATAAATATAAATTTATCCTTTTAGTTTTAATATATTCAAGAAACTGGTAAGATATGAATGCTTCAGAAATCTGGGCAGTTCAGTATAATTTCAGTATGCCTGTTATCCTTAGATAATATTTTGAATACCATATACAGTTAACCTTATTTAAAGGCTAAAATGAATATCAAGAAATTTTCATAGAATTGTGCTGTAGCCTTTGATGCTTATTTTAAGCTATAACATTCTAAGGTGGAAAATAAGTTTCCAAACTTTTACAACTAAAATTCAAATGTTATCTTTACCTTAGAGTGTGTCAGTCTCTATCTGGCAAGTCTTCAGATACCCTTGAAGAGTATTTGTAAGGAAGCCTAGGGAGTCTTAGTCGATCCTTGAAAAGGATAACAAGGAACAGAGACAACTTCAAAACAAAAGGGTTGGTAAATGATATATATTTGGACTTAAAAAAAAATTTTTTTGTGTGAGAAACTATAAGGTGCCTATCAACCTAAATTTTATTTTTATTGTTATAAAGCATTATAAAAATGACACAGATGCATGTCACACACAAAAATAAATTTTAATAAAGTACTTTGTACTGTGAATAAACTAAAAATATTAAGCATTTATTTATATACCTTTTAACATAAGTAATACATAGATATATTATCATTAATAAAAAAATTCTGACAGTATACAAACATGTACCTTAAAAAGTTAAAGCCCTTTTTTGGCATCACTACCCACAGTGACACCGCCTTCTCATATTTCTTTCTGTGCATGTACATATATACAAATACATATATGTATAAATATTTAGGATTTAAGATAAATGTAATGATTCACTAATTCATTTACCTGTTCTTCTAACAAATATTTATTGCATGTCTACAATGTGCCAGGTACTTTTCTAGGAGCTAGAAAAATGGAAGGAAAAATGTTCCTGCTGTCATGTCTTATTATTCGATCCTAGTGGGTAGAGACAGCAGAGTAATAAGCAAATAGATAGATAGATAGATAGATAGATAGATAGATAGATAGATCGATCTATATCTATCTATCTATCTATATATATATCCTAATGTATCCTAATGTACCCCCCCACCCCCCCTTTCCCCTGTGGTAACCATACATTTGTTTTCTGTGCTGTGAGTCTGTTTCTGTTTTGTAAATAAGTTCATTTGTATCATTTTTTTTTTTAGATTCCACATATAAGTGGTATCATATTATACTTGTCTTTCTCTGACTTACTTCACTTACGATCATCTCTAGGTCCATCCATTTTGCTGCAAATGGCATTTTTTCATTCTTTTTTATGACTGAGTGATATTCCATTGTATATATGTACCACATCCTCTTTATCCATTCATCTGTCAGTGGATACTTAGGTTGCTTTTATGTCTTGGCTATTGTAAATGGTGCTGCTATGAACATTGGGGTGCATGTATCTTTTTGAATTAGAGTTTTCTCAAAATATATGCCCAAGGGTGGGATTGCTGGATCATATGGCAACTCTCTTTTTAGCTTTTTAAGGAACCTCCATACTGTTTTCCATAGTGGCTGCACCAATTTACATTGTCACCAGCAGTATAGGAGGGTTCCCTTTTCTCCACCCCCTCCCACCATTTATTATTTGTAGAATTTTTGATGATGGCCATTCTTACTGGTGTGAGGTGATACCTCATTGTAATTTTGATTTGCATTTCTCTAATAATGAGATGTTGGGCATTTTTTCATGTGCCTATTGGCCATATGTATGTCTTCTTTGAAGAAATGTCTATTTAGGTCTTCTGCCCATTTCTTGATTGGGTTGTTTGTTTTTTTGATATTGAGTTGTGTGAGCTGTTTATATATTTTGGAAATTAATCTGTTGTCGGTTGCATTGTTTGCAAATATTTTCTCCCATTCCGTAGGTTGTCTTTTCATTTTGTTTATGGTTTCCTTTGCTGTGCAAAAGCTTATAAGTTTGATTAGGTCCCATTTGTTTATTCTTGCTTTTATTTCTTTTGCCTTGGGAGACTGCCCTGAGAAAACACTGGTACAATTTATGTCAGAGAATGTTTTGCCTATGTTCTCTTCTTGGAGTTTTATGATGTCATGTCTTATATTTAAGTCTTTAAGCCATTTTGAGTTTATTTTTGTGTATGGTGTGAGAGAGTGTTCTCACTTCATTGATTAACATGCAGCTGTCCAGCTTTCCCAACACCACTTAATGAAGAGACTGTCTTTTCTCCATTTACATTCTTGCCTCCTTTGTTGAAGATTAATTGGCTGTAGCTGTGTGGGTTTATTTCTGGGCTCTCTATTCTGTTCCATTGATCCTATGTCTGTTTTTGTGCCAATACCGCACTGTTTTGATTACTGTAGCTTTGTGGTGTTGTCTGAAGTCTGGGAGGGTTATACCTTCAGCTTTGTTCTTTTTCCTCAGGATTGCTTTGGCAATTCTGAGTCTTTTGTGGTTCCATATAAATTTTAGGATTATTTGTTCTAGTTCTGTGAAAAATGTCATGGATAATTTGATAGGGGTCACATTAAATCTGTAGATTACTTTGGGTAGGGTGGCCATTTTAACAATATTAATTCTTCCAGTCCAAGAACATGGGATATCTTTTTATTTCTTTGAATCATCTTCAGTTACCTTTATCAGTGTTTTATAGTTCTCAGCATGTAAGTCTTTCACCTCCTTGGTCAGGTTTATTCCTACTTTTTTTTTTTTTTTTGACACAATTTTAAAGGGGATTTTTTTTTTTTTTTACTTTCTCTTTCTGATATTTCGTTGTTAGAGTAAGGAAATTCAACAGATTTCTGTACGTTAATCTTGTAACCTGCTACCTTGCTGAATTTGTTTATCTGTTCTAGTAGTTTTTATGTGGAATCTTTAGGGTTTTCTATATAGACTATTATATCATCTGCATATAATGACAATTTTACCTCTTCTCTGCCAGTTTGGATACCTTTTATTTCTTTTCTTGTCTGATTGCTGTGGCTAGGACTTCCAATACTATGTTGAATAGAAATGGTAAGAGTGGGCATCCTTGTCTTGTTCCAGATTTTAGCAGGAAGACTTTCAGCTTTTCCCTGTTGAGTATTATGTTGGTGTGCGTTTGTCATAAATAGCTTTTATTATATTGAGATATGTTTTCTCTATACCCACTTTGGTGAGAGTTTTTATTGTGAATGGATGATGAATTTTATCAAATGCTTTTTCTGCATCTATTGAAATGATCATGTGGTTTTTGTCTTTTCTTTTGTTGATGTGATGTATCACATTGATTGATTTGTGTGTGTTGAACCATCCTTGTGACCCTAGGATGAATCCAACTTGATCATGGTATATAATCCTTTTTATGTGTCGTTGCATTCAGTTTGCTAAATGAGGATTTTCGCATCTGTGTTCATCAAAGATACTGGCCTGTAATTTTCTTTTTTGGTAGTATCTTTGTCTGGTTTTGGTATTAGGATAATGGTGTCTTCATAGAATGACTTTGAGAGTGTTCTCTCCTCTGCAGTCTTTTGGAAGAGTTTGAAAAGAATTGGTATAAGTTCTCCTTTGTATGTTTGGTAGAATTCCTCAATGAAACCATCTGGTCCTGGACTTTTGTTTGCAAAGTTTTTTCTTTATTACAGATTCTATTTCAAGTCTAGTGATAATTGTTCAAATTATCTGTTTCTTCTTGATTCAGTTTTCATGGGCCATATATTTCTAGAAACTTGTGCACTACTTCTAGGTTGTCCAATTTATTGGCATATAATTGTTCATAGTATTCTCTTGTGGGTTTTTTTTGTATTTCTGTGGTATTGGTTTTTATTTCTCCTCTTTCATTTCTTTTTTTGTTTATTTGGTTCTCTCTCTTTTCTTCTTGGTGAGTGGCCAGAGGTTTGTTGATTTTGTTTATCCTTTCAAAAACCCAGCTCTTGGTTTTATTGATTTTTTTCTAATTTTTTTGAATCTCTATTTTATTTATTTCCTCTCTGATCTTTATTATTTCCTTCTTTATGCTGACTTTAGGTTTTGTTTGTTTTTCTCATTCTTTTAAGTGGTAGGTTAGGTTGTTTATTTGAGATTTTTCTTGCTTTATGAGGAAGGCCTGTGTTGCTAAGAACTTCCCTCTCAGGACTGCTTCTGCTGCATCCCATATGTTTCGTATGTTTGTGTTTTCATTGTCATTTGTCTCAAGGTATTTTTAAATTTCCTCTTTGATTTCATTGTTGACCCATTGGTTTTTTAGTAGCATGTTGTTTAGTCTCCATGTAATCATTTTCTTCTCGTTGCTCTTTGTGTGGTTGATTTCTAGTTTCCTGTTGTTGTGGTCAGAAAAGATGCTTGGAATAATTTCTGTCCTCTTAAATTTGTTGAGGCTTTTGTTGTGAAGGGACACTGTTTTATATGAAGCAGCCAGGGAAGACCTTGTTGTTAACATAACATTTGAGCAGACATTTGAAGGATGAGAGAGGGACCAATGCAGTTATTCTGGAGAAATAGTGTTCCAGGCAGAGGGAACAGCAAGTAAAAAGCCCAAAGGGAGGAGCTTGCTTGCCTTTTTCAGGGAACACTGCAGACACGAGTATGGATGAAACAAAGTGTCAAGATCAGAAGCAGGGAGATCAGTTAGGAAGCTGATCTAGATGAGAGATGATGGTGGTTTAGATCAGAGAGGAGCAGTAGAAGAAATGGTTAAATTCTCGATATTATTTTTAAAGTATTGCTAGCAGAAATTATTGACAGATTCAATGGGGGTGGGAAGGAAAGAAGAAAGCCAAGTGTAATTTGAAGATTTTTGGCCTGAAACAATGGGAAAATGGAGTTGTCATTTAGTGAACTGGATATGACTGCTGAAAGAATAGAATTGAGGTGGAAGTTGTTTAGTTTTGGACAGTTTGAGTTTGACCTTCCTTTTAAAAATTCAAGTGTGGAGGCTATATTATCAGTGGATAGATAATTCTGAGTTTCTGAGGACAAATCTGGGTTAAAGATAAATCCCTGAGTTATTAACGTATAGATAGTAAATCTGAGTGAGATCACTTAGGGAACAGAAATGTTGAAAAGAAGTACAGAGACTGAACCTAGGGATATTCCAAAGGAGTTTGGGAAGATAAGGAGGACCAGCAACGTGACCTAATAAGGAAGAACAGTACAGTGTTGATCTCTTAGTTAGCAATGTATCTTGGAGCTCTCTCCATTGTTAACATATATAGATTTACTAAATTTGTTTAATACAGGACAAAGTATTCCTTGGAATGGATGTATCATATTCTATTTTGCTTCTGCTATATTGATGGTATTTGTTTTCTAATTTTCTCCTCTAACTATAATTTTTGTTTTATCTAGTTCCATAATCTATCTGGATTATTTTTGTTTATGATTTGCAAAATGGTTCTAATTTTATATTTTTCTGAATGCTATTTGTTGAATAATCCATGCTTTCACACATTGATAGGAAAGGACACCTTTCTCAGATAGTGCATTTTTAGGTTCTCTTCTTTTCCCTTAATCTGTTGGTTCCTGTGATAAGACTATACTGTTAAAATTACTGTAGTTTATTTGAACCTTTGAAACCCAGTAGAGCAAGTCCCCCAAAGTTCTTGTATTTCAGAATTTTCTTAGCTAACCTCATGCATTTTTCTCTTTTATATGAGTTTTACTTATTTATTTACTTTAAAAAGAGTGACCATTTTACTTCATTGGTCTGTGTAAGACATACAGATGCAATTTTATATTTTTTAGAGACCAGATATAGGGTTACTGAGTGAGTTTCCCTAAAGAAGAGATTTCAGTCACGAAGGGCTCGCTGACTGCAGCTCATTTATTGTCTGGGCTCAGCAATGGAAGCCAGGATATTCAGTGCACATATGGTGAACAATGCCAGATAGGAAAGTCGAACAATAAGGCTTTTGTTTCGTATTTTGCTAGAGCTCTTTCTAATATTTCTAGTGTAGATGCGAAAAGGGTAGACCATCTTTTAGAGAAGGAGATAATTAATATTAAAAAAGCGTATTTAATATTAACAATTAGGAAGCATTTTAAAATTTGATGATGAAATATTTTATTTATCCAGAGATCTTGGCAAGAGGAAAATTGAAATGTTGATCACATCAACAATTTAATAAGGCTTAGGTAGAAAAGTTTACTTGAGTCTTTCATTTGGGATTAAAGTATATGTGGTTTACAGTGCAAATTCATAGAAAAGTTGCAAAATGTTTTATGCTTAAGAAGAGTGATTTTTGAATTATCTCATTTTCTTTATAATGTTTAGATCATAATAAACATTGCTGACCAGATTTAAAGTAAAAGCTGATTTTGATAATTTGTGTGTCTAATGAGTTTTAGAATCAGATTGTTAAAGTCCATTAAAAAAAAAAAAAAAAGCCTGTTGGGATTTTTATTGACATGCATTGAACTTAAAGATCATTATGGGAATAAATTATGTCTTTGATATTTTTTTTTCTCTTTGTAACATAAATTATCTTTTCATTTATTTGGTTGTTGTTTCAGATATTTGTGTTAATCTTGCCCAGTTTTAGTTTGGTTTATTCCTAAGGATTTTGTTGGGGTTTTTTTTCTTCATATAAGAAATATTTATTGGGTGCCTGACACATGCTAGTCACTATTCTAGGGACCAGGGATACAAGATTTATCAAAACAAAGTTTCCTGCCCTCATTAAGTTTATACTCTTATAGAAGGCATCAGGGAATAGAAAAACAAATAAATAGATACATAATGTCAGGTTATAGACAGGAGAAAAACTAAACAGGGAGAGGAGGGTAAGATATGTGAAGAGTAAAGCAAAATCTCTCAAAAATCACTTTATATATTTTTCCCTATCTTTTTTTTCCTATCTTTCAATAATAGTCATTGTGGTTTTAAATAAGATAGTCTAAAACCCTCTCTATACAAAGGTATAATGTAAGCTGAGATTATTAATTTAGGTGACAAAAATTTGTCTCTAACAGCATAATACCTGTTTATTTTTCCTAGATAAAATTATATGTCAGATTTCATTTAGGTCTAAAGAAATTTTAAAAGCGTGTATTTTCGGGCTTCCCTGGTGGCGCAGTGGTTGAGAATCTGCCTGCCAATGCAGGGGACACGGGTTCGAGCCCTGGTCTGGGAAGATCCCACATGCCGCAGAGCAACTAGGCCCGTGAGCCACAACTACTGAGCCTGCGCGTCTGGAGCCTGTGCTCCGCGACAGGAGAGGCCGCGACAGTGAGAGGCCCGCGCACCGCGATGAAGAGTGGCCCCCCACTTGCCGCAACTAGAGAAAGCCCTTGCACAGAAACGAAGACCCAACACAGCCAAAAATAAATGGATAAATAAATAAATAATAAAAATAAGGAATTCCTTTAAAAAAAAAAAAAAGCGTGTATTTTCAAAGTAGAGTGAAGACATGTAGATAATCTTGATTCATCTATGTAATTCTGTTGATTCAGTTCAACAAAGTTCTGTAGTAGGCAGTAGAGGATGTACGATAAGTGAGACACTCTCTTTCCCCTTAGGGAGCTCATGATGTAGTGAGGAATTCACAAGTAATTACGTAGAACTTTCATGCATGTCTGAGAGTGATATATTCATGACCTGCAGATCTTAATCAGCTACAGATATGAATTATTGAAAAGATGAATAAAAGAAGCAATGAGTGATGGATGTATAAACCAAATGCTATTAAGACTAGAAGAGAGAGTAATTTTTCATAACTAAGGGATAAAGGAAAGCTTTCCAAAAAAGGTGACATTTGGTCTTCATTTAGAAAGATGAACAAACAAATTAGGGCCAGATTATGAGAGCCATGAATGCTATACTGAGGTCTCAGAATATTATTCAGTGGAAAGCAAAGTATACTTTGTTCCATAAAAATATTTTTGAGTGTTTAATGCAAAGGAGTTGCATACATTCATTTACATTTCTGAAAAGTAGTAATTTTTCGCATAATAGAAGATAGACTGCCATGGAGCTAGATCAGAGACAGGGAGACTGGTTAGGGAGTAGTTATAAGAGTCCAAAGCAAGGATACTTTAGATAAGAACAGTAGGAGGAGACAACAATTTACCAGGCCTTTTCAGAGATAAAACCAACTAACATGGGAACCAATGGTAGGGAAATGTGGTAGGGTCGGGGTGAGGGTGGCGGTGAAGGCTAAAGATGATGGCAAGGTTTTAGGTTGGTTGACTACATAATGATATATCATTATGGGGGAAAATCAGATTTGTGGGCTTAGGAAATGAGTTTACTTTTGCATATTTTTCATTTTAGAAATGTTCAGCAAATAGTTTAAAATTCTTACGTCAAAATCCAGAAAGAAGTTCAGACTGAAATAATGTGGGAATTAAATGTAAAGGAGTAGATGTAATTGCCCAGAAACTGGAGTGAGGCACCTACAAGCCAAGGACTGCCAGCAACCACCAGAAGCTAGGAAGAGGCAAGCAGAGATTCTTTCCTAGAGCATTCGGAGTGAGCATGATCCAACTGATACCTTGATTTCAGACCTCTAGCCTCCAGAACCGTGAGAGAATACATTTCTGTTGTTTTCAGCTACCCAGTGTGTGGCCATTTGTTATGGCAGCCCTCGGAAAGTATTATAGGGATCATCAGTACGTACTGAGATATGGACAAGATTGTCCAGGGAAAGAGTATAGATAGGGCAAGAGTTCAGACTAATTTTAGGCAATTTAGATAGACTTACTATGCCCAAATTTTACTTTAAAAAGCAGTAAGACCAGGCAAATGTGATAATTGGTTACCATACAAAATTTTTAGTACCCATTACATTCTACCTAGCCGCTTCATACTTCTGTTTACCAGATGAAGGCATGTGAGTTTATGAGCCTTTATTCAGAGAAGTATAAAAGGGGCTTGGGAAGTGAGAGGATTAAGCCTTAAGAACACTTAATAGACAAAATAATGAGCTATCAAGGGGCTATGAAGAGCATTAGGCCACAAATATGAGAGAATGATACCATGGAAGCCAGATGAAGAGAATGTTTTGAGGAGGGAGTATCAGAAGCTCTTGAAAATCTACAGTAAGAAAAATACCCGTTGGGTTTGGTCTCAGATGCTGGTGATGATGGAAACAAGAGCTGTTTGAGTGGCCTATGTAGATCTTTTCAGAAAGATACTGTTACTCTTAATATAGAGGAAGGACAAGAAGACAAAAAGAAAGGGAAAAAGAATTTTTTAGTAGGTATTACATTTACCCAGTCAAGAGCTAATGAAGATTGAAAACGAAAAGGAGATATAATTAAGAGGATGCATACGTAAGAACTTGCAGATGAAAGGAGAGAAGAATAAAAGATTGTTCTAAGATTCAAACTTGTTTAATTAAGTGGATAATATTATTAACACAAGAAGGAAGAACTAGTAGAACATCTACATTTACAAGAGTAATGCATTTCTAAAGCCAGCAAAGACTAAGAAACTGGGCATATATGCAGAGAAAACCATAATTCAAAAAGACACATGCACCCCAATTTCATTGAAGCAGTATTTACAGTAGCCAGGTTATGGAAGCAATTTAAATGCCCATCGACAGACAAATGGATAAAGAAGATGTGGTACATATATGCAATGGAATATAAGTATATGAACACAGTTAAATAGGAGACCGAGACTTAACAATAGAAATGATGAACACAGTGACTTTGATTCAGGATGTAGAAGGGAGCCTCGTTCTTCACTGCAGTCTGAATGAAGCTGGTGAAATAGATTCTAAAGATTATATTGAATCAGTATATGAAAGGCTTTGTTGGACTTTGAGGGTGTCTCTGTATCAGTTTTTTGCACTTGTTCCCTTACAAATTGAACAGAGCTGTGAGGCTACTGTGACCTCAATCAAAGAGGAAACTGTGATGCAGACTCAGAAAACTTCAAGGTGATGACACAATCACTGGGTGTCCAGAGGAGTGAGTCTCTAACGTGGTTTCACATAGCCCTGAGCCAAGGCTGGCAATTGCTATAAACTGCCCTAGGCCCTTAAAAAAGCTCATGGGTGTTTTGGATAAAGATTTGGGGAGCCATGTGCATGGAGTAAGACTGCCCTTCAGCTGTCCTTCACACTGATATGTAGGGTTGAAGGGGGAACTTTCTTACACACAGGTTAAGGGTACCCTTCTGTAGGCTTTCATTGTGGTGGCAGAGAGAAGTTTTATGAGCCCTAAGGAAGACAGTAACCCTTCTCCCCACCTCGTCACCTTCATCAACACAAGTTAGGGAACACGCTTGCCATCTTTCAGCCTCCATTTCTCCAGTGACAGCCCTGTGTGCTCAAGTGTGTGACTGCTCCCCTGCTGGCTTCCACGCTATATCATCTGAAATCAAGAGGAATGCCAGGAGGCCTGTGTATCCCTGTTTGCATCTTCCCTTTATCAACTGTCAAGCCCAGAACTCTGTATTCCCCTGAAAAACTCCCTCCTCCGCCCCTACCACAACACCCACAGCTTCACCACTATCTCTCTAGGGATGGGAAAGACCAATCCCATCGTGCCTTTGATCCCCATTCATGTCAGCCCTCACCAGAAACCCTGGCCTCATGATTCATTCCTGATTTCTGGGATTCTCATCAAATGTATCTCTATATGTCCTTTGTTCTGACTAGTCTTCTACCTCTCCTCAATTCCGAAATTTTCTGGACTTTGGTCATTCATTACTAAAAGTGTCTTTATCTGCAGCCTGTTCTCTGAAAATGCGTTTACTGTCTAATCAAAACTTAGCTCTTTCCTGAGGAAGCATACTTCCCATCCTCATGGAGCAGTGCATTTTTCTGTCTCAGTTCCCTTGTATGAGGTAATTAACCTCTTTATTGCTACTTCAAGACTGTATGTATCATCTAATGCTGTTTCAGAAATCACCACAAAACTGAATGGCTTAGAGACAGAATAAATTTTATTATCTCCTACAGTTTCTGTAGGTCAACAATTTGAGAGTAACTTTGGCATGGATTTCTTAGATTTTTTTTTTTTTCCTGGAAATAATGTACCCCTTCCATTGTAATATATTCTCCAGAAATACTCTTCCCATTTCAATGTAATGTTAAGTTGTAATTGTTCTCAGTCAGTTTTTTTAGATTATTATTGGCAGAGGAAATTTCTACCTGTTTTCGGGCAAGTAGACCTGCTTTTTTCCTGGCAACATAAGGTGAATTGCAGAGCAGTGATGGTGCACTAATTATACTTTTCATTACAAATCCATTGCTTGTTTCTTAAGTGGGATTCTTTTCGTGTTCTGTAGTAAGTTTACTTTCATCTCTTCTTTTCCCCTATTAGAAGTTTATTTTGTAGGTATTTGGTTGGGATATTAGAAGTTGAGAAATTGCTGGCTAATCATTTTAAATGGTAAAATATTCTGGTATTATGTTTTTGGAGATTAACTGTATCCTGTTGGAAGCACTTTGTTTGTTTGTTTTTCATTGTCTTCCCCTAATATCTGCATGGCTTGCTTCCTCGTTTAAGTCTCTGCTCAAATATCACATCCTCAGAGACAACTTCTGTATTAGTTAGGACGGAACGATTCAACTAGTGTGCTGCGGATGCTATATGGGAGTTCCCGGGATACTGCTTCCTTCATCCCATGGGTTTTGCCTCAACACAGTTATCTGTTTATTCCACTGTGATGTACAAAATTTGCCATATTCCCAGAGGGCTGAGCTACAAAAAAAGTTTGGGAAGCATTAAATTAAGATAAAGATTTAGGTGCAGAATGGGTCAGATGGATATTTCTGTTTCAGTCCAGAGGTAGACAGAGTTAGTAAGGGAGCTCTGCACCAAAAAGCCTTCCAAGAACCCAGAATCCTTCTATTTTGTTGCTCCACCGTCTGCTTGCCAACATGAACACGTTCCAGACAGGGGAGGGATGAAGTGGGGTGGAAAGTGTGGGGGAAAGATCATGCCCCCCCCCCCACTCCTCTTTGAGTATTTGCACACATCATTTCTGCCCACATCCAGTTAGCCAAAACTTACCCTCTAGCTATCCTAGTGACTGCATGGGAGTCTGGGAATTGCAGTCTTTAACCTGAGCAGCTGAATAGCCAGGTAAAAATTGAGTGCTGTTAACTACGAGGAAGAAGGAGAGAACAGATGGGGAAAGGGAAAGAACTAGCTGTTTTATTGGTTAGCACTTTTCCTAACACTCTCAATAAAAGACCAGAACCCCATTTCTCTAGCCCCTTACCCTTTACAGTAAAGTTTAGATAGTTCTTTCTTCAGTTGCAAGAAAAAAATTGAAGTACTTAGAGTAACCCTTTGATTTAGCAATAATCATGTTTCAGTTAAATCATAAAGCCTTCAGTAAAACTCAAACCGCTGTTTCAAGGCATCTTGGAAATTGACAGAGGAAGTAGTCCAGGGTCCCTAGTTACTGGGTAGGCTTCAAGGGCTCCATGATTCCTGGGTACTTGGAAAGTGAAATTGTTTATATAGCCTGGTGGTTAAGAGCATGGCCCCTGGTGTCAGACTGCCTGGCTTTAAATTCCAACTCTGCCATGTGCTAGATTTGCAACTTAGGCAGTTTTCTTAACCTCCCCGTGCTCACTTTCTCTATCTGAAACATGAGAATAATAGTATACCTATTTCACAGAATTGCTGTGGGGACTAGTTAATGCACTTAAAGCTAGTTATTACACACTACCAAGTGTAAAATAGATAGCTAGTGGGAAGCAGCCGCATAAAACAGGGAGATCAGCTTGGTGCTTTGTGATCACCTAGAGGGGTGGGATAGGGAGGGTGGGAGGGAGGGAGATGCAAGAGGGAAGAGATATGGGAACATATGTATATGTATAACTGATTCACTTTGTTATAAAGCAGAAACTAACACACCATTTTAAAGCAATTATACTCCAATAAAGATGTTAAAAAAAAAAGCTTGTTATTACATTTAAAGCACTTACAATAGTGCCTAACAATATTAAGTGCTGTATAAATACTAGCATTATTATTATTTGTATTCCTGGGGCAGGGTCAGTATCTTCCATCTGAGTATCAATAACGTCTATTGTAAATCTTACTTTAATACCTGAAAGAAATCACTATCACAGGCTTATGATCTGCATGAAATTTAAATTTTCTCTATTTTAATAAAAAAATCATTTGACCTTTCATAACACAGAAGTTTATTTAGTGGAATCTACCTCAACAGTATTTTCTTTTAAAGCTTTTTCTTGTTTTCTATTTCTGTTTTACTTAACCTAATAGAAAATTTATATTCATCTCAGTTTTCTTTTAATTGCCACAGTTTTGATAGGCTTAAGCTTTTCTAGACTTTAATTTAAAATAGAAATTTTTTTTTTCCTTTTGAGAAACCCTGTGCAGTTAATAGTTGTACGTAAGGGGCTTACACATCCGCAAGTTGCACATGTAACTCGGTGAGTTGGGCAGCAGATACCTGTGATTAAGCAGAAAATGTTGATTTTTTTGTTGTTACTCGAACCATAAATGCAGTTGAGACAAACTGAATCACAGTTGAAAATCTTACAGCCTGTCAATGTAGTGAAAAAATAAGAGCCTATACAGCTGTTCATTTTCTGGAAAGTGAACATCGTGGCTGGAAAAAAAATTGGTGCTTCAACATTGTTAAGAATGAATTAATATTGTTCTATAATAAATTGCCAAATGTCACATTTAATAAACCGTTTTATTAGAAAGTCAGGTCAGCAGTAAATGCCCAGTATCTCATTACTTATCTTCTGTAGTTACGCTGAACATGCAGAGTATTTCCATTTTAAATTGCTTTTGCTAAATATTTGAGAAATAATTTTGGCAAATTGGTTGGTATCAGACCTGGAGCTTAAATACAAAACAGCTGTTGTTGAGAAAATATCATTTGCATAACATTAGTATGCTTTTAATTAACATACTGGAATGAACTGTTAAACATTACCACTTACATGTTTAACTACTGTTTGACTTCCAAATGACTGATTTGCTTTCTCAATAGATTATTTACTTTAACTAAAAGAGGAAGAATCTTATTTAAATAATCCATATTTTTCTTCCATCTGCAGAAGGTACCCAGGAAAAGTGGGGATTTCCAATGTGCCGCTATTTAAAGGAAGAGAGATGGTGCTGTGGCCGGAATGCCAGAATGTCAGCATGTTTGGTATGACTCTATTTTTTCCTGGACTTAGAGCTTTATCCAGATGTTGCAGAATTTTATTTATTTATTTTTGGCTTCATTAAATGCCAAATTTTGCAGTGTCATTATTAATGTTTTTGTGCATTGCAAATTATGAGGAAGAAAATGGCTTACCCTTCCAACATTACTCACTCTGCATGCAGTGTGGTAACAATGTATAATTATACTATAATTCTACATTATAGTACTTAATTTCTTACATATAATTACTTTAATTATCATATAAAATGTACCAACAACCAAGTCTTAAACACAGAATTACTTTAGTGCTTTATCCACGGCTCTGTGGTATGTTTGTATTTGTTTGTAGCAGATCATTTGGTCTCCTAATTTTTTATGAAGTGGGAAAAATATTAAGCTACCTGGGGTATGAAGTAACTATCTGTTTAAGTGAAATCTTTATTTAGCTCATGTCCTTAGACCTAGAACACTTTAGCCCACAGTCTTCTCTGTTTGTGGTGTTATGTTGGTTTAAAAAGGAACAGATGCCAGTTAAGTGGTATAAATGGACTTTGTCATCATAAATTTAAAATATAGCTTTTAAAGTAATGTGTTTAATGTCCAATCCCAAGATAAATTAACTATTTTACGGTCATTATCTCAATATTTTTTATATTGCCAGTAACACAGCAATATAAAGAAGTGTTCCAGTGTTCTGGGTCACATATCTGAGAATTAACTTCGAAATCTTATTTATGCTCAAATAATGATTTCCTTTTGTGAGTCCTCTTAAAATACTTTCCTGGGAATTTGTCTTTCTTTCATTACATTTGTAAATGATACTCATTTAGGGTCTTGTTAGAATGGGAGGTCATTCTCGGAATGACTTGGTTCCCAGAATGCTGGCAGCTTACACCCTCTAGGCAAGAAATTGAAACAGTCTTTTATAGGGAATCTGATTAGCCTAAGAGAAAAAACTGAAGATATTGGCATTAGGGATTTCACAATGAAATAGGACCTTTGTGGTGAGACCCACAATTAAAAGTCCTCACTCATAAGCACAGCGCTTCTAATCAAGTTTATGATTACCGCATTTTAATTATCAAAAAGCCAAGAATCATTAGTTGTCTAAGAAAGTCTAACATGGAAGAAAAGAGATCAGATAAACAAATAGAAAAGTAGCAACTTGGAGGAAACGGATACTATCCAAAGTAAAATAAAATAACTATTAGTATCCCTTAGAAAGATAAAATGATATAATATATCCACAAAATAAAAATGTTTGCTATAAAAATAAACATTCAACAAACCAAAAAGAAGAGTTTTTGAAAAATAAATTCCAAAATGTAGAATTTGTCAACCGTGCCGCACTTAAGAACTTTGCCTGACCAATGTCAGCTTCTCATGGAATGCCCCTCTCTTTAACTCTATCCCTGTCTTTGCTCACCTTGACTTCTTTTTTTGATGCTAGAGTAATCTAGGAAAGTCTAAGGAACATGTTTCTTTTGGTGCATCTTGTTTTATTGCCTTTTGCTCCATAACTGACCTTTTCTACAAATACTCAAAGCTTAAGGGGTTGAGAGAGACACACAGAGAGAGAGAGAGAGAGAGAGAGAAGTATACCTTTCTGGTGACACTTTCAGATAAATTGTTAAGGGTACTAACCAGAGGGGAAAAATTAATTACATTAGTGCAATCTTGTCAGCATACTTTTAGCCTGATAAAACTGTAAAATATTTTAGATTAGTATGAAATGAACACTTGGTATATTTATTGGCCAAGAAAAATTATTAATGTTTGTAAGAAACTGCTTATCACCTACCTGATTATCTTTTATTATGTAATCAGAATTTATCATTGGTATTTCTAAAACAAACACATCAGCAACACATACCAAAAGTAGTCCTGTGTTATATGATATTTTTATTGATGCTAAATCATTTATTATTAAAAACTTTTGTTTCTTTATTATTGATAGTTCGGCCTTTTAGCAAAGCAAGTAACACAAAAATTTAATCTGAAATGAACACAGCCAGTACTGTAAATGAAAACTCAGTGTTTTCTTCAATAACATACTTGTTCTGGGCCTGTTGCTACTTAATTTAATATAAAAATTATATAATAACTATCTTCTGTATTCATAACACTCTGGTTCTAGATGTTCATGAAGGTATCCTTGAAGTCAATGGAAAAATTACACTTTTTTTCTTCAAACAATTTCTTTAAAGCAAGCTTTTATACCATGAACTCATTTTCCCACTAACTCTTCATGGTGTGAGGGCATGAGAAGTAAACCGGAGTTCAGAAAACAAGTTTTTAGTTCCTGTTCACCTGCTAACTAGCTGTGCAGCTTGTGGCAAGACCCTGCCGTTGTCAGTGACCTTGTGCATCTGAGAAAATTGCACTTGGGATAATCTGCACATTTTCTTTCAGTTTTAAAAGCACATGATTCAGCTGTATCTAAAAAGTATTATTTATGAAGACATAGCCATCTGAAACAAATATGAGTACTTTAAATTTGAGTAGGAAGTATGTGCACTGTTACATTTTACTGTTTTTCTTTATGTTTGAAATATTTTCTAACGAAAACTTTAAAAATAAAATTGTAACTAAAATGTTATATCTAATTTAGTTATAAAGCAACATAAGTGTAGAAATGCATGTCTAAAAAATTGAAAGTTTCAGAAGGCCCTATTCCATTTTTAAATTATAACAAATCCTTTCATGTATGTTAGATTATGAGTATTTATGAGAAATATTGGGAAAAATTTATAAAACTTTTTTTATAAAAGTGTTTTGAATTTTAAATAAATATCAGTGTAAAACCAGCTACATATAAAATTGTAGAAATATATATTACTTTCTCTTATGGCGACTTGATCATATGTGAATTTGATTTGAATTTGACCATGCAGACCAAAAATATATGCACTTTTCTAAACTAAGATTTCAACTATGATCAGTTCAATATAATCTTGTTTAATAAAAGATGAAATTATACTTTTATAAAAAATTGGAAGAAAATAAGTTGAAAAGTAGTACGTATATAAATATGTTTATGTATGTCTATACATAATAATAGTTTTGGATTTGATTGTTTTAGCTGCAATAAAAGTGAGCCAAGAATATGTCATTTTATTTCTTTCCTGTTTTCTAATTCCTTCTAAAATTCAAGGAGTGTATACAGTTGGGGTGTGTATGTGTTTGTCTGCGTGACACACATCCATATATCAGCCCTAAATTATACAAGTGTACCAGTTAACGTTCCTTAATGATATTAACGCTTTTAAGTGTATAAACTTATATGTTATCATTTAATTAATCTTTTTAAATGTCACTTTCACAAGCCCTTATACAGTGTGTTTATAAGTCTTATAAGGCAAGACTAAATATCTCAGCTGTCTTTGTCTTATTTTTTTCTCCTTAAAGGCACTGGAGCGTGTTGCAGTCGGCCAAGGGGTAAGTGAGCGTGTTTACTCTAGTCCAACTGATGAACGTGATAGTTTTTCTCAAAGTACTCTTCATACTTGACCTGCTGATGAACCTAAAACCTGATGGATTTTTATAAATATCACCTCTTCTTGTCACCTATTCATATTCAAACTTATACATTTTCTGTAAGTTTACTTTAAAAGAGAAGTGAATTCTCAGGAAAAGTAAATTGAACTTTTAGGAAAACTTCCACGTTATACTCTTGTACTAATGTCTCATTTCTTCATACTATATTAAACAGTCTATAAATATTTCTAAAGAATGTTATTGCTGACGGTCAGGCTTTTATGGGCTTAGTTCAAGCAAAGATAAACAAGGTATAGCATTCAATTTATTTTTTAACTATAGTCCAAACCACACATTTTAGTTGGTTGTTTTTTAACTTTCTTCTTTATTGACTTCATTAGTCATTAGTTAGTTGCAACAACCAAATGGGTTTTTACATATAAACAGATGTTAAATGTATCCTTCACATATTCATGTAATTGCCTTTTCCTCTACCTTAAGATTTATGAAACATATTAGGAATTTTAAAGTATTTTTTTTAAGAGTCCCTTTTAAATTTTTCACAAAAGTTTTCTTATTGGACCTAAATTTTGGAAATTTCTCTTTTGCTTATTTTCAGGGAGGATTAATATGTCAATTTGAATTTTTAAAAATAATAGTAGCATAATAGTAGCAACAAGTATCATTTACTGAGTGCTTTCTTTGGGCCAGACACAATGCTAAGAACTTTGTGTGGTTTTTTAAAAAATACTCATTATACCTATCTGAAAATTGATAAAAACTGATTTTTTAAAGGCATTAGAGCATATTGTTTAAGTGTGTAAACTTCAGTCTCAGACTGCTGGTTTGCATCAGCAGTCGGCTGGTCTTCATCAGTTACTGGCTTAGTGATCAGAGACACATCATGATTTCTCCATAGCTTAATTTCTTTATCTTTAAAATACAAATAATAATACTACTAAAAAAACAAGAGTAACAATAATACCTTCCTCATAGAGTTTTTGTGAGGATTAAATGAGTGAAAGATGTAAAATGCTTAAAACAATGTCTATCACGTAGTACGTGTTCGATAAATATTAACTGTTGTTACTGTTACAGGTGGTTAATAATTATGATCATGAAAATAATACCTAAGTTTAACACAGAGCTTACCAAAGTACTGTTCAAAGTTTTCTTCATCAATTAAAGTGCTGCATACATGGCCTGTGAGATCAGGACTGTTATCCCACGATACACATGAGGAAACTGTTAAGTAGTGAACACTGAGATTTGAGTCTCTGACTCTGGAGCCCTAGCTCTTAACTATAGTACAGATCAAAATAGTGGTTCCTTAGGGGTCTGGAAGAGGAAAGAGCCTTAATCATAACAGTGCCCCAATGCATTTGTGCTCTGTTTTTCAATTTCCCAAGGGCTTGTTCATGTTTACAGTCAAGCTTATGAGTTGGGTATTCCCCAGACTTACATGAGAACATGATATACAGCAGAAGTTTAGTAGTGCATTCTAGCTCAGTTAATTGCAGAGTTCTTTCAGCTTAGTGCCCTTTCCACTAGACCTGTAAAATGCATGTCTAATACACACACACACACACACACACACACACACACACACATATATACACACACTTTAAGGGTGTACTCTTTCTGTTCCGCCCCATTTTAAAATGCATTAAACTGTTAAGTTGATTTATCACTTGTGAAGGAAAGAAAGTAAACTCTGAGCCACATCTAGCTTATTCCTGGAGTAGTCAGGCACAGGCTGCTCGGGAGATGTTGACTTCCTTCCCACTTACCCCCATCTGTATTTATCAGGATGGATAGTCCTAGTTATTCCAGGAATGCACATTCGAAGGCACTTCATAACTCTCCTTTCTCTTAGGAAACAACTGTAAAGCTCTTATTTACTCAGGGTAACTTGGGAATGATGATTTATTCTATCCTGTTTGTGTTCCTCTGTGCATTCCATTTTTGTATGTTCTCTTGCTTAAAATACATTTCTTGGTCTCTTTTGGTGGCCTTTCTACAATCAGTTTTTAATAACAATATAAATATACATTTATTTCTAAATTATTTGGATACCATTTTACATAATTTTTCTAAAAGGCATGGGAAAGGAGAGTTTTATTTTTAAGAGTTTCTTTGCTTTCCTAAATGAAAGTATATAATAAAAAAATTAATGACACCCTATCCCTGCCAAAGTGTCAGAGAGGCAAAATAGCATCATGGCTTGCTACTACTGGGACATCAGAGCTAGGCTTCTTCAGTTCAAATAACAGCTCGACTATTTTTAGGAGTTTCATATAAAATTTACATAAAAATGAAATTCCTCACAGGGAGATCAGCTCAGTGCTTTGTGACCACCTAGACGGGTGGGATAGGGAGGGTGGGAGGGAGATGCAAGAGGGAAGAGATATGGGGACATATGTATATGTATAACTGATTCACTTTGTTATAAAGCAGAAACTAACACACCATTTTAAAGCAATTATACTCCAATAAAGATGTTAAAAATAAATAAATAAATAAATAAAAATGAAGTTCCTACCTATTTTCACTAATCAACTAAAAAGTTAAGAACTTTGTAAGCCATTTATAATACTAATATTTCACTTCATGTAATAATTTATTTCCCAAAATGCCTTGAATTTCAGTAGAACAGTATAAGAGTAGGTGTTAATATATGAAAAGGGATTTCAGCATTTTTGTGAGAGAACTGGAAGGATTTGGGGAAAGTGGGGAGCAGATGATAAAGTAGAGATTTGGGGTACTGAAGAAAAAAATTACTCAAGATGAAAAAACATCAAATGGAAAATATATCCAGAGAGAGGAAATTCTTAATGAAATGTTTGGAGAAATGTTCAGGAAAGGGAAGTTTAGAAATCAGATTTTGTCTCAAGTCAAGAAGTTGTATTTGGAAAGAGATTTTACGTAAGGAGTGTGCCTTTTGAAGGTTATAAATTTTAGTGTGGGCACTCAAGTATGTATTTGTGTCTGCTTTCAGTGAATTATTTTAGGAGTTGAGTTGGGGACTGTGGTATCCCTAACACCGTTTCCTACTGGAATCACCCTCCTCACTGTTGTCAACATCCAGAGAGGATATAACTTGTGTTGTTCAAAGTGCTCTGTCAAGACCCTACAAGTCAGACATTCTCCAGTGACTTAAGAAGGCAATGCCGTCGGGTGAAGACCCAAGAAATAATGGTTGACCCTCGACTCCCAACTTTGGTGGTTTTTTGTAGTCTCAGCACCTGGGGCCCATAGTGTAGGAACTTGACGTTAGATGGGGGAAAGGGACAGTAGAGTAGGTTTTCTGCCTGAGCACACAGGCAAAATTTTATTTTCTGTTAAACTCCACCTGAATCCAGATGTGTTCTCATTGAAAACAAATGAAGATAACAATCTGGGGCTCAGAAGGAGAACAGAAGTTACAAAAGGATAACTCAGTGAAGTACACATTCCACTGAACTCTATCTTTAAAACTTTACCCATGGTGGGAGAGTTTTTAGTTTTTAACTTACTTGACTTCTCAAAAGCATTCAATATTGCCAACCTCCCTCCATACTTGCTCATTTTCCTTTTTTTTTTTTCAATAATAACTTTGCATGGAAGCAAGGTGGTTGTTGCTGATATCTCTGTTGGATGGGGACGTGGATGGAGTTTTGGCAACTTTTTGTACTTTCTTAGTTTAAGGGTACCTCTTACATTGCTACAGTGAAGCACTCTTTCTTTTATGTATAGTACTTTTTTACCTTCTACTTTGAAACTCTTATGCGTCATTAGGGACCTTCTCGTCAGCCATTCCTTCTTTCCTACCTTTGTACCTTCATGGACACTTCCCACCTCTTTTTCCCCAGGAAATGAAGTCCTGCTGAGACTTCAGTCTCTGATCTCATGTCCTTTCTAAGGCCCTTCTTTTCAACTCTGTAGTAGCAATGCTGTGATCTTTTAGGCCTCAGACATATTTTAGTATGTCCTTACTTAGGGTAGTACCTTCTCTCTCTGGCTGTGAATCCTTGGTAATATCTCTAATCCACCGCCATTAGGAAAGATGCACATTCTTATCTCTTTTGCACATGTCCTACATGTCTGCTCTCTTGTACAGGCCTGACTTTGTTGGTCATGAAGTTTATTTCTACGTTTTTAACTGATAAACACTCCATTTGGGACATTAGCTAATTTTTCTTTTGATTATTCCTTTTCTTCCTCATTCACTACTACTTCTTTCATAGTTTCTTCTATTTTCTCAGTGAGAACTAGCCTCCAAGTACATTTTAACTTAGAATAGAAAAGTTATAAAATTATCCCCTATGTTTAGCAACAAACTCAGGTTTCTAACATTCACTTATGGTTCTGACTCTCAAGTATTGATTTGATTTCTGTTTTGTATTTGGTTCTTGTGCTCATATATATCTGCATTTTTTTTCAGCTGCCTACTGAATCACTCTTCTATCGTGCCGTACTTCAGGATATTATTAAAGATTGTTATGGCATCACCAAATGGTATGATGATTTCATTTCAATAAGAATAACTATCCTGTATTATAAGTGAAGTGACTTTTAGTTTTCAGGTGAATTCATTTAGGGTCACTGTTATTAGTAGAAGAAGCTTTGAATTTGAGCGTGATTTCAGTTAGTAACGAAGAACTATGCAGCAACCGTATCTTAGGTTAATCGTTATTAAAGTAAGGGTTCTAATGATTCCCTTTTGTCCTGAAAGGTTGTTGTGATGATAAAGAAATACATGTAAAATGTACTTTAGAATTTGAGAAGTATTGAAATGTTATATGTAAGTAATTCAGTGAATATAATATTATAATATGAGCAGGGGTTATATTTAAAATATTTCACAACCACTATAGCATAAACACTTAACTAATTAGAACAGATATCAGTCTTAAACAGCCAGTGTGGCCATTCATGTCTCTACTGGTAGAACAGTAGCCTTGCATATGTTTTGTTTCTGTTTTCCCCAGATAGTAATGGCTGCCTATACAGAAAGGCAAGGATTAGGAGAATTTTTCATAATATTGGTTTAATAACTGCCATACTCAAGCATACATCTGCAGTCCCTTCAAGTTTCATGAACGTTTCTTCGTACTAGTTATAATTTTAGGATTCTGATTGCCATTTGGTTATAATAGGATTATTCTTCAAACTAAAATAGGGTAGTTTTCAAGTTCTCAAAAACAAATCCAAACTTATTAACAGAAATAGAAGCTATTTTCAGATTAGGTATAATTTCTCTAAGAAAAATAGTCTATTTTTTTACTAAAAGAAATTATGACATACAAATATCTACATATACCATTGATTTTAATTGTCATTTCTAGGTAGATAACTCCCAAATCTGTGTCCCTATCTCCATTCTCTTTTCCATATATTAATCTTCAAAATGTCTGAAAGTGGATTTCTCATGGTTTCCTGAAAACTGGTTCCTTTCTCTGAACTCACCGCAAGATGCTAACCTTGTTGGAAAAAGTCACAAAATTGTGCAAATTCATGTCTACTCAAATATTGACTGCCTGCCTTCCTTTAAGACCTCAAATCTGTTCATTACGGTGTTTGTTGTTCTCTTGATGACCACTTAAGATCATCTACACTCTTTTCTGAACCTTTCTTCTCACTTAAAAATTCACATCTCTCCAACCCTCCACATTCCTGCCTGCCTTTATTACTCAGTAGATGTTATTTAAGACTTCTTTCATTCCAGATCTTTATTGAGCTTTCAGCCATGTTTGATCATGTAATAATTGTTTTTTCCAAACTCTCGTCCTCACTGTCTTCCATTAAGCTGCATTCCTCTAAGTTTCCTTTTCCTACCTTGAACTCTCATCTGTCTTCTGTAAGCATTTTTCTTCTTACTCATCCCCTTGGTATACCTAGAAATTCTCTAGTGTTTTATACTTAGCTGCTGTCTCTTTATATTTCCTCTTTCTCTTAACAGTTACCCTCACAACAAATAACTTAAATCATGTATCCAGCTCCCACCTCTTTTTTGAAGTTCAAATCTCTATTTCTCAATATAGAGAAACAGCTTCTGAACAGCCTCACTTAAGTACCTTAAGCACCTTAAAAATACATCAGATTCAGCCACAGCCAGAAAACAAAGTCAGCTTCCCACCAATTCTATTCCTCTTTCTTCTGTCTCTTGACATCTTTTGTCATTTCTGGGGAATTGCATGACCATTATCAAGCTTTAGAAATCTTAAAATCATATTCGATTCTTTTCTTTTCTCATCATCAAACCACACATTCTAATTAGTTGCCAAGACTTGCACATGTTATATTTTTTAACCCAGCGGTTGTTTATTGTGGGGCAGGCAGCCTATCAGGTTCCGAATGCATAGGATGTAGTGTCCACACAGGAGTCTTTCATATTCTAGTCAGGATGGCATGTGCAGAAACCAAAGAAAATGATAGAAACCTGCTTCCAGTAACAGCAGACTAAGTAATTAGGGCTAACCCTCCTTCTGAGAAAAACTAAAAATGCTAGAGATGTGTATATATGCAAGTATGTGGTGTGTGTGTACAAGTATGTGTGTATTTTAATTTGTTTTTAATTGGTTTGAGAACATCAGAGACTATCAAGGAAATTAAAAATTACACAGCAAATATCTAGGAGAAGATGGAAACCAAGAGAAATGAAGCCAGCTTTTAGGGCTTCATTTTCCCCCAGATGCCATTTCTTAACTACAGAAAAGGGGAATTCCCTGGCAGTCCAGCGATTAGGACTTAGCGCTTCCACTGCCCAGGCGCAGGTTCGATCCCTGGCTGGGGAACTAAGATCCCGCAAGCCGCGCAGCTCGGCCCAGCCAAATTTAAAAAAATAAAATAAAACAGCAATAACAACAACAAAAAAGAATGATCAATAGCAGCAATGTTTATAAGAGCAAAAGTCTAGGAATAAAAATTTCATTAATAGGAGAATGGATAAACTGTTGTGGAATACCGTGCCATAGTGAAAATGTATGAATTACAGCTACACGCATCCAAGTGGATGAATGTTGTGAATCTAAACGTTATAGAAAAATTCCTATATAATTTGGAAACAAGCACAAACGGTATAATTATTCAGGAGTGTAAATATGTGGTAAACAATCAAGAAAAGCATAAGAATGATAAACACAAGCAATATTCAGTGGTATAGTATCCTATGGGAGGGAGGACAACTGAGTAGACAAAGTGATGAGGTGGGGAAGATGAGGGGCACATAGGAATTTCTAGAGACGGTTAATGTTCTATTTCTCAAGTTTGGTGTTGCATATAAGGGTTCATTTTATTGACGTTCTTTATACCTTATACATAGGATTTTGTAAATACTTGTTTGTGTTCAACAGCAGTGAAATTATAATCTCATTTCAGGCTACATCCCAGGGTTAGTTGAACTACATATTATACTCCTAGTATCTGTTCCAGTCACCTCATTATAGTAATAAGGGAAATTAAGATAAAGTGGTTAAAAGCTTGTCTTAAGTCGTACAGCCTAAAAGAACCAGAGCTAGGACCAAATTCATAGTCCACAGAAGTTTTCTTTTTGCTATACCATGCTTCTTTTTAGTTTAAATTCTTTGGGATATTTTTAATATGAGTGGAGTTATTGGTCTCCTTGTATTAGCATTGTTAACAAGGTTAACTTGATTGGAATCTCTGGCCAGCAAGAGTACTAAAGACAGAAAATAAGATAACTGAATTATTTCTTCTGCATTTTGTTTAGCTTTCCTTGCTAATTAAATAAATTGTCTTCCAGTGATATACTGTTTCAGACTACTTGAAATATTATTCTGAAAGTTTCTTTAAGTTTAATCGTTTATATAACATAAGGTTAGAAGTAAACTTTTTTCGTGGACTTAAAAACTATAGCATTTTTACTCTATTGTAATTGTGAATTAGCATTTAACACGTTAAAACTCAATAATTTATATAATTTAAAAAATGTTATCATTAGTCCTTATCTGGAAACTTTCTAAGGGAATAAAATGCCAAAACAAGCATTTAATAGGATAAAAATCCTTTAGAACACTTCAAAAGAGAGCAGAGAAATTGATGTGTATACTTTACTTACTTTATTATTCTCTTTCATAATGAGTACTGTAAACAGCTGTAGAAGAAATACATAAATTTTGATGTCTGTAATTATGAATTAGTTTAACTTTCATTTTAATTTTGCAGTAATCAAATAGGTATGTGAAAAACCAGATCATGAAAACTGGCTCACCAAATTAAAGCTACTTATTTAGTCCATAATGTGTGGTCAGATTAGCAGGTCTGTATCTTTTAAATTGAAGAGTATTTTGAAGATTTTTGTAACTTCCTCAAGTGATTGCCATTTTCAGCAAAATTTTATGTTAAGTCTTAAGAAATACTTAAAGGTCCTTTAAGTCTTTCAGTAGGTATTAGTATATAAAACACAAAATAAATAACTTCATAAATATTTTCTGATGATGGAGAAACTGAACTTTGATACTTTGTGTCCTTCATGTGCTTATTTTTATTTAGTCTATGTCTACTTTACCTTTTCCTATAATTTCCTAAACTAACGTTGCTTCTTTGGAAAATGCTACAAGGAAACCATGTTCTTACAATTGTATTTTGGGGAAAGCATGTGGGTGCTGTTGGATTCACTTGAGTAGAATTTTAATTAGATCTAGTGCATTCACTTTTATTAAAAGGAAGAATACTGATTCCTTTTTAGCATGCTAACCATGCTTTATTCTGACAGAGGGCCCCCTTTTAATCTGTTCTTCAAGTCCCATCATTTATCTTTCAGAAACAGTCATGTCACTTTTCTCACTTCAAAATGTTTGATGATTTCTCTTCTTTATACTTTAAAATATCCTTATTATGGCATTCAAGGCCATTTCTAAGGTGCCACTAATGAATGTCCTTTCCAGCCTAATTCATCACCCCATTCTTCCTTCTCTGCACCCCAAGCAGCTGCCCATGCACACTGTTTGTATACTGGATTATTCATCATTTCCGTGCAATTATTTTTGGACCTAGTATGCTTCCTTGGAGCTCCTTTGCCTACCTGAAATATTCTCCTCCCCATTTCTGCATCTTTTCCTTCCCTGTTTCTGGCAGGTGAAATCCTAGGCATTCTTTAAAACCCAGTTTGGAAGACATCTCTGGTATCTTTCCCTTCTCCTTCTCACTCTCTCCTCCCATAGTACTTAATCTGGGATTCACTGCTCTTATTGAATCTAAATGTACAATGAGTTGTTTGTGTCTACTCCTCTGCCACCTGGTGAGCCCTGATGGCCAGTTTTCAGCTTTATTAATTGAAGTCGTCTATCATAGTGGTTAAGAGCACAGATTCTGAAAATCCTCTTTGGAACCATTTTCCCGTCCAACTACTATCCCATATCTGTTCTTTCCTTTACTGGAAAACTCCTTGAAAGTGCTGCCAGTTTCTTTCCCATTTCACTTGAATTCCAATCAGACCTTACTTCTATCACTCCGTCAAACTCCCCTTTTCAGGGGCACTAATCACCCCATGTGGCTAAATCTCCTGGTCAGCTCTCAATCCTCAACTTACTTAGCCTGCCATAAGTATTTCACGCAATTTACCACTTTTTACTTTCTCTCATATGCTACAGAAAGTCCCTCTTAAGATAGTCACCTTTTTCTTTTTTTTTTTTTTTTTTCCAGTTTATTTTGCTGACTCCTCTTCCTCTTTCAGACCTCTCATTTTTGGAGTGCTTTTTTCTATCAGTTCCTACCACCTAGGTGATCTCATCATGTCTCATGGCTTTCAGTACCATTTATATGCTGGTGAATCTCAAATCTATAGTCCAGTTAATGACAAGCGTATTCTTCTAGTTGCTCAGGCCAGGATAACTTTGACCTCTCTCTCTCACACTGCCTGGATCCAGTCCTTCAACAATTTTATAGTCTGTCTAATTAAATATATCTAAAATTCTACCACTTCTTAACCATCCTCAGGGCCACCACCCTGGTCAAAGCCACCATCATCTCTCATGTAGATTATTGTAATAACCTCCTAATTGGTCTCCCTGCTTCTATTTTTGCCCCCTAGAGTCTATTCTCCACACAATAGCCAGAGTGATCCTATTAATATTTTTAAGTGAGATCTTTCTCACAGTCTTCCCATGGTTTCTTATTCACTTGGAAGTAAAGCTAATATTTTCACTATGACCTACAAAGCCTTATGTGATGGAGCTACTCATTATCTCTCTGATCTCATTTCTACTATTTTCCCATTTATTTATGTCTGTACTGCTTTCCTTGGTATTACTTGAAAATACCAGGAACGAGTCAGCTCTACCCACCACCAGAGCCTCCCATCGAGCCTCTTAGATAGCCTCAACCACCAGAGGGCAGACAGCAGAAGCAAGAAAAACTACAATCCTGCAGCCTGTGGACCAAAAACCACAGTTACAGAAAGATAGAGAAGATGAAAAGGCAGAGGGCTATGTACCAGATGAAGGAACAAGAAAAAACCCCAGAAAAACAACTAAATGAAGGGGAGATAGGCAACCTTCCAGAAAAAGAATTCAGAATAATGATAGTGAAGATGATCCAGGACCTCGGAATAAGAATGGAGGCAAAGATTGAGAAGATGCAAGAAATGATTAACAAAGACCTAGAAGAATTAAAGAACAAACAAACAGAGATGACCAATACAATAACTGAAATGAAAACTACACTAGAAGGAATCAATAGCAGAATAACTGAGGCAGAAGAACGGATAAGTGACCTGGAAGACAGAATGGTGGAATTCACTGCTGCGGAACAGACTAAAGAAAAAAGAATGAAAGGAAATGAAGACAGCCTAAGAGACCTCTGGGACAACATTAAACGCAACAACATTCGCATTATAGGGGTCCCAGAAGGAGAAGAGAGAGAGAAAGGACCAGAGAAAATATTTGAAGAGATTATAGTCGAAAACTTCCCTAACATGGGAAAGGAAATAGCCACCCAAGTCCAGGAAGCGCAGAGAGTCCCATACAGAATAAACCCAAGGAGAAACACGCCGAGACACATAGTAATCAAACTGGCAAAAATTGAAGACAAAGAAAAATTATTGAAAGCAGCAAGGGAAAAACGACAAATAACATACAAGGGAACTCCCATAAGGTTAACAGCTGATTTCTCAGCAGAAACTCTGCAAGCCAGAAGGGAGTGGCATGATATACTTAAAGTGATGAAAGGGAAGAACCTACAACCAAGATTACTCTACCTGGCAAGGATCTCATTTAGGTTTGATGGAGAAATCAAAAGCTTTACAGACAAGCAAAAGCTAAGAGAATTCAGCACCACCAAACCAGCTCTACAACAAATGCTAAAGGAACTTCTCTAAGTGGGAAACACAAGAGAAGAAAAGGACCTACAAAAACAAACCCAAAACAATTAAGAAAATGGTCATAGGAACATACGTATCGATAATTACCTTAAACGTGAATGGATTAAATGCCCCAACCAAAAGACATAGACCGGCTGAATGGATACAAAAACAAGACCCATATATATGCTGTCTACAAGAGACCCACTTTAGACCTAGGGACACATACAGACTGAAAGTGAGGGGATGGAAAAAGATATTCCATGCAAATGGAAATCAAAAGAAAGCTGGAGTAGCTATACTCATATCAGATAAAATAGACTTTAAAATAAAGAATGTTACAAGAGACAAGGAAGGACACTACATAATGATCCAGGGATCAATCCAAGAAGAATATATAACAATTATAAATATATATGCACCCAGCATAGGAGCACCTCAATACATAAGGCAACTGCTAACAGCTATAAAAGAGGAAATCGACAGTAACACAATAATAGTGGGGGACTTTAACACCTCACTTACACCAATGGACAGATCATCCAAAATGAAAATAAATAAGGAAACAGAAGCTTTAAATGACACAATAGACCAGATAGATTTAATTGATATATATAGGACATTCCATCCAAAAACAGCAGATTACACGTTCTTCTCAAGTGCGCACGGAACATTCTCCAGGATAGATCACATCTTGGGTCACAAATCAAGCCTCAGTAAATTTAAGAAAATTGAAATCATATCAAGCATCTTTTCTGACCACAACGCTATGAGATTAGAAATGAATTACAGGGAAAAAAACGTAAAAAAGACAAACACATGGAGGCTAAACAATACGTTACTAAATAACCAAGAGATCACTGAAGAAATCAAAGAGGAAATCAAAAAATACCTAGAGACAAATGACAATGAAAACACGACGACCCAAAACCTATGGGATGCAGCAAAAGCAGTTCTAAGAGGGAAGTTTATAGCTATACAAGCCTACCTAAAGAAACAAGAAAAATCTCAAGTAAACAATCTAACCTTACACCTAAAGAAACTAGAGAAAGAAGAACAAACAAAACCCAAAGTTAGCAGAAGGAAAGAAATCATAAAGATCAGAGCAGAAATAAATGAAATAGAAACAAAGAAAACAGTAGCAAAGATCAATAAAACTAAAAGTTGGTTCTTTGAGAAGATAAACAAAACTGATAAGCCATTAGCCAGACTCATCAAGAAAAAGAGGGAGAGGACTCAAATCAATAAAATCAGAAATGAAAAAGGAGAAGTTACAACAGACACCGCAGAAATACAAAGCATCCTAAGAGACTGCTACAAGCAACTCTATGCCAATAAAATGGACAACCTGGAAGAAATGGACAAATTCTTAGAAAGGTATAACCTTCCAAGACTGAACCAGGAAGAAACAGAAAATATGAACAGACCAATCACAAGTAATGAAATTGAAACTGTGATTAAAAATCTTCCAACAAACAAAAGTCCAGGACCAGATGGCTTCACAGGTGAATTCTATCAAACATTTAGAGAAGAGCTAACACCCATCCTTCTCAAACTCTTCCAAAAGATTGCAGAGGAAGGAACACTCCCAAACTCATTCTATGAGGCCACCATCACCCTGATACCAAAACCAGACAAAGACACTACAAAAAAAGAAAATTACAGACCAATATCACTGATGAATATAGATGCAAAAATCCTCAACAAAATACTAGCAAACAGAATCCAACAACACATTAAAAGGATCATACACCACGATCAAGTGGGATTTATCCCAGGGATGCAAGGATTCTTCAAGATACGCAAATCAATCAATGTGATACACCATATTAACAAATTGAAAAATAAAAACCATATGATCATCTCAATAGATGCAGAAAAAGCTTTTGACAAAATTCAACACCCATTTCTGATAAAAACTCTCCAGAAAGTGGGCATAGAGGGAACCTACCTCAACATAATAAAGGCCATATATGACAAACCCACAGCAAACATCATTCTCAATGGTGAAAAACTGAAAGCATTTCCTCTAAGATCAGGAACGAGACAAGGATGTCCACTCTCACCACCATTATTCAACATAGTTCTGGAAGTCCTAGCCACAGCAATCAGAGAAGAAAAAGAAATAAAAGGAATACAAATTGGAAAAGAAGAAGTAAAACTGTCACTGTTTGCGGATGACATGATACTATACATAGAGAATCCTAAAACTGCCACCAGAAAACTGCTAGAGCTAATTAATGAATATGGTAAAGTTGCAGGATACAAAATTAATGCACAGAAATCTCTTGCATTCCTATACACTAATGATGAAAAATCTGAAAGAGAAATTATGGAAACACTCCCATTTACCATTGCAACAAAAAGAATAAAATACCTAGGAATAAACCTACCTAGGGAGACAAAAGACCTGTATGCAGAAAACTATAAGACACTGATGAAAGAAATTAAAGATGATACCAACAGATGGAGAGATATACCATGTTCTTGGATTGGAAGAATCAACATTGTGAAAATGAGTATACTACCCAAAGCAATCTACAGATTCAATGCAATCCCTATCAAATTACCAATGGCATTTTTTACGGAGCTAGAACAAATCATCTTAAAATTTGTATGGAGACACAAAAGACCCCGAATAGCCAAAGCAGTCTTGAGGCAAAAAAATGGAGCTGGAGGAATCAGACTCCCTGACTTCAGACTATACTACAAAGCTACAGTAATCAAGACAATATGGTACTGGCACAAAAACAGAAACATAGATCAATGGAACAAGATAGAAAGCCCAGAGATTAACCCACGCACCTATGGTCAACTAATCTATGACAAAGGAGGCAAAGATATACAATGGAGAAAAGACAGTCTCTTCAATAAGTGGTGCTGGGAAAACTGGACAGCTACATGTAAAAGAATGAAATTAGAATACTCCCTAACACCATACACAAAAATAATCTCAAAATGGATTAGAGACCTAAATATAAGACTGGACACTATAAAACTCTTAGAGGAAAACATAGGAAGAACCCTCTTTGACATAAATCACAGCAAGATCTTTTTTGATCCACCTCCTAGAGTAATGGAAATAAAAACAAAAATAAACAAGTGGGACCTAATTAAAAAAAAAAAAAAGAAAGAGAAAATACCAGGAACACTTTCTACCCCAGAACCTTTCCACGTAATGTGGAATGCTGGAATGCTCCTCACCAGATATCCACATGGCTAGTTCACTCTCTTTCTTTAGTTCTTTACTCAAAATTATCATCTCTATGATATCCGCCATCAGTCTTCTCTAACATTTCTTATCTGCTTTCTCTCCTCTGTCATCAGCTTCTCATTAGCTCATATTGCCCTACAGTTAGTCCCCTGCATACGAACGAGTTCTGTTCCGAGAGTGCGTTTGTAAGTCCAATTTGTTCGTAATTGCAACAAAGTTAGCCTAGGTACCCAACTAACACAGTTGGCTAGATAGTACTGTACTATAATAGGCTTATAATACTTTTCACACAAATATACATAAAAAACAAACACAAAAAATAAAGAAAACATTGTTAATCTTACTGTAAAGTACCTTGAAAAGCACAGTAGTACAGTACAACAGCTGGCGTACAGGGGCTGGCATCGAGTGAACAGGCAAGAAGAGTTACTGACTGGAGGAGGGAGAGGAGGTGGGAGACGGTAGAGCTGAAGGATCATCACAATAGGAGACAGAGGGCAAGCTGCAATTTCACTCACGCCTGACGCTGATGGCACAGGGTCTGGTTCCTTGCTGGATTCAATTCTATCTACCCTCTTGAAAAAATGATCCAGTGATGTCTGGGTAGTAGCTCTTTTTTTCTCGTCCTAGAAGACATTATAGCAATGGATTGCATTCTGAACGGCTGATGCAACCTTTGTGTACAATTCTACGTTCGGGTCCTGTGCCTCAGATGGTAACAGTGCCTCCTCAAATAAAGAAAATCCCCTTTCCATTCCCTGCGATGTGCATCTCTTCAGTTCTTCAGTTACTTCTTCTTCCTCTTGTCACTCCACTCTCTCGATTATTTTCACTTCTGTTTCCATCATTATCCCTTGGCGCTTCTTAGCAGTACCAGCTACATCACCGCTGCTTTTACACTTGCTTCTGGACATCCTGGGCTTGTAATAAAGATACTGTACTACTGTACTCTATACAGTACTGTATAGTAAAATACACAAAAGCACAACCACTTGTAGAGGATGCGTGCACATGACAATGTACACCAGACACGTGAACTAACTTACGTGATTGGACAGGCAAACTCACGTTCAACTCTTTATCGTTTGGTCATGTGACAACCACCATATAGTAGATAGTTTTAGGATATAGAATCAGAAAGAAGTTTTGTTTGGCGTGGGGGATTTTGGTTTGCTTGGTTGGTTTTTTTCAGACAGAGAAACTTGAGCATTTTCCAATGATAAGAGTAAAGACTCAGTGAGTAAAGAGAAGTTGAAGATACATCAGAGGAGGCAGAACAAGATGGCCTCCAGATCCCTGATCTTAGGCATATTCTTACAGAAAGCAATTATATTAACTATATTAATTATATTAACTAATTAACAGAGAGAAGGATTTCTATTTATCTTCACACACGTCAGCAAAAATTAAGACTGCAGTGATTCTGTGATGTCATAATGTATAACTGTAAAAGGTAGACTCCAAATCTTTAGTGTTAAATAATGAGAAAAATGCAATAGGCACTTACTAAAAATTAAAATTAAAAATGGGATTGCCCCATATTCCATTTGTTAACAGTCCTATTCTGTGCTTTTACTTTCTATATAGGTAAGTTTTGAGATTTTTTTTTGCACCTGCCTCTTTTTTCTCGTTTCTTAATTACTAGAATTGCAGTATTTATCCTTAGAACTATAGACCCTTCTAAAGTCTGATGAGTGAAATATTCTCTTTCTTGTAGCTGCAAAAGAGCAGACTGCATTCTACATCATAAACTCTCTTTACAGCTATTATTTTTAAGAAGGTTGATTTGTAAGACACCCAGACTTTAGAGTTTAGTGCCATGTCCTGCAAAAGTAACCTTTTACCTCCAAAAGTTCTAAAAGCCTGATTCATTATACTAAATCTTGTGTTGCTTTGGTAATAATATTTAAATTGACATTCTGTTTCCTGTAAAATATACTTTTTTTTTCTTAAACCAAAATGGACTTATTGGTACTTCCCTTCTCCTTCTATACCGTGAAAGTAATAAAACCGTTTTTTCTGAATTTTTTAACAATAGCACTCTATTTTCAAATACAGTCTTACATAGAACCAAATAAATTTAATAAATTTTAGGAAAGGACTTATTTCTTACACAATTATCCTTTTCATATTTTATGGAAAATTGTAACCCTTTAAAGTACCTCTTTGGAGTCCTTAAGGAGAACAGTTTAAAAAAAAATTGTTGTAACCTATTTCTATATTCTATATGTTGGCCTAATTTTAGTATGTTACTTTTATAATTTTATCATTTGTTTTATCAATATTGCTCTTCGCAGTACTGTTGGAAACTGAGACATTTTGAAACTTAATTCCTCCTCTAAGAAAGCTTACCCTAGTCAATTCCAGCAGCTAAAGCACTCCCTACTCTGTGCTGTATTCTGAGCACCATCTTGTGCTTATCACATTGAATTATAGCATTTGTTCACCTGTCTTCCTTTATAAACTGTGGATGATTCTACCCCTAGAACCCAGCACAATAACAGGAAAATGACCTCCATTCATTGAGTGTTTGTCAGACACTGAGCCAAGCATGGTGCATACATAGACTCTCTTACCTTCAACCTTCTACTGCTGAACAAGGAGAGGCAAAGAGAGGTTTTTAAGTGGTAAATACATGGTAGAGCAAGGAATCAAACTTATTTCAGTCTTGAGTTCACATGGAGTCTGCCTACTTCTCTTTGTCTATAACACAGAGGTAGACATTCTTCATCTGCAGTTTAACAATATCAAGTATAAATCCTGTTGAAGAACTGTGCCAGAGTTAATATTTAATAGTAGTTAATATCCCAGATTCTGAAGCCAGACTTCCTGAATTCAAACTGTGGGCAGTTTACTTAACCTCTCTGTTCTTTAGTTTCACCATCTTTAAAATGGGGATAATAGTGGGACCTACCACATGGAGTAGTAGTAAGGATTAAATAAGTAAATGCAGCAAAGGACTTAAGAGCCCTGGCACATCATAAACATGAAATAAATATTAACTGTTATTATTTGTTTTGTTTACATTGCACTATTCCTTATATATTTGTTCAGTAGTTCTCTCTCTATATATTTTAAATCACACTTGTTTATTTGTATAGTTAAGCCTGCCTTCCTAACTCTACTTGATCAGCAAATAGATCTGTTTACTGTATTAACGCATTTCATGTTATAGTCTGACTAGATGTTTTTGTTTCTACAAGCTGCAAGAGATATTTATTTAATTATTTAATCCATTTATTGAGATCCTGCTATATTGGAGCGTCTACGCTAGGCACAGGGGATATGGTCATGAGCAAAACAGGTGGAAACTCTGCTCTCCAGCTGCTCAGAGCAGTGATCTCAAACATATTTTTAAATTTCACACCTCTGTCAATAAACATTCTTGAGCATGCACCCCCAAAATGATACTTAATTATTTATAAGTGATATATGTGTCTTTCTACTAGTCTATTGTATAGATTTTTAAATAAACTGAAAAATTGAAATTAAAAAGGTAAAGATAAATAGAAATAGAAATTAAAATTCTAATATTCTCTTTCCCTTGGGGTATGTTCACCCCTCTTTGGAGTCCACTGACTTAAAATAAAGACACTCAGAGAAACAAAAGAGAGTAAGCATGTGAAGGAAAAGTTCTCTGTGTCAGGAGCCTAACTTCATCTGGGAGGCCAGAGAAGACTTTCCTAAGGAAGCAACATTTAAGATAGGATCTGAAAGGATGAGTTTGGGATTCCCTAGGCAAAAAGATCAGGGGTGAAGTGTAACACAAATAGTGTTTATAGACAAAAGCATGATGTGTTCAAGAAACTAGAAAGACTGTCATTGTGAATGGAGAGGCAGTGTCCTAGGAGTGTTAGAGAGGTTGTCAGAATGGACCAGGTGGTACAAGGCTTATTATATACTATGTTAAGCATTTAGATCTTAATTCTAAGAGTCATGGGAAATTCTGGAGGAATTTAAAGAGAAGTAACATGATCAGATAATCACCTTTCTAATTCTATTTGGATGATATTTTTCTCCCTTACTGGTTGCTGCTAAAAACAGGTCCAAAATAGTATACCTCAACAAAGGATTTAAGGGACAAGTCTTATGTAGCAAATTATTGCTTAATACACTAAAAGTAATCTCATAATCATGTTGTGAGATTTTGTAACAGAAAAGGGGTAGTATATTCTGAAAAGAAAAAGTAAGACGAGGGCAAATTAAAATTTTAAATGTTTCTCTTATTTTCAAGCAATCTGAAATACAAAACCCAGGAAACAAGTCGATACCACCTACACTTACTTACACTGTCTACTGTCTTCAGCTTACAGTGGTTAGCACTTTCCTATGAGCATCTCACTCTGGCTCTTTTAACTTTGTAATCAAAGAAAAATCCAAATGATAATTCCAATTATGATAAAAACAACAATCATGATAGCAAAGAAAACAGCTCACATGGTGGCACAGTTCTGAGCACCTTACATGTGTTGCCTAATTTCATCCTCACAGTGACTTTACGAAATTGATACTATTAATATCCCGTTTTTATAAACAGGGAGCCTAGTAGGTGATAGAGACAGACAGGAAGCTACACTCTTATCTACTGTGCTCTGCTTTCTGTCTTAAGCTACTCCACTAGGTGGTGATAGATGGTATAAAATAAGAACCAAAATCACTATCTCATGGGAGAGAATTGCTTGCCCCTCTGGATTAAAAGATAATAATAATAAAAGTTTAAAAACCTGTTACGATGAGGAGCAGGAAGTTAATATTAAATGGCTTTTTTTCTTTTTCTGGCTATACAGTTTATCAATTCAATATACTGTGATACATAAGATGTCCATATCGATTATATGATATCTCTTACATATAAATGTGTAGGATCTGAGAATTACACAAAAACTAATAAAAAATATAATTTCTGTTTCCTGGAACCTATACCTTTTCAAATGACTATTATTTCAAAGTAGTTTTTTGAGCAGGAAAGTGGTAAATGGAAATGCTCCTCTAACAAAATAGCATGACAATGTAGGCAGGAATGAAGGGACAAACATCGGCTTTAATTAGGAAGTAGCTGTAATAATCAGGACATGAGGTAATAACAAGTGTAATTGAAGTGGCCGTCTAGAAGTGGAGCTGAAGTTATATATTTGAGGTATATTTCAATGGACGAATTGATAGAGCTTCATGTCTGACTAAGCATAGGGATTAATATTTATACTGCCAAGAGTAAATGAGCTTTTATTCATTGTTTTTGATACTTGGAGGTGGTAAATTTTTTATTCTCTTGATTTTTACATTATACCTAAATGCAACCAAAATTGTGAGATGTGATAGTCCAGCATTGCATTATTTAAATTTAAAACCATCTCATATTTTGTTTATACTGTAATGAAAATCTGCAGGGCATAAATGAGATCAAGTCAGACCCAACTCAGCAGCATATGGTGCTTGTTCAGTGGCTGGCATTGAAGTTCTCTTTGCATGGCTGTTGGATGTCACCACTATTAGCAGGTGTTGCCATGAAATGTGCACTGTAATGTTGAGCCAGTAAAGTGAAAATGTGCTTTGTAGCACAATGGAACCTTTCGAAATACCTAGAGTTCCCTTTAAAAATGAGGCTTTTTTAATACTAGGTTTACAACTTCTTTCTCATAGTATTGTCTTCATAATATTGTCTTCCACTGTTGTACGTTGAAGGAATTCTCAAAAGCAGATCCCGAATATTTTTATAATATGTAAACTAAAAGTGTTCACAAAAATATTACTACATTATTATCACATGTGGAGCTTGTGCCATATGCACAGAAGGTATTTAAAAATATTTCATGACTGAATTTAAAATCATCTATAATTTAAATTGGAAAAACTAAAGAGTGATTCAATTTTGTTTTGCAGTGATCGGCATGTTGGTAAAATTTATTCCAAATCCTCTTCCTTTCTGGATTATGTCAGAAAGTCTCTAAAGAAGCTTGGATTAGATGAGTCCAAGGTCAGTATATGATTACCCATTGTTTTATAAGAAACAAGAGAACTTCTATAGGGTTATGAATTGAGATAATACAAAATTATTTGCCCTCTACTTTTCTCTTATTCATGAAAAACATCTAAATTATATTGAAGCCAAACTTCAGTTACCTTTATTCCAGTTCACCTTTTCTGTCAATATTATACGGATAGTTTGCTGTTGTACACCTCCAGAGTGATTCCCCTTTCAGGTTTATTCAGGTAAAAATGTGCCAATTTTCAAAGCAAAATAGACTTAAAAAGCAAGAACAAATGGGAATTGTAAGTACAGCAGGAGACGATGGTTTTAATTTCAAACTGCGTGTATTTAAAGGCTGTATAACGCGTTAAAATTTAAAATCTTAAATTCAAAAACCCTTTGAATGGGAGAATCCTGGAAAGTGGTAATGTCATAGAAAGCCCAAGGTAATAATTGAGAACATATTGTTGAAGACACAAAAAGTAAGCTGATGGACTAGTGGTAATAAATAGTCTAACACCGAGAAAAAAATAACTCTCAACATGATTCAAATGAGTTATTAACTAAAATATTAAGTTGAATCTGGATCACTTTGGTATTTTGAATTGATTATAAATTGAAATAAAGCATAAAATAGTTGGTTAAGGAATGGTGATTAAGGTGGTTAAGTTTCTTCTTGAAAGAGAAAAATTATACAGATATGGTTAAGTTATATCAAAGCTAGAGGGTATTATTGTTTATTGTACCAGTTATCCATTTACTCCCCAGTTGCTTTATTACTTAAAGCAATTAGACTGGTACTAATAAGTTTCCTCCTCTGTAAAATAGCTCATTTCTAATTCATAGGATTTAAGAAAAATTAAATGAGGTAATAGACATAAAATGCTCAATAAAATGTACATAGTAAGTGCTAACTAAATAATACTAGTTTTTATGATTCTTATCTTTGTATATGTACTGCTTATAATAATACAATTGATATGACTCCTATAAACATTTTTATTTAGTCACCAAAATGAAGATCCTTCTAGTCTTCCATAAATAAATAAGAATAGACAGTGTTATCTTAGTTATTTTATTTCTGTTTTTTTTAAATATTTTTAATCAGACTGGTCTTCCTTCCAATTAGTCTTTATTAGTGCATAATATTTACTTCATGTCTCAATTCCGCGTCTTACATTTACTATCAAGAACACAAACCTAAGCATAATTCTTACAAATATAGAGCTAAGTTTTTACTTAAACTAAAAATGTATTATCCTTTGTCAAAAACCAAACTGTAAAAATCCAGAAAGAATGTTACTTATTTTTCATGATGGCTTTCTCTTCCCAGGTTTGTCTCTAATAATAACCATAGTAAATGTTTCTTAATATGCTTATTATATTACTGATTAGAATATTAATAATAGCTGATATTTACTAAGCACTTACTATGTTCTAGTTATTATGCTAAAGACATCATAACATTATCGCATTTACTCTTCACTAAAAGAGTAAGATACTATTATTATTCCCAATGTAATGATCTAGAAAGAGAGGCTTACAAAAAGGCAAGTCATTTTCTCAGAGTTGAAGAGCAAGTGGCAGAGCTGGAACTTGAACGCAGATTCAACTTACATCAGAACCTCCACTGTCAGCCACCACTGTACTGAGAAGTGAAATTAAAAACAAAAGGAAAAAGACTAATGTAGATAAGTATCACCATAAAATATCAGTCTTAAATGATTACCTTTATTAGTTAGTAAAGACAATTAATAGTGCCCTGCTGATTTTTCTCTTAAAACTATTTAAGTTCATTGAAAGATAAATATGTTGAATAAAATGGGTGAGGAAAAGAAAAGGAACAAGAAACCCAAGCTGGAAGGGGAGGAAAGTACAGAACCTAATAAGGCATTTCAAAGGTAGTGGGGTGAGAGGAAGCAAATAGATGAGTACGTGTTTTGAGGGGTGTTTTGTTTGTTTTTATGTTAAACAAGAGGAATTGAGAGTTGTGTCTGTCAGGCCAGAGTGGTTGGAAATAGGATAAGTTATTAAAACCAAGCTTATATTTCTGATATAATACAAAATCCTATTATTTTTCTCCCACATTATGAAATATCAGTGCTAAAATGAAGGTTTTGACCACAAACACAATAAGAAGAGATTTATGAAGTTTCATTTAAAAAATGAAATTAATTTTCACGAGATTCTAATTACTAAAAAGTATCAAAACCACTTAAATTTAAAATATTAGATATACCAAAGTGTTTAAAAGATCTTTGACTAAATTTATAATCATTTATTAACAAACTTTTATATATAATTGAAAGTGTGATGAATACCACTGATGTGTTTCTGATCTCTCAAAGCACATCTCTTCATATTCAAAACTGTGTAAGCAAGTGAAGTGCCTAGAAATCTCCTAACATGCTCTGATACTTTCTTAGTCACAAGAAATCATGTAAACATGAGGAAAAACAACATTCCCAGACAAGTCATCATTCCAAAGACCAGAACAGCATGTGCTGGATATATAAGTGGTTCATACACAGCTTAAAATATCAATCCATAAGTCCTGTAGTCAGTTGTGACAGACAGCATTGGACATTTCCTCTTAGAGCAGGATTTTGTCAAACTCAGCACGTTTGGACATTTGGATAATTCTTTATTGTGGAGAACTATCCTGTGCGTTGGAGGATGTTTAACATCTTTGACCTCTACCCACTAGGTGTCCGCGGTAGCACCCTAATTGTAACAATGCAAAATAAATAAATTTTAAAAAAATATCCAGACATTGCCACAAATGTCCTGGGGGTCAAAATCACCCCCAGTTAAGATCCGCTGTCTTCAAGCATTTGTCATTTTAGTGATTCCATTAACATTCCTATTATAGACCCCATATTATCTTAAAATGCCATGTTACACCAAGGAACATAGAGTGGGGAAGTGGGGAAAAGCAGTGATTCTGTTCTTATATGTTGAAGACTTTTTATCAAAATGATCCCCTCCTTGATTTTTAATTTTTTATAGCCTTAACCGTTTAAGGGTGATATTGTTTCACCCCTGCATAAGATACAGTTCTGTTTAAGAAGAGTGTTTAGATTTCACAGTAAAGCCAAGCCACTGAAAACAAATTGTGGCAGAACATCAGCTACCTTATATCAGCAAGTATACTGTTTATAATAGATGGACTGCTTAGAATGAAATTTTACAGTAATATTCTTTGTAATTGAGTAAAGTTCAATTACTTCTTTGTAAAATATTTTAATAGAACTTTACAATTGTCTAAAATAACAAAATCCTAGTGATTAGCTTTACCTAGTCCTTAAAAAAATTAGGTATTTTTAAATTTTATCTTCTGTCCCAAACTTTGGTATCTCACCAAATTTCAGAAAACCTTTAAAATTGTATTCAGGGTTTCATATTCATGGTCCACAGCATTTTTTTCTTCTTTTGTATTAATTTCCTCTCTTTCTCCTTCCACATGCATGTACTGCACACACACGGATGCGTGAGCGTACACACACACACACATCCGTAAATTTTTAAAGCATCAGATTTTAAAAGCAGCAAAACTACTATTGCTTGCTGGACAAAGAACGAGCTGGAGCATTTGTCCATAAGAAGGGAAAATAAAAGGAGCTTATGTTCTAGAGCTTGCATGTATGTGTGTTTGTGTGCTGTATACGTATGATGAATATTCAAATAAATATTACTCTCAGATATTGAGAATGAAAAAGACAATAAAACTGGTGATTTAATGGGAGTGGGGTGTGTGCTGTTGAATGGACAAAGTTGAAAATCACTAAGCTAGAACCTTAGTGGAAGGGATAGAGGATAATTCAGAAAATTATCCTTAAATACTTCTCCAAAACAGGCCAGCAAAAGCAAAACTTTTTAGACCAAAATCATTTAGTTATTCACCAGCAAACATTTATTTTGAAGAATCTCCCATGTGCCAAGAAGAGTGGAAACTCTGGAGCTACAAAGATAATTAAGACATAACCCATGAGAAAAGAAAACAAGTAATTATAGCATGAACTTACAACATTAGACATATATAAAGTATGTATGCTTGGAGTGACTCACTCTGCCTGTAAGGTTTCTCAGAGGACATTGATGCCTTAGCTTGGTCTTGAAGGATGCATAGGAGTTCATTAAGCAAACAAGGTGGGAAGGTAGGGAGCAAGGAATTTCAGGTGTGTGTGGTGGGGGGAATTGCTTGGGCAAAAACCACAGAGAGCAAGAAACATGATTCTGGACTCCGCACAGCTGGAGCATAAAGCAAGTAGAGGAGACAGTGGTGAGAGATGAGGCCAAAGGACTAGGCACATGTGGAGAGACCAAATAAACTGATCTTTGGACATTAGATCAAAGATTAATTAGTAGTAATCATAATCACTCGGTGGTTTCAGTACAAGTGGGAGGGCAACAAAAAATACAAGGAGCTCATAAACTTCCATGTAGTAATATTCAGTGGTCCCTCGGTATCCGTGGGGAATTGGTTCCAGAACCCCCCACTGATAACAAAACCCAAGGATGCTCAAGTCCCTTATGTAAAATGGTATAGTACAGTCAGCCCTCTGTATCTGTGGGTTCCACATCTATGGATATGGAGGACTGACTGTATCCAGAAATGATCTACGTTAAATGAGGTCATCTGACCCTAAAGAAACAGCGAATTCCTGATACAGTTTAAATACATAGGAAGCCTGTCATCTTTGGTGATATGCAAAGAACATGTGCATTATTCCCATAAGTAAGTTCCTGCTGCTTTTTACAACCACTGTAATAACACAGGCATACCTCAGACTGTGGGTTCAGTTCCAGAGCACCGCAATAAAGTAAATATCGTAATAAAGTGAGTCACGTGAATTTTTTGGTTTCCCAGTGCATATAGAAATTATGTTTACACTGTACTTTAGTCTATTTTGTGTGCAGTAGCATTATGTCTAAAAAAATAATGTACATGCCTTAATAAAAAATATTTTATTGCTACCCTCTTGCACTGTTGGTGGGAATGTAAATTGATACAGCCACTATGGAGAACAGTGTGGAGGGTCCTTAAAAAACTAAAAATAGAATTACCATATGACCCAGCAATCCCACTACTGGGCATATACCCAGAGAAAACCATAATTCAAGAAGACACATGCACCCCAATGTTCATTGCAGCACTATTTACAATAGCCAGGACATGGAAGCAACCTAAGTGTCCCATCGACAGACGAATGGATAAAGAAGATGTGGTACATATATGCAGTGGAATATTACTCAGCCATAAAAAGGAACGAAATTGGGTCATTTGTAGAGAACGTGGATGAATCTAGAGACTGTCATACAGAGTGAAGTAAATCAGAAAGAGAAAAACAAATATTGTATATTAACACATATATGTGGAACTTAGAAAAATGGTACAGATGAACCGGTTTGCAGGGCAGAAATAGAGACACAGATGTAGAGAACAAACGTATGGACACCAAGGGGGGAAAGTGGCGGGGGTGGTGGTGGGATGAATTGGGAGATTGGGATTGTCATGTATACTCTAGTATGTATGAAATAGATAACTAATAAGAACCTGCTGTATAAAAAAATAAAATAAAATTCAAAAATTCAAAAAGTAAATAAATAAAAATACTTTATTGCTGAAAACTGCTGACCATCATCTGAGCCTTCAGCAAGTCCTAGTCTTTTTGCTGGTGCAGAGTCTTGCCTCTGTGTAGGTGGTGCTGACTGAGCAGGGTGGTGGCTGCTGAAGGCTGGGGTGGCAGTGGCTATTCCTTAAAATACGGCAACAATGAAGTCTGACCCACAGATTGACCTTTCACATTTTCTCTGTAGCAGGCAATGCTGTTGGATAGCATTTTACCCACAGCAGAATGTCTTTCAAAATTGGAGTCAGTCCTCTCAAACTCTGCTGCTACTTTATAAACTAAGTTTATGTAATGTTCTAAATCCTTTGTTGTCATCTCAACAGTCTTCACAGCCTCTTCACCAGGAGTAGATCCCACCTCAAGAAACCACTTTCTTTGCTCCTCCGTAAGAAGCAACTCCTCACCTGTGAAAGCTTTATCGTGAGGTTGCAGCAATTCAGTCACATCTTCAGGCTCCACTTCTAATTCTAGTTCTCTTGCTGTTTCTGCCACATCTGCAGTTACTTCCTCCACTGAAGTTTTGAACCCCTCAGAGTCATCTATGAGAGTTGGAATCAGCTTCCTCCAAACTCCTGTTAATGTTGTTATTTTGACATCCTCCCATGAATCATGAATGTTCTTACATCTAGAATAGTGAATACTTTCCAGGATGTTTTCAATTTACTTTGCCCAGATCCATCAGATGAATCACTATTTATGGCAGCTATAGCCTTACAAAATGTATTTCTTAAATAAGACTTGAAAGTCAAAATTACTGCTTGATCCATGGGCTGCAGAATGGATATTGTGTTAGCAGCATAAAAACAGCATTTTAATCTCATTGTGCATCTCCATGAGAGCTCTTGAGGTGCATGGCCAATGAGCAGTAATATTTTGGAAAGAATCTTTTTTTCTGAGCAGTAGGTCTCAACAATAGTCTTAAAATATTCAGTGAACCATGTTGTAAACAGATGTGCTATCATCCAGGCTTTGTTGTTCCATTTATAGAGCACAAGCAGAGTAGATTTAGCATAATTCTTAAGGGCCCTAGGATTTTTGGAATGGTAAATGAGGTCAGCTTCAACCTAAAGTCACCAGCTGTATTAGCCCCTAACTGACAAGAGATTTCAGCCTGTTCTTTGAAGCTTTGAAGCCAAGCATTGACTTCTCCTCTTTAGCTATGAAAGTCCTAAATGGCGTCTTCTTCCAATATAAGGCAGTTTCATCTACATTGAAAATCTGTTGTTTAATGTAGCCACCTTCTTTAATTATCTTAACTAGATCTTCTGGATAACTTACTATAGCTTCTACATCAGTACTTGCTGCTTCACCTTGCACTCTTATGTTACAGAGACAGCTTCTTTCCTTAAACCTCGTGAACCAACCTCTGCTAGCTTCAAATTTCTTCTGCAGCTTCCTCACCTCTCCCAGCCTTCATAGAATTGAAGAAAGTTAGGGCCTTGCTCTGGATTAGACTTTGGCTTAAGGGAATGTTGTGGCTGGTTTGATCTTCTATCCAGACCACTACAACTTTCTCATTATCAGCAATAAGACTTTTGTTTTCATATCATTCATATGTTCACTGGAGTAGCACTTTTAATTTCCTTTAAGAAGTTTTCCTTTGCATTCTCAATTTGGTACCACATCCACCTACCTTGAGTTCTAGCCAAGGGTATATCAGCAGGCTCAGTCCTACCATCTACTGGTGAAAATAAGGTCAATTGCTAACCTATCTTCTGATCAGGTAGCGTGTGGGGAGAATCTCCGAATAACTATGTTATCTCTCATCCAATCATACGACGCATTCCCCATGCAGTTGAAGTATGGTCCACCTTTGCGTACCTGGGCCCCTTATATAGATCTATAAAAAGATGATTTTAATAAATAAATGCAAGAGAAGAGACAAATCTTCCATGGAAAAGAATTCTAAATAATTTATTTGGTTATTGCACCCTCACTCCTTAAGCATAACTCCTCACTCCTTAAGTGTAGGCTGCAAGTTGTGACTTTCTTCCAAAGCATACAATGTGGAAAGGGGAAAAGGAGGAACATTACAGTGAAGAAACCTGACAAATACTATCTCAGCCAAGTACTCAAGGTCAGTATCTACAGTGATAAATCATATTGATAGTACGTACCCTTAATATGATGTGAGGAATATCATACTTTACTTCTGTAGTCTTCCTCTCAAAACCCATAGCCCCAGTTTAATTATGAGGAAAACATCTGACAAATCCCAGTGAAGGAACATCCTACACAATGCTTGACTAGTACTCCTCAATACTGTCAAGGTCATCAAAAACAAGGCAAGTCTTGTGAGTCAACTATACTCCAATAAAAATTTTAAAAAAAGAAAAGAAAAGAAAAGGCGAGTCTGAAAAACTGTCACAACCAATAGGACTAGATACAATGTAGTAAACTGGATGGGATCCTGGAACTGAAAAAGGACATTAGGTAAAAAGTGAGAAAATCTGGATGAAATGTAAACTTTAGCTAATAGTAATATATCATTATTGGTTCATTTACTATAACAAATAACTGTATTGTAAGGTGTTAATAATAGGGGAAACTGGATATAGGGTATATCTAAACTCTGTTATCTTCAAAATATCTGTAAATCTAAAACTTCTAAAATATGTTTATTTTTTAAAAATAATGTGAGCAAAGCTAATGTTTATTGAACCTTTGTTTTGTGCCAAACATTGTGCTAAAAGCTTTGTTTATATTATCTCACTGAATGCTAAGGATGACTTTATGAAATGAATAGTTATCCTCATTTTATAGGTAAGGAAATTGAGACATAGGTTAAGTGGATTTCTTAAAGCTCAAATCTAGGAAACTGGGGAGGAAGGATTCCAATGCAGTCTGTCTAACTGTAGAGCCAATGCTCCTTTTTGTCATATTCATATAATTTATTAACAGACATTGAGCTCAAGAAGAATGCTTAGCATTTTTCTAAAACTAGTGTTCATCAGACAAATAAGCCTACGAGGAAGAATAAAGAGAAAACTCTGTGCTTGCCAACAGACAAAATAAATGTACTTCTAAAGCAGATTGAAGAATTGAGGTTTGAAATAAAGGCAGAAGAAACTCAAGGAATGATGAATCTTACTGAAGCATTTAAAGAAGAGATGCTTATATCCAGAACTTTGATTCTTGAAACTTTTGCAGACAGGATGAAGTTGATCAAGCATTTGAAGTGTGTTGAATCGTAGGACATACACTAACACAGGGGTCCCCAACCCTCTGGCCGAGGACCGGTATAGGTCTGTGGCCTGTTAGGAACCCGGCCGCACAGCAGGAGGTGAGTGGCGGACGAGCCAGCGAAGCTTCATCTGCCGCTCCCCATCGCTCCCCATCCCTCTCATTACCACCTAACCCATCGCTCGCATTACCGCCTGAACCATCCACCCCCCCCACCGACCTCCCTCCCCATCCGTGGAAAAATTGCCTTCCCTGAAACCGGTCCCTGGTGCCAAAAATGTTGGGGACCGCTGGTCTAACACATAAGCTGTATTGGAGTTAAAATGTCAAAAAAATTGTAAGAAAAGTAAGGGAAAAAACCTAAAGCTCCTCAACATGACTGCTCATTTACTGTCTCTCACCCAGTTTCTCTTTAGGACTGGATATCTCCCTGAACCTAAATGACAGCTCACTGAGCTAGGGCCCTGTTATACAGCTTAACTAATATTAATCCCTTTTTCTGGAGTCTAGGAGATGGGCAGCAGGGAGCAATGGAATTCACGACCAAAACTCCCAGCTGCCATTCAATGTGCACTTCATCTTGTAAGTTTCCATGTATGTCCTTGCCTAAGTATGATCTACACTCAGGCACTTCCTCAATTCTGACGCCTCCTTTATCTCTAGGATGTTTGCCCTATCTTGGCTCTCACTGGATTTAACACTCAATAATGTCATCTGCAAAATAAGACCATGAATATACATATGTTACTAATTGATATTAGAATTAAAAAACAGTCTTCATAAAATTTCCATAGATTCTCTGATCTAATCTTATGAGACTGATGGTTGAGCATTTGATTGAAAAAGTTGATTAAAGCATGAAATCATATCTTAAACACTGAATTTTTCACTTAGAAACATATTAATATAATTATATCCACCAAACTTTTGGTATAAGAACAAGGCCATTTATTTTGTTTTGTTTTTTGCACACAGCTTTGCATATAGTTTTGCTAGTTGGATTTCTACCTTAACTTCTGTCCATCAAACATACCTGTAATGCATAGTTTACAGTATCCCGCTTTGGATTACTCAAAGTAAAGCAAAAGACTTCCACTTTTTTTTTAAATAGGAAAGTAAAGGTGATGTTCTCACCTTTTCTCTTCAAAATTACACAAAAGCAACAAATAAAAAGAGAAATAGAAACACAAACTCCTTTTTTGACAAAATCAAAAAGAATATTAAATCTCAAACCATGTGCATTATGAAGTACAGTGAAGGTAAAGAGGGATGCAGAAAGACGCCAAGAGAAATTGCCCAGGGTTACATACAGATCACCAACAAAACCAACAACATAGTTCTTTAAAGTAGCATATCCTGAGGAAAAAAATCAACAATTCCTAGTTTGGAACAAATGCAATTGATGACCAGGGTGGTGCTTCTCAGTTTGACATAAAGGGGAGACAGAATATAGGAGAACCCAAGGAATCACATTGAAAAACCATGTTTGTAGGAAGCAGTATGCTGATGAGGCAGGATTGAAAAAAGATTGTGAGTTCTGAGTTGTCCTGTAACTGCTGATCTCACATGACAGGACAGAAGTGAAGACTGAAGGCTATAATTCAAACACACACACAATTTTTTTGAGATGAGAGTTTTTGCTGGCTTGAAGTGCAGACCTAGATCTAGTCCAATATCCTCTACTGCAAAAATTTGGTCCAGGAGGTACTCATTTGATTCAAAGATGGGCAAAATTTTAAAAAGGGTTGGAGAGGGCTTCCCTGGTGGTGCAGTGGTTAAGAATCTGCCTGCCGATGCAGAGGACACGGGTTCGAGCCCTGGTCTGGGAGGATTCCACATGCCGCGGAGCGACTAAGCCCATGAGCCACAACTACTGAGCCTGCGTGTCTGGAGCCTGTGCTCCGCAACGGGAGAGGCCGCGACAGTGAGAGGCCCGCGCGCTGCGATGAAGAGTGGTGGCCCCCGCTCACCGCAACTGGAGAAAGCCCTCACACAGAAACGAAGACCCAACACAGCAAAAATAAATAAATAAATAAATTTAAAAAGGGTTGGAGAGAAGGCCATAATCTGCTTGGGTTCTATACCAAAGGGGAGATCTTTTCTGGAAAGCTACACTAGAAATTGGATGAGACAAAGCTTTACTTGTCACTGTTACCTACCCTTTTGTATTTTTTGAATTCAAAAGAAATTTCATGTAATAGAAAAAGAATAGGGGCTTTGAAAAAATATTTAGATATTTTCAAGGAAATCTGAATACAAATCTTTTCAGATTTTGGACTCTCTTTATTCAGTCTTTCACTTGTTTTGACCACATATAATTTGACAGCAATTTCTCCTGGTGATTTTCCTTTATCAGGCCTTTCACAGAGGCATTTAACTTATAGAGAAACAACTTTTCCTTTTGCATTTATATCTCATTGGTTTTGTAATATTTATTCATGTCATAATAATATAACTGGAATAACAAGTTTAGGAAGAAATACAATTAATTCAGTAGGCATAAAGCTCAACTGGTGGGAACAGAAACATATAAATGACCTAGAAAGTGGCCTACTAACCACAAAGGTTCAGTGTACTATGGGTGTCATATGTTTTAGAGAAAAAACAGAAAGCAATGCTTGTTGATGGATTTGTTAAGTGGATGTTAGAAGAAATTACCTTAAATATGAATATGTGTCCTTACTGTATTCCTTTTGCCTTTGAGTTATTCTTTAGGATATAGTTTTAGATATATTGTTTAAATTTTAATTTTGTTCAAGAACTGTTTATTGAGCTCCTACCTACTGTGCACCCCAAGCATAGAAACGAGTGAAAGTAAGTATTTCATCACTACTTGTTGAAATCAAACAAAGTTAATAGGTTGTTATTGGTGATTTTACTTATGATATACTGAATAACCTATATTGGTACAGAAGATTTAAATGAAAGAATTTAATTATATTGACTTGCTTCATGAATATCCTTAGAGCTCTTCAGACACCTAAGGTTGTTTTAAATTGTTATGTTTGTTTTACTTCAGGGTATGTTTGATTAGAAAAAAATATTTTTAACTGTTATTAAATTTATTATTGTTGTTTTATCTTGAAGCTGCCAGAAAAAATTATAATGGACTACTACGAGAAGTATAAGCCTAGAATGAATGAGCTGGAGGCTTTTAATATGGTAAATCTCAGAATTAAACATACTAAGTTGAATATGTTGCTGGACTTGAGTAGCATCCTATTAAATTTTTTTATGGGGCCAACCAATCTGTGTTGTTTTTCTCTTAATGTAGAAAAACCGTTTTGTATCATTTCCTATTTTAGAACTATATTAGGTGTCAGTAATGTAATAAGGAGAACACATGGTAGATTTCTCTTAAAGTGTATTATAAATGCATGGAAAGAAGTTTTAGAGTTCTTTGAACACATATTGGTCTCAATGCAGTTATTTCACAAGCATTCCTTTTAATGAATTTCATTCTTAGTACCCCTTTAAAAGCTTTCTATCACATATGTATGATTGCTCTTGGATTCTACCCCAAAGTCACTCAAAGGACATCCTTTTCCTTTTACTATTAAAGAAAAACTTTCGATCTCTGAAGTATTTATTTTCTGAAGATGTACAATGGGTATTTGGCCTTATATGAGTTTCTGTAGATACATTTTCTTAAGCAAGTGTTAAGATAGTATTTTTGTTTTAAAGTACCACTGTCCTATCTTATTCTTTCTTTTAGTTGAAAGTTGTTCTGGCTCCTTGCATAGAGACATTGATTCTTCTGGATCGACTTTGCTACCTGAAAGAGCAGGTAAATTATGTTAATTTTAAATGCATAACAAATATCTTTATTAAACCCAGTAATATAGATCTGCTTATAACTAGGATAACATTCTTTCACATAAAACTAGTAAGATAATTTTTCTCATTATATTTTCCAAGTCTAAATATTCTTTCCTTCTCTTTTGAAACAAAAACATATGTACAACAGATGTTTCCAGCAAAGCTACTATGATAAAGTTTACATTCTTTTGATTTTATGGTAATTACTATACAGTAGACAATGCACACAAACCATCATATGTGACATATTGTATAGCTAAAATTAATAAAGGCCAGATGTAAAAGATATCATTTATATGCTTCATTTTGTAAGAATCACCTTTTAATTCACTTTTGAATTTTCGGACATATACACTCTGCAGTGTAGAAATTTCTTTCTCATCAGTGATAATTGCTTCTGTTTTTTTCACAGTCTTATTTGTTTTATCTTTGTTGAATGACCAAAAAAATATGATTTTTTGTTATCTTTGGGAAAAATGTGTTTTTCAGATTCTACTCTAAGCTATGATCAAAATTATGTTTTTGAGCTATTTAAAATTAAGCCCATTTGTGGATTCAGCCTTGTTTCCAGTATAAACTCTTTATTTTAATAATTTTGTTTTATCATATGGAGAGCTTTACTTCTTTTCAGCAAACTACTTGGAACAAATGGATTTTAATAAATGGTATTTTTATGGAGAAAGGCAATTTTTAAATATTTAGATAATTATGTACTTTCCTAAGCTACTAACTAATTCAAAATCACTGGAAACTTTCGGTTCTCAACTTGTTAGGTCACAGAATCAGCCTTATTTTACTAGGTACTCATCATTTCCCTTTCAAAACAATTTCCAGTGACCTAAATAAAATAGGTAGGCAAAACAGTATGCACCAAGTTTAACAGATTGGTAATGAAGTGATAGAAATCATATAATTGTTCATTTTGTTAATATTTTAAATAATATTTTACTATTATAAAAGTAATACACACTTAATGTTAGAAAATTTTAAATGAAGAATATAAAGAAGAAAATTAAAAGTAATGATTATCTCACCTTTCAGCATTAGCTATTAAATTATTGATATGTTTTCTAGAGCTTCTAATATATGTTTGTTGCATGTATGTGTATGAGCATATTATTTCTACTTTAATAAAAGTTGGAATCAAATTGTAAATGCAGTTTTGCATCTAATTTGTTTCATTTGTTTTATTTAGAATTTTTCCATCTCATTAAATGTACTACAGAAGCTGAATAATGTTTCATCATATAATTTATTTAAGTAATACTCAGTTGTCTCTAGCCACTTCCAGTTTTTCACAATTGCAGCAAGGAGTAGCCTTGTGGTTCACTCTCTATGCACATCTTTAATTATCTCCTCAACATAAATTCCCGAAGGTGAATTTCTAAATGTTAATTTTATTCAACAAAGAATAATTTTCTTTTATATAATTTGTTTTTCATGTAGTTTTTATATTCCAGTATGTAGTCTAACATCTCTCATTTTTATCTACAACAAGTAGTTGCCTATTTAAATCACTTACCAATTTGCAGGATGATATTGCATGGTCTGCACTTGTGAAGTTGTTTGATCCTGTGAAATCTCCCAGATGTTATGCCATTATTGCGCTGAAGAAGCAGCAGTGATTTCAATTGAAGCAAGGTATTAGATGTATCTGTTTGTGGAATCAATTGCTAATTTTGCTTTTCTAAACATTAATGCCATGTTACATAAATATTTGAAAAACATTGCAATATATTTTAAATAGGCAATAAAATAATAGCTAACAACAGAATGCCTTAATCCATTTTCCATTGTCAAAGCATACATTAATTTTAAAAAAATTAAGAACTCATGAAAATATTATAAAAGGATTTGACCTACATTTCTGAGTTAGTACGTCTATAGGACATTGTAATCTGAGCCTTTTTTCCTGTTCAGTATTTGAGACCCTTGTTATTTGCTGCATATCACATTTTGACTTTTTACCAGCTTAAAATCAGATGAAAGGTATAGGTGTAGATACAGTAAAACTAGTTGGTCCTGAAGATCATTAGCATTTTCTTTCACATTTTGGAAGGATTTTTCATGTTATCAGGAGAGAAAAAGTCATGCTTAAATAAATACCCAGGAAGCAGGCCAGAAATAAAAAGTGCTTAATATAAAGCATATTTTATACTGTGTTTTACTCTAAATTGCATAAGGACATATTCTGTGTCCTTAAAGGAATATGTGTCTTATAATTGAGATACTCACTTTCAGGATTCTTGGGGCTATTTATCTTACTAAAATAAAGGATGGCTTGGCACTTAATGAATCACCTGGTACTCTGTAAAAAACCAGTCTAGGAGAAGCAGGAGTGAATAAGAGAAGACCCACACTCTGCCCAGTGTGGTACAGAGTCCTTTCATTAGCAGAAAACCTGAGGTTTCTAATACACACAGAAGAGATGGACAACTGGGAAAAAGCTTCCTTGATTCTCAGCTAGAGACTGCATAAAATTCTCCCAGAAGAAGAAGTAACTGCTTCCTTAAATTTTAGAGTCTATACACAGATGAGAATAATTTTTTGCTTTGGGTTGTGATACTGCGTTTGTAGCCAGTATATGTGTGAATGATCAGGTGCTTTGTATACCTAGTACAACACTGGGAGAATTAGCCATTTTTTAAGTTTTTTATGCTGAAAACTTTAAACATGTCCAGAAGTGGAGAGTAGAGTATAATAAATCCCCATGTACTCATCACAAACTTCAGTAATTATAAACATTTTACCAATCTCGTTTCATCAGGGCACACATGAAAGTGCACACAGACACACATTTGCCACCCATACTCACCTTCCCTGGAGAATTTTAAAGTAAATCTCAAACAATTTGTTATTTCACATAAATACGTAAATATATATTTCTAAGTTAAGGATTTCTTTCCATAATAATCTATTACTTATCCTCATTCACATTTCCGTGATTGGCTCAAAATGTCTTTTATATCAGTTGGTTCAATTCAAAATCAAAACAGGGTTCACACATTTGCATTTGGTTGATGCGTCTCTTTAGGTTGCTTATTTTATTCTATTTTATTTCCTTATATTGTTTGCTATATGAGTATCTCTCTTAGGAGCAGAAAACCATTCCAAGCCTACCTTCTTTCCTTTCATAATTTTAACTTCTATGTAAAATTTTAAACTTTTTTTCTGATGCCCAAATATTTATATAACATTCATTTCTCCTTATAATAAAGAAAAAGAAAAGAACCTTATATGGGTAAAGCTCTACTTATATGGGTAAAGAGAAGTGCATTACAAATGTTTTAATACCAAGGAAAGTATGTAGTAACTTCCCAGTGTTTCAAAACATTGTCAGAAATTGCATTTACCAATTAAAGCTTTCCATTTGTTATTAATCAGAGACAAATGTGAGATTCCAGCATCTAATCAACATGAGATGATCTGTACGGTCACACTGAGATGATAACATTTCAGCAGAAAGCAAAGAAATACAATATTTTGGTAGGACTTTATACACGTGAATCCCTGTTGCACTGTTTGTAGACTCATCTCATAAAAACTGCTCTTCGAGAACTCGTTTACAAGTTGAACTAAAGAGTGGTGCATTAGCAGGAGCACCAATTCTGACAGTTACCTTCTGGGTGAGTTAAAGCAAGACTCTTAATATCTCAGAGCCTCATTTGTAAAGTAGGGTTTTATTTAATATTTATTTTATAAACATTTATTGAATGCCTACCATGTGTCAGAGATTATGCTAGGTAGGCACTGGCAGTATGGAGACAAACAAGACATGTCCCTGTCCTCAAAGAGTTCAGTGAGGAAGACAATACAATTACTAATTACAGTAATTAGAACTATAATTACTGAACAGGGCTGAGAGGATCAGGGCATAGGGTTCTTTAGGGTATCTTCAAATCAATAGACTTAGGGGGAAGAAGGACTCAGTAATATTAGTACCGTAGTTTAGATTCATGTGACTTAAGTTGTTTTGTGTCCTTGCCTAAGTCACTTAACTATTCGGTGTGCCTCAGTTTTCTCATCTGTGAAAAATAACGTAAGAATAGAATTTACTCATAAGGTTGTTAAGAGGATTTACGGACTAAATATATGTTATTCAGCTCCCCCAAAATATCTCCAGGCACCCTGTTAATCAAGCAAAACTAAGTTTATTAGAATGCCCTTCAGCAATAGAGGAATTCCCCTTGACAGTCTTGACTGTCTCTGAAGGAGGAAGTCAGGAAAGGATATTTACAAGATTTGGAAGTCTGGGCTCAAGGAGCTTAAGGCAGCTTTTTTAAGGTGGAGAACAGACTGGGATTGGGGAAATTTCATGATGTAAGTTTTATGGTTAGTATCTATAGCAAGGTGAGGGTCTTGAACCAAGTCTTGATATGTAAACTGTTGCTTGATAAGTGAACTCTCTGCCAACGAAAGCAGATTGTTTGTCTGAGGTAAATTAATATATGGGAATTTCCTGAAACAAACAATGAAGTTATTTATTGGTTTACAGTCTTATCTTTCCTGGGGAAAGTTTTCTTGCAACAAACAAATAAATCATGTTGAAACAGGTGGTCTCAGTTCTTAGACCCCATAGCTCTGTCATATTGATGCACATGGTTGCGGTTCTCCATGTAAAGTACTTAATTCCTGGCACATAATGCATAATATAAAAGCAATAGTTGTGTTTTTTACATGTCCTAGAGGGAGAGAAATGGGAACTTATTTATAAGTTAAGACATTGATTTTGTAGGGAAAAAAAATGTGTTCTAGATTCTAATCAGACAGCTTACAAATGGATTTTTAGTGTCCCCATTCAAAATTTGAGGAATTGTCCACATTTAAAAGTGGATTTGATTACTGGATGAAGAACGTTACTTTATGCTCAGTAGTATGTTTCACAGCAATTTTGCTTGCTGACATAATCTATCATTTTAAGATTAATATTCATTTTTAGATTAATTTCTAATAGTGATTGCTCTGTGTCTGTAGGTATAAATGCTGAGACTTATGCAAAAGACCTCCCACCCTACAGGCATCTGATGATTGTTCTTTAATTGGCGTTTCTAGCTACTGTGCATAATAATAATTATTATTATTACCCTCTTTAACATGCATAGTTATTCCAAAGTCTTTGTCATGAGGCATGAGGTTTCATTTTTTCCTAGATGGCTATGAGCTAAATTGACTGCTTTTTTTTAATACATGTTTTTATTTTTTTTTTAATTGAGATATAGTTGGTTTACATATTATATAAGTTTCAGGTGTACAAAAGAGTGATTCACAATTTTTAGAGGTTATACTCCATTTATAGTTTTTATAAAATATTGTATATATTTCCTGTGCTGTATATCCTTGTAGCTTATTTATTTTATACATAGTAGTTTGTACCTCTTAATCCCCTACCCCTATCCTGCTCCTCCTTCCTTCCCTCTCCCCACTCACAACCATTAGCTTGTTTTCTATTATCTGTGAGCCTCTTTCTTTTTTTTTATTCTAAATAAAATATAAACTAGTGAACAAATATTCACTAGTTTGTTTCATTTTTCAGATTCTACATATAATGATAACATATAGTATATGTCTTTCTCTGACTTATTTCACTAAGCATAATACCCACCAAGTCTATCCATTTTGTTGCAAATGGCAAAATGTCATTCTTTTTGGTGGTTGAGTAGTATTCCATTCCATACGTCTGTGTGTGTGTATACACATATATGTATATGAATAGTACATATATAAATAAATATATGAAATTTCCATATGCTTTATTTTTTTCCTTCCAGTTTTATTGAGATATAATTGACATACAGTACTGTTTAAGTTTAAGGTGTACAGCGTAATTATTTGACTTACATACATCATGAAATGTTTATCACAATAAGTTTAGTGAACATCCATCACCTCATATAGATACAAAATTAAAGAAAGAAAAAAACATTTTCCTTGTGATAAGAACTGTCAGGATTTACTCTCTTAAAAACTTTCATATATAACATATAGCAATGTTAATTATATTTATGTTGTGCACTATGTTCCCTGTTACTTATTTATCTTATAACTGGGAGTTTGTACCTTTTGACTGCCTTCATCCAATTCCCCTTCACCCATCCCCCTCCTCTTGTAACCACAAACCTGATCTCTTTTTCTATGAGTTTGTTTGTTTTTGTTTGTTTTTAAAGTATAATTTACCTACAGTTAACACTATGTTAGTTCCTGTTACACAACATAGTGATTTGATATTTCTATACATTTCAAGATGATCACCGTGATGGCTCCAGTCATTATCTGTCACCATACAAAGATACTGCATAGTTACTTTTTTTTTTTTTAATCCGTCATCAATTTTATACACATCAGTGTATACATGTCAATCCCAATCGCCCAATTCAGCACACCACCATCCCCACCCCACCGCGGTTTTCCCCCCTTGGTGTCCATACGTTTGTTCTCTACATCTGTGTCTCAACTTCTGCCCTGCACACCGGTTCACCTGTACCGTTTTTCTAGGTTGCACTTACATGCGTTAATATACGATGTTTGTTTTTCTCTTTCTGACTTACTTCACTCTGTATGACAGTCTCTAGATCCATCCACGTCTCAACAAATGACTCAATTTCGTTCCTTTTTATGGCTGAGTAATATTCCATTGTATATATGTACCACAACTTCTTTATCCATTCGTCTGTCGATGGACATTTAGGTTGCTTCCATGACCTGGCTATTGTAAATAGTGCTGCAATGAACATTAGGGTGCGTGTGTCTTTTTGAATTATGGTTTTCTCTGGGTATATGCCCAGTAGTGGGATTGCTGGATCATATGGTAATTCTATTTTTAATTTTTTAAGGAACCTCCATATTGTTCTCCATAGTGGCTGTATCAATTTACATTCCCACCAACAGTGCAAGAGGGTTCCCTTTTCCCCACACCCTCTCCAGCATTTGTTGTTTGTAGATTTTCTGGTGATGCCATTCTAACTGGTGTGAGGTGATACCTCACTGTAGTTTTGATTTGCATTTCTCTAATAATTAGTGATGTTGAGCATCTTTTCATGTGCTTCTTGGCCATCTGTATGTCTTCTTTGGAGAAATGTCTCTTTAGGTCTTCTGCCCATTTTTGGATTGGGTTGTTTGTTTCTTTAATATTGAGCTGCATGAGCTGTTTATATATTTTGGAGAGTAATCCTTTGTCCGTTGATTCGTTTGCAAATATTTTCTCCCATTCTGAGGGTTGTCTTTTCGTCTTGTTTATGGTTTCCTTTGCTGTGCAAAAGCGTTGAAGTTTCATTAGGTCCCATTTGTTTATTTTTGTTTTTATTTCCATTACTCTAGGAGGTGGGTCAAAAAAGATCTTGCTGTGATTTATGTCAAAGAGGGTTCTTCCTATGTTTTCCTCTAACAGTTTTATAGTGTCCGGTCTTACTTTTAGGTCTCGAATCCATTTTGAGTTTATTTTTGTGTACGGTGTTACGGAGTATTCCAATTTCATTCTTTTATATGTAGCTGTCCAGTTTTCCCAGCACCACTTATTGAAGAGACTGTCTTTTCTCCATTGTATATCTTTGCCTCCTTTGTCATAGATTAGTTGACCATAGGTGCGTGGGTTTATCTCTGGGCTTTCTATCTTGTTCCATTGATCTGTGTTTCTGTTTTTGTGCCAGTACCATATTGTCTTGATTACTGTAGCTTTGTAGTATAGTCTGAAGTCAGGGAGTCTGATTCCTCCAGCTCCGTTTTTTTCCCTCAAGACTGCTTTGGCTACTCGGGGTCTTTTGTGTCTCCATACAAATTTTAAGATGATTTGTTCTAGTTCCGTAAAAAATGCCATTGGTAATTTGATAGGGATTGCATTGAATCTGTAGATTGCTTTGGGTAGTATAGTCATTTTCACAATATTGATTCTTCCAATCCAAGAACATGGTATATCTCTCCATCTGTTGGTATCATCTTTAATTTCTTTCATCAGTGTCTTATAGTTTTCTGCATACAGGTCTTTTGTCTCCCTAAGTAGGTTTATTCCTAGGTATTTTATTCTTTTTGTTGCAGTGGTGAATGGGAGTGTTTCCTTAATTTCTCTTTCAGAGTTTTCATCATTAGTGTATAGGAATGTAAGAGACTGATGTGCATTAATTTTGCATCCTGCAACTTTACCAAATTCATTGATTAGCTCTTGTAGTTTTCTGGTGGCATTTTTAGGATTCTCCATGTATAGTATCATGTCATCTGCAAACAGTGACAGTTTTACTTCTTCTTTTCCAATTTGTATTCCTTTTATTTCTTTTTCTTCTCTGATTGCCGTGGCTAGGACTTCGAAAACTATGTTGAATAATAGTGGTGAGAGTGGACATCCTTGTCTCGTTCCTGATATTAGAGGAAATGCTTTTAGTTTTTCACCGTTGAGAATGATGTTTGCTGTGGGTTTGTCGTATATGGCCTTTATTATGTTGAGGTAGGTTCCCTCTATGCCCACTTTCTGGAGAGTTTTTATCATAAATGGGTGTTGAATTTTGTCAAAAGTTTTTCGGCATCTATTGAGATGATCATATGGTTTTTATTCTTCAGTTTGTTAATATGGTGTATCCCATGGATTGATTTGCGTATATTGAAGAATCCTTGCATCCCTGGGATAAATCCCACTTGATCGTGGTGTATGACCCTTTTAATGTGTTGTTGGATTCTGTTTGCTAGTATTTTGTTGAGGATTTTTGCATCTATATTCATCAGTGATATTGGTCTGTAATTTTCTTTTTTTGTAGTGTCTTTGTCTGGTTTTGGTATCAGGGTAATGGTGGCCTCATAGAATGAGTTTGGGAGTGTTCCTTCCTCTGCAATTTTTTGGAAGAGTTTGAGAAGGATGGGTGTTAGCTCTTCTCTAAATGTTTGATAGAATTCACCTGTGAAGCCATCTGGTCCTGGACTTCTGTTTGTTGGAAGATTTTTAATCACAGTTTCAATTTCATTACTTGTGATTGGTCTGTTCATATTTTCTGTTTCTTCCTGGTTCAGTCTTGGAAGGTTATACCTTTCTAAGAATTTGTCCACTTCTTCCAGGTTGTCCATTTTATTGGCATAGAGTTGCTTGTAGTAGTGTCTTAGGATGCTTTGTATTTCTGCGGTGTCTGTTGCAACTTCTCCTTTTTCATTTCTGATTTTATTGATTTGAGTCCTGTCCCTCTTTTTCTTGATGAGTCTGGCTAATGGCTTATCAATTTTGTTTATCTTCTCAAAGAACCAGCTTTTAGTTTTATTGATCTTTGCTATTGTTTTCTTTGTTTCTATTTCATTTATTTCTGCTCTGATCTTGATGATTCCTTTCCTTCCGCTAACTTTGGGTTTTGTTTGTTCTTCTTTCTCTAGTTCCTTTAGGTGTAAGGTTAGATTGTTTACTTGAGATTTTTCTTGTTTCTTTAGGTAGGCTTGTATAGCTATAAACTTCCCTCTTAGAACTGCTTTTGCTGCATCCCATAGGTTTTGGATCGTCGTGTTTTCATTATCATTTGTCTCTAGGTATTTTTTGATTTCCTCTTTGATTTCTTCAGTGATCTCTTGGTTATTTAGTAACGTATTGTTTGACCTCCATGTGTTTGTGCTTTTCACGTTTTTTCCCCTGTAATTCATTTCTAATCTCATAGCGTTGTGGTCAGAAAAGATGCTTGATATGATTTCAATTTTCTTAAATTTACTGAGGCTTGATTTGTGACCCAAGATGTGATCTATCCTGGAGAATGTTCCGTGCGCACTTGAGAAGAAAGTGTAATCTGCTGTTTTTGGATGGAATGTCCTATAAATATCAATTAAATCTATCTGGTCTATTGTGTCATTTAAAGCTTCTGTTTCCTTATTTATTTTCATTTTGGATGATCTGTCCGTTGGTGTAAGTGAGGTGTTAAAGTCCCCCACTATTACTGTGTTACTGTCGATTTCCTCTTTTATAGCTGTTAGCAGTTGCCTTATGTATTGAGGTGCTCCCGTGTTGGGTGCATATATGTTTATAATTGTTATATCTTCTTCTTGGATTGATCCCTTGATCATTATGTAGTGTCCTTCCTTGTCTCTTGTAACATTCTTTATTTTAAAGTCTATATTATCTGATATGAGTATAGCTACTCCAGCTTTCTTTTGGTTTCCATTTGCATGGAATATCTTTTTCCATGCCCTCACTTTCAGTCTGTATGTGTCCCTAGGTCTGAAGTGGGTCTCTTGTAGACAGCATATATATGGGTCTTGTTTTTGTATCCATTCAGCAAGCCTGTGTCTTTGGTTGGAGCATTTAATCCATTCACGTTTAAGGTAATTATCGATATGTATGTTCCTATGACCATTTTCTTAATTGTTTTGGGTTTGGTTTAGTAGGTCCTTTCCTTCTCTTGTGTTTCCCACTTAGAGAAGTTCCTTTAGCATTTGTTGTAGAGCTGGTTTGGTGGTGCTGAATTCTCTTAGCTTTTGCTTGTCTGTAAAGCTTTTGATTTCTCCATCAAATCCAAATGAGATCCTTGCCAGGTAGAGTAATCTTGGTTGTAGGTTCTTCCCTTTCATCACTTTAAGTATATCATGCCACTCCCTTCTGGCTTGTAGAGTTTCTGCTGAGAAGTCAGCTGTTAACCTTATGGGAGTTCCCTTGTATGTTATTTGTCGTTTTTCCCTTGCTGCTTTCAATAATTTTTCTTTGTCTTTAATTTTTGCCCATTTGATTACTATGTGTCTCGGTGTGTTTCTCCTTGGGGTTATCCTGTATGGGACTCTCTGCGCTTCCTGGACTTGTTTGGCTATTTCCTTTCCCATGTTAGGGAAGTTTTCGACTATAATCTCTTCAAATATTTTCTCTGGTCCTTTCTCTCTCTCTTCTCCTTCTGGGACCCCTATAATGCGAATGTTGTTGCGTTTAATGTTGTCCCAGAGGTCTCTTAGGCTGTCTTCATTTCTTTTCATTCTTTTTTCTTTAGTCTGTTCTGCAGCAGTGAATTCCACCATTCTGTCTTCCAGGTCACTTATCCGTTCTTCTGCCTCAGTTATTCTGCTATTGATTCCTTCTAGTGTAGTTTTCATTTCAGTTATTGTATTGTTCATCTCTGTTTGTTTGTTCTTTAGTTCTTCTAGGTCTTTGTTAAACATTTCTTGCATCTTCTCGATCTTTGCCTCCATTCTTATTCCGAGGTCCTGGATCATCTTCACTATCGTTATTCTGAATTTTTTTTCTGGAAGGTTGCCTATCTTCACTTCATTTAGTTGTTTTTCTGGGGTTTTATCTTGTTCCTTCATCTGGTATGTAGCTCTCTGCCTTTTCATCTTGTCTATCTTTCTGTGAATGTGGTTTTTCTTCCACAGGCTGCAGGATTGTAGTTTTTCTTGCTTCTGCTGTCTGCCCTCTGGTGGTTGAGGCTATGTAAGAGGCTTGATGGGAGCCATAGTTACTTTTTTAATTGAAGTATAGTTGATGTACAATGTTGTGTTAATTTCTGCTATACAGCAAAGTGATTCAGTCATATACATATATATATATATTCTTTTTTGTCAGTATATTCTCTTCCATTATGTTTTATCACATGATATTGAATATAGTTCCCTGCGCTATACAGTAGGACCTTGTTGTTTATCCATTCTATATATAATAGTTTGCATGTGCTAACCCCAAACTCCCAGTTCATCCCTTCCCCACCCCCCCACCCTTGCCCACCACACTGTACATTTCATACCCATGACTCATTTGTTTTGCAGCTGGAATTTTGTACCTCTTAATCTCCCTCACCTATTTCTCTCCCTCCCTGTCCCTGACCCACTCCCCTCTGGCAACCACCTGTTTGTTGTCTGTATCTGTGAGTCTGTTTCTGTTTAGTTATGGTTATTCATTTGTTTTGCTTTTTAGATTCCACATATAAATTAAATCATTCAGTATTTGTCTTTCTCTGTCTGACTTATTTCACTTAACATAATATCCGCCAAGTCTATCCATGTTGTTGCAAATGGCAAAATTGCATTCTTTTTTATGGCTGAGTAATATTCCATTGTGTGTGTGTCACATCTTCTGTTTCCATTCATCTCATTCATCTACTGAGGAGCACTTAGGTTGTTTCCATATCTTGCATGTCTTGGCTATTGTAAATAATGCTGCAGTGAACACAGGGGTGCATTTATCTTTTCAAATTAGTGTTTTTGTTTTCTTCAGATAAATACCCAAGAGTAGAATTGCTGTATCATATGAAGTTCTATTTTTAGTTTTTTAGGGAATGTCCGTCTGTTCTCCATAGTGGCTGCGCCAATTTACATCCCCACCAACAGTGCACGAGGGTTCCCTTTCCTCCACACCCTCTCCAACATTTGTTACTTGTGTTCTTTTCATTGATAGCCATTTCTGACAGGTGTGAGGTGATATCTCATTGTGGTTTTGATTTGCATTTCCTTGATGATTGGTGATGTTGAGCATCTTTTCATGTGCCTTTGACCATCTGTGTGCCTTCTTTGGAAAAATGTCTATTCAGATCCTCTGCCCATTTTTGATTGGGTTGTTGGGGGTTTTTTTGATGTTGAGTTGTATAAGTTCTTTGTATATTTTGGATGTCAACCCCTTATTAGATGTATCATTTGCATATATCTTCTCCCATTCAGTAGGTGACCTTTCCATTTTGTTGTTAGTTTCCTTTGCTGTGCAAAAGCCTTTCCATTTGATTTAGTCCCATTTGTCTATTTTTGCTTTTGTTTCCTTTGCCTGAGGAGACATATCCATGAAATATTACTAAGATCAGTGTCAAAGAGCTTACTTCCTGTGTTTTCTTCTAGAAGTGTTATGGCTTCAGGTTTTACATTTAAGTCTTTAATCCATTTTGAATTTATTTTTGTGCATGGTTTGAGAAAGTAGTCCCCTTTGATTGTTTTGCATATAACTGTCCAGTTTTCCCAACACTGTTTGTTGAAGAGACTGCCTTTTCCTCATTGTATATTCTTGCCTCTTTTGTCGGAGATTAAGTACCCATAAAAGTGTGGCTTCATTTCTGGACTCTCTATTCTGTTCCATTGAGCTATGTGTCTGTTTTTTGCCAGCACCATACTGTTTTGATTACTGTAGCTTTGTAGTATTTGGAATCAGGGAGCGTGATACCCCCAGCTTTGTTGTTCTTTCTCAAGACTGTTTTGGCTTTTCAGGGACTTTTGTGTTTTCATACAAATTTTAGAATTATTTATCCAAGTTCCGTGAAAAATGCCATTGGTATTTTGATAAGGTCCCGTATGCTTTAAATTTAAGAATTATACATTTAAATACCTTTCGAGTCAAAGAAGAAAGTGGAAATCAGAAAATATTTTGAATAATGATATAAGGAAACATTAGCTGTGAACACATATTAGAAAAGAAAAAGACCGAAAATCAAAAGATTAGTAGTTAGTGGAAGAAAAACACACAGAGAGATAATTAACACCCCTAAAAGTTGGTTCTTAGATAACTAATAAAATTGACACAACTCTGAAAGAGTAATCATTTTAAAAAAATAAAACAGTTAAATAACTAAGGAATATAAAAGGGAATATCACTATAGATCCTACAAAAATTAGAACAGTAATAAGAATATTATGAACAGCTTTATACTGATAAATTTGAACATTTGTGTAAAAAGGAAATTTTACACAATTTTCCTCAAAGAAATGCAATATGCCAAAATTGCCGAAAGAAGAAAAATAGAACATAAATAATCATATAACTGTTATATTGAATCTGCAATTAATCCTCTATTAATTTCCTACATCTCAATAAAAGTACTGTGTGGATGTTAAATGTAATTCAGTTACCTACTATCTTGTTAGTTCGCAACTATGTGACTATAACACTTAAGGTTGGGGAGAAAGATTTAAAAGCTGTTGATAGTTCCTAATCTTCAGGAGTTCATAATCTAGTCATTGAAACACATATGAGAGGCATATGGAAGAGTTAAGAGTTAGATAATGACATTTGGGAGGAGAAGAAGAAAGTGTCCACATAAACACACAATGCTTTACCATGAACTATGTCCTAGATTGTTGACTTCTGTCCCATTCTTCCCCTTAATTATAGTTTCCTTTGGGTTGTTTCTAAATATGGTCAGTAGAATGGCTTGTTTTCGTGGAGGAGAGGACTGTTTAAGAAATAATCTGTTACGTGAAATATGTGCTCTGGTTAACCTGTGACCAAAGGAACTGAAAGTCTCCAAACCTTCCCAGATGATATGTACTTGGCCAGTGATGCTACTGGCTACACGTATGGGAATTTATTAGTTGAGGTATTTATCTCAGTGGATTGCCTCATTAAGTTTGCAGATGTTCTGTCAGTGAAAGACCTTTTTCTTTTAAACTGTACTGTTTTTATCAGAATTTTCCAATGAACAATCTAGAATAAGAGAGTTAACACATTACAGCACAGAACAAAGTAGCGTGTATTTAAAATTCATGGGAGGAAAAGCCTTTAATTTGTACTCAGACAGTTATGATTGAACATGTTGGATTTTAGAAAAATAGAGAAAGTATGCAAATTCCAACCTGAAATTCAACACGTTGCTTTCCATTTAGTCAACATGGGATTTGGTGTGCATCAGCTAATCATGTTGAACTAAATGCACATTATTCAGAGTTAGCTGCCCTCTCAGGAAAGAATCCAGTCTTCTAATACTGCCACAACTCTTTTAAGAAAATTAGTTGATGGTGGTTTTCCATCGAGCAAACTATACTCAAATAATGTGTTTCAAGGGAAAGATAAAACAATTCCAGATCCATTTGATTATGACAACAGACATCTCTGGTGCTCTGGTGACTTCAGACTATTTCCAATTTTAGTAGACAATATAACTGTGCAGGTAAACCTCTGTGGATAAAGGCATAAGGGACAGATTTTTAAATCATAAAGAAAAAATGTTAGTGCTCTATTTCCACTTTAATCCAAAAGGACAGGAACTAAAAATAAAATTGAAGGCAAAGGAGAGGGTTCACTTTTGATGTATAGGATGTTGCCCATCTTTTTACATATGTAAACAATGCCTTTAAAGGCTCCACATTTACATTCATGTTACCAGCTTATACTATGTTTGGGAAGTCATCCCTTCACAGCAGGTTTTACTGTACTGAAGAGTGATATTTAGTAGTTTTGAGGATCAACATTTACAGTGTAAGAACTGAAAGCTTTTGCAAGGTAAATGATTTTCTTGGATAACTTTTCTCTAATTAATAGCAAATACTGTCCGTTTCTCTTGAAAATAAACAGATCTGAATTTTTTAAAATATGCTTCACATTTTAGATCTCCAGCACAGTTTTAATATCCACTTTTGTTAATGAGATTCTTGGTAATGTGTTTTCCTTCTAATAAATTGGTTGCAGATGCTTAGAGAAGAAAGGATTTCATTAAAATTGCTGCTGTTAATAGCATACCTCCTACCTTTAAGATTAATGAAACAATAGTAAATTCAACCAGTATCCCCTTACTGTTCTATTATTATGAAAATTAAAACTTTATATCTCTTGGAGCTTTGTTTAGTTAATAAATAAAGCAGTGTTACACAGCTTCTGAAGGTCATAGTAGCCTGGTGGAGTTACATCAAATACACATTTAATTTATGTCTTGATTTTTAGATTCTAAACTGTCTATAAGATGCAAATGCATAAGAAGGGTAGGATAGCTGTTTGTCAGGGCCAAAATGGAAATGCCATCTTGGAAAAATAGGAGACAGAAGACGAAATCTCTCTGACTTTTCCAAAAACAGAGTATGTGTTTCTGATCAAGTAAGACATATAAAGTCCAACAAAACTTTATTGAACATCTATAAACTGGTGTTTTCACACTTAACCTCAATTCTCAGAACAACAAGTTAATTCAATAGCATGTATTAGGGATATAGATTGTTAGTATCAAAACAGTAATACACACCCAAGGAGCAAACAGTAATACTTGAGAACAGTTCACCCATTTTTCATTCACTCTAGGGTTTAATTATTATCTTGAAAGCATAATGATTTCAGTGCCCAGTGTCTGCTTACAGACTTCCTTTTTGTTCTTTCCTTTTGTCTAACCCTGTGATCTCCAGACTTTGGTGGGCCAAAAAATTAAGGTGTATAGTACTATATTCAAAACTAAACAAATAACCATGTAAATGTATTTTCTATAAAAATGTGTTCTTACAGGAAACACATTTAAGAGATCTTTCAGCTCACTGTTCATAGATTAAGAAAAAAAAAAATTCAATGATAAGAATCCCATTGACATTCCAAATACGGTATTTTGTTTTTACTACTTTAGATAATAGATTCATACTTGGCTTTTATTGTCTTGTAAGTGTATGCTAAGTTAAAATCAGAACTTTGCAATTTAAAGTTAAAAGTGGCAGCCCGAGGCCACTTTTGAAAGAACTGAACACCAATGATAGTGGTTAGTTTGTTTTGTTTTGTTTTTATATCTTTATTGGAGTATAATTGCTTTACAATGTTGTGTTAGTTTCTGCTGTACAACAAAGTGAATCAGCTATATGTATACATATATCCCCATATCCCCTCCCTCTGGCATCTCCCTGCCACCCTCCCTATCCCACCCCTCTAGGTGGTCACAAAGCACTGAGCTGATCTCCCTGTGCTATGCGGCAGCCTCCCACTAGCCACCCATTTTACATTTGGTAGTGTATACATGTCAAGGCTACTCTCTCACTTCGTCCCAGCTTCCCCTTCCCCGCCCTGTGTCCTCAAGTCCATTCTCTATGTCTGCGTATGTATTCCTGCCCTGACACTAGTTTCATCAGTACCGTTTTTTTAGATTCCATATATCTGCGTTAGCATCTGGTATTTTTCTCTTTCTGATTTACTTTACTCTGTATGACAGACTCTAGGTCCATCCACCTCACTACAAATAACTCAATTTCGTTCCTTTTTATGGCTGAGTAATATTCCATTGTATATATGTGCCAGATAGTGGTTAGTTTTAACTTACTTAGGAAGATCAGTGAAAACCAAGAAGCTTCCTGCCCATGATATTAATTTTAATTTTAAAATAAATCTTGGGACTTCCCTGGTGGTGCAGTGGTTAAGAATCCGCCTGCCAACGCAGGGGACTCAGGTTCGAACCCTGGTCCGGGAAGATCCCACATGCCGCGGAGCAACTAAGCCCGTGCGCCACAACTACTGAGCCTGTGCTCTAGCGCCCGCCAGCCACAACTACTGAAGCCCATGTGCCTAGAGCCTGTGCTCTGCAACAAAGAGAAGCCACTGCAATGAGAAGCCTGCGCACTGCAACGAAGAGTAGCCCCCGCTCGCTGCAACTAGGTGAAGCCTGCGCGCAGCAATGAAGACCCAACGCAGCCAAAATAAATAAATAAATAAAATAAAAAATAAATAAAAATTTAAAATAAATCGTAAGATAATTACTAAAAATAAACCTAAAGATAATTGCCAATTATTAAATACCAACTACTTTGACATTTTATATATCATAAATACAAGGGCCACCCCAGAAGAATCAGAGAGGGGTTTTATAAAGAGGCCTGTAAGTGAAATTTGAAAATTCGAAAGAAAATTTTAAAAACAGCTAACCAAATAGATGACCACACAGCATAATGTTAGGACAATAACATTCCAAAAAGCTGGTGGGCATAGAGCAATGCTTAAAACTTCAACATATGAGTTATAGAGTATATTTCTTAGTTATCAGTACTGATCTTTCTGGACACCAGAGTGATAAGTTAAAATTGTAAGAAATTATTCCAGTATGTAATAACACTTCTTTTTACATTGACGTCCACGCCAGTGGCATGCTTCCTTGTCCAAAGATTAGCTTCCAGTCGTAGAACTAATATGGGAAGCAAAGATTAAGCAGGAGATTCCCTGCATCACTTTTTGTTTCCTCAAGTAAGCTGAGCTTAGAGTCTTATTCCCCAAAATTGCACTCCGCAGACCAACAGCATCAGCATCACCTGAGAACTTGTTAAAAATGCAGACTCTCAGTCCCTACCCCAAACCTACTCAGTCAGAATAGGTATTTTAAGAGACCCCCAAGTGCTTAACATTTGAGAAGACAGCCTCTTTAAGGCTCCTCTGAGACAGTTTTATGCCCAAGAACACAGAAGACCCTGCCAGGCCCCTTAGTATCTGCTGCATTCCAAGGTGAGGGAGCATGCAAATCCCGAGGGTACTCACTCACAGCCCTGCCCTAAATGGACCACATCTTGCCTCATGCTCGAGAGGTCTGTACCTAAGAATATTAGACCTCCCTCTCTTCAGTCACTGCCAAAGAATAAATACAAAGGAGACCAGAATTTCACAAATCCCTTCTGCCTTCAGCTGACATTTTTTAACAGGCATTACTCCAACAGGACTCGTTAATAAATTTGGGGATTGAATTGTGGGGTTTTTTGCAGCCATTTCTCACAACTGACTAAGGCTGTGTCTTTTCAATATAATGTAAAAGATTTAGTTTGTAAGTAAAATTTAAGAATGTGAAAATGTTCTGTATTATCTGTATATTTACCATAAAACTCTAACTTATATATATAAATTAGGAACAACTCTTCAAAAGGCCTTCATACCTTTTGGTAGATGCTCCACATTTTATTCCGTGCTCTTTCTGTTTATCTCTGATTATGGTATCTTTCACCCACGCGATCTTTTCATATTAATAAAGATAGCAGACCAGTTGGCATTGGAATTTGCATAGAATTTATTTTAAAACTCAAGATGCAGTGAATCTATTGAGGCAAACAAATCAGGTTCCTGGGCTAAACCTCAAATTGAGTTAACATACAAGCTGTCATTTTTACAAATCCATGAAAAATGAATGAGGAATTTGGCTCTCGAATAATATGATCATGCTATTTAAAACTCTTTACTTTCCCTCTTTTGGTTTAAAAATAAAATGAAGAAACTATAGTTAAATTACTCACATTCCCACCACCAAGTAGTTATTTTCAGTCGGTCCAAATGCATTTATTGTTTATATCTGCCTTAACAATCAACATACCATTTATATTCTGCCTCTTTTACTTAATATTATGTAAGAAACATTTCCCCATAATTGTACACTGCCTTCATCGTGATCATTTTTAATGACTTAAGAGTCCATCCTAATGACATACACTCTATTTACCCATTATTTTATCGTTAGACCTTCCAACCTCCTGCTATTGTGCCTAAGACTGTTGTGAATACATTTGAGCATATGACATTATTCTCTTCTTCAATAATTTACGCTGTATGACTACATTCCCAGAAGGAGAATTGCTAGTTAAAGGTTGATAATACTATTAAGTATATCATATACATTAACTATTTAGGAACTCTGCTTTTTTCAATCCAGGGCCAAACTTGGATTTAGTTCTTTTCATAAAAGCTGCCAGCTTGGGAAATCATTGATGGTTAAACATAGAATCCACAGACAGCTTCAATAACAATGAACTGCAAACCCTCAATAGGCTCCTGCCTAGATATTTGTACATAAAATATAAGGAAACATAGGCAAGCAATCTACTAATGACCAGACAGAAATCAATTCAGATAACTGAGGTCTACATAAGTGTGCCAATAAATTAAATTCAAAGATACCCTCCAAAACTGCACAAATGACCAGTCACCAAATATAAGAATAAATACAAAGAACTTTTCTATGTGCCCCATTTGATTATTAAAAAAATAATAATAACCTACAATTTAATCTTTCTTGTAGCCTCTGTTTTTCTCTTCCCCAAAGAATCCACCTCCAGTGTAGTAAATGCTAAAAGCACATAGTTTAAGTGAAATTATGAACAGACACAGAAGTCCAATTTAAACAGATGTCATAATCAAAAAAAATTTTACCCCACTTACATGTATTAGTTAATAGATGTCAAAATGGCCAGTTTGACAGGAAGAGAAGAAGGAGCCACTTCAGTTATAGATTTCATGAAATCCCCCCCCCCACCGAGTAGTTCCTCTTATATGCAGTCCAAAGGTGTTGCATAAGCCTCTTTCTGGCAAGTAGGGATACATCATCAATTTCTTTGACAGTTTTGAAAGTCTACTATTCAAATTGCTCTTTCACCATTGCAGTCTCCATGGAAGCTTCCAATATGTTAACATAATTCCAGATTCACTATTCTCAAGTGTGTTGACATCTGAGAGCTCTCTCTGAAGGAGTCTTCTTGAGTAGCCAGATCTGTTTTAAAAATTTTAGAGGTTACTCCAACTTTATATGTCTCTTATATACCTACATTCCATTATACAGAGTGTCCTTGGCAACTACTCAAATTTTAAAAGGTTTTTTAAACTCCAAATGACATGATGGATTATAATAATAATGCCAACTAAATATTTATTGAGTGCCTACTCTATGCTAGGTGCTGTTCTAAGCACTTTGTATTTATTAACTTACTTAATCTTTATAGCAATCCTAAGAGGAAGGGACTGTATTATTTCTGCTGCTTTACTGAAGGGAAAATTGAAATACAGAAAGGTCCAGCAACTTGCTCCAAGTTGGAGGAGGCATGGGAATGGTAAAGTCAAGATTCAAATTCAGGCATCTGGCTTCAGAGTCTAACTGCTTAGCCACTACAGATACTGTCTTACTTCTTGATTATTTGAGGGTCTTCTGTGTTGGTCTTAATTATTTGGTTTCCTCTTGAGACAGTCAAGATATTGGTGGATGCATAATCCTATAACCTTCAAGTAATTGATGATTTCTTGGTTGTCCTGCCTCTAAAGGATAGGTCTCATAATCTACCAATCAGATGGAACTGTTTTTGCAAATGGCAGGAAAAATATTTGTTTTTTTCTGAGACACCTAAAAAGAGTTTCATTATTAAAATGAAGGGAAATATGTGTACAACTAAAATCATAAGTAAAGTGTTCTTGAATTTTCTGCTCCAAATAATAATAGATATTTGCTTTATTTTTTATATTGGAAAATTAAAGCTGAGAGTTAAAATCACTTTTTCCAAAATCATCTAACTAAAACTGGGAGGTACTAAAACTCAAAATAAATGACAATTATAGACAATATTCAGAGAAGGCCACTCAGTGACATGTCTGGAACAAGACAGACAAGCCCATTCTCAACATCTCTCTTCTGGCTAACATGTAATTCCAACTTCATAGCAGTGACTACTCTCAACCCACTTTAATCCTCCTGCCTTCTATATTAAAAAAAAAAATAAGACCAGTTATTGAATTTCCCTAGCTTTTTGACAACCTCCAATTCAAAACTGGACCTCATGTTTTTAAATCCTCCCTACAACCATGCATTACAAGCCCAAATCCTATAAGAAGTTCCTAAAAACTCTCTCTTACTGAGACAACCCCCTGTTCTCCTGGAGTGCGTGCCCCCTGGCTGCGGTCAGCGAAATAAATCTAGTTCGGACTACAGTTTTGTTCTTAGTGCTCTTTGGTTGATGGGCTATAAAAGTTTCTAGATTGTTTCTCTAGGTGGAAGGTGGTGCTAAAGTACACTGAAGAGCAATATTGGGGAAAAAACTAAAAATTCCATTTCAGATATGTTGAGTGCAGGATACTTTTGAGAAATTCAAGGAATATTAAAGAAGCAGTGGTCTAAAAGGGTCTGTAGAACAAAGGGAAAGCATGGATGCAAATGTAGAAGTTATCAACATATAGATGGAAATTGAAGCTAGAACATGGATGAGATCACTCAGTGCAAAAAGCATAGGGAGAAAAGAATGGAGAAACTAAAACTCCAATATGAAGTTTCTATAGAGAAGTGTGAACAACAAACGTGGCTGTGAAAGCACATCCAGAGATAAAGCAGAAAGACCAGGAGCAGATCGTCATGTGAATCAAGGAAGAGGATATTTCAAGGCCTATGGAGTAACCAATGGTTGGAAGCATTTGAAAGATCCAGTAAGAAGAGAATGGGAAAATTCCCACTGAAGTCCATCATTGACATTTTTTGTGAGAGATTTTTCAGAATTTTGATGGAAGCAGAAGCCAGAATAAATGGCCGAGGGGTAAGTATGAGGTGAGCTCAGTGAAGGAAGAAAGAAGGGTCTTCCAGGAGGAGGGTCAGAGTGATAGTGCTGTAAATAGTGGTTAAAAGAATGGGTTCTAGAGAGAGACTGATAAGAGTTCAAATCCCAGTTGTGTCCCTCACTAGCTGTGTGACCTTAGTTAGGTTACTTAACTTACTTGTGCTTCAGTTTTTCCATCTGTCAACTGGGGGACAAACAGTAACCACATGCAGTTATGAGCAGAAAGAGATCAAGTAATAGAGATCTTTGTATATAGTAACGTCTCAATAAGGACAAGCAACAATTATTGCAAAAACATGAGAGAGCATGACTCCATTAGGGGCTTGAAAGTTGTTTAATGTGAATGGTGAGTATGGAGATAAGATCAGACAGGTTGACAGGGTCCTAGGCATGGAAGCCATGAATGGCATGCCAAAGAGATACATTTCCTCTCAAGGCATAAAAGGTTCACTGAGGGAGTTTAGGAAGAGAGTGATGTGATTATAGTTCTATTTTAGAAAAATCGCTCTGACTGTATAGCCTACAGGATGGATTGGAGTAGAATCAAGCTGAAGGCCAGGGCAGCAGCTAGGACCCCATTTCAAAAACCTAAATGAAAAGAGATAATGCCTTGATTAGGGCAGAGGAAGTAGAAATGGAAAAGAAAAAAGTTAAGTCAAGGAGGTAAAATTATCATGACTTGGTTACTGATTCTATATTGTAGGTGAGACAGAATGAAGTCTAGGATACTCACCCTTCACCTCCCCTCAAGTTTCTAGCATGGGTGACTAGCTGAGTAGCACAGCCATTTATTGAGGAAAGTCTAAGAAGGAACAAAGGTCTTAGGGGTTGCTTATTGTTCAATTTTGGATATGCTGTGTCTGTGAAATACCCACATGTTGAAGATATCCGATATGCAACCTAGAACCCATAGGAAACTTTGAGCTCAAGATCTATTAATGGTTGTTTAAATCATGGCTGTTCAAGGGGTTACTGAGGAAGAATATCTAGAGAGAGAAGAGTATTGGAAAAAAATGTTATTCAGAGAGATTATCTAGGAAAATAACATTAGTTGACAACAGACAAATGTTAAATCTTCTTGGGAATTTGGTAGAAGACAAATGATGGCAACTGCTATAGCCAGCTAACATCCAGCTTCTTTTATTCAACAGTGGAGAATTTACGATGAGACGGAGAGTGGGGACCAGGGAGAAGGCTAACCCCTCTCTCCTCCACTCAGCCTCCCAGCCTCTCCTCATGGTCCATGTGATGTGAGAAAATTAGCATCTGGCACTGGAGAGATTGGCAAGTGGTTCCTTGAGAGTTAACCAAGCTTCAGGGTGGTAGGTGTTTGGTGAATAAGGTGATAGTATAGGGTCGTTGGTTTTCTCTAAACAAGGTTTTCCAGAAGCCCTCGGTGGAAAGGATCACAGCAATGGGAGAATGAGTGAGAAGGGGGAAGAGCACAGTAGGTTACATGTAAGAGCGTGAGTGGACAAGATGATGGGTGGTGCATGTGTTTTGTCCACTTAGGAAGGATGGCCAGGTGAAGGCATGTAGTTCCAAGCTTTTGGTAATTCAAACAGAGGCCATGAGAGGCCTCTGATGGTCACTTTCTGTCTCTGCGCATGGTAATTACCTCATCCCAGGCAGTAGATGTTGCACACTTAGCCCAAGTCAAACCCTTTGCCTTACCTTTTTGCCTGGTGAGTTCTGCTCATGTTTCACAACCCATCTGAAATATCACCTTCTCAGGAAAAACCAGGACTCTCGTTGAGCACATAATGGATATTGGCAGGATATTAAGAAATTAGTGGGAAAATGATCACACTAAAATAATAATAATAACATTGAGCCTTGAGTTGGGAAGCCTATGTTCTATTCCTGGTTTTGCCACCAAGTATGTGACCCTGGGCAAGTTACTTCACCTCTTCAGGTCTCAGTTCCTTTATTTACACAATGAGAGAGTTTATATAATGAGAGTCAATGAGAGAATTTACATAATGAGAGTCAGTGAGTTCTATGATATTTTATAAGTAGCCCATGACACCATGGCCATCGATAGGTTGAGGGGCAGAATGCAGACTGGGTGGGCTGCCCCAGAATGCTGGTAGGGCTGGCAGAAACCCCTGCTAATAGATCAGCATTACAGATCATTCCAAAGAAAGCTATAACATAAAGCAAGCCTACTAACAGCCTGGCTTTCCTTGGTGTGCTGCCCTCAACAGCAGAGCCTGCTCAGTCTTAAAGGACCAGGACAGTTACCCTACTTTGGATTCTCTATGGGATCTGTTTAGGATATCTCAGAATCTGCAGGATCATTCAATTATCAGTTAACTCTTAGGGAGGAGAGGAGAAGTGAAGGAGTGAAGGGAGTGAAGGGGGAAAGGCTTTGCAGAGTGAACTTCAGTGCCCTTTGCCAACCTCTTACCTTTCCTACAATTTACCCACATCACTTCTCCTTCCCTCCCTCCCACAGTCTCATTTAAAGGGATCCCTTCTCCTTTTTCTAAGGGTAGTTCTGTTATCTGTGTTCATAGGTCCAAACCCACTGCTCTAGTACAGAACAAGGGCAAATAACTAAATAATAATCATATGTTTGAGAAGGAAAAAAAAGGACAACCACCACTAGACTCTGTCCTGTATCAACATCACCCCCCTTCCTTTATATTATAAAGTTTGAGGTAGAGATCCTGATCAAGGGGGAGCCACAGCTCTATGTCTCCAATTCCTTCCCTCATTCACTGCCAACTCAACAGCAACCAGATCCCTCCCCCCATCCCAGCAACTGGCATCCACAACACCAGATCCACAGGATACGTTCTTGACTATACTCCAGTGTCTGCCATTGTTGAGGAATCCCTTCCGTAAACTTTCTAAAACTACAGATATCATTCAGCCTAGCTAACCACATATTTTTCTCCTTGCCCATATCTCCTGTCAAAGGGGTGAACACAGACAGCCATGTTTTATACCCAGGACTCTCGGGACCGCAGGTGATGGAAGCATGAGTACACACCTGGTCAAGGCAACCTAGATCCTCGATGTGACCTGAAGAAAAGTTAGACCTATCAGATTCTCCCTTTCTCAGGAGTTTGAAATAGACAAAATTATGGGGTGGAAGTTAAAAAGTCGTGGTATATAAAGAGATTGTAGGGGCAGTGTTTGACCATGTGAAGCCAAAGTTATGAGGGTCAGAAACTATGAATGAGCAGAGAAAGAGGTCATTAGAGAGAAGAGATAAAGCCAATACACAGAGAGAAACAGGAAGGCCGTAAGATTCAGGGAGATGGTGAGAACATCTGACCCCCAAGAGTTGCTTCCCAGAAGCCAAAAGAGCCACTGCTCCTAGACTGTTCTCCTTCCACTATCTGTTCTCTCTCTGCCTTCTTTGAAGCCTCTTCTCTATTTGTCCTTTAACTACTATTAGTCTTTTCCATTGAAGGCTCTGTCCTTGGGGCCTTTTTCATTCTACACACTTTCCATGGGACATGGTCCTGGCTTCCAAAAGGACCTGTATCTGATGATGCTCAGATCTGAATTTCTAGGCTACCTCTCTCTCCTGAGCTGTAGACCTGTTTATTCATCTGCCTGATGGCCACTGCCACTCCCATGGGCATTCCACCAGCACTTCAAAATCAACATGTCTAAAATTAAACTTCCGGTCAAACCTACTCTTCCTCTAATACTCCTTTTCAGTGAAGTAAACTTTCAGCTGAAAACTATAATCACCCTAGACTTCTCTCTCCTTCCAATCCATTGGAACATTAAGTCATGTTCATTCAACCTCCTACCTTTCTCCTCACTGCCTCTCCTCTCCAGTCCCACTGCTACAAAGTTCAGAGCCTCATAACTGCCCTTTGGTTTCCTTGGCATCAGTCTCCTACCCCTGCTTATAACTCTTCTATGGTTTTCCAGTTTTCTGACAGGAAAATCCAAACTCTTAAGCAGGGCGTCCAAATCTTCCATGATGCTTCCCTTGCCTACTTCATTTGTATAGTCTTTCTCTGCACTCCATCTAACCCCAGTTTCAAATGATCCAGACTTGCTGCAACTCCCACGGCATCTCAAGTGTTGCCTCCATCTGGACTTTGCTCTCACCGATCCTTCTTCCAGGAAGGCTAGCATCCCTTTCTCTTCCTGCCAACACTTTCCTGTGTTGTCCTTCAGTATTTATGAGCCTGCCCCCACATTTAAATACTCTTCTTTTATTATGCCCCAGTGGTGCTCCGCACAGATGACTGTGACAGCATCAATATCACTTTATCGCGCTTAATTTTAAAATGTTTGTATTCCTCTATTTGACCTAGAAGGGCAGGAAATCTATCATTTTTACTGTTTGTCCTGTGCCTAGCAGTGAAAGCATTCAGAGCATGCTGGAGAGGAAAGGAAGGAAATGAATACACTGATCCTCCAGGGGAAAGGCATCTAGCCTATCCTCTGAGAGAAACGAATAATGCCCAGTAAGTGAAGCCATGAAATTTTATGGTCATAATTTAAAATGTCCTCCAAAAAGAAAATAAACAAAAAAACAAAAAAAAAACCCCTCTCCTACAGAGGGCAAGAAAGAGCACCACCCTCTTCCTCAGAAAGTATAATATCACTTCAGCAACTGGAAGCAGGAACCCCTCAAAGATAGGCAGCCTGTTTCCCATAAGGATAACTGAGCAAGATGAAGCAATTTCCTCAAGTAAACAGAAACCCTCAAAAATATAAAGATTTTTCATCTACACCCCTACCTTACCAAGATGTGTGGGTGGCATTTGCTCCATTTAGACCCTGGTAAACAAAGTGAAAAATAGAGCCCATCACAAAGGAACGGTCCCAGTGCCCCAGCAGACACAGGCAGGAAAGGCTCTGTCCCAGCTGTTAACAGTGCCGGAGAGTCAGTTAGTCCCTCACTAGCCGAGCAGCCCCTGCTGCTGGCCGGCTGAGGAGAGGCTTGAGGGAACGTCTCTTCATAATAATCTCTGCTTAGCATGTAATAAATGGCTCATTTAATCCAGGTGGGAGAAGACCTCTACTCCTCTAGACTGGGTCCCGTGGGCTGAAGTGCTGAAGGAGAAACTGGGACGGTGAGTCTGTCCGCAGGTGTCCCTCCCATTTGTACCATGGTATCTAAGCACGCTCTCAGGTACCACTCACTAGTCCAGGAGGGAAGGAACTGGCTGAAGCCAAGGATGCACACTGAGAGAGCTCTTGGGTGGAAGAGGCACTGAGGAAGGCACGAGAAGTGGGGAGGGGCCCTTCCGGAAGGGCTGCGTCAACCAAGGGCTTTGCACCTAATAGCTTCTGTGGGGGGGAAGAGGGAGCCTGAGAGAAAGCACTTTCGCCTGCCGGGATAAAATAGTAAATGCAAGCTGAATAGTCTCATCAAGAGTGGGAAGCCGCTTGACTTCTGCATGGTGAGAAGGATTGTCTTCCCAGACACATCCGGGGGAGTTGGAAGGCAGGCCATGCACATTTCCCCCCTTGGCCATTCCTCTGCCCCAAGGCTGCAGGCAGAGGTAAGTTTCATGCTTGCACAGGTTTCCTCTGTGTGAGTCTCTTCCCATTCTGGTTCATGCTTGCTTGTTCTCTAGGTTTCCTCATATGTGTCAATTCCTGTGAGAAGCAGTGGCTGATATTCTGCCCACACCTCCACCGCCACCCAGGCGAGGCGTAAGAACATCACTAGGTGGCTGCATGTGGAGAGCACGTGGACAGTACATTGCCAGGCCTACTTCCTTATCTGCCTGCAATTCTGGGCCGAAATGACTCAAAGGCAGGAACCATGAGAAACACCACTGAATCTCCAGATTCTGACATGGAGCATTGTTCAGTCTCACATGTTAAATTAAGGTTTATTGAAGCTTTATAATATATAATGTGTTATATATCATAATTATGTTATATATGGTATAAGGTGAAATAACCCAAAACTTGTAATATTGCAGTATTCTAAACTGAAGCATAAAAGACACTCTGAATGGACCTCTCAGGCTGGAAGACAGCCTAAGCAGTAAATCTATGAAATGGGAATACAGAGGGCAGAGCTAAACCATTTCTGTGCCAGAGACCCCTTGGGCCCCTTCTCAAGCAATGTTTTTTAACATATAGTAAAATACATAATTTGACAAAGGAAGCCAATCATATAGAGATAGTTAACAACAGAGCTTTTAAAAATGATAATTTAGTAATATGTGTGTTTATTACTCATTAAATAACAGGATCAAGTAGCAGTTCTAAAAACTACTATGGGGACTTCCCTGGTTGTCCAGTGGTTAAGAATCCGCCTTCCAATGCAGGGGACGTGGGTTCGATCCCTGGTCAGGGAACTAAGATTCCACGTGCCACAGGGCAACTAAGCCCGCATGCCACAACTAGAGAGCCTACGTGCCGTAACTACAGAGCCCACGTGCTCTGGAGCCCACTTAGTCACCACAACTAGAGAGAAACCCGCGCGCTGGAATGAAGAGCCTGCGTGCTATAATGAACGATCCCGTGTGCCGCAACTAAGACCCGATCCAGCCAAAAACAAACAAATAAATAATTTAAAATAAATAATAAAAACTACTATGATTTTGAAGTAACAATAAATGTGAGCAATATTTGAAGATATCGGCCACAGCGGTAATGTGACATGAAAATATCTGCACCTTCTATTGGCAAGAGTTTCAGGTACTGCCAGTCATACTGAGGTTTGTTGTCCACGTTTATAATAGAAGGAAACACTGAATTTCAATCAGAGGTTAGTGAAAATAAAGAAATAGGTTTTCTCCAAGATCCACGATCATGGATGCCCTGAATTCTATCTGTGGATCCCCTGGGTTCCATATACCCTCTACCTGTAGAACACAGGAAAACAGACCACCTAAAATAACAACTATGAATAGCAATTCTTCCATATTTAGAGGAATGATATCTCCCCAAATCAGTGTAAGCCTCTACCTACACTATATGATAAACAACTATTTCAGGAGTACTTAGGTTTATGAAGGATATCAGTATTCCTTTATATATTTAAAATGTAAAATTTTATAAGGCTTACTATAAAATTATAGTAAACGAGAGTGTGGTATTTGTTTAAAGACAGTTAAATAGGTGAATGGAACAAACTAATGAGTTAAGAAATAGGCCCACATATATATAGGCAGTTGATTTTTGACAGAGGTGTCAAAGCTATTCAAGGGGAAAAACACTCATTTCAACAAGTGGTGCTAACAAATAATTAGGTATCAAAATGAAAAAAAAAAAAATCTCAACCCCTTACCACGTATCACATACAAAAGGTTACTTGCAATGGATTTTAGATCTAAATGTAAGAGAAAACTAAAAACCTTCTAGAATAGAATGTAGGAGGAAATATTTTGGTTAAGGAAAGGTTCCTTAGGACACAAAAAACCATAAACCATAAGCAAAAAATCTGACAAATTGGTCTTCATCAAATTTAAAATGTCTGCTCTTGAAAAGACACTTAAGAAAATGAAAAGCAGGACACAGATTGGTAAGAAATATTTGCAAAGCATGTTCCTGATAAAGAGCTTATCGGCAGAGTACATAAATAGTAAAACAAAAACTCAGCAAAAAGAGAGGCAAAAGATTTGCACAAATATTTCACCAAAGAAGATATGCAAATAACAATGAACACATGTAAAACTATTCAACATCATTAACAGGAAAAGATGAATTAAAAGGAGATAATCACTACACATCCATTAAAATGGCTAAAATTAAAAGGATTGATAATACTAACTGTTGGAGACAATGTAGAACAACCCGAGCTTTAAAGATTGCTGATGGGGATGCAAATGATACGGTTATTTTGGAGAACAATTTGGCAGATTTTTATAAAGTTAAACATACTTACCATATGACCCAACAATTCCATAGATGTTTTCCTAGGAGAAATGAAAACAGAGGTCCATACAGCAAATGTTAATTGTTGCTTTATCCATAGTAGTCAAAAATCCATCAACAGCAGAATAGATAAAAATATTGTGGTACATTCATACAATGGAATATTTCTCAGCAACAGCTAGCAATGAACTACTGATACCAGCAACAACATGGATGAATTTCAAAAGCATTACAGTAAATGGCTAAGCAAAATAAGCTAGACACCTGCTGTACATGCTGTATTTATATGTCATTTATACAACATTCTAGAAAAGTCAAAACTGTAGAAACAGAAAACAGCTCAGTCACTGGTTGCCACTGGGCTGTGGGTGAAGGGAGGAATTGCCTACAAAGGGGCATAAGGGAACTTTGTGGGGTGATGAAAATGTCCCATATGTTAATTTGGGTGGTGAACACACAACTTGCGTGTGTGTCAAAATTTATTAAACTGCACTTTAAAAGGGTGAATATTATTGCATGTGACTTGTATCTCAGTAAAACCCGACTTTTAAAAAATTCTAAAGTTTTATCAAAGAGAAATGATAAATGATATTTTGTTACTAGAGCTAAATTGTCATGTTAAAGAATTCAAAATCAGGATTTTCCACCCAAAATGAAAGGCATTTGTCTATACTCTAAATACAGAGATAAACAGATGTATTGGCTCAGTATCTTGTTGGTTTTGTATGCCATTTGGAAATTGGATTGTTTTGACAAATTACTTTCTAGCCAGGAAAAGCATTAAGGGATTATTTGTCCACTGTGATTTCAGATTTTTCCCTAATAATAAAATCATTTGAAATAAGAGGGCAGCCAAAGTAGTTTTACTCAGGGAGATATTTTTTCATACATAGACATGTCAGAAACAGCATAAGCAAGAAAAGGAGATTACTCCAATTTTTAATTATTTTAACTTCAAGTGTTATAAATAACAGCAGCAAACAATTTCAATGCTAAATAGCACATAATTCAGATTTCCTTTTAAGAGCTTCTCAACTTAAAGACATGAAATCATTTATTAATGTGGGTGTTGTAAACTTCACGTTGCAATTTGAATCTTTACTTCTCAATCCATTTTTTTTTATAAATTTATTTATTTTATTTATTTTACTTTTGGCTGTGTTGGGTCTTCATTGCTGCAGGCAGGCTTTCTCTAGTTGCGGCAGATGGGGGCTACTCTTCATTGCAGTGCACGTGCTTCTCATTGCGGTGGCTTCTCTTGTTGCGGAGCACAGGCTCTAGGCACATGGACTTCAGTAGTTGCAGCACACGGGCTCAGTAGTTGTGGCTCACGAGCTCTGGAGCGCAGGCTCAGTAGTTGTGGTGCACGGACTTAGTAGTTGTGGCTCCACGGCATGTGGGATCTTCCCAGACCAGGGAGCGAACCTGTGTCCGCTGCATTGGCAGGCAGATTCTTAACCATTGTGCCACCAGGGAAGCCCTCAATCCACCTTAATACCTACGTTAATGCTATTTGAGGATACAATCAGATTATATCATTGTTTTTACTTGTTTATGGGCTCTAATGTCTTCCTACTGTTCTATAGAACATTTTGCTTTCATAGAATTCTATGTATTTCAAGAATTTCTTTGCAGATAAGTGGTGTGTCCTTCAATAAAGCAAAGAAAAACTTTAAAATCTTCATTAAAGCAATATTCTTCATTTATTTGTTCCTAGAACATTAACATTATCTTCCTTATCTAAAAGAGCTCTTTTCTCAACCACAGTTCATAGGATGAAGAACCACCACTTATTTTAAATGAGCTTCTGTGTAACTATCAAATTAAATGAATTAATTTTTACCTTTGTGCTTTTTAAAAGTATTGTCATAACATTGGTTGTTTTAATGAACTAGCGGTAGATAATTTAGTTTATTTTTATATTCTATTTTTTAAATTTTTATTTATTTATTTATTTATTTATTTATGGCTGTGTTGGGTCTTCGTTTCTGTGCGAGGGCTTTCTCTAGTTGTGGCAAGCGGGGGCCACTCATCATCGCGGTGCACGGGCCTCTCACCATCGCGGCCTCTTTTGTTGCGGAGCACAGGCTCCAGACGCGCAGGCTCAGTAATTGTGGCTCACGGGCTTAGTTGCTCCGCGGCATGTGGGATCCCCCCAGACCAGGGCTCGAACCCGTGTCCCCTGCATTAGCAGGCAGACTCTCAACCACTGTGCCACCAGGGAAGCCCCGATATATTCTATTTTTTTTTTTTGCCAGAAAGACTAACTAAACTGCTAGATTAGTGCATATTTTTATATTTTTCTGCGGATATACTTGATCTCTGAGTAATTATTTGCTGTATTCACATGAGGTTTATTCTTTTGTATCTCTAGGTCTGCTGCCATCTAACACACTAGCTGCTAGCTACGTGGGATTATTTAAATTAGTTAAAATGAAATGAAATAAAATAAAAAGTTCAGTTCCGTGCTCACATCAGGCAAATTTCATGTGCTCACCGGCCACGTGTGGTCCGTGGCTATCCTATGGAACAGTTCTAGTGAACAGTGCTGGTCCAGATCAGGGTCAGAAAACTTTCTTCTTGTAGGGCCGGATAGCAAATATTGTAGAGTTTATGGGCCAACAGGCAAAACTGAGGTTACTGTTTAGGCACTTATATAACCATTTGAAAAGTAGATTTATTTAAAAATGGAAAAAACCTTCTTAACTTGCAGGCGGTGAAAAGCAGGCAGTGGGCTGGAGTTGAGCCATAGTTTGCCCAGCGCTGGTGCCAGTCATTCAGTCCTTTATCCATTAAGAACATCTTTTTTGAACAGATCTATGTTTTAAGCGCTGGACTAAATATTAAGTTTAGCATAGCGAACAAGAAACATAGTCTCAGCTCTCGTGGAGTCCAGAACGTAACAGGAAAGGCACTACAATGAAAATTACACAATTAATTAGTCAATTATTATAATTTAACAAATAAAATGAAGGAGCTAAACAGGATTTTATGAAAGGAAGTAGTAACAGGGGAACCCTAAACTCTTGTAAAAGATTGAGCTGATTCTAAAAATTATCTGCAACTAACATTATATTTTTAATGTATAGCAACTATTTAGACTTTCCAGCTGACCCATGTGAAGAAAGCACTGTAAAAATTAATAAATCTAGATAATATTTCTAAGTGGGCTGATGTTCAAATATATTAATTCTTATATACCATCTGTTTTATATGTGAATGATAGAAATTATATTTGCTAATATCACATTTACTGATGTTTGGTATTTTATTTTCCTCTACTAGCATCTTTTATTAGAATAAAAGTGTATAAATTAAATGCTTCCTTGTAACTAGAAAAACTTGCCACAGACTAACTCCCCAAAGGGCCCCAATTTTCTATTAATTCTTTATATCAAAATTCAAATTGAACACGTTATTAAAGAAAACAATGTGATGCATATAAACCTAGGCTACTTTGACAGATTTTTTTTAGAACATATGACTTCTTTTCATTTATGAGAACTCAGTATACATAATCAGCACAACAAAACAAAATAAAAATATACACTATACTGTCTTCCCATATATTGGCAGTGTTTTTCAAGATTATATTTGATTTTCTGAGGCCTTTATGGCATTTTGCAGTTCTTTTAAATGTGGGCTTTTTTATGGTGGTGTCAAGAGCTTGCTGTAAATCTAAATATTTAATCAATGAGCACGTGAGAGAGAGTTGAGTGAGCAGAAGCCATTCTAAATTGTGCACACACCTTGAATGACAAATAGGCCAAACTGAAATTGTTTATAGATTAAATCATGTGCCTTATATCTGCTTTGTTTCAATAAATAAACCCCAAACTTAAATGCAGCTGATTATACATCAAGATGAGGACAAAATAAAGGGGATAAAATATTTCCTAAGGTCATGACATGGAGTTTTAATTCTTCAATTTCACTAAAATTAACAGATCCTGCTGACTCAGGTTTAAGCTGTTCTTTTATGATGACAAATGATGTACAGCAAGAAACTAGAATTTGACCTTCCCTTCGCAGCTTCTTAGAACAATGCACATTAGAATACCAAGAATAGTGGGGTTTAAAAACAAATTTAAAAATCGTGACTGAATCCATCAAGAAAAGATTCCATATGTGACTCACTAGCTGCAGCGCTGCTTTTCTCTCACCTTTGCACAATTTCAGCACAGAGCTGCTCTGTTATTCTGTAATGCACTTCATGCAAAAATTAAGGATTCTGGCTCCCTCAAGGCAAATGTCCTCAACTCATGTTTACTGAGTGAGAAAAAGAGTCATATCTATTTAACTCAGAGTGTTGAAGGCCTAGCACAGAAATCAGGTCTTAATGTCATCGGGGATGGAGTCAAATTGACAACTGGCACACATTTTCCTCGTGAACCATGGAACTTCTAGGCACCCAATGGTAAATCTGTAGATGAGCTCAGCCTATGCTTCCATCTGAGGTTCCTTCAGTCTCCAGAAAGGAGCTTCGCTCTGGTTCACTACACAACACCATCACCGCTGAACCCGGTGCCCTTCTGCTGCTTCCCATTTGCTCGAACTTTTGACACAGGAATTGGTGCTGGTGCAGAGGCGGACGGGCGTCATAATCGGCTGCTGGAGTCATAGGAGGTGATGAAGTAGGAGGAATCGGCCATCTCAGATCTGCTCTACCCTTCATTTCTGTATAGAATCTGTGTCAGCTGAATCCCAATGTCCCAATCCTGATTCTTGAGATCTCAACCATATCAAAACGTCTTTTGGCACAATTCAGGTTCTCTACTTGGCATTTCAAATGTTCCACTGTTATCATCTCTGTCTGAGACCCTTCATGTTTCCCTTTGATTCCTCTAGCCCCAGAAGAAAGCCGAAAGATTTGCTAGGATCTCTTTTCCCCCAGTAGAAGCTCTCTGGCTCAGCCAAGATCAATCCTCAGACCTTAAAGAAAATGATGGCCAACAACTGCCAGCTTATTTCAGGAAGTGATTGTCCTCTTTCTGGAATTTTTGTTTATGCCGTTTCCTTACTTTCTGATATCTTTTAAAACATGTGCTTTTTTTGGTAGTCTATTTGCCCTTTTTTTGGTGGTTGCAGTAAAAGTGTTGGCTTGCTATGACCTACTACATCCTGCCCAAAAGCAGACCTATTCAAGTTATTTTTAACATGCTGGTATATATCTACTCCACCTCATTAACACCTCTGTTCTGTACAGCAAAAGGGAAACCTGTGACAATGTAGCTTCTTTGGTGAAGGGATAGAAATTGAGTATAAAAGTGTGCTTTATAGAGTCTGGAAACAAACTATAATCCTTTTCATTGGTATATATTTTTAAAGATACAACCAAGAGATATAAAACTGTTAAAAAAAATCAAAAACACACAAAAGAGCCAAAGTTGGACGTAGTCCAATTACAACGACCTATCTTTTTTAACACAGGAATTCCTAATGTCTATATAAATATAATTAATATATTGTATTAATATATTTTATTATATTTTTATTAATAGAATGTTTAGGAACTCACTTCCCACACTCATTTCTGTCCTTTCACACTTTGAGTAGCAGACTATCAACTGAGGAAAAGATGGAAGTATGTTACCTGTGTTCACACATCCCCACCTGTCCCCTGACATATACACCACTCACACGTGCATACACAGATGGCACTAATGGCAAGTAAATTTTATCAGCCTACGCTATTCTGTTGTTTGCTTTAAGGGCACAGATTAATACTCTTACCAGTTGTTCTGTGTTTTTTTTTTTCAAGTAAGCTTTTTATTTTGGAATAATTTTAGGTTTACAGAAAAGTTACAAAAATGAAGTTCCCATATACCTGTCACCCAGTTTCCACTAATGTTAATATCTTACATTCAGACCATGCATTCGTCAAAACTAAGAAGCCAACATTGGTACATTAGTATTAACTCCAGACTTTATTCAGATTTCAAAAGTTTTCCACTAATGTCTTTTTGTTTCATGATCTAATCCAAGATACCATATTGTGTTAAGTGTTTTGTGATTTTTTTTTTCAATTGATGTTTTGTATAGTTTCACATTTTCTTAATTCAGTGTCCTGTTTGTGCTTCTATATAATCCGTTAGTTTTCATTTGGGAATTGTTTTTGAGTGCCAAAGTGTCATGTTTTTCATACTCCAAACTCCTAGGTAGGCCTCTGAAGACAATTTGTCCTTTATTTATGACACTATATATTAAAGTAACTGAAAATATTCAAAATAATGCTTACTTTGTGCAGAGTCCATGAACTCCAACTGGAACACATAAACGTCAAAGTTGAGCAATAAATTTTGATTGATTTTGAAATTCCATTTAAGGCACTGTTTTTCTGTATAGAATCTCACGGAAAATATTTTAAAATATTGTTTTATAAAAAATTGTTTCCTATGGGATCTGAAAGTTCTTTAGGTAGATTTTTCATAGAATGTCTAAACGATTTAAATATGATTTCAGATTGTCAGAGTGACGGATGTTTTTAAATTATTTTATTAACAGTGATTTATCACTCAAGTTTACAGTACTCCGAACATTATCTTTTTTGCTTCAACTGAACAACTGGCATTCTTCTGTTTTGTTCTTTTCCGTGTTGTGTACTCTACTCTGGGGCACTTTCAAATTTCAAAAAAGAGCTTTTATTTGGGGGCCATCAGTGAATGGGCATGAGCCATTATATTCAATGAAATAAGCATTGTGTGATTGAAGAATAACTAAGGGGATGGATTGCGGTTCCATTAAAAGCACCAAGATACTCCTGGAAAAGCTATGAAAATATGCTCTTCCATTAAGGAAAAGCACTTATCAATGCTGCCAGCCCTGGTAAAGACTGTGTACTAATATAAAGCAGACATTTCTTGTAACATACATAAGGAGGGCATTAGGCTTGATCACAGCATAAGTATCTGACAGGTAGGACTCGGACATCTGAAGTTAACTTTGTAGCTCTCATCAACTACAGTTGACTGCAAAACTTGGCACCAGTTCAAGGGGGCAGCCATGCTCTGATTAAAGGTCTGGGCCTACAGATCCGTTTGGAAAGGTTTGGCATTAAGATGATTTAGCCTAAAGAGAAAATTACTAAAGCATGGGTCCCACACGGGTGACTTGAAATCTTATTTTGTTTGGCCCAGACAGTGTGTTTTCTTTGTTTGTTTTTAATATTTGAATTAATGGCTGAACTCTTAAATGTTGGGAGATCACACTACCAAAATCTGGATTGCCCTCATTTCTACATGTCAGGAAGAAGCTAGAGGTGACTAGCGGGCCCTTTCTCGATGGGGCGCTTCCTCTCCAGCCACGCACGGTCCTCACCACACGTGATTGTTTCCTTGCCCTTCAACTGCCAGTTACCATCACTCCTCACACAGCTGTTTTCCTGTGATGAAAAGGCTCTGTTTGCACGGTGCTCCTCAAAGTAGGAAAAACAGCTGTGTTTGAGAAGGCAGTGCTCCTCGTTCAGTGACGCTCCCAACCGGCCCTGAGGATATTTGACCTTGTGACCCTGGGTAAAAAGGTGAGGTCATGTTCACCAGAGGGTAGCCTCCCACTACCCTGACTTTCAAATTGGAATTGAGATATGAGTCCAAACATGGTGATTTTTACCTTTAAATGACTTTCACCTTATCGCCTGCAGTAATGGCTTAGTGGTTTTATGCCCAGACACTGCAGCTAGACTACCTCGGTTCAAATTCCCACTCTGCTACTTATAATAACGTACGCTTAGGCCAGTTACTTAACCTTTCCATTCCTCAGTTTCCTCAACTGTAGAAGGAGGATAAAGATAGCACCTACATCACAGAGTTGTTGCAAGGATTCCATGAGCCAGCGTGTGGGAGCACTGGAACCAGAGCCCGGTGCGTGTAAGGTGGCATGAAATGGTTAGCTGGTGCAGTTGTACTCACTTTCTGACTGTGCTAATGTGTAATTTATTCTACGTGGCTCACATTGCCTCCTAAGCTATAACTCCTCCTGGTGTCTGATCTCCACCCATACTCTGCACCTCCAGGGGTCTGTGCCAGCTCTAGGGTTTGGCGGTGCATTTGCATTTGGAAGGAGGTAAATAAGACAGTGAATAAAATACATTCAGAAAGGATAGGGACCTCAGAGACCATCTAGTCCAAGGGCTGGCAGACTTCTCCTATAGAAGGCCAGATTGTAAATATTTTGGCTCTGTGGCCAGATGGTTTCTGTGGCAACTACTCAACTCTGCTGTTGTAGCCCAAAAACCGCCATAGGTACAGGATGTATGGGTGTGGCTGTGTTCCAGTAACACTTTATTTATGGACACTGAAATTTGAATTGCATTTAATTTTCACATATCATGAAATATTCTTCTTCTTTTGATTGTTTTTCAACCATTTAAAAATGTAAAAACCATTCTTAGCTCACAGGCCATCAAAAACAGGTGGAAGGCTGAATTTGGCTGACCCCCAATCTAGTCCCAAGCTTACAAACTCCAAGGCTTTCACCTGGGAATTCCACCTGGGAATTTTTGGTTGAAATGTGAAGCTACCGGGGCCCCACTCCAAACCCACTAAATAAAAATCTCCAGGTGGTGGGCAGTGGAATCTTCACTGTGAACATGTGTGTGATCCCCACCAGTGTGCCTCTAGGAACCATACTTTGAGAAACTACCCAAGGCCTTCCAATGAGTATGGAGACTTCGTGGCCCTCTTCATAGATCTAGAAATGATTTACAGACGTTGAATACAACACGCACCACATTGCAAAAGTGAATGGGATCACTTGTGACCTAAATTATGTAAATGTATTCCTTACATTCTTTTATTTTTTTTTTTTTTTCAGAGTCCTCTGTTCACAAAGGTCATTATTTCCTTTTACTGTGTTGGAAGGATGTGGTATCATCTTGAAATTACCCTAAAATCACTGCACATTAGAGAAATCTCATTTTGTATTTTTTGTCAATGTAAGAACGTGCATGTTTATTGACATCCTTTGTGGTGACCAAAAAAAAAAAAAAAATCTGAAAAAAATTTAAATAGTCTAGTGAATAAAATCTGGTGATGCTTACTTGAAATTTTATGCCACTATGTAAAGAATGTGTTTGAGCTACATGTACTGCCCTGGAGGAGGGATGTTAATCACATACAAAAAAAAAAAAAAAATAAGCAAGAGACAGTAATGTGTACAATATGATTCCACTTTCATTAAAAAAGGAAATACACTGAAGACACTGGTTACCTCAGACAGATAAGAATAGAGGGGGAAATGGAGGATGAAGGACACAACTTTTTCTTTAAACATATCTTTATCGTTTGACTTTTTGTAGGAATACTTTTAAAATAGAAAAAATTTTAAGTGAAAATTGGAAACAAAATTTTGAATAACCTTCATAGCCTGTTTGGGACAGGAATCCATTGCCCTGATGAGAAAGAGAGGTCTGCTTCTGAGAGTCACCAACTTGGACAAAGTGGAAAATTTTAATTTATAATGTGAATCTGGCTGCAAAATCACACAGTTATCTTCTTTTCCCAACTTAAGTCAGCAGTTCAAGAGGTCCTTTCATGTGGAATTCCATGATATAAATTTCATCTAAAGTCAGGTAGAACCCTGACTTTGAACAAACCCCTGCTTTGATTAAACAAGAAAGAGGCAACCCATTCTGCTTTTCTGGTCTTTACTTTTAATAGAGTATAATTTTAAAAAGCAGTCTATGGTTTGTTCCATTACAGAAAGTTTCTTAGAAAAGTCATCTATCTAAATAATTGCTAATTTACACAGCTTCTGTTAGACTTCCACTTTGCCCTGGTATTTTTTCAGCAACAGATTTCTTAAGAATTGTGGAAAGCACTGTTATCAAATGCTCGTCTAAATTATTCCATCTCATTTGGACACAACTGTCATTTCCATATAATTATATTTGAGCATTAGATAACTAATGCTTTCTGAAGTCGAGAGAAAAATAGATGAATCTAATAAATCCATAAAGGAATTCCAAATTAAATATACTCAAGTTCAAAGTGAAAATTTCAAGACAAAAAGGGGAACTTCTTTTTTTAATTGCAACTTATCCATTTGTTCACATGCCAGTTATTGAGTGTTCACTATGTCAGGACCTGTGCTAGTAAATTTATATGTGCTGTCACTCGAAGGGAACAGCTCAGAAGAGTTAGGTAACGTGCAGTCACACACTAATAAATGCACAAGCAGAGATTTAACACAGGTATGTATGTATAGACCTGATATTTAACAAACATCATTGTAGCACAGTGCCAGGCACTGTTCTAGGTAGTTTATGAATATTAATGCATCAAATCCTCAATAATTCCAGAGGTAGGGACTTTTGTCCATACCACTTACAGGTGAGTCCACACACCCAGAGGGAGGTTAAGTGAATGACGGAGCTGGAATTCAAACCCAGCTCAGACTCCAGAGGCCATGCTCTAAACCACCCCACTAGATGGCCTCTTCTGTCCTAAAGGCTTTTTTGCGCACTGCACTGGTCTGCTTAGGAAGGCAGACAGACTCATAAGGACAGAAATGGAATGAGTTGAGTGCTGAAGTCAACAGCAGTGGCTATATAGCATTTGGAACTCTGTCATATTAAGTGACTGAAAATCCAACCCAATGCCTTCAGAAAAAAAAGGAGGAGAGGGAATTTATTGTGTCATGCTTTGGACTGAATTTTAGCCCCCCAAAGCTCATAATGTGGAGGCCCTAACACCCAATGTGACTGTATTTGGAGATAGGGCTTATAAAGAGGTAATTAAGGTTAAATGAGATCATAAAGGTAGGGCTCTGGTATGATAGGATTAGTGTCCTTATAATAAGAGACACCAGAGACCTTTCTCTTTCTCTCCCTCCCTCTTCTCCCCCTTCCCCTCCCGCCTTCTCCTCCTCCTCCTTCTTCTTTCCCTCTCTCTCTCTCTCTCACACACACACACACACACACACACACACACACATATGCAGACACCAGCATAGAGGCTGCCTGTAAACCAAGAGAAGAGGCCTTCAAGTGAAACCTACTCTGCTGGCACCTTGATCTTGGATTTCCCAGCCTCCATAACCATAAGAAATAAATTTCTATTGTTTAAGTCACCTAGTGTATGGTATTTTGTTATGGCAGCCTGAGCAGACTAAGACACATTATGGCTCTGAAAAGTCCTAGGGCTAATCTAGTTCAGATACAGATGGATTCAGGGGCTCAAATACCAATACAATACTCTAGCTTTTTCTCTCTCGCTCTCTCACTCTCTCTTGCCCTCCTTCTGTCCCTTTCGCCCACTCTTGTTCTGCTTTCCTCTGAATTGATTTCATTCTTAGCTCAGCATCCTCTACATGCCCCCACTCCTCAAGCTGACCGAGCAATTCTAGGTCACTAGCTGATCCTAGTGATTCTGGCGCATGAGCCTAATGAAATCCCAGGGGGAAGAATGCGTCTCTTCACCCACAGTTCTAACAGAAGGGTTGCAATCAAGCCTTACAGGGCTTGCTTGGGTCAGATACCTATCCCTGCACCAATCACTGTGGATTGGCTAAGCCTGAGTTACATATCTCCCCCCCGGAGCAGGCAGCCTGGGGTCAGCCCCTTTTGAACTATTGGCTGAGCGTGTCTCCCCAGAAGGAAATCAGGATGGCTGCACCAGGAGACAGAAGGGATGCCAGGCCAGCAATGCCAGTAAGTCCACCACAGTGTTTGTTATTAACCTTCTACTAGGTCACTAATTGTCAACAGAGGCTGTGCAGTGAAATGACTTGGGGTTTGTAAAAACTAGATGCCAGAGGCTTACCCTCAGCAATTCAGATTAGATGCTTTGTTCAGAAGCCTTTTGAGGATGTAGGGACCAGAGGCTCTAGTCTGAGATACTCTTCTTTTTTATTTGGTAACTTAATGCTGAGATTCAGTCTTTTCAGATACAACTTATTGGAAACTAACAGGAATGTTATTTTATGATTAAATATGTATTTGGTCTTTGTCCCTGTTTCTGGCACAGAGCTTCTAAAACTCTTGAATTTCCTAAGTGATAAGGGTGTTAAAGGTGTCTTAATATACCTAACAAACTCCTTTCAACCACACCTGAGTTTATGTCAATAAGGTAACTTTTGTAAGCACTTAAGGATGGTGCTGGTTGCCAGGGGAACCAACCCAGTGATTAGAGGGTTGGAGATTTCAATCCCACCCCACCTCTGGGGAGGGGAGAGGGACTGGAGGTTGAATCAATCACCAGGGGTCAGTGATTTAATCAATCACACATATGTAACGCAGCCTTCATAAACACCGTAAAGGACAGCGTTTGGAGAGCTTCTGGGTTGGTGAACGCGTGGAAGTGGCCTGCTCGCCATTTCTCCATACCTTGCCCTACACTCTTGTCTACCTGGCTGATCCTGAGTTATACCTTTTAATTATAAACCAGTAATCTAGCGAGTAAATTGTTTTTCTGAGTTCTGTGAGATGCTCATTGGAACCTCCAATCCATAGCTGGTTGGTCAGAAGCACAGGTAACAACCTGGGCTTGTGACTTGCATCTGATGTGGGAGAAGGGGGTTTTGTGGGACTGAGCCCTTAATCTGTAGGAGTTCATGCTGTTCTCTAGGGAGGGTCAGGATTGAGCTGAAGTGTAGGCCACGCAGATGGTGTCAGAGAATTGCTTCTTGGTGGTGTGGAAACCCCCCCCCCCCCACACACACATTAGAATTGGTGACCAGAATTTTTAGAGATACTCCCAATTCAACCACTTTTTAATGTTTGTGTAAAATACTCCTATTAAAGTGCAGCTGTGTACCAAAAATGCCATTCCCTTTCCTGAAAACTAGCAAGTAAAGGAAATAAAATTGTCCTTTGAGAAACAAATTATAAGATATACAATCAGTGGATTCGAGTATAAATCTGCAAAGCAAACTAAAGGAGCCAGAACAGAGCTTAAGTCCAGGAGGCCAACAAGCATGCAATGCATTCTTATTATTTTACTTTTGTGACTTACCATTTATGCGCGGTGCTGAAAATATTTACTTCCAACAGGAAAACAATTACAGTGTGTTTTTCATCCACATGCAACTTTCTCCTCCAAGTATTGATCACTGCTAAATTTGCTAATTTTAACGGCCATTGATACCATATTCCTTTATTAAAGGGTTTTGTTTCGTTGCCTGTGTGAGAAATAAGCATGGAAACAAAATCAAAATCAAACAAAGAGCAGAGTACGAAAGAAGAGAAGAAAGAATACAGAGTGTGGGAAGGCTGGGAAACCCCATTCTGCTGAATTTCCTAGCTGAAGAAGCAGCCTGGACATTCATAGAAAAAAAACTGAGTGGATCTCATTTGGGATAGCAGTTGTTCAGTTTGTGGGAGTGTCCAAATACGTATGAATATGCGTATTAACAGAGGAGTGAAATCTTACTCTGAAACTGTTGGGGAAAGAAATGGAAAGGAGCGTTTAAGAAGAAATAGGAAAAGAGTTGCGATACCCTCTTAGCCATAAGCAACAGAAAATAATTCTGGCCTTACATTTAAACAGAAATGGAGTTTTTTTTAATGAATAAAGTTTAGCTCATAGAAGCACCATAAAGTCAAATAACCACGCTTAGAATGTGGGCCGAAACAAGGTCAGACCAAAGCCAAAATCATGGTACAAGCCAGTGCGATGAGATCACCGCTGTTGCCTTCATGGGAATCTGGACCGTGCAGCTGGCTCGTCCAGCCCTACACACTGGGTGTCATTGTCACATGCATTCCATGGCCTGTTTTACACAGTAAGCGTAAACTCTGACTTCACGAACAGCAACTCCCTCATGTAAAGAAAGTTAATTGTAACCAAACTGTATATAACATCTTAAAAATGTGCAATTTATCAACATCTAATAAAATGAAAATACTTATATTTTATCACCCAATAATTGCACTTTGGAGTATATGACCTGGTGAAATGCACTGAGTGTGCACAAGTATCTACACATCCAAGGATGTTCATTGGAAAATAATCGTCCTCTTCAATTTTTTTTTAAATCAGTGCCTTAAATGCAGATTAGAAGAATGCTTATCAAATGGCCAAAGCTGGGACAGAGAAAAAATAATTTCTAAAAAATCAGTCTGAATCAGAAGAGAGATTCCAAATATTTTCAGAAGCCTGGAACACTAGGGTAAAACTGACAAAATGGAGTATAACAAAGTACATTTTTTTTGCTTCACTTTTTAATAACCAGCTGTATGAGTACAGAATAACGAGGACCTGACTTTTGGGGCTATTTCCTAAGAAAATAACTTGAGACGTCTGAGTTGACCACAAACCTAATATGCACATTATATGATGGCTAAAGTAGCTCTGCTCTCAGGTTAGATCCAGCCTTGTGTTCAATTCAGGAGGAGGGAAATTGACAAACCGGAAAAACTGCAGAGGAGGGAGATCAAGATGAGAAGTGTGATACATTATATGAAAAAGAATCGAAGGAAACAGTAATATTTAGGCTGAAAATAAAGAATAAGGGAAGATGTAACTGTTTTCTAACATTATGTGGAAGAGAGAAAAAAACCTGAAAACCACAGAATTTCATGATCTGTGTTCCTCCAGGGGATAAAACATAAACAAATGGATAGAAATTACACGAATATGGATTTTGTTTTGATATAAGAACAAACTTTGTAGCATCTGTAGGTTTCTAATAGTTTAATGAGGTAGTGAACTCCTTACTACTGGAAGTAATGATGGCTCTCTTTTTATTCTATTGGGTGAGAGATTTTAAATATTTAAACTTTACTTGTTAATATTCTTTCGCATTCAAATTTTTTACTTTTCAGGTAAGAAAATAGGCTTTCAGAGTAAAGAAAAAAGAATACTAATAGCTTGGTGAACATTCTATATTCAAGATTCTTTATCTAACTGATCTTAATCGGAAGCCATCAGATTTAATTACACAATAACCTGGTTCCTGTCTCTCCTTCTCTCCTTTTAGTCCTGCTCAGTGGGGCTGTTCCTTTCCCTATTTGGATGGTGTCTTGGGCCAGCCTGTGACTTTACATGTTCTATTTAGTTAATAGTCCTACACTCACTTCAAGTCATAAACACAACCTAATTTATGATTTAAAACATATGTTACTAAGTGTCCATCGACAGATGAATGGATAAAGATGTGGCACATATATACAATGGAATACTACTCAGCCGTAAAAAGAAACGAAATTGAGTTATTTGTAGTGAGGTGGATGGACTTAGAGTCTGTCATACAGAGTGAAGTAAGTCAGAAAGAGAAAAACAAATACTGTATGCTAACCCATATATATGGAATCTAAAAAAAAAAAAAATGGTTCTGAAGAACGTAGGCAGGACAGGAATAAAGACATAGACGTAGAGAATGGACTTGAGGACATAGGGAGGGGGAAGGGTAAGCTGGGACGAAGTGAGAGAGTGGCATGGACATATATACACTACCAAATGTATAATAGATAGCTAGTGGGAAGCAGCCGCATAGCACAGGGAGATCAGCTCCGTGCTTTGTGTCCACCTAGAGGGGTGGGATAGGGAGAGTGGGAGAGAAATGCAAGAAGGAGGAGATATGGGGATATACGTATACATATAGCTGATTCACTTTGTTATGCAGCAGCAGCTAACACAACAATGTAAAGCAATTATACTACAATAAAGATGTTAAAAAAAAATGAAAATAAACGTACGTTATTGTGTTATAGTCGAAGTTTAAACTTGATTTAAAGGGAAAACTCTCCTGCCTCCGCGTCCCCATTGGTCTGTCTGCCTTTGGTTAGCTACTTACAAAGCAGGAAGGCTCGTGGAAGGAGGAATAGGGAACAGGAAAAGTTTTCCCCAACAGGCACTCACACGTTTTCTCCCGGGAACCTTTCCAGCCCTGGGGACTCCCTCCCAGATCCCTCCGCTGAAACTCTCTTATCATGGGCTGGGCCTCAGCTTTGACTGAGCCTCTCCATCCTGCTTTAGTCCCTGCCCCAGCCAGGATAGTCACGTGTGCCTAGCATTTCCTTTCCCCGCGGACCGTGTACTCGAGTGGAATCCCTTTAAAAACAACCGCAGGCTGACCTCACAGCCATAGTTTCCACAACTAGTCCCCAGGATCCGTACACCTTAACTTGCTACAGGGCAGGTGCAGTTACTGCCCAGAGGCAACTCTCTGCTCTGTTGTCATCAGCTGCTCTCACTCTCTCAGGCGTGCTGTGGGCTACAGTGCCTGGGGCCCAGGGACACCTACTGTACTCTCTGAGTGGTTCCAGGCAAGCCCCTCTCACCAGGCCTGCCTTGGGGAGGCTGCACCACCACACCCCTCCCCGCGGGGGGAGGTAAGAGTGCAGCTCTCACCCGGGAAAATCTCCTGATAGACCCTCTCCAAATCCCAGCCCTTTTGTTGTTTTCATATCGCTGCTCTCAGTGAAGGACCCAGGTAAAGGGGTCAATGGACTCAAGTATTTTCTTTACAATGGACTTGAGAATTTTGCATTTTGAAGATCTGTTATATCTGGTAGCTACCATACCTTGGTGCCCTGGTCAAATTTTTAAGTTAAACATCCCTATTTTACTCATTTATTCCCCTCGACAAACCCATTTGATAAGCCTCAGTATGCACATTTTATGGAGAGGAAAAACTGAGGCACAGAGAGATTAAATAATTTGTCCAGACCATGATCATACAGCTTGTAAATCGTGAGACTGGATACTATAAATGCAGAATCTGTTATCCACATGTGCACCATACTGTGTTGGGTTAGCTGGTTGTGTTGTGTAGAAGAATCAACCTATATGTATAATTTTCCTTGTGGGAGCGAGGGGAGGAGGATTGCTGCTGCTGCGCTGCTGGAACCAAATGTCAATTTCTAATTAACGTGGTTCAGTCAGTGGCTGCTCAAAAGCTCTCCTTTGAGGAGCAATACATCCTGCTGCATGCAGCCAGAGAGCAGCTGCATATGTATGTTATTCAGCCAGTTTAGCTGTTGGATTTATATGACAAAGGATCACAATAAACAGTTACTGAGCACTTACTAAGTGGCTCTCACCCGGATTCTTTCATTCTTTCCTCATAACACAAAGGTAGTATGTTTCCCATTTTACGGATGAAGAAAGACCGGAGGAAAAGCACTGGGAGAAAACACCGAAGACAGAAGCCAGACTTCTTGTTCCTGTTCTATGTCTCACCAGCGCTCAGAGTTTGCTGATCCAATTCCATGACTTCTTAGGGCCATATTTCTCCTCATCTATCAAATGGGAAGAATAACATACATCCTATTTGCTTTGTAAGATCCTTGTGGTGTCAAATGGGACAATGGATGGGGAAGAACTTTCAAAACCACAAAGTACTGTCCACATTCAGGGAATCATTATGACTACGTCATTCCCAACCCGTGAAGGCAGCTGCTGCAGGTAAAACTGCAAATTCTGCCTTTGCCAAGTGTCGCATGACAAGGACCACAGTGCTGTTGTCCAACATGCACGGCAGAAGAGAGATTGTGTCCTGAAAATCATTTAAGCAGAAGGAAAGGTAACATAATTAAAACAAAGCAAACCCCTCAGAAATAGTGTTGTAGGGCTGAGACAGGGCCCAGCAGAGAAACCTTTGGGATACTTGCATTGCTCTTGAGAACTATTACAAAGCTTGAAAATGAGAGCCAGGTGGAGGAAAAGGGAGTAAGGCCACAAAAGATGAGCAGAGAATGAAAAGAAACACAAGCTCACAAGTTTTGGGAAAGTGAGCATAACAATACAGAAAAGTGTTTTTAAATCCACTCAAAAATGACCAGAGGGCTTCCCTGGTGGCGCAGTGGTTGAGGATCTGCCTGCCAATGCAGGGCACACGGGTTCGAGCCCTGGTCCAGGAAGATCCCACATGCCGCGGAGCAGCTGGGCCCGTGAGCCACAGCTACTGAGCCTGCGCGTCTGGAGCCCGTGCTCCGCAACAGGAGAGGCCGCGATGGTGAGAGGCCCGCGCACCGCGATGAAGAGTGGCCCCCGCTTGCCGCGGCTGGAGGAAGCCCTCGCACAGAGGCGAGGACCCAACACGGCCAAAAATAAATAAATAAATTAATTAATTAATTAAAGTTAATGGGTTAATAAAAAAATAAAATAAAGTCTTTTTTAAAATGACCAGAGATTCTAAGATATGACTGGATGTTTGCAGAACACAACAGCTGCTGCATTCCACAGTCTACAAGGGAAATAATGGAAGCTTGCTTTTCTCTTTTCCAACAAGACATAACAGAGGCAGAGCTGATGTAATTAATGAAAAAAAGATGGCTATTTGAAACAGTGAAGGCGCTGAACAACAGAATGGAATGGAAATGGGGCCCACATTTAGGGACAATTCATTATTTATCTGCTGTTCTTTTTTATGCTCACCGCGTCCTGCTGATATTCCTCTCTCCCAGGGAGACTACCAAACCAGGTTGGTTAGTGACACAAGCATGAGCAGTTAGACGCTATGATATAAACTGCGGGTAGATGGAGTTATTCCTTGAATATCAATTAGCAGAGTCCATCCAGCTTGAAGACTCTTACAATTGTATACTTCAGCTTAATGGATCTGTTTTCAAATTCCCTTTAATGGCCCTTCTGTGTCCATAATATCTACTTTTCCAGACATCCTTAGTAGAAACCATTATGGACACTGTATGTAAAATCCCCTAAGGAGAGCGTATGGAGGAGAGACTGTGGATTGCCAAATTTAGCAGCTCTGGAGAGAGTGTTTTTGAATTAAACTTGAGTCTATGGGGATTACAGTTCATTTATGACTGGCAAAACATATCTTCCAAATTCTGAAAGATAAATCCCACTGATATACATGTGGATTTCACAAGTGTTTCTCAAAAACCAGAAGACAAAAAAAAAAAAAAAAATCTTTCCACAAAATGCAGAAGTTCTATAATAGTTTGGAATTATGATAAGTCGCATGTTATTTTAGCCGTATTCTTACTGTCAAATAGGGGATTCTGTAAGTGCTATACGAACTCTGACCTGAGGGAACTTGGTTCAGAAGTTGCATACCTGAGATGTTAGGGTAAAATGACCATTTTGAAAAACTTAAAGGACTGACAAGGCAGTGACGACAGTCTTTGGTGTTTTAAAGATACGTAAAAAAATTTCAAAAGTTTGGGGAGGGGGCAACCAGAGTATTGTCAACTTTTTCTTTTGCCAAATAAGATCAGTTTTAATTTTATTTTTACTTATTTTATTCCATTATTATCTTTTTCATAAAAAAGATAATTGATAACACAAACACAAAGTTTAAAGTGCAGTTCTTTAAATTTAATGTACTGAGCTTCATGAAAAATCATCTTGGTTTATCTTAGTGTTCTGATTTCATGGTGGACCAGGGGAAATACTGTGGCAAACCAGAGCTGGTCTGAGGACCCACAGCTGAAAACCACTAGCCTGATTCACTTCATAAACACAAGCTAGTTCTCTATCCTAAGCAACCATTAAAATCTAATTCAAAAACGTCCAACATCCAGCAAACTCCTGTAATTTAGGACAAAGTGATTAAATCTTCTAGTGAATGTTACATTTATTGGAGAATGGTGTTTTATTCTGTACCCATTCAATAAATTTCTTGAAAAACAATTTCTTTCTTTTTTTAATTTACATTTTCAAGGACCTGATATAGTTAGGATTTTACCCATTTTCTAATAGTTAAAACTATTATCTTATCTTGAAATGCTAGTAAGCTTCTAACTTACGTGCACAAAATACTCTTAATTCTAGTTTTCCTTTTTTCATCCTGAATAAGACAGCTTTTTTAATACTCTTTTTTATAGGTTAAATCAAACCATGAACTCCATGAAACTACTAAGATTGCTTGTTTTTTGGCATTGTCTTGTGTTTGTGTTAGATGTCTAATATTAAATGGTCCTATGAGTGAAGAATTAGGAAGCCTTATTATTCAGAGTTTTTTTTTTTTTTTTTTTTTGGGCTGTGTTAGGTCTTTGTTGCTGTGCGCAGGCTTTCTCTAGTTGCGGCGAGCGGGGGCTACTCTTCCTCATGGTGCATGGGCTTCTCATTGTGGAGGTTTCTCTTGTTGCAGAGTACAGGCTCTAGGCGTGCGGGCTTCAGTAGTTGCGGCACATGGGCTCAGTAGTTGTGGCTCGTGGGCTTAGTTGTTCTGCAGCATGTGGGATCTTCCTGGACCAGCGCTTGAACCCGTGTCCTCTGCATTGGCAGGCGGATTCTTAACCACTGTGCACCAGGGAAGTCCCTATTCAGAGATTTTTGATGTTGCAACATTTCTAAATGGAATTTGGCCTATTTTAAAAATAAGTTTATTAATTCTGGTGGAGCACAATTCTTACCGTGTACTTAATTTTGAAAACCTTGATTTAGGATACTTATATTCAAGAACACTGAGTTCTTTTTCCCACCTGTTTGAAAATTAATGTTAGCACCCTGATACTTTTAGGAGAAAAAAACTAGCTAAATCTTTCCTCTGGCAAGATCTGTGAGCAATCTTCCTGAGTATTAAATTATTAAGGGCCAAGGAAGGAGAGTGTAGTTTTTTCCTCCTTACCCTGTCACTCTAAAAGCCAACATATGCTTAAATTCCATCTACACAAACTAAGCCTAAAATCCCAAGCCAGGTAATCCACACACGGAAAATATTTTTTTCCCATAGGAAATTAATCTGAATCCTGGAAAGTAGGACTAGGGAGGGGAAATGCTGATGAAGAGACTTTCACTTTTTTACTGGTATCGGTTCATGAATGTTTGCATTTTTTTCCAACAAACTTGTCTTCCTTTTGTAATAAGTAAAACTATCAAGAATTGTTTTTGAAATCTGAAATATGTGTTTTCCTGACTCTATAGCAACTATGCTTTCATTCTCAGAAATAAGTAAAACACAGGTGGGAGGTGAGGGTCAAAACCCAACACATTTCTTGAACTGAAGAAATTATTGAATATAGAATTTGCAACTGCATTAAAGCTAGCAGAGATCTGTTATTTTTCTTAAATATTTACTTTTCAATTCATGCTAGTAATTTTCCCTAGGCCTCACAAAAGCAGCTGCTGTTTGCTGAGATTGTCAGTGACTTTGGCTACGTTATCTGAGAACCAGTAGAGGTCGCCATGTACCATGTTCTAGCATTTTAGGGGGAGGAAAAAAAACTCCTGAAAGTCTGATTGGTTAGTAAAACCTGCACAAAGGGTCAGAAGTTTTCAGCATGAAGCTTTCCTCTTGGAAGCTTTGCATAATTGAATCAATATTCAAGTCAGAGCAAAAAAAGTATAAATACAAATAATGGATACAAGATGCTGGTGTTATAGAACTTCAAAAAACAGAATTTCTTAGAAATTACATTAAAAACTCTTCTAGTTGACTTAGTTAATACAGATCCTTCTTTATGTCAAAATATTGGGACAAAAACCTCAAAAAGTTATCAGTCCCAACATGGTAAAATCTGTATATTTGTAAATGGCTTTGTGGTCTCTTTCTACCACTATGTTTGGAATGCTTAAAAATCTCAAATGTTTGTTTTTGCCCCAAAATATCCTGTGACTTTCATTCTGTATGTTAGATTTTTTTTTTTTTAATGTATTAGTTTTCTCAACTAACAATATAAGTTACCCTGTCACAGAGTTAGTATAACTAGTGGCTATCACAGTTTACAAAGAATATTGAAGCTTGATATGTAATTACTGCTGCTGGGCTTCCCAAAGATAGTTTAAAGTTTAATTTATTTTCTTTAAGGCATGATTGATTTGTGAAGAAAAGACATTATAGGTTGGAGGTAGAATGTATAGATATCTTGAAATAATAAAAAAATCAGCCCTTGGGAATTCCCTGGCAGTCCCGCGGTTAGGACTCGCGCTTTCACTGCTGGGGCCCAGGTTTGATCCCTGGTCGGGGAACTAAGATCCCACAAGCCATGCAGCACGGCCAAAAAAAAAAAAAAAAAATCAAACCAGCCTTTCAGAAGAGAGAATAAGGGAATAAGTTTAAGCCTGGTAATTCTAGAATAGACAAATGGGTAGATATATAGGGATATGCAACTGAAACTAGGGAAATTTTTTCCTATAAACAGAATTTTCCCACAGAGAAATGATTGCTTCAGAAGTTAGTAAGCTTACCATTGCTGGAAACTTTCAAACAGATTAGATACTCACTTGGTGAGAAATATGTTAGTGATTTAATTTCTCAGGCTTGGGTGAAAAGCTGTAATAAACTTCTAAGCAAAAACAATTTTAATTCTTTAAAAAATTTTTTAAATTGGTGATAGTGTTATATTAAAATTGAGTGATATTAGAATAATGCTAGCCGATGTGACAAATAAGTCTAAAAATGTTAGTGGCTTAACACAACCATTTCTTTCAAACTCAGGTACTGGTCCAATGCCATTTATTGATGGTTGGCGGTTGACTTTCCTCTATATGGAGATTCAGGGACTCAGCTTCTGTCCATCTTGTGGCTCATCATCTCCTAGGACCTTGAAGTACTTTGCCTCCAACCAGGGGAAGGGGAAAGAAAGAACAGGGAATGTACACCTACTTCCTAACTATCTTATTGGGGAAATGACACAATTACTCCTGCTCATATTCCATTGGCAAGAGTGAGTCATACAATTCCATATAGATTTAGGGAGAAAGGGACTTTTCCACCATCCATCCCTTTCACCACTAAACATTTGTGAATGCCTTTCTTCTTACACATGAAACAAAATCATTACCCCTTCAAGGAAGTCAACTCAGAGTTACACTCAGTAATTTCATCCAACTCAAAGTTCAGAAAATTTCAATGATGTATAATCCTCTGCATCAGGTATGGATGTAACTCTTCATCATCCAGTATCTATGTTTGTTTCCTAAAGTAGATTGCATCATTGGCCCAAATCATGACCACTCCTTGCATCTGCATCGTTTGCCATATAACTTTACAGTGTCCACTCACTGTGGGTGAAAGGTTGCACCCACACTTTGACTCTGAGCTCAGTCACATGACTTGCTTTGACCAGTGGGAAGGTAGCAGACAAGTTGTAAGCAGAAGCTTGCCCTCTACTACTAACATGAGAACATGCTCAAGGCTAATCTACACAAGGATGAGGACACATGAAGCAGAGCCAATTGCCCCAGCCAAGCCGTCCTAGGTTAGTTGACAACTAGCCAAGCTTCAGATATATGAATGAGCTAGGCCAAGACTGAGCCACCTGGCTAAACCTCAGCTGATCCTAGACAGGTGAGCAATAAAGATTTAATGCTGTAGGACACTTAGGGTTTTGTAATGGTTTATTGTGCAGCCTTATTGTGGTAATAGATAACTGATACCTTTCCCACACTAGACTTTCAGCACTTAGTGAACAGAAACTTTATTGTTTTGTTTTCCTGTTTGTAGTGTGGATAATATCTGTTACAGTGCTATTCCAAATTGGAATTCAAATTTTTGTTGAGCTCAGTTTCATATGTCACAAGATTTAGCTAGAGAATATGCTTGAAATAATGTCAAACATAAGCATAAATCACTTTTTATATAGTTCTAGCACTTTTAACTTTTCAAATCACTTTCAGATCTCCTTTCATATGATTTTCATAGCAATGCTGATGTAAGGTAAAACAGATATTAATTCTACATTACTGTCAAATCTCTGTGACTGAGTGACTTGCTCCAATGACTCTGGGTTAATGACAGAACACACTGGAATCAATATCTCCTGGCTCCTAAAATCTGCTCCCACTGCTGAATGGGCCTCATTAGAGAATTAAGGACACAAATAATTTTTCCATTGCTATTCTATGATAGCTATAGTTGTGACATTTTTGCTTCATCAGTGGATAGTTTCAAGGGTAAGCTTTCTTCCTTCAGAATGATCCCAGCTTATGCATGTTCTCTCTAACGGAATGCTAATGCCAGTATTTTCTATACAAATTAGAGGAGCTGAAGAGCTAACTGATTGGTAAACAAGAATTGGATGCAAATAAATTTGGGCCTATAACAGAGTTTTTCAACCTCAGCACTATAGACATTGTGGGTTAGACAATTCCTTGTTGGGGGAGGAGGGGTACCCTGTTCCTTGTGGAATATGTAGCAGAATCCCTGCCCTGTGCCTAGTGTATGCCAGTAGCATTCCCCAAGTTATGACAAATAAAAATGTCCAGATATTGCCAAATATCCCCCCCACCATTGAGAAACATGGGTCCACAGATTAAATGCAACCAGGATTTTACAAGAGTGTCAGATTCCTTGGACATGAGAGCTGACATCTAAGGGATGAGTTTGTGCAACCTTTTCATTTCATAGGAGAAGAAACTACACCCAAGGGTTATGATGCAAGGCCATAAGCCTGATTAATGCCATGTCTTTTGACACAATTCAATCATTTCATATGCTGTATATCTGCTCCCCTTTTCTCTGCAAGTGCAGTCTCAGAATTTCGAATAGCCCATTCAACATCTCATTCCTATTCTGGGTCCAGGTGATGATTTATTAGCCTTTCTTTGGGTTTCCATAGGAGCTTGATCCTACCCAGATAAGGTCACAGGTATATTCTCAACTGACTTCTCTTTTCTACCTCTTTAATTCACTCACACACTTGACCATATTTGCCATTCTTCCCCAGACCAGACCCAAGTAATAGTCTTTTTTTTTTTGTCTCTTCTTTTCAATCTGTATTTTTAGGTCCAGCTCTCCAGATGTTCCTAAGATGCTAACTTCTTTGACTGTCCCTAGATATTATCTTCTTTTTATCCTTTTCCTCTTTCAGGCCTTCTTTGAAAACAACATTTACCATTCCGCAATTGTAGACCCTGGGGTCCCAACTGTCTCAAGGAAAGACCTCCTACAGCCAAGAACACCTTTTCGACACAAGATCTGCATATCTCCTTTTCATTCCCATCACCCTCCCAAATCCCCAATCAGATATTCATGAGGCATATTTTCACCTTAAAAGACAAATTATCAATTTGTCCTTGGACTTCTCCATTGTTCTCTTTTTGAAATGCTTGTATGTACTATTATTTCAGCACACTAACTTTTCCCCTCATTCCCCACTTGGAGTAGCTCCTTTGTCTCATCATTGCTTTGGGGCACAGGGTGTATTTTGTATCCCAGTCCCTTCTTTTAAACATGTAAATGAGCAAAACAAAATAGCTCTCTATCAATTGTGGATTAACAAATTCAGTCCTATGGGAATGCTGCTCTAAGAATTGGGTGGAAAACAATTATTTGATAAGGGTGTGAACTACAATAAAAAGTCCATAATTAAAAACTTGGTATCATAGTATTCAAAGAGAAAAATGTCATCTATTTGTATTCAGGAAATTGACTCCTTTCATTCTGGCTTATCCAGAATATAATCTGGTTTCCAATGATTATGTATTAACCAGTTATAAAAATTTGCTACCATGTGGAGTAAAGAGGAAAAAATAGCATGTCACGGAGCACTCAGGTAAAAGGCAGTTGGAAACTATAAACTCCTATCACTTCCTTTAAGAGGGGTTATTCATTTTCTTTTAAGATTATCTTGATTTATATAAGAAAAAGATGAAGGTAGGGAAAGATTTGGGAAAGGAAGAGACTCAAAGATCTCTGTAGAGATTTTAGCTGTGGCAAATAAAAACAGAAAAGATTTATGATTGAGGATGCAAGGTGCTGAGCAACTTCTGCTCCAGAAGGAACCTAAAAAAAGAAGCTGAGTTCAAGATCTATAAAAATAAGACGGAAGTATATGGGTATATATAGTTCTGAATGTCCCATTAGCATGCAATAGATATTAATAAATATCACCTGGAAAATTTAAAGTTTTAATTCTCAGCTCTGATTTCAAGTTTCTTATGGTTTTTTTTGATTTCAGGAAAAGTAATTTCCAAGCTTGAGGAGATTCTTTTGGCTTGTTGTCTGGATTAGAAAGGAACCGTTTTTATACTTATTCATATAAGCAAATAATTTTTAATGAAAACATCTTTTTAAAAATGTACTCACAGCTATATGTTTTTAAGATACCTACTAATGAGAATTTTATTTTAAGTAAACGTTGTGCCTGGGTCTAAGAAACCACAAAGTGTAGAGGAAAGTTGACAGTGATCAAGTAAATTTAGGCTGTGGTTATGTGTTTGTACATGAAAGTTGGCTTTGTAAAATTTAGTTGGTTTGCCTGTATTCCTCTTAATGCTTCATGAAAACATGATGGTCAAATAGTATAATTTACTTCTCATTTTTTATTTATTTGTGAGTATTGGCAAGAGAAAACATGGACTAACCAGAGCAGGCCTCTGATTCTTCCCTCTCAGTAGCTGCTAGACAGCAGGAGGCAAATCAGTTACCCATGGCCACAATATTGCCGTATAAATAACAAACACGACGCTTCAGAGAAACATACAGCAATAAACATTGATTTCTTTTGTTATGAGTACAGGACTTGGCTGGTGTACTGCAGATCTCAGCTGAGCTCAGCCAATCTGAATTGGTCTTGCTTCTGCTTCTTCAGCCAACTGGAAGGCCAGCTAGGAGCTGGTTCTTCTCGGATGGCCCCAGCAGGAGCCACTCTGCTCACCTCCAAGGTTTTCTCACTTCCCTTTAGCAGGCTAAAGGGACTTACTCTCATTGTGGTGGCAGGAATCCAAGAAAGCAAGCAGAAGTGTACAAGGCCCCTTGAGACCTAGGCTCAGAACTGGAATTACTTGGCTTATGACAACATACTTATGACCAAAGCAAGCCACAAGTCTATAGCCTGGAGCCAAGGCTGGGAGACAGACTCCAGGTCTTCATGGAAGGAACTGGAAAGTCATATCTCCAAAAGGGTGGGCAGAGAGACCGGTAGAAATTGAGACAGTTTTTGCAATGAATCCACTACACAGGACAGCAACCCTGGTAGAAATGGAAACTGGGGAGGCAGGGTGTATCTTAAGGCTATATATTTTCTTAGCAAGCACCCTGCTTTTATGTAGATTATACATTTATTAAGGGAGGTGTGATGCCATCTCCTTTGTGGCACACACTCACTACTGACACTATTTTATATTTTAAAGCACCATGGAAAAATCAGACAAAGCAGTTCAAGTTTTGGTATATTTTAGTAATTCAGAACTTCATTTATCTAAGCCAATTTCTCCACTACCACTAACCTAATATTGTGAGTCTTTAATTTGTTCTGTGTACATAAAAGTTAGGGCTTTTTTTTTTTCTTTAATCTTTCCATGGAGAGTGTGATTATTGTCTCTCTTATTTGTGTGTATGTACTTCCACTATTACTAATTCCCCTTGGTGATAAAATCTCTTTTTCTTTTTTTTCCTTCCCTTAAGCATACATTCCTCCTCCTTACAATAGCAGCACTTTGATTTTTCTATGGGGAATTACCCCTCTTCCTTTTCGTGAAGACTGCTTATGGCTGTCAAGATATAGGGACATAACTCAAACTAAACCAATGGCCCCTCTGCCCAGGGAATTTTAATACTTGGTTCCTTGGCGTCTTCTTTAATTCTATGAATTACTTCATAGCTTTCCAAGAAATTTCCTTTTGCAGGTTATCCAGATGTGTTTTCTGTTCCTTACAATCAGAGGACACTGAAAAATACATCTCTTAAATTTTACTACATATGTACTTTCCCTTATCTGCAAAAACTTACAGTATATTGTTATCACTCCAAGTTCTTATCTATGGAGTATAACTTAGGTATTTTTACCTTTAAAGAAAAGGCAGAAAGGTATTGACTATTTGGATGGATGAGCAGCCATAGGAGGTGTTGGAATGGGGATCATGGTGGAACATATAGTGTCTGTTTATATTTATTGACAATAAAATGAAACTAGAGATAGTAGAAAGGGTGTGATCTTTGAAGCTAGACAGATCAGGGTTCTAATTATAGGTTAGCTACATACTAGATTACAGTCTTGGGTAAGGTAAAACATTTAGTTTCTTAACTATCAAAATGTGACATAAGATTTTATCATAGTAATCCTAGTGAGAATTAGAAATAATATATAAAGTGTTTGCCACATTGTAGCATATACATTAAGCATATACATAGTGAAGAATTAACTTTACCCAAAGAGCAGTCTGTCCTTGTCCCTGATCCTGGGAAGTAAACTCTAAACCCATGGAATTTCCCATGTAATAAGGGCAACTTTGTTATTCATGGTGGGTCTCTCAGACCACACCTGGTATTTTATGGTAATGAGGTGACTCCATCACCCTGGATACTTTATGTTAGCAAGATGACTTGAGATGGAATCTGGGCGCACTCAAACACCAACCATCTGAAGAAAGGATTGAGACTTTGAGCCATGGGTTATCAGCCCAAACTCTGGGGAGTGGAAAGGAGTAGACACTGAGTACAACCACATGGGCAGTACTTCAATCTACCTACCTAATAAGGTGTCAGTAAAAACTCTGGAAACTGAGGCTCAGATGAGCTTCCTGGGTTGGCAATACTTCATGTAAAGATTACCACATCTCGATGCTGGGAAGGGTAAGATGTCCCTGAGGACACAAAAGCTTCACATTTGGATCCCACCCAATCCCAGATTCAGCTCTGTGCATCTCTTCCTTTGGCTGGTTTTGATTTGTATCCTTTGGCTATAATAAAACTATAATCACAGGTATACCTTTTTCCTGAATTCTGTGAGTCATTCTAGTGAATTATTGAAACTGATGATAGTTTTGGGAAATCCCCAAACTTGCAGTTGGTGTCAAGTCTTGAACTGAATTGTCAGTCTGGAAGATTGTGGCCTTAACCTTGAGTCTGGCTAATTCTGAATAGCGTACTGTATTCAACCAAGTGAAATGAATATTACCTCCTTGAAACTGAGAAAGAAAATTTGGTTTTTCTTCTAGGCATCTGGGAATGGTAACCGGAAATTAGTTGCATTTAAAACATGCAAATACAAGTATTACTCTTGTAATTTAGTGCATGTATTATATGTTATCATTGTCTTATTTTGGCAAATGTTAAAAAAAAAAAAAAAAAGCCAGGCTTTCCAGGCAGGGTGGGCCAGGAACTACCCTCAACCTCGGCTCTGAATTAATTCCCCCCACCTGGGAGGTAGCACGGGAACCCTCCACGTGATTGTGGCTTTTCTTGGGAGGCTGTCAGCCCCACCCACCAGCTCTCAGCTCCTGCGCTGTTGGCCGTGCAGCTTCCAGGTGTCTGCTCCTCTGGTGAGACAGGGCCGGGAGATTCTCTCCTCAGCTCCTTGCCTGGGTGGGCAAGTCAGGCTCTAGGGCTAGCAGAAATCCTCGTTTGAGGGGTCCACCAAGTTCCCCGGTCAGAGTGCTGTCGCTGAGCAGAGTGGCTGCTTGGGACTACTGCTTGGGTACTGCGGAAAACCTTGTTGGAATGTGACATGTTATCACTTTGGGACCATTGGCCAGCTGCTCCTGACTTGGCCACCTGAAGGCTCAGACTGTCCCAGTCTCTGAACTGAAGAGAACCAACGCTATTAGCATATTTCTCACCACTGTGAATGCAAGGTGATTCAATGAAGAGTATCAAGAGGGCATCTATAAATCCCAGACAGGCATGTGCAAGTTCTGAGGAATGGTGGAATAACCCAATGTATCTGGGTGACCTTTGGAGACAGCTGAGACATAGCTACAACAGGGCAGTGGCTGACACCTAACTCAGCCCATCTTCTCCAGCCGTGTGGCTGACAGGGTCTTGGTGCTCTGGCCAGCTGTCAAGCCTGAGCCTCTGAGCTGGGAGAGCCAAATTCAGGACATTGGTGCACCAGAGACCTCCTGGCTCCACATGTTATCAATCGGCAAGAACTCTCCCAGAGATCTCTGTCTCAATGCTAAGACCCAGCTCCACTCAATGACCAGCAAGCTCCAGCGCAGGACACCCCATGCCAAACAACTAGCAAGACAGGAACACAACCCCACCCATTAGCAGAGAGGCTGCCTAAAATCATAATAAGTTCACAGACACCCAAATCACACCACTGGGTGCAGTCCTGCCCACCAGAAAGACAAGATCCAGCCTCATCCATCAGAACACAGGCACCAGTCCCCTCCACCAGGAATCCTACACAACCCACTGAATGAACCTTACCCACTGGGGGCAGACACCAAAAACAACAGGAACTACGAACGTACAGCCTGTGAAAAGGAGACCCCAAACACAGTAAGTTAAAAAAAAATGAGAAGACAGAGAAATACACAGCAGATGAAGGAGCAAGGTAAAAACCCACCAGACCAAACAAATGAAGAGGAAATAGGTAGTCTACCTGAAAAAGAATTCAGAGTAATGATAGTAAAGATGATCCAAAATCTTGGACATAGAACGGAGAAAATACAAGAAACGTTTAACAAGGACCTAGAAGAACTAAAGAGCAAACAAACAATGATGAACAACACAATAAATGAAATTAAAAATTCTCTAGAAGGAATCAATAGCAGAATAACTGAGGCAGAGGAACGGATCAGTGACCTGAAAGATAAAATACTGGAAATAGCTACTGCAGAGCAGAATAAAGAGAAAAGAATGAAAAGAATTGAGGACAGTCTCAGAGACCTCTGGGACAACATTAAACACACCAACATTTGAATTATAGGGGTCCTAGAAGAAGAAAAGAAAGAGAAAGGGACTGAGAAAATATTTGAAGAGATTATAGTTGAAAACTTCCCTAATATGGGAAAGGAAATAGTCAAGTCCAGGAAGCACAGAGAGTCCCATACAGGATAAATCCAAGGAGAAACACACCAAGAGACACATATTAATCAAACTATCAAAAATTAAATACAAAGAAAAAATATTAAAAGCAGCAAGGGAAAAGCAACAAATAACACACAAGGGAATCCCCATAAGGTTAACAGCTGATCTTTCAGCAGAAACTCTGCAAGCCAGAAGGGTGTGGCAGGACATGTTTAAAGTGATGAAAGGGAAAAACCTACAACCAACATTACTCTACCCAGCAAGGATCTCATTCAGATTCAGTGGAGAAATTAAAACCTTTACAGATAAGCAAAAGATAAGAGAATTCAGCACCACCAAACCAGCTTTACAACAAATGCTGAAGTAACTTCTCTAGGCAGGAAACACAAGAGGAGGAAAAGACCTACAAAAACAAACTCAAAACAATTAAGAAGATGGTAATAGGAACATACGTATCCTTAAATGTAAATGTATTAAATGCTCCAACCAAAAGACATAGACTGGCTGAATGGATACAAAAACAAGAACTGTATATATACTGTCCACAAGAGACCCACTTCAGACCTAGGGACACATACAGACTGAAAGTGAGGGGATGGAAAAAGATATTCCATGCAAATGGAAATCAGAAGAAAGCTGGAGTAGCAGTTTTCATATCAGACAAAATAGACTTTAAAATAAAGACTGTTACCAGAGACAAAGAAGGACACTACATAATGATCAAGCGATCAATCCAAGAAGAAGATATAACAACCATAAATATCTATGCACTCAACATAGGAGCACCTCAATACATAAGGCAAATGCTAGCAGCCATAAAAGGGGAAATCGACAGTAACACAATCATAGTGGGGGACTTTAACACCCCACTTTGACCAATGGACAGGTCATCCAAAATGAAAATAAATAGGGAAACACAAGCTTTAAATGACACATTAAACAAGATGGACTTAATTGATATTTATAGGACATTCCATCCACAAACAACAGAATATACTTTCTTCTCAAGTGCTCATGGAACATTCTCCAGAACAGATCATATCTTGGATCAAAAATCAAGCCTTGGTAAATTTAAGAAAACTGAAATCGTATCAAGTATCTTTTCCAACCACAATGCTATAACACTAGATATCAATTACAGGAAAAAAACTGTAAAAAATACAAACATATGGAGGCTAAACAATACACTACTAAATAACCAAGAGATCACTGAAGAAATCAAAGAGGAAATCAGAAAATACCTAGAAACAAATGACAATGAAAACACGAGGACCCAAAACCTATGGGATGCAGCAAAAGCAGTTCTAAGAGGGAAGTTTATAGCAATACAGTTCTACCTCAGGAAACAAGAAAAATCTTAAATAAACAACCTAACCTTACACCTAAAGCAATTAGAGAACGAAGAAGAAAAAAACCCAAAGTTAGCAGATGGAAAGAAATCGTAAAGACCAGATCAGAAATAAATGAAAAAGAAATGAAGGAAATGATAGCTAGGATCAATAAAACTAAAAGCTGGTTCTTTGAGAAGGTAAACAAAATTGATAAACCATTAGCCAGACTCATCAAGAAAAAAGGGGGAAGACTCAAATCAATCAAATTAGAAATGAAAAAGGAGAAGTAACAACTGACACTGCAGAAATACAAAGGATCATGAGAGACTACTACAAGCAACTATATGCCAATAAAATGGACAACCTGGAAGAAATGGACAAATTCTTAGAAAAGCACAACCTTCTGAGATTGAAACAGGAAGAAATAGAAAATATGAACAGACCAATCACAAGCACTGAAATTGAAACTGTGATTAAAAGTCTTCCAACAAACAAAAGCCCAGGACCAGATGGCTTCACAGGCGAATTCTATCAAACATTTAGAGAAGAGCTAACATCTGTCCTTCTCAAACTCTTCCAAAATATAGCAGAGGGAGGAACACTCCCAAACTCATTCTACGAGGCCACCATCACCCTGATACCAAACCAGACAAAGATACTACAAAAGAAGAAAATTACAGACCAATATCACTGATGAATATAGATGCAAAAATCCTCAACAAAATACTAGCAAACAGAATCCAACAGCACATTAAAAGGGTCATACACCCTGATCAAGTGGGGTTTATCCCAGGAATGCAAGGATTCTTCAATATACGCAAATCAATCAATGTGATACACCATATTAAAAAATTGAAGAATAAAAACCATATGATCATCTCAACAGATGCAGAAAAAGCTTTTGACAAAATTCAACACCGATTTATGATAAAAAACCTCCAGAAAGTAGGCATAGAGGGAACTTACCTCAACATAATAAAGGCCATATATGACAAACCCACAGCCAACATCATTCTCAATGGTGAAAAACTGAAACCATTTCCTGTAAAATCAAGAACAAGACAAGGATGCCCACTCTCACCACTATTATTCAAAATAGTTTTGGAAGTTTTAGCCACAGCAATCAGAGAAGAAAAAGAAATAAAAGGAATCCAATTCTTAAAAAAAGAAGTAAAGCTGTCACTGTTTGCAGATGACATGATACTATACATAGAGAATCCTGAAGATGCTAGCAGAAAACTACTAGAGCTAATCAATGAATCTGGTAAAGTAGTAGGATACAAAATTAATGCACAGAAATCTCTTGCATTCCTATACATTAATGATGAAAAATCTGCAAGAGAAATTAATGAAACATTCCTATTTACCATGGCAACAAAAGGAATAAAATACCTAGGAATAAACCCACCTAAGGAGACAAAAGACCTGTATGCAGAAAACTATAAGACACTGATGAAAGAAATTAAAGATGATACCAACAGATGGAGAGATATACCATCTTCTTAGATTGGAAGAATCAACATTGTGAAAATGACAATACTACCGAAAGCAATCTGCAAATTGAATGCAATCCCTATCAAACTACCAATGGCATTTTTCACAGAACTAGAACAAATAATTTCACAATTTGTATGGAAACACAAAAGACTCCAGATAACCAGAGCAATCTTGAGAAAGAAAAACGGAGCTGGAGGAATCAGGCTCCCTGACTTTGGACTATACTACAAAGCTTGGGCAAAGTTGTTGCATGATAATTCAAAATTAGAGGACACATCAAGATGAAGGTTTTAAAGGAGTTTTTTTTTTTTTTTTTTAGAATGGTGTAAGGCTTTATTTATTTTTTAAATATTTATCTATTTATTTATTTATTTGGTTGCACCAAGTCTTAGTTGCAGCAGGCAGCCTCCTTAGTTCTGGCATGCGAACTCTCAGTTGTGGCATGCATGTGGGATCTAGTTCCCTGACCAGGGATCGAAGCCAGGCCCCCTGCACTGGGAGCATGGAGTCATCCACTGCGCCACTCCTTAAGGAAGTCCCTTAAAGGAGTCTTAATAGTAAAATTTTCTGATAAGTGAGTTGTTTGCTCAGATGAGTCATCTATATCTATTGTTCTGATAGAAGAACTGCTGGCCAGAGTAAGCAAACTCTTTGCCCAGAAAACTAATTTGCAATAATTTCCTAAAGCAAAAAGTGAAATTATACATTAGTTTACATTCTTATCTTCCTGGACAAGAATTACCTGAAATAAATAGTTAAGTCATATTGACAGAGTTGGTCTCAATTTTCAAAAATGAGGAAATTTAGTAATTTTCCAAGGACTACACCCAGAACTCAGTAGGTCCGAAGTCTCAGTTTATTCCACAGTGCTAGGTTTTCCCTCGAAATATCTTTATATATCCCTGAAAATAAGACTGCACGTAGCCACATAACTTCACCACCAAGACTAAGAACTATTAAAAATGATTGAAGAAGGCAATTTAGGTGATACAAACAAGCTTTATTTAATACTTCATGAAGTGGACAGTCTCCATGTGGAGAGCAGTAAGGCAGGGGAGAAAGTAGCAAGCATTTAAAGAGGAAAGAATAAGGGACAAGGAAGAGAAAACTAGAAAATGATTAAGGAACAAGGAAATAAGTAAAAAGCCCAGAGTTGGTTTGGCATTTGAGGAATGGCTTGTTACTGAACCAAACTCGGGTCCCCTTGCCTGCACAGAGCAAAGCCAATCTACTGACACCAGATTGTGGTGAAAGAAAGTACAGTGTTTATTGCAGGGCACCAAACAAGGAGAATGGGCAGCTCATGCTCAAAAGACCTGAACTCCCTGATGGCTTTCAGGCAAGTGTCTTTTAAAAAAGTGTTAGGGGAGAAGGTCATAGGATGTATGATCAGCTTGTGTACCTTCCTCTGATTGGCTGGTGGTGAGGTAACAGGGTGATGTTTCAAGTATCTCACTCATCAACCTTCTGATTCCAACCAGTCTGAGGTCTACGTGCTTGTGGTCAGCATATGATCACCATTCTCCATCAGGTGGGGGTGGGTCTTAGTTTCTGCAGAACAACTCAAAGATATGCATCCGATTGTTATCTGTATCCCTTCAGGAAGAACTATGAGCCTGTGACTCTATTGTTCTAATCATTAACTGCTTGAGTCTGCTGTTTGGAACTGAGGGAAGGTCTGGGAGACTGAAGTTATTTTCTACAGACAAGAAATGGGGTACACAGAGGGGTTTTTTTTTACCTGGGGAGGCCCCATAAGGTCCTGCTTGCTTTCAATCCCCTCTTTTCTTTGCTATTCCTCAGTTCTGAGGGGAACAGGGATGGGACAAGAAAGGGAGTAAAGTTTTGAATAGAGAGATTAATCATAAACTCAGTGGAGGAAGTCAGTTTTAGGGGGACTTGGTTTCAGGCTGACTGGCTGTAGTGTGTTTCTGGTCAAGCAGAACATTTATAAGGACACGAAAATTATCCAGATTTTAATTTGCTGACGTGGCACTCTTGGCAGGACAGCTCTATCTTGGGCCTTGATGGTTATTGCAACAGAACTAAGGTTGCCTACATCAGTATGACTTTACTATCATTTTCCAGGAAGATAAGGCTACAAACCAGCAAATTACTTCATTGCTTTGTGGAGGAGGAAAATTAATTTTCCTTCTACCCTTCTGAGTTATTGGCTGAGAACCCCCTGTAATAAAAGACAGATTAACATGAGAAAAAAAATTTTTTAATTACATAAACACATAGGGGAGCACCACAAAGATATGAGACTCAAAATGCAGCCAGACAATTGAGACTTATATGGCATCCTGAGCAAAGGCAAGGGATAGGGGAATGAGGCTTCAAAGGGGGAAAGGCCATTCCTGGAAAGGTGAGAGGAGCAAATATTTGGTAAACAAAAGTTATCCTGCCAAGCAGATAAGTCTCTCAGGTAAAAAGATTATCTCTGGTAATAGGTCTCTTCCTGATACAGACCCACCTTCTAATGTAAATTTCCTTTATAAATATAGATTTTCCTTACAAAAGTGTAACTCTACTGTGTTTTCAGAGCTTTTCCAGTGTCTGCAGTTTCTTAAAAATAATCAGCACAAAATAATCCTTATACCAAAGAAGCATATTAGAGGGGTGGGGGAGGGCACATTCTGCTACTCTTCAGCTTACTTCAGGGACTTCAAGAAAATTCATTCCGAAAAATAAGCTATTCAACCAGTCGCCTTCTTAGGACAATAGCTTGCTCATCTGGCAAGCTGCTTGCTGATGAAATAACCATTTATTCATCAAGAATCATATTCATCTCCACCTGTCTGTGACTACCAGTCTTAAACTATTTATATCATGAAGTTTTCCCAGTCCCAAAGAGATTCCTGACTTGAAAGACTAGGATTAAACCACAGGAGCCCAGACTTTAAACCCCTGTAAATATCCATCTCTGATCTCTTCCTTCAGAGACCCTATTAAGACTCTATCAGGGTGATACTCTCTCTAACAGTAAGGACATAATAATATAATAACAACAGTAGATAATGGCTCAGGTTTGCCTGATCACCAGGTTGTTCTGGTGGTTATCTATGTCTTTTGAGAGTTGGCAGTTGACATCCTTCAGGATCTGACATTCTGCCTTATGGGCAGGGGCTGTTTAAATGAATGGTAAATTATAAATAGAGATACCACTTGACATAGTGCATCATGGGTTACAAAGCACTTCAACATACATCACTTGATTTAATCATCAAAAGAACTACTTGAGGTAGATATTGTTATGATGCTTCCTTTAATCCTTAACATTCTTTTATAGGTCAATAAACAAAAGCTCAGAGAGGGAGGCCAAATGATTTGGTAAAGATCAAATAGCAAGTAATCAAGATGGGACTTGATGTGTAGACGGCCATATCATAAAAATTTTTTTCAAGTTGTTTGTGTTCAGTGCTCCCATATCATGTAATCTCTCTTTTGTCCCAATATCCTTGCCCAGTTTTCCACTTCCTGATATCTTCAAAGCACCTGTTCAAAATTTCCTCACACTGATCTGCTATTTCTGCTTCTTTGACTCTTCTAATCATATCTTCTCCAGGAAGCTTCCCAAACAGATCATGGTGTGACCTTCCATGGTTTGTAGTTAAAAAGTTAACAATTTCTTTGCTTTTTCATATTAATGTAGTTTATTTCTCCTAATCTATTTGAGGTCCTTTTCTTCTAAAAGGCAGTCTTCCTAACTAAAAGGGCTGCTATAACTTCCTTGATGAAAGTAAATTCAGGCTTCCCAAGTCTCTCAAATGAAAACAATCTCTATGTGAACAGGGGTTACTGAGCCATCAACTGACCCTGAGATTCAGCTTCCTCTTGAATGTGCCACTACCATTATGACCTCAGGGGCCGCTGCTTCAGCTTTGTTGGATTATTCTCGGCCAGAGACACAGGAATTGGTTCTCTAGGTTGTGTTCTGCACAAGGGCTCCTGACAAACTGAGCTAGTGTTGGTAGAAATACAGCTCACATTCCCCTGGCCAGCCTTACCTGCCCAGAGAGGAGTCCTTTTTCTAATTTGCAAAAAGGCAGCATGTAAATTAGTGAGGCTCACATGGCCTGAAACATTTGCCTAAGACTTAACTAAATGAAAATACTAGAGAAAGTAACTTGCTACTGCACAATCTAGTACATAAATGTATCTCCAACTTGCACTCTTCTCCTGAAAATCTTCCTCTTGATCTCTGGACCAGGATTCTCAACAAAGACCACATGCCCCTAAAACAGAACAGCATTTCAAACCCTTCTAAAGTCCTTGGGCAAGGAAAATGGGAATAATAAGGATATATTATAAAGACTCTGTGAGAAATATGGAGAGAGTTTTTAATACCATGCCTGGCACATAGTAAGTACCCAGAATTGGTAGCTGTTATTATGATTCAGTAGCCTTTGACTTCACTTTTCCTCTTTATCATGCCCAACTCCGTATTCAAATTCATCAGTGAAAAGATGAGACTTTGAACACTAAACAGAATTTATATGCCTTTAACCTGACTCTTGACCTTGAATCTTAACACAAAGAAATAAACATATCTTTCTTCTAAGAAAATAAAACATGAATAATATTTATAAAATATTTATAGAATATTTATGAAAGAGCATTTTCACATATAATGTTGGAGTGTATATACTAAAAGTACTTACTAGATATACATGTTATTCAAATGCCCATGTCATACCAAAACAAAATTTTAAGTGTGGTAGATTTTTATTTTAAAAATAAAAGCTCTTATCTGTATAATGCTTCTTTTTATAACTGCCAGCTGTAATCCACCAAGAGTCAGGGTGCCTGGTCATTTACCAGGACAGAATTCAGACTCTCTTAGAAAATATGCCTGTCCCCTTTGACTTAGAGAAGGCAGGCAATCCTTCCAGACATGTCACCAGCCTAGGACTGATTTCATTCTCCTGCTTGGAAGGACTGATAGCATCTTGTGATTACATTTGCTTGTTAGTGCAGCCTTTTATAAAGAACTAAAGTGTTCCACGGAGTGTCATTTAGACTCAGTCAAGCTGGATTGATATAAAGTAGAATGTGTTAGAGATAAGAATGGAGTGGTATTTTTAGATCTTTTTAAATTTAAAAAGCTTTAAGCCACCATTAGCACATTCATTAAAGTAGCATTCAATTATGAGATGGGTTTTTATGCATATATAATGTATCAAATTAAGCAGAAGAAAATAACTTTAAGACTTCTTATTTTAACTGGCTTTGCATTTTACAGGTTTTGGAAAAGTAATTCTTAACTTTTCAATTAATCTTTTTATCAAGGACTCCCTGTATGACTGGCAATTCACTGAATACTTTGAGAAAAACAGAGATTAGTCTAAAGTAGTGAAGACATCCTGTAGGGGGTCGCTGTTTTCTTATTCTACTTGGAAACAAGCCTGGACCCCTATCTTCTTCTGCATCCCTATTATCTATCATGCTGTAGATAAGGATCCCAAACCCAAAAGCCCAGGGAAACTAGACAGGTAAATAAACAAAGGGACATGTGCCTGAGATCGTAGTTGTTACTTAGTTCCAACCAATTGAAATTAAAGGCCAACCCAGTTTGACAAATCTGAATATTTATGGAAATTCTTTTCCATTTTAAAATGTTGGCAACTAATTCAAATTAAAAGAAAAAAGTATATTCTGTAGGTCTATTCTGTGTGGGCCAGCAAGAAAGTAACTATGAGCCAGAATCAGGGCATAACCTACCAGGTGCAATCTGACTTAGAGTGAAATGAGATTAGAAGACAGAAATGTTAGAAACATTAAAAGATAACAGGCAGAGGGGGCTTCCCTGGTGGCGCAGTGGTTAAGAATCTGCCTGCCAATGCAGGGGACACGGGTTCGAGCCCTGGTCTGGGAAGATCCCACATACCACGGAGCAACTGAGCCCGTGAGCCACAACTACTGAGCCTGCGCGTCTGGAGCCTGTGCTCCGCAATGGGAGAGGCCGTGACAGTGAGCGGCCCGCGCACCGCGATGAAGAGTAGCCCTCGCTCGCGGCAACTGGAGAAAGCCCTCGCACAGAAACGAAGACCCAACACAGCCAAAACTAACTAAATAAATAAATTTATATATATATAAAAAAAAGATAACAGGCAGAAAGAAAAAAAGTATCCTGAATTTTTTGGTTACAAATGACATAAAATTCAACTCCAATTGGCTTTTTAAAGGGGGACCTATTTATTATCTCACCTAAGTGAAAAATCCAGATGTAGGACTGGATTCAGGCAGGGCTGGATCTAGCAATTCAAATGATATCAGCATCGTTTCTCTCCAGTCCTTCCCTTATCCTTCCAAGGTGTCTGCTTCATCCTTCAGGGTTTACATGGTGACCTCAGTATATTCAGGCTTGTCCATTAGAGTTAAAAAGTAGCTACCATGTTCTAAACTTCACATCTTCACACTCTACCTACTAAGAGATGATAGGTTCTTTAGCTCCTGCAGAAGAGAGAGTAAATTTCTCCTTCCATAAAGGGCAAAGTGTGTCTCTTTGTATGTAACTACCTCCAGTGAGGTTGTGGGCCCTACCTTGGACCATAATGGCCAGGAGATGGAATCACCATTTAACTTAAGCCACTGAGAGTTTCAGGGGCTTCTCTGGAGCAACCCAACCCAATAATACATAGCTGAGAATAGCAAGGGTAGTTTCACACCATTTTCTTCTGGGATTACTGCTATAGGGAAAGGGAAATAGAGTCACAAACAGTAATTATACACCAGATTAGGGGGACACTATTAAAGAAACTGAAAGTAAAATACAAATTAGTAGGAAAAAAAGTAAGAAAAGATAGTGCCAATAAATGCAAAATCTTCAACGTGAAAGGTGTGGGGATCAAAGGCAATTGCTACAGGGAAAAAACATGTAAGAACGGAGAATACTTACTCTAAAAGTGCTAGAAGAAAACATGGGATAATTTTTATTTTTATAATTTTAAAGTGAGAACTAGTTAACATACAAAATTCAGAAGCCATAAAGAAGCAAAATAAATTTGACTACATAAAACTACGTGTCTACAATAACACAATTTTATTAAAAATAAGGCAAGTGACAAGCTGGTAACATATTCGCAACTCATATAACACACAGAGAAATAATAGCCCTAATCTTTAAAGAATACTTACAAATCAAAAGGAAAAATAAACCCAATAGGAAACTGAGTAAGAGGGGGGAAAAATGACTTAAAATATAAAAAGATGCTTAACTTCAGTTATAATTAAAGAAATGTAACTCAAAAGAAGCAGATGTTATTTTTTTATATATTAGATCAGCAAAGATCAAAAAAGTTGGTGTTATACAATGTGGCAAAGCTGTGAGGAAACAGACCTCTTCACCCATCCTTGATGGGTACAATCTTTTTAAAGGACAATTACCAGCATTGCTCAAAATTAAATTGTACTACCTTACTGTTACACAATTTAACTTCAAGGATCATATGTGTCAATGACTTTCAGTCAAGGAGCACCAAGAATGCACATGTAGTTGAACTGGTTGGATTTATGACTCATTATAGCAAAGCAGAATGCATACCACAGGGAGCCACGAGGTGCCTCAGTAAGAGGGTTCATTTCTAACTCTCTGTTATAGGATTTCACCTTTGATTGGATGCTTTTGGGGAGAGTCAAAGGAAGTGAGACTTTGAACTAGATTGGGTGCTGTCAGAAAGTCAGGACAAGTCTATGACTATCTCAATTAATCTTATCTAGAGGGAGGACAGACTAAAATGAGGCTAAAGCTATAATTAGTAAAGAAACAACAGCCAGTCTTATTAAGTGGAAGAGAGGCTGCTTGGTATTTTGTGGTGTTTGTACAGTGACCTTTTTTTTTTGTCTGTGCTTAGAGAAAATTATGAAGTGGTCTTGTTTAGACTAATTTTATCATGGTTTCAGAGTTACCTTGTTTGATGTTGGTGTTCCATGAAATTGTTTATGTCCAACAGGAGAATAATATGGTCCAGCTGTGAGTGCCACCCCAGCTTCAAACAACAGAAACCTATCTGTAAGTGATGTCAGAGCTTTCTTTTTCTTTCTAACTTAAAGCTATACTTTTACTTATACAAAGACATTTATGTATAAATATGTTCAATATAGCAATACTTATAGCAAAACATTCTAAATATTTACCAGCAGCAGAAAGGCTAAATCACTGATTATTATAGCTATATACTGGGTCACTATGCGGCTTTGAAAAATGATGTAAAAATGTGCTGATAGGAAGAATTCTAAAACATTGTTAGGTGATAAAAGCAAAGTATAAAATAACATTTGTTTCCGTTTATGTTGAAGGTCATTAGGGTTGTTTGGTTTGGTAAATACTGTTTCATCCCCCTTCCAGGATAGGAATATATTTCCTGATCCTGTTGTGTTTAGACAGGGCTATGTTATTAGTTCTTGTAAATGAGTTATCAATAAGACATGAGCCACTTCCGAACTGTAACATTTAATTGTTCATCTAAGGTCCTCGGTAACTCTCTTCCTTTGTCATGGCTACTGACAATGATCCAGATGAAGGTCTGGACCCCAGAATAAGAAAACCATGAATCAGAGCCTCCAGTTGACCTGCAATAGAGACACAACATGAGAAAAAAATGCCTTATTGTTTAAGTCACTGAGATTTGGGGATGGTTAGTAACCACAGCATAGTCTAGTCTATTCTGGCTAATACAGTATTAGACCAGAATTGGAGTGCTACAGTGAAAAAGAGGGGTGGGAATGGCTGTGGGATGAATTGGGAGATTGGGATTGACATATATACACTACCGTGTGTAAAATAGATAGGTAGTGGGAACGTGTTGTATAGCGCAGGGAGCTCACCTTGGTGCTCTGTGGTGACCTAGATGGGTGGGATGGGGAGGAGAGGGAGGTCCAAGAGGGAGGGGATATATGTATACATATAGCTGATTCACTTCATTGTACATCAGAAACTAACACAACATTATAAAGCAACTATACCCCAATTTAAAAAAAAAAGAATATGTGGTGTTGGGTTAGGGGTTGGGTGATGATCAGTGAGAAAACTTTGATCTGAGGCTGTAAGGAGGAGGATCCATATTATGCAATAACAAAACACATGGTAAAATTGTCACCAAAAAAAATTATGAAGCAGTTAGTATACCTATTAGAATTGAAGTCTTAGAGGAAGACGTTGAAAGACAAAATGTTAGTAGCAAGTGTTAGTTTCCATTGACTGCATTTGGCAAAGTATTACAAGAAAGACATAAGCTCAGAATAGAACTAGCTATTTCATAAGCAGGAATACAGTTGCACTTTCAACAGGTAGTTTCAAGCCATCTTTTCTTTCAGAAAAGTTCTCTTGATTTATATTTTCTAGTATTTTTTATCTTCCATTGCTTTAGATTTTGTCCTCAGGATCCCCTTTTATATGTGTGTTTAGTCTTCTTTGCTTGTCATCTGTAACTATCACTGTCTCTCAAATATTTTTTAACACCTTACTTCTTTTTCATTTTTCACCTTTTACTTTCTATTTCTCTTAAGGCATTCATTGTGTTTATTAATTCCTTCAGATTTATTCTTCAATTCTGAAATGACTTTTTCATTTATTAATAATTTTCTACATTTGTGAGCTCAAATTGTAAATTTTTCTATTTCTTATTCTGTTCTCCAATTATCTAATTTCTAAAATTTTAGAATTAAGATTTCTGTTGTTTCATGGCTTTAACGTTTTCTTAAATCATTTTATCTTTGAAGAATTTGGTTACAGTTTTCATCTATTTTTGTGTTCAAATGATCCTGGCATGCCTTCATTGTCTGTAAGGATATTATTTTGCTCCTTATTTTCTTTCTTATTATAAAACTGTCTCTTTATAAAAATCCTTTTCTGTTGTGCTTTTCATTTGTTATGCATTTTTCTGTATTAGAAAGGGAGGAATCAAGATAGCTTTCCTAGAATCATAGCTCTAGATTTCCTTCTGTAATATTCAAAATGTGTTCAAAACCAAAAGTTGACATTTTCCTGAGATCTGCTAACTCTGGTTCCTTCTCCCCAATATTTTGTTGAACTTTTTCTTTTATTTTTTTCCTATTGAAGTTCTACTCTCAGTACTTTTTACTTGATGCAAGATTTGATACTGGAAGGGAATTTTAGCTGAACACTCTCGAAGGTTTATAAAGCCCAGATTTGTCCAGCACCATCATGCATACCATGGTCCCTTAGCTCACACTGTGAACTAAGGTCTGCAGTTCTCCCTCCCAGTTCCAGCTGCTAGCCTCGAATTTTCTTGATGAGTTTACCAGTGAGTACCTGCTGGTAATTTAGATACTTTTTAGCTCTGGAGCCATCAGAAATTTTTGTCTTCCTTCTGCTTTCTCTCACATCACTGTTGAAATGGTGTGAGTCTTCTGGGTGGTTGTGGTTGGTCTTTACCTGCTCATATTTGGGAGTTTATAGTTAACCTAGTGGTAGATGTTGTCCATGTGTTTTAGGTTTTGCTGTCCTAGTCTCTATACTTGTTTATATGATGAGATTTGGAGAAATTTAAAAATTCTGCCACCATCTTCCCAGAGTCCTCCACCTTGAATGTTTAAACACCTACCTTTTTGGTTTTATGCTTTTAAGTGTTTTTATTCTTTCTTAAATATATATTTTATCGTATTTTTATATGTTCATATATATGTGTATGTGGGTGTGTGTGTATCAGTGCAGTCATGTGACATGTTGAATGGAAAAAAGTGTAAATTCATGATATGCATTCCAGCTTTGTAACTATTGTAGGTGACCCAAATCTCATTTTAATTCTCTAGTATCCATATTTTGATCTCTAATCTACACGCACACATGTGCATGCATGCACACACACACACACACACACACACACACACACACACACAATGAGGACTCCTTGAAAGGTAGATGATGCCAAATTTTAGGGCAGAAAAAAAAATCAGTATGGACCTGGACCATCTGTTTATTTGTACTAATTTCATAAATAAGGAAACTGAACTCCAAAGGTTGCTGCTAGACACAAGCATGCTTTAAAAATGTCAGCAGAAAAGAAAAAAAAAAGTCAGCAGAAGTGCTGAAATAAAGGGAAGCAAACTACAGAGACCCTTACTAGTCAAATGTATACAGTTTGAGCATTAAAATAAGTTTAATGATAATAATTCTTGTGACAATTATAATAGTTAGCTAAACAGATTGAATCTAAGAAAGTCTAGAAGTTCCTAATAATACTCAAACAAGAAAAGTTTATAGACGATCACCAAAAGTTATCACATTATACAAGAAGAGTGTGTCTAATAGAATATGCTTCATATTTTATTGATCCAAATATATAAGGAATTGTTAACATACAAAAGTATTAACTAAGTATCTATCTATAAAGTTTAGGTATATACTTTCTTTGATCAAAAGAGTCCATAAGAAAGCCAAGTTATCTCAGCAAAAGTAGATTCAGTAACAAGAAAAGGAAAGCCTGATCAGCACATGTAATTAATCAGATTCAAAGGGTGTCCACAGCTAATCAGCTTCACTGGTCACATACGATAATCAAGTAAAAGGAGGGTTCAACAGAGTGTTCTAAAATGATAAATTAACCAAACGTACAAAAGAGTAAAGCTGACTAGGCAGACACAATCCCTCATCTCCTAGGAGCTGACAATTCTTGATGGTCCAACTAATTAAAATAAAATACTAATAAGAAATATATACGATTTTAATAGTACTGACAAACCACACTAATATATCAACGTGACAAGGCAATGGATAGGATAAAACTTAGAAGAATTCCTTACCTCTTTGAAAGCTACCAAGTCTCAAAAAATTAAAACTTTTATAAACAAAGCAAAAAAATTAAAAACCTCACAATGTAATGATTAGAATTTTATTAGAAAAAGGAATTTACTACAGATTAGCAGCCTAGAAATCACCTTAGACTGCTCAGCCAGAGCCATGTCTCAACCAAGAATTAAACTTTTCATAACTCGTAACAAAACCTGATTAGGCTGAAATGATACCATTTTCTTAAAGATCTGGTAAGATTATCAAAACCCCATGTACGGATCTTAATGGAAGCCTAGGAAGATAAGACAAAAAAATAATAAAAAGACAAAATAATATATTATATTATACTATACTATATATAATATATATAACTTTATTTCTGGTTTTAGAGTAAATGTGTTTATTAATTTGTAATCATTGTAGTAGTATGTTGTCTATTTTTAAAAGGTGTTTCAGACATTGAAAGTAACCTAAAATATAGTGTTTGGAAGTATCTGATAAAAAATATTTAAAAGTTTGGGGAAATTTGCTAAATTCTTGAACTTTGTTTTATTAATTTCTGTAAGTAGTTTTTAGAGGAATTTAAAAACTGATTATTTACTATAATCATAAGATTAATAAATTAGATACCAATAAAGCCAAATATTAGTGATTGTTACTCTCTCACATAAAGGGCCATCATATAATAAAAACTATTGATAATATTCTAGTCAGGGGAAAGCAGAAATTTAAAAAGTAAATGAATGAGCAAGAAAATTTCAGGTAGTTGAAAGAAGCAAAGTAGGGGGATGCAACAGAGTGTTGGAGATGCATTACTATGGACTGGGGTCATGGAAGATCTCACTGAAGCTGTGATGTTTGGGGTGAGACCTAAATGATAAGAAAACACCAGTCCTGTAAAGATCTGGGGGCAGAGAGTTCTTGGCAAAAAACAGCAAGAACAAGTGTCCTAAAGCAAATGTCCTTTGCTGTATCCAAGACTTAGAATGAAGGCCAGCATGGCTGGAAAATGATGGGTGAATGTCAGAATGGTAGGAGAAAAGACCAGATCATGTAGGGCCTTGTGAGCCACAGTAAGAGGTGGGGATTTTATCCCCAGCACGGTGAGAAGTCATTGAAGGGTTGGCTGCAAAGGAGTCAGGAACCAATTAACTGTTCCTATTTGGGGAATAGATTGTTGCGGAGCAAGAGGGGAGGATGGGAGGTCAGTTCTCTCTTTACCTGGATCCTAGTTCAAGTACTCCCTTGTCCCATGAAGCCTTCCCTGCTCACCTGAATGGAGATAACATCTCTCTTCTTTACACTTGGTAACACTGGGTCACTACTGTCTTATGACATTCATTATATTCAGTTTTGTATTTTAGGGAGCTGTTATGTTTCATCTCCCCTTGAAAATCTTAGGATATAAGTTCCTACAAGGTAGTGACTATACCCTGTGTATCTTTGCATTTGTAACAGAGCTTAACTTGGTGGCTAACACAAAATGGATATTATGTGAGGATGAAGAAGTAAGAATTTATTTTGCTTATGGCAATACATAGAATCAATTCAGCTACAGCCTATATAACTATTGAAGGAATTAAAAGGTAAATGACTGTTGGTTTCTACATTAACAAAGCTTGAAGAAGGTGGGGGAAAAATATGTCTCAACTTTTTATTCAGGGCCAAGTCAACATCTGTTCTGGATAAAATAGAGAAAATAGAACTGTTTTAAAAACTTAAGGGTTTAATTAATCTAGGTGGGAAAATGGGGTTGAAAACATTACTGTCAGTTTGACTGACAAAGTTCCTTTGGAAAAATATGAAGAAAGAAGCAAATAGCTTCTGTATTCTATATTGTTGGTGGAAAAAGAAATTCAGAAAGCACATCATACAGTATTAAAGGGACAGAATTCCATACATCAGAAGAGCATAAGCCGTACCGGGGAAGGCCAGGACTAAGGAGAGGTATTGGGGTCAGCACAGAATGGTGAGCACGGGTGAGAAGGAAGAAGACTTCAAAAGTGTGTGACACGAGGGCTACTAATCCATTAACGATGTTCTGAATAGAAGCAGAGGAAATGCATCACGTCTATAAAACCACTAAGTTATAAACTTCTTTACTTACCTGGGGAGAACTCTGTGAAGTTGGAAAAACAGTTTTAGGGGAAAAAAAAGGAATGTTAGTTATCATCTACCTAAGCTTTGTATTTTGTAGGTGAGGAAATTGCATTGTAGAAATATGAAACAGCACACTGAGGTCACACAACTAAGTAACAGAAACACTGAAATGTGAACCCAGATTTCCTAATTCCAGCTCTTTGCTCTTGCCAGTATACTCTGCAAATTGGGTGGTTACAATCCATTTCCCCTTATTTTTGTCATAGTGCTTTAAATTTTTTTGGGGGGGTGGTTAGAGGGGATTCATTCTTGCCCTTGTCTGTCATCTTCAGGGACTGTTGGTCAAGTTGTCCCCCAGCTGGGGCTTGAGTATATGACCAAATGCTGACAAATCAGACTCATTCTCTGGGACTTTGAATCCTGAACACGCTGATTCTAGGACAGGAAAACTGATGGAGCTGAATCATCACAGAGGTGGCAAGCTGACAAGCCTGTCAGTTAAATTCAGCTACTTGGATCCCTAGAGCCACTTCATTTTTGCTCCTAGTGAGCCTGGTTCTTTCACTTTTCCTTCTGTTTTCAAGTTATCCCACGTTATTCGCATTTATTTATTTTTTATTATATTGTTAAAGCTTTTGCTTAGCATAGCAGAGTCCATTTCTTTTCCTTACAACCCAGAAGCTCTAGTTACTACTCTGCTTCTAGGAATATTAACATGTCAGGACATGAGATGAGAAATTAAAGAAACAGTGAAAAAGGAGAGGAAATGACCGAACTGAAGTTTTACAAATAAGACTGAAAGAGAATTTCAGATTAGGGTGTACATGTATTCATTCGTGTAGATTTAATACAGTTTTATTAAATATCTAATCTGTGTCCGGCAGCGGTGAGATAACAACCTGTGGGTATCCAAATGAATGGAAAGAAAAAGATCCCACAACACATCAGGGACTCAATATGTGAGCTGGACAGCCAGGTGCAAAGAAAGTGGGACCCACGAGTGAGGACTAATAGATTGGGGTCGGGAGCAGTCAGACAGGATCTACAAGAGGACTGAGCTACTTGCATCCCCAGACACACCTCATTCTTACTCCTGAGCCTGGTTCTTTCACTCTGCCTTTGATTCTGGAAATTCTGAAATTGATTTCTGCGTCTGAGTTCATAAGCAGCACTAAGAACAGAAGGCACAGAGATTCCTTGACTGTCTTTCCATCTCTTACCTGGGCCTTGAATCTCTATTAAAATGTCACTGGAAAGAATGATCCAAGAGATGTGACTGGAATTCTTGCCTGATGTTACATGTAGTACCCCCGAGCCAGACAGTTAAACATGCTAGGCCTCAGTTTCCTCTTCTATGCAATGAGGAAACAACACCCACTCCGTTTACCTCCTGAGTTGTGAGAAATACATGAGAAAATGGATGCAATGGTTTAGTAAATTGAGAAAAAAGACCAAGAGAAAAATGTTACTTTCCCTTCAGCATCGTTTCCAGCCTTTGTTATGAAAAACCATTTCTCTCTCAGCCATGGCAGAGCGAGAAGCTTTAATAAAACAGTTAGCTAAAGAAAAGGAGATTGAGATTGTGTTGCCGGCTTCAAAGGCCAGCCTTCTGGTTATGTAGCTCCTAGAAACAAGGACAGAACAGAGGCTCTGAGAAGAGTTTTGACAAAAATTAAAGTGCAAGAAAGGTATACCATGACTGAGAAATTGCCAGAGTATTCATTCAGAAAATATGTGTATTTCCATGAGAAATCATTAGTTTGAGGATGAGAACATATCTTTTATTTCTGAATCTCATGTCTCTAGCTTATGTTTATCACAAGTAAATATTCACTGAGTAAATGAATGAACAAAAGTTACTCTGGCCTTGACCCAAATGCATATACTTGCCCACTGTGATACTCCTATCTCTTAAAATAGTGACATTAATGTGCTGTTCAGAATGGCAAACTAGTTGCAAAGGTTTGCCTACTATCCCTCTGGAGTTTTGTAATTTTACATCACTAAAGTAAAATTATAGAAATACAGAATGAGAGAAGAAGACTGGGAATAAACTAATAACAGTAAAGGTAAGGGACCAACACTTTATTAGGAAGTTCAATTCCATGAAAGCAAGAATGAGGGAAAGAGAAGTAAGTAGGGAAGGAGGAAAAGGAGGAAAGTTGGGAAGGAGGAGTCGAAAATTAAAGTGGTACATCTCGGAGCTGGCCAAACGTTTTTAAATTAGGCAACTAATTTCTTGGCTTCAGAGAGATCTTCAGAGAGGCCATGTGATCTACTATGTCCCAGAACAGTCCATAGTCAGGGAAGAAGAGAGAATTAATCTGCTAGCTTCTTTGTGTCTCAGGTCTCCCTGTTCAAGCCCTCCCTACATCATAGCACCTCAAGATTGTGTTACCCACCTCTCTGGGAAGGTTCTGGAACACCTATAGGCTCAGTAAAGCTACTTGGTCAGGTTCTTCTTGCCAGCACCAGCACCATGGTTGGGCCTCTTTATACTGTAGTTGTAGCAGCAACTGCAGCAGAGACCTGGCTCTATGACTGTGGGAATGGATTGAGCCGTTGGTAGGGGTGATAAGGGCAAGAGGCCAAGCAGATAACTAAGGCACACAGGGAGAACAGAGTGGCCGCGTGGATCTGAAGGAGTACTTACACTGAGTCCAGTATAACTCCCAAACTCCTTTTTCAGGAATTTACGTTAGCCCAGCAAAACAAGGGAATAAATGTGAGAGGCAGGAAATAGAGAAGCAAAACTGAGGATTAATGAAAGGAAGAATGACAGCTACGGATCAAGGCTGGAGAGCAAACAATGCATAGTGGAGCCGAAAAATGGAGGCCTTTCTATGAAAGATCTTCATAAAAATATGTTTAAGATATGATAAAATCAAATTGTTCAAGAAAAAAAGAAAGGCAATTAGAAATTCCAGAAAGCAAAACCAAATCAAACAGCAAATTCCAATAACTGATTGGAGAGCTAGATATACATTCTAATAACCTTGAAAATCTAAAAGTGAAAAGTATAAGTGTTAGAAGTTAAGCTAAGGTAAAGATTTGAAGAGATGAAAGAAAAGCTAGTGACACTCATTTTCACCTTACAAACTAGGGATTTGAGATGTTGGTGATCAAAAAAATGAGATGAATGAACATTAAGTAGAATTATTTCAAGTGACTTTAAAACATAGTAATTTGACTGTACATTCCTAGCAGGATTTAGTCTAAGAACAAAAGAAAATCATGAAAAAGCATTGAACAGCATTATATAATGATATTTTAAACTACTAATTATATGTTGAAGAGTAGAGAAAATAAATAATTGTGCTAATGTCTTTAGGAACCAAGGTTTGTAAAATAAGAAAGAGAAATACAAAATCAATGAAATTAACTAAAAGCCAGGTAATGTTTTTATTGGAATGTCAGTACACCTTATTTATTTTTATCTTGTTAAAAATAAAACAGCTTATTTCATACCTTTCTATATTGAAAAGGCCTAGAAACAGTGACAATCTATAAAAGAACAACTGCAGTGCCCAGATTTTGGTCTCTAAATATCATCTCTCTAAAAAGATCCAGGGATCCTTTTAAACTGGTTCCATGTCTATGACAGGAAATATACAAGATGATCCTGAGATATCTTGTTGGACTAAAAGCAAGGAAACTATCCAAGACTACAGGAGTCATGTCAAAAGGTCTCAGGAGCCAACTTGAAGAAGTTCTCACTGGTATAAAATGGAAAATTTGGCATCGAAAAGAGTAATGATCACACTGTTTAAAACAGATCACATACGTAAAAAAATCCATGAATTCTTCATGATACTAAAAACAAAAAAAGGCAACCTCATTGGTTTGCTAGAGCACCACCTTATTATTCTGAAAGTTGGTAAATAAAGGAAATAAATCAAGCACTTATCCTGCCTTTCCTATACAAACCATGTTTCAAGGTAACAAATAGTTAATGTGGAAAAATTCTTTACAGTAGAACAGATAATTCAGAAGACATAGGAAAATTAAGAAAGTCAACATTTTATAACCCTTAGTGAAATAACAGATCTGGTCAAAGATCATCAGTGGCTGCTAAACCCATTAGGTAAATGTTGACTGGGAACTTTATGATCGATGGAGTAGACTGACATTCCCTGGACCCACTAATTAATCTTCTCATCACTCAAAGAGGAGCCACCAGATCTGACGCCTCTTATTCTAATATGATATTGTAGGATGTACACAGCACCATCCATGAAATATTATTGCAAAAAAAAGTTTTAATATGAATTTAATTAAGCCTGTAGGTCTAACTACCAGTTTTGTAGAAAGCATTTTAAAAACTACTTATTAACAACATTATGACATTACACACCCAATTCAGCTATTCCACGTTTCTGTTTTCTCTTTCTTCGCGCAAGGAAAAACTGCTAGTTTGAACTTCCATGGAAACTATATAATTATTATTCTGAAGGATTACAAATACTTTGTTCTTGAAGTCCAAAGTGATCTCAAGAAGGCTATCTGACCTTCATTCACTTACTTATTCAACCAAGATTTATTGGCCATCTTCTCCAGGCCCAGCGCTGCACTAAGTGCTGTTGATTCAGACATACACATTAGAGTCTCTGTCCTGGATTTGCTCACAATTCCCTCAAAATCTAGGACTCCATTTTTAGAGATAAATTAACTGAGCGGAGATATTTGGAAGGGAGTAATGGAGAGAGCTCTGACCTAGTTATCTAAATATCATAGTTGGTAAAGTAGACATTGGACATGACCCAGGGCCATATTAATGAGAACGTTAAGGGTTTTAATTTTGGAAATTGAAACATACGTTTTTGTGCTGCATCATAACATGGCTTATTCTCAATTTGTTCATGGCTCCTTTGAAAGTCAAGTTTATATAGAATTGCTGGAATTAAAAGAAAAATCAGAAAGTCTTTAGCATTTAAACATGAACTGTTTTAAATTGGTTGGCAGGTTATTTCACTTACAGATTTTTTGTTTTAAAGAAACTATTGCAGATAAAGGGTTTGGGGATGAAAGTCAACCAGAAGAGTAATAAATATTTTGTGTCATTAGTCAAAAATGGATTTCTAGGTGAGTCAACTGATTCTTAAATTTTTAAAAAGAAGGATAATCGAATCTCTGGAATTTTATTCTCAAATGACAGAATTCAACAAGGAATTTCCTGTAGTGGTTGCTTTCTTCATATCAAGCAAAGAGATTATATGCAGGTTTGTCATGTAATTGGAATAGTATGTCACCTTTGTAGAGGGACTTGAGTTGCATCATTCTGTCCAGTAAGCATTTTTCTATCATCTTGGCTGGGGAGAAAACTCAGGAGAGTACCTAGGCTTTGAAATAACTATGAAAAAGAACTTTTTATATTTTACAGAATACATTTTTCAACAAATTAACTAGAGTTATGAGAGTTTGGAAAAATACGTCCTCTGAAATTCCTGGGGTTAGTGAGAGTCTAACTTGTTTTCAAAAAGAGTCTTTCTGTTTTATTGGCCCTCTGTGGGCAGCTTGAAAGACTACTTCTGCACTTAAACTTGTATCAAAGTGTCACTTTCAGAGGAAGAGACCAATGTAGCCATTTGAATCTGGCAAAAAGAACTCTTTAACTTGCACTGAGGACAGTGGCAAGAAGCTAGAATGTAGAGAAAACAATTAGGACACCAAGAAATGGACTTCCTGGAGATACTCTGAGCAACTGTATGGGAGATTCTTTCAAGAGAAAGCTCTAAACAGGGGATGTGAATATGGTAATATAGATTGAGATTATCTACCAGCATCCCTGTTCTGGGAATTTCTTCTTATCTCAGTTCATCCCCTTGGCACTATCTTTGAGTACCTTGAATCTTAATACTTCTTGGTATCCATGTTTCTTGCTACATACACAAAAACTCAGAGATAACTGGCCAATAGGGGAAAAGGAGGAATAGTGAAGCAGAGGCATAAAAGGATGAGAGAAAAGACATAGGAAATAGAGAGTCCTGAATATTGGCATGCTGGACAATGTTTAACAATCAGCTCCCTACTTAAAAAAAAAAGGACTAATTGTAGCATTGGCCAAATTCTATGGTATGAATTTTTCTACCATGGCTGATTTAAAACAACTACCAATGGGATGTTACCAAATGTGAGTTGGAAAGAGACTCCTAGTAGCACACCGTTATATAGTATTTCCAACATACAGATACAATAAATCTAAATAATTTCAGGGGCCTATATAATAGTAAAATACAAATAGATAATATTAAAATCAGTAAGAGTAAAAAAAAATTAGGAATTGGTGAGACCCGATTATTTAGTATCTAAATATGCAGTTTACTTAACTGTAAGTTTGTTTAACTTAATTTTTAATAATGACTGTGTTTTACAACCAACTTACAAAATTCCTAAATTTAATAATTGACTCTGGTGAGCTGGTAGGGCTGTTTCTGGTACTCCAGTGGTCCTGATGGTATATTCATGCCTGGTTTCAGGTGTCTTGTAAGTCCAGCAACCCCATTTTTGTCCCTGGCTTACCTGAGATAGCTCAGTGCCTTTATAATAAATCTCTCTCTCTCTGTTACACATAACTCACCTTGGATTTTGGCCATTTGTACCACAGGTAGCTGTTTTACTAGGAATTGCATCTCACTACAATTTTAAAGAGAGTAGGAAAAGGAAAATATATAAAAGAAGCCGCTAATAGTGCTTCCTTTTTGCTGATGCCTTGTGTAAAATATTGTGGTTAATATTTTGAAATAAACCAACTTCAGTTTCTTTTCCTCATGGTTTCTCATACGGATTATCATCCCACCATCCAGGCAGCCACAGTAGCTTTGCTTATGAATGCCCTCAGGGCCACTGAGAATATAACTGAGGAGAAGGCATGGTTCATCTTCAAGTTTCAAATTAGGCCTTTTAAAAAGTCCATGGTATAAGCAATAGTCTCGAAAGCAAGCCTTTCTATTATAGCAGCTAGGCTTTTTTGAGTGATAAGACGTTTTGATGATTTCCAAAGCCTGAGATCCTTGGAGTTCTCAGAGCACAATATTTATGCATAAATCAGAGAATGAGCAGGGAATCTGTGACAGTGTAAAAGCAATGTTCTATCTCAGAGAGATAGGGAAGTTAGGGTAATGGGTAATAAGGGAGAATTATTAAGGACATGGCTAGACTTTAGATTGTGGATCCCTGAAGGGTGCTCATATGTTCTACATTTCTGGAATGGGGTTGGGTGGGTAGCAGCATAATGAAAACGGTGACAGAAACCCAGAACATATTTGAGAGGCTCCCAGAATATAAAAGACTACAGGTTTCTGCAAGGTACTGAGCAGTAAAGTAGAATGCCCAAGAGGGTGTACCAATGCCTGGGTCTAAAGGCAGCCTCATAGATTCCCCGAATCCCAAGGAGAAGAGAGGAAATGCTGAGAACTGTGGACTGGGAGAAGCCTAATAGTAGGGGGAAACGATGTACGATCAACGTTCAAATTAACCAGAGGCTACTGCAGCCCTGGGACTCTGGCAGTGAATGTTACAGAGACCAACTGCCGTTTCCAGACACATTGAATTGCCCCCAGCAGAGGCCAGGAAGAACAGAAGATGGTATTTGGATCAGAGGTAGCAATTTGCCAGTACTGGCATTACCCCTGGGAACTCATAGTGCTTCTACAGAGTACAGGAGAAAGAGAAAGGGACGAGAAACACAGTCTGAATTGGCTGAGTAACCTCGAGGTGACTGTATTTCACAGTGGAAGTGATGGAATTCTCCTGAATTGGTAAAATTTTATTATCTACCTTTAGTAGACACAGGCCTTGTGAAAAAAGTTACATTGTGTTGTACGTAGAGACACTTACTTTTACTTTTTCACACCTGAGAGTCTTCAAAAATAATTTTTATAAGTACTTCCCATTAAAAATTTCTGGTTCAGTTTAGGCTTAGGAATAGGGATCAGAAGATCTGAGGGGTTTTTATTCTTATTTTTTTTTTAATTGAAGTATAGTTGATTTGTAATGTTGTGTTAGTTTCAGGTGTACAGCAAAGTGATTCAGTTATACATAAATATATATATTCGTTCTTTTTCAGATTCTTTTCCCTTATAGGTTATTACAAAATATTGAGTATAGTTCCCCGTGCTGCACAGTAGGTCCTTGTTGGTTATCTGTTTTATATATAGCAGTATGTATACGTTAAGATTTAGAGCTCAGGTATTCCTTGCCCCATTTTCTACCGTGAATTCTACCTAAGAAAAAAAGTGGAGTTCAAGAACAACCAAAGCACACCCTCAGTTTGTCTATGGGATTTACCAGTTGCTGTGAGGCTATATTCTATTCATATAAATATGTAGGACCCATAAATACTTGTTGGGGCAACAGTTTTCCCCATCCAGTTTTGATATTTCCATCAACATTTGAAGATTGGAGTAAGTCCAAAGTAAAATTTAGGATTTGTCCATTCTAAATATTTTATTCTGAATCCAGGATTCAGACTAAAATTTTGTTTTGCTTTATTTAAAATAATATGATTTTTTTTATATTACTATAATTTCATTTGCTTCACTTTCATATTTTCCTTTATTTAATTTTATATATTCAATCATTTTTATCATTTGTTTATTAACATCAGCATTTGTAACCAAGATATATTTTTTGCTTTAAAGCTAAAGACTGTACTGAATCTCTGTTAAGCTCTCAGTTGTTCAAGCCAAATCTCTAAAACATTTCATTTTACAAATACTTAAATATCCCATTTCACAACTTCTATTAAATGCATAAATGAGGTTTTTGCAGTCTTGGCACCAAACACTGTCCATTGAAGTAAAAATATTCTTCTAATTTTCATTGTTTTACTCCAAGGTCTTATGATATGTTATTTGATTCTCTACAAAGTTTATTTGATAAATGGGAGTAAATAAAAGTTTATCAAGAAAATATTTAAAGTGATTTACATCATCCAGTGACAATTGAATACAGTGACTAACACAGTGCTAAATTAAAACATCTGGAAATTTTTCTAAAATTTTGCCTGGAACTCTCAACTTTCTCCCTAACTTTCCTCTAACATCATCTGTACAAAATTCAATAAGATTTTTATGTCATTTTTCTCATTAAAACTGTTCTTCTCAGGTAATAAAATTAGGTTATTTTAGCTCTTGTTCTTTCTAGCTTTACAAGATCAACAAAAGTACTAAACTATATTTTAAATAATAAACTTCAGATTTTAAATAATTAAAACATTTTTATGTGAAACAGTTGAAGCTTCATTAATAATTTAAAATTTTGAAATTCCATTGTCTCAATATATGTTTTCTGAGCATGTATTGTTAATTTATATACATACATTATTCACTTAAGTATGGATTCAATATAAAGCTCTCCTATTATGAATTTCCTGGGGAAAAATTGTTGCAAAGATTAAATCCCACTGAAAATTATAGTCTAAAGACATAAATTTAGAAATCAAATTGTTCTATTAGTGAGGTAAATTTCCAAAGAAATTAAAGTACAAAACCTGTAAGTTAAAATCTAAGGGAATTAAAATTTAAAATTAAATGTACTTGTTCCTATGAATTAAAATTCAAGTAAATTAAAACTCAGGGTCAAAAAGTTAATAGGATACAGACTATTCTAACAGTTCTAGACCAAAAAATTTAGAAAATAAGGCAATCCCCAGGCTTGATGCAGTCTACCAAACCCAGGCTTTAGTGTTATCAAAGACCATAGCAGAAACTCAAGCACTCATGAGGAATAAAAGGAGAGACAGAGAACTTCATGTATGGTTCAACCTCACCAGGTGGGAATCAATCCAATGTCAGCCACACACAGTCTATGCCTAGGGTCCTTAAACTTAGTTGCAAGAAATTTCCCATCTAGAGATTAATTTTGGCAGTATGATTATACCGCAACTGGCAGGAAGTTCACCTATGCATATGATTTTCTCTCTCAGAGAGTGACATTTTTGACATCACTGCCTTTTGCAAGTTCAGAAATTTCTCATGGTGGTAGCCCCAGGTATCAGGTTTTAAACTGAGACCTTTCTGCATGTTTAATACTGCTTAATTTCCATTTACTCGTTGATCCTGGTGTTTCTGGTCCTCCAATGCAGAATTGAATATAATATAAATTGTATCTACCCACAAAGACTCTATATCCAATATTTTCAGTCCTGCTACAGAAGCTTTTGACAATGCCTCTTGCTGTGGAATTGCTTAAGTCAAAGAAACCTGCCTCCTGGGAAGATTTCTCCTTCACTCTCCACATTTGTTTCAGCAGAAAAGTCATCCTCAACCTATTCAAATATTGAAGCTTCTCTTGAGTTTCCAGTATGTACCTCTTGGGTCTAGGGTAGGGTAGACTAATATCTCTGCTATGTGCTCCCAAGACATGGAAATTTCTCACATTTTTAATGTGCTGAACATGAACAACATTTCTCTTATTATTATATCTTTTTCTACCTCAATTGTCTCTCAGTTCTTTTCAGGAAGTTGAATCTGCTTTTGAAATAGATCCTTTTCTTCTCTAACCAATATAAAATTAGTACCCTTTACAAAATCTCAAGAGCTTAGTTTTTTTCACTATTACTCTGCTTTCTGGACAGACATTTATTTGTCTAACCATTTTTCATAAATTTGGTTCCGTGAGGATCTTTCATAATAAGAAATAGGAAATGAGTGAGCTCTGGTCCTGCCAAAGCAACTATTTTTCAGATAAGTCTTGGCCACCTCCGTGTCTGTGAATTGGATATTCTCACCCAGGAGGAATTCTCCCAACAGACCAACATCTGTCCAAAGCCTGACCTTGATCTATTATTTTCTGGCTTGGCTTCCCTTGAATAATTTTGTTGCACCTTCTCTTGGAATCTCAATTACATAAATTTCTTAATCTGGTTCCCCCAGGACACAGGCAATAGCTGTTGCTTCCCCACACAGCGTAAGAGTTTCATTTCACTTTGATCCTCTGTAATCCTTTGAATATTTTATGATGGTCCTCTGGTCTTCCTTTTGCAGACCAGTGCAATTTATTTTAACCATTTCGAACAGCTGTCACAATCTTTAAGGGGTAATTTCCAGAAAATTCTTACTGTAGATGCTAATTGTGATTTTAACAGGGTTTCCTTCTGTACTGTATTTTCCTAGATTTCTATCCCTTCTGGGGAAGTGTATTCCAGGAAGCTTTCTGAGAACTTGTCTCTCTTTCTTTGCTAGATTCTGTCATAACCCAGTACGGTTTTCAGTTAAGCAGTAAGTCAAATATGAGCCCCAATCACATTTTCAGAATGGTTAGAAGCATATTTATCTCCCTTGTGCTTTTATCTCTTTCTGACTTAGCCTTCATCATTTTTCCATTCATATCTCTCTGCTTTAAAATTTCAACTTCCTCCTAAGGAAAGAGTAATTCTCCCTCTAGCTTAATTCTTGGTTCTTATCCTGCTGCTGCCTTTCTGATAATAAGACTGAAGGATGTTTTTTAAACTACTCTGGTTTCTCCTTGATTTCCTGAACAAAACGAGTTCCTAGAACCAGAATATTCCAGGCACAAGACTCTTAGTTACTTTAGTCATATTAGAAGGCTGGAACTCAGTATGGATACCAAGTACCCCTCTATGTGTGAGTTAACACTTTGTATCTCCAAAATCTAAAGACAAAGTCAGAAAACGTATCTTCAAGTCCAAAGCCAACCTGGTACCACATAATTGAAGAAACATTTGAGGGTCTGTAAACAAATGGCTTGAAGGCAAGGAGTTAGCCCATCAACCTGGGGCAAAAATCAGGTTTTATAGGTTCGAAGCTTTATGTAATTTTTAGGCCCCCTTTTAAGAAAAGAACACAAAAGTTTGGGCAAAATTAGATAAGAAAAATACATAGTCACTGAGAATGAGAAAAAAAATCACAGTATATAATCTTTTAAAATCTGAATAATGTCACCAAATCTAGAAAAATAGTATATTTTGTTAATTGCTTAAAACATCTTGGTAATAATTTTCTCTGACATTTTTAGTGGCATGCTTTTTGATCGCCTCTTCTTACGATAACGATACATTCACAGAATTTTCTATAGAGAGTACAGAAAGATAATTCAGCCTATTCTTAGGTTGATTGAATTTTTTTTATTCTTTATAGGACCCATCAAATACTTTACTTCACACACAGGTATATTTAGTATTCATCATACTGCTACAGAGTTATGGTCTACAAAGAGGAGTTCTGTTATATTATTTTCTACCTGAGTGCCATCAATATAAGAAAAACAATGATTACTAGGTATATTTACGAAATGTATTTCTGATGTTTGGGAACTTCCATTTTGGCCAGGGATTAATGAGAAAGGAATAACTGTATCTAATTTTCTATGTTTATAGGTGGAAGAGTAGTTCGCATGTCAAGCCTTGTTTCTCTTCCTCCCCTCACATGTTTCTGTTCTGTCGTGATATGAACTTTGGGCCTGAACCTTTGTATATGATTGCTTAGTGAGTCAGGTCAGTGAGCACTGAAGAACTCCCAGAAGCTATTCCTACCCAGGGATTACAAGCAATAACTTCTTTGAAAGTGACTATGAACCACATAAATATATCTCACTAAATCCAATTCCAGTGTATCTCCAAATCAATTACCCTAAGCAAGACTCCAAAGCAGCCTGCAACAGTTTGTCAACAGAAGCAGTCTCTAAGCAATTGCAGTGAAAATGTCTTATCAGATTCCATAAAAACAGTCACGTGAGCATATTGGAAGGGGCCCATGCAACTGAAGGGCCCTGAAACCAAAACTTAATTAGCTTCAGAATGAATCTGCCCCTCTCCTCTGCAGTTTCTTCCCGGGGTCCTAACTGGCAGTTGAAAGCACAGGAAAATGGCACAGAATCCAGGGCAGCATAGCTTTTCTCCCTACCCAGGTCTGGCCCAAATGACTTGAAGCTAGAAGAAATAGAACTCATGTAATTCACAGAAAACTTAGCTGCTGTTTAAAGCCCTGGCTTACCCAATTTATCTAATAACGTAGTTAAATAGAAAATATTTCTTTGGCCTCTGTTATTCAAAAGTTATTCATCAAAACTCCGCCCAGGCCACACCATCTTAGGGAAGTCGATACCTGCATATTTCAAGGTTAAACCAAAGCAGCCTAAGACTTGAATGTGCTCTCCTAAGGCTGGCTTGGCTGAAATTAAAACTGCCTTTGCTGGTGGATAAGGCAAACAAGGCTCAGTGACAAGCCAAGGTGGGAGGAAAATCCTCACCCAAATTCTCGTGCTCAGTATTATTTTGATTCTCAAATTACACTAAATTCTGTTTCTCAAGCTCCCTGGTTATCAAAGATGCTGGGGGAAAGGAAAGGCATAAAGAGGTCTCCACTTTCTAGCTTCTCTTAGCCTAGGTTGCTCCCTGACAGAAGAGCCTGACATGTGGGTTTGCAGGCAGATACTTCATTCCTGGGAAGTGATTCTAGAGAATGGTAGTGAAGGATGAAGACTGAGCCCCTGACATGAAGGAAAGTCCATACAACAGTGCTTTTTTTTTTTCTTTATGATACTATTTATATGTGGAATCCAAAATATAATACAAATGAATGTATATACAAAACAGAAATAGACTACTCTTAAATTGTTGGATATTTAAGTTGTTTCTAATTTTTCACAATTACGAAAATTCTTGTAGAATAATCTTTGTGCATCCTCCTCAGAATAAAGTCCTAGAAGCAGAATTGTTGAAGAGTGCATGCAATTTTAAGTTCTTTAATATGTATTGCTGTAACAGTGCATTCTTGAAAAGTTCATGACTGGGAGCAAATGGGTCTTGATCTCATTTGGAACGTATGCAGATCCATGTAATAAACACCTTAGAACTGTGCCCCAGAGAGAAGGAAGTGTTTATCTACCAGCTCCTGTTCCCCCATTGGTCAAAGAGTGTTAACTTCCTTGCACATCATGTTGTGCATGCATGAGGGCAGGACATACGTAATTGCCATGCAAGCTTGAGTGCTAGGAGAGTTTTCTTAGGCATCCAAAGCTGTAGAGTTTGAGAAGCCCTGGGGCAGAGAGTGAGAAAGAAGTACAGCTGAGGTGAGCTGCTGTCAGGGTACACTTACACAGAGCTGGTTACTGCAGCATGGCTGGCATAAAAGGAGGACCAAAAGGATACGAGGCTGACCACAAGAGGTATCAGACTCACTACTAAAGCTCTGAACCAAGAAGGAGTTTAGACAAACTGGCTGATGGGGGAAAACACCACCTTATTAATATTAACGGTGATACTGAAAAATATGGCTCAGGTGCATGGCCACAATGTACCTCCTTATATTGAACCTCAGACTTAGACACTCACAGGTGACACCTGGCCACTACTGAACTTCCCACTGGGGTCTGCCCCTACAAGACGCAGCATGAAGGAACAGAGAGGAGTGTATGCTTCCTGCAGGCAGCTGTCTCTCAAAAGGAAGAGTGAGATGTCGGAGTTGACTGAGCTGTGCATGCTTGGCCCTTTGTCCAAAGGCTCACGCAGAAGAGGGAGTTGTGGGGTTGAAAGAGGGAGAACGTTTCTGCCAGTGGCATTTTCTTCAGGAGTAGGGAAGAAGCATTCCTTTCTAGCAGGATATTATCCTTGTTTAAGATTGTTCTCCACCAAAAGGAGAGCCAGGTTCACATAGGGTTTAGGAGAGAAGAACCGTGGAGGCACTACCTCTGCCCCCGACCAAGGAAAGCAGTCACCGGCGTGGCTCAGTTTAGCTCAGCCCTGGAGCGCTGCGCTGTGCTTTAGGGCCAAAGCCTCAGCGTGATAAGGGGCATGCACACAGCATGGGCTTGTCTTCTTGGTGACCTCTAGGAAAGGGTGACTTGTGGAAGGATAAGACGGGGTATTCAGGGTCTCAGGTCCTTCCCATCTCTTTCTCTGTCACCAACTTTAAAATAAATTACAGCCATCTGACAGTCAATAAGTGGTCAGAATTTCCGGATTAAGGGGATAAACTCAGAATTATCCTTTAGAAAGAAAGGAGGAAAGTCACAAATATTTCTTGGCCTAATATGTATCAAGAATAATAATAAGTGTTTCACAAATTGTCTCCTTTAATCCTTACAATAAAACTGTGTATTATCAACTTAATTTTACAAATGGGGAAACTTACACCAGGAGATACTGGAAAACTTAAGAAGCGATAAAACATTGAACTGAAATTAATATTGTTTGACTCTAAAACCTATATTTCCTAAACTTTATTATATCTAATATAGGAACATTAAACAGTATTAGTATGACCTTTTCCCTATTAAAAAAAATTCCCAAATGGATCCATTATAAAGGAAAGTATCTTTTCCTTTCTCTCTCCTCAAGTTGCAATATCAAATAAACTTTTGACAAAGCTGGAACTCCCATTGCATGGGGTTGTTTCCATATGCAAGAGTCTGGGCTTAACATGCTATGTAATTATTTTCAGGTTCTAAAAATAAAAATCTCGTGCCAGTAAAGCACATAGGGGGAAGTTTTCAGTCTTTAGCGTGAGCAAAGAGCCTGAGTGCTTAAATGACATCTCCAAAATTCTTAATATTTCCAGACAACTGGAATGCTAGTTCATACAGCTCATTTCTGGCTGTCAAAATTTCACATTGCCATTAACGAGAGGCAATGAATGCAAGATTCTTTTCTGAAAATGCCTTCATGTGTTAAGAATCACTCAAGAATTCATGACATAGTACGCCCTTGTACTTTTCCGGCCATAGAAAGAAAATAAATTGAATTGTAATGGTAACTATAGCTATCTCTAGCTACATTATGAGCTTGTCTGCCCTTCTACAAGAAATTTTCACTTTGCAAGAAGTTTTCCAATTTATTTTACTGAACTGTTGAAGCAAAAGCAAGCATATTTGAGCTTTTTATAAAAGTTTAAGCAAATTTATTTTTTTAAAAAGAAGGAAAGGAATATTGCTATGAACCTATATTCTCAGAAAGAACCCAAGAAGAAAAAATAACACAGCAAAGGCCAAGGAAAACAAAACAAAACAAAACAAAAAGCCTGGGAAAAAGTTTAAAAAAAAAAGTCAGGCACAAGTCCAAAAGCATGATGGAAAGGCAAATTTATCCCATTGAAAAAATGAGAAAAGCAATAGTTCATCCTCAATTTCCTTTTTCTGACCTGGAGATAAGGAATCACACAAGTATCAAAAAGGCAAACGATAAAAGACTACGATTCATCCCCAACATCGCCTTCCCTTTCAGTCCTTCCCTGATCTCCCTAAGCAGAACCCACACCCCAGCTTCCTCCTACCCAAGACATGCATACCTCCACAATTGCCAAGAACAAGGCCCTGGGCACTCTTACATTTGGTGGTCCCACCCCACATTATAGCAAACATTAAAACACATCCAGGGACTTCCCTGGTAGTCCAGTGGTGAAGAATCCACCTTCCAATGCAGGGGACAGGGGTTCGATCCCTGGGCAGGGAACTAAGATCCCACATGCCGTGGGGCAACTAAGCCTGTGCACCACAACTACTGAGCTCGTGTGCCTCAACTGGAGAGCCCGCGTACCGCGAACTACAGAACCCACACGCCCTGGAGCCCACGCGCCACAACTAGAGAGAGAAAACCCACGCACCTCATCTAAAGAGAAGCCCGCGCCACAACGAAGAGCCCACACTGCAACAAAAGATCCTGCATGCCTCAACAAAGACCCTGCGTGCTGCAACTAAGACCTGACGCAGCCAAAAAAGAAAATAAAGAAAATAAATAAATGTTAAAAAAACAACACACACATAACATCCACATCCTGCAAAGTTGACATGATTTAATAATAGTTACCTTTTTGGAGCACTTACTTGCTGACAGGCACAGTCAGAACACTTTATGCCTGTTCCATTGTCAAACCACCTTATATGTAAGTGTTATAATTACCCATGTTCCACCAGTAAGGAAAAAATGACTAAATAACTTGCCCAGGATCACATAACTAGGAAATAACAGAACCAGGATTTAAGCCTAGGGCAGTATTATTCAAAACATCGTAAACCATCACTAAACTATCGTGACATAATGGTACGTTCTATAGGTATTTAAATAAATATTTATGTATTTTAGTTTTGCAGTTGTCTTTTCATATTTTGGAGCCAGTGCATTTTTTTTTTTCAAGCATCGTAATGTTTCACAGTCCCTTTAAAAAAGCCTATGGTCCCTTTGTTCTGTTCCTATAGTGGCTATTAAGTAAAACAACTCTACTTCCCTTATCACATCGTGTTTTTCTTCCTCACCTGTCTCCCTTTCTAGAATGTCAGAAGTTAAATAGTACAGTGTCTTACACAGAGAGGCATTCAGTATGTGTTTAACAGTCAAACTGAAGAGTGGCGATAGAAGGCAGAAGAATTTAAAACTGAGTCATTTGCTAAGGACAATTTGCTTAAAATTAACTCAGGGCTGGTATTTGGAGGAGGGAAGTGCTCTAGGGAAATGGCCAATTAGCTAATCATGCAGTAATAGGGAAGGGGGGTTATTGAGACAATGGCTTGGATATCATGCTCCTAAATCAAGCTTATAAATTCAAAAGGAAGGTTATATTGAATATTTTCCTAGAGAACTTCAAAAAAGGGGATAGATAATCCCTCAGAAGTTGGCCAACAGGCAGATGATTATAATTAACATCTCTCAAGGGGTCTTATATCCCTAATATTTTGTTGTCACATGCTTTGAAATTTATATTATTTGTAAAATACCAATATTTAACCCCATAATTGTATTATATCAATTATAAGTGTTTCATTGAGCCCACAAATGTTATATATTATTTATATAGCAGGTCGTCTTTTCATTTATTTGAAACCATATCCTATATCTTTCAAACTCAAAGGCTATTGTTAGAAATAATTCAGTTACCTTGTTAAGGTAATCATAGAGACTCAATAGTTAAAACAATTTAAGTCGTATTTATTCAGCTTCAACTATATGCTTATCATTGGTTCAGAAGTGGGGAAATACACCTCTTACTATTTCTATGAATGAAAATATATATGCATACCACTCAGTAAAATAACAATGTTAAAACGTACTATCACTGTTTATATGAATGCTATAGAGACTAAGGGACATAGAGGAAAGAGTATCAAATTAGTAGGACTGAAATTATTAAGGATGATTTTCCTGGGGAGAGCAACATCGCAGAGTTTTTTTTTTTTTTTTGGTTATTCATAATTATTGTTATCCTTTTTTTTAAACATCTTTATTGGAGTATAATTGCTTTACAATGGTGTGTTAGTTTCTGCTTTATAACAAAGTGAATCAGCTATACATATACATATATTCCCATGTCTCTTCCCTCTTGCTTCTCCCTCCCTCCCACCCTCCCTATCCCACCCCTCTAGGTGGTCACAAAGCACTGAGCTGATCTTCCTGTGCTATGCATCGCAGAGTTTTTAAGCATATGAATTTTAAAGCCCAAAAGACCTGGGTTCACATCAATTCCCACCACCTATTTTCTTTGTGACTTTGGTCAAAGTTATTTAATATCTCATGTCTCAATTTCCTCACCCATGAAACAGAAATAATAGTCACTCATTGAGATATGATAAAGATTCAAATGCGACAATTACTGCAAAGCACTCAGAATAGGGTGGGGCTCATCCAAGGAACTTATTAATGATGTTGAGGTAATTAATGATTAATGATGTTGAAGTAGTACTTGCTGTCATAGTCCCAGTCTTAGCAGCAGTAGTAATAATAGCAGTAGCACTGGTAGTAGCAAGAGCAGTACTATTGATAGTAGTAGTAGTAATGGGAGTCGTAACAATAATCAGTTGAGCTGAGTTGTGAGTACCAGCAAAGAGTAGAGGAGAGAACACTCTAATGGTGACAACAGGATGGACATAGATTAGGAAATAATTATGACTATTTATTTTTATTTTTAATTTTTATCGAAATATAGTTGATTTACAATGTTGTGTTAGTTTCAGGTGTATAGCAAAGTGATTCAGTTAAACATATATATAACTGTGTGTATATACATATATATATATATATATATATATATATATATATATATTCCTTTTTAGATTCTTTTCCATTACAGGTTATTACAAGATACTGAGTATGGTTCTCTGTGCTATACAGTAGGTCCTTGTTGGTTACCTATTTTATATACAGTAGTGTGTATATTTTAATCCCAAACTCCTCATTTACCACCCCACTTTCCCATTAGGTAACCATAACTTTGTTTTTTTATGTCTGGATTGTTTATTTTTAGATCAGTGAGTTCACCTAGTTAAAGTGTAAAAAATGATTACAAAATAATGGGAAATAAAACTGAATAAGTAAATTAACAGTAGATTGCAAATTACTAAGACCAGTAATTTTCTTTTGTTTGGAGGTGAGAGTGGGTGGGTAATCATGAAATAATTCCTCTAATAATCTTCAGTTGTCATTGTGATGCATCTATCTACCTGGCTGAATGGGATGGAGAGTAAGCTATTATCTTGAATGGAAGGAAAGGAATATTTGAGTGCAGTTTTGTTAACTCTCATTTAGTAGTCAAAGGAATAAGAAATAACCTCGAGTAGTTTAGGCTGAGGATGCAGGGGCATTCTCAACCATTTGGAATCGTGCTGGCAGATATTTCCTATTATTATATCTTCAAATCTCTTTTGTATCATAAAGATTCTGGAGGGGGAAAATAATCTGTAAGAAAGCAGGACTTGCAGGGAGCTGGAAGTTTCTAGCCCAGTTAACAAATAACTTTATGCAAAATAACTTTCACACTAACAAGCAGCTTCCAAAGCAGCTGGCAGTGGTTGCCATGCTACCAAAAGTGAGCTCTATGCCTGTCTTCAGTTATTTCTGCTTTGGAGGGTATTTTGTGCCATTTGTGCCTCCAGAAAGAACCAGGCAGTCGAGGCTGGATTGGGCTGTTTGGTTCTCTGGGAAAAGAAGAAAAACACAGATCACTGCCCAGGGGAACAGGGCTCATTAGGAGACAAAGGTGACAGGTGTTTGCTCTCTGAAAAGACTAGTGGCTATAGAAAAACTCAGCTGTGGTGGATTTCCAGTACATGAAAGCTGTTAGCAGAGGGCAGATAGAACAGACTGAGAAGGGAGGGTACAAAGAGTGTGACCAAACATCCTCATTTGCTTGGGACTAAAGGGTTTCCCAGGATTTCAGACTTTTGATTTTAACACTAGGACAGTCCTGGGCAAACTGGAATGGTTGGTCACCTAAATACAAGCCGAGCCTTATTTTCTGGGCAGGTAAAATCTTATTCGATGGGCAGCAAAACCATATGCTGAATGTAGATGTACTAGCAGAACCCAGAGATGATGCATCAAACTAGCACTTAAACCATGAGCCATCAGTGGGTAAAATCATAAATAGTCCACCCAAAGTCACCAGTTGCTTCCTACATAAGAATAAAGAGATATGTAACATTTATTGATCAGTAATAATGAATCTGAGATAGTATTCAAGAACATAATAAATTGTTACTTCTTGATCTTGACTAAATTGCCCTCAATCACAACCTACCAAGTTACTGAGAGTGAGTCCGTTTTCCTTTTTGCTGGGGAGGCTTAACATCATAGTGACCGTGCTCATGGGACTTAATATAAGACAGATCTGGCTTCAAATTATGGCTTTATTGCTTTTACACTGTGTGATCCAAGGTACATTTCTTCACCTCTCTGTGAATTAATTTCCTTTTCTGTAAAATTATAATACCTATTCCAAAGTGTTGTAGAAATTGAAATTAAATTAGAACAGTAAATGGGAAATGAGTAGTCAACAAATATTGAAGGCTCTCTTGTTTAGTCTACTTTTCTCTTGGCTCTTCTTTAAGTCAGGTTTCAATCACAGATAATAGAATCCCTTAACCTACTATAAACAGAAAGGGGTTTATTTCAGGGAATTGGGTGCTTACAATATCTTTAGCTGGACTGAAGGAACAGGCTCCAGGCTGAGCACACAGAGGAGATCCCCGATCTGCAGAATTGTTCTTCTTCTGCTATAATCAGGAAAGCTACCTTCACTTCTGTAGGACAGCTAAAATAGCACGTTACCTGCTAAACTGGGAAGTTGTCCCTACAGCTGTTGGGTCCAGAGCCAGCCACTTCTGCCATGATCTATGCCTGCAAATTGGCTATCTCACACCCTGATTCTCTTCCCAGAGAATTCAATTCTGACTCAGTGTTTAATGAGAACATTTCGTTGGTGAAACTGAAGTCACGTGAAGAGCCCTAGCTACAAGGTTGTCTAAGAAATGTGTGTTTCTTCAAGCTCTTAGGGGTTGGGAATTATTTCAATTGAGCTAATCCATAGCTTCCACCACTGCTCTTATAAAATGATTAGTTTTATGTGTCAACCTGACTGGGCTAAGGGATGCCCATAAAGCTGGTAAAGCTTTATTTCTGGGTGTGTCTGTGAGGGTGTTTCTGGAAGAGATTAGCATTTGAATCAGTAGACTGAAGTAAAGAATATCTACCCTCACCCATATGAATGGGCGCCATTCAGTCTGTTGAGGGCCTGAGCAGAACAAAAAGGCAGAGGAAGGGCAAATTTGCTCTATTTGCTTGAGGTGGGAAGTTCGTCTTCCCCTGCTTGTGGAAATTGGTGCTCCTGGTTCTCAAGGCCTTCGTACTCAGACAGGGATGTACATCACTAGTTTCCCCAGTTCTCAGGCCTTAGGAATCAGACTGAATTACATCATTGATCTTTCTGGTTCTTCAGCTTGGAAATGGCAGATTGTAGGACTTCTCAGCCTCCATAGTCACATGGCCCAATTCCAAGTAATAAACCTCCTATCTATCTATCTATCTATCTACCTATCTATCTATCTATATCCTATTCGTTCTGTTTCTTTGGCGAACCCTAATACAACTTACTTCTGTTTTCCACAGTTAATTACACAAATGAGCAAAAACGCTTATAACCATGCATTGGAATTTGAGTAGAACCTTTCCAAGATAAAGCAATCCTTGGGTTCTTTGGTTTAAATAGGAGAGATTCTTACTCTAAAAACATGTTAAGATAAATTTTTTGCACTATGCTAGTGTGTGCTCATATCATTCTGTGATATGGGTTTAGTGACTTCACTCTTCTCAGTACTCTTTCTCCCTTGGTATTTGGCTGAGCTTTGAGTATGTCAAATCCAAAATTAAGATCAGGGTAGAACTCAACAGCCTTCTGGGAACCAATCATACGTTCCCAGTAACCATGGTCTTTGTCAATGATAAACAAGAACTCAAGAAAAGAGAACGTAAATCATGTCACCGAAAACCATTTATCTGGCTTTTGTTGACATGAGCATCTTGGCCACTTTTACTGACTAAAAGTCAGTAAAAGTAAAAGTAAAAGTGGCCTTATCTACAACATGCATTCATTCTGCAGAAATTATCATCCAGAAGGATTTCAAAGTAAAGAGAAATTTATGTTTGAGAGTTGTAGCATCAGAACTTTATGGGGTTATTTCTAGAGGTAGGAAGTCCTTAGAGATATATTGCCAACAGCAGAGACCTCATACAGAAGTCAGAGAACTCAATGATTAGCACTGTTTTTTATTTGTAGATTAGAGGAGTGTGATGTGAAGTGAAGAAGTCCGTAGGGGTGCAGCTCCAAATCTGCAAAGCAGGGGCTGAGTTGGGGGATAATTGGAAGCAATAAATGTCTTTGGGGGTCCAACCAAGAATGACCACATTTCTAATTGAACCATGAGCCTGGAAGGTACTGTTGGTGTATGTTAGCCATTTTCCTACCTCCCAGCCTTCATTATCTTCCTTTCCTTCCAGCATCCTCCTTCATCAGCTTCCTCTTGCTCCAGAAACTTGACTAATCAGGTGCAAAACTGTATGGTCAATCAGTGTCTATTTCTTAATAATTATCTGTTGTTGAGTTGAAAGTTCCACATTGGCCAAAGAACTTTTTAACTCTTCAACAAGGTAATTGCCTTGCTAAAGGAGAAGATGTGAAAAAAAGAACAGAGAAATTTACTTTTTCTGAGTGAACTAAGATCATCATGGAGAAATGTAAGAAAGGAAAACAAATGGAAAAAAATATATATATATATATATATTTGAGTGACAGTTTCACTCCGAGCAGAGGCATACATTTGACATCCTAAATCACAGTTAGATATGACAGTGAGTAGGATTAATTAAGCATCACCAGTCAAGAAAACAATAGGAGCTCAAAAAAAATTTTAAGGTTATTCATATCTTCCAGTTAATAAACTTCTCTGTAGTGTGTTATCTATTTAAATATATACCCAAGTCTTTTCTTTGAATTCAAAAGAGTTAGCGTTTAGAAATAATGATTCTACGATGCAATGGCTCTTGAGTGCATGTAAATGATGTGTGGTTGCTCCAAAGAACCCTCATACCAGGTGCAAATGACAGACACAACAGGCATGATGACAGAGTTTTTGTAAATAGCAACAGGAGGGTTACTTTACTAAGGGTTTCAGCATCCACAGCTGTTTCCCTTCAGCTGATGTGACTGAACTACTTTGTTAATAGACCTTATAATACTCTCTCTGATTATGTTACTGTCTTTCTCTGCTGCATTTTTGAGTATCAGGTTGATACAACACTGAAAAGGGACATTAAAAGATTCTGATGAAACCTAGAAAGATTTCAAATTCAGTGGCGTTTGCTAGGTGCTATGCTTTTCTCTGTTGTTTGTTTTAACTTAAATGAAACATGAAAGTTTCAGAACATGAAAGTCCTTCAAGTGTTATTTTTTACCGTGGAGTGAATGAAATTTTATTTGAGACCTGCGAAGTATACGGTTCAATTGAATTTGGCAATGACAAAGTCTTTGTTCAGGGATTTGAGTCAAATCACTTTCATCAGACCGATTGTATTCATGACTGAGATTATTTGAGTTTGCTCATGTTTCAGTATTTGATACCACGCATGCTGACATGTTCTCTAGGAGGGTTATTGTTGGCCATAGAAACCTGGGTCAGCGCTAACAATAGCAGACCGCTCTGGATGCATGGTTGAGTGTGCTGATTCACCATCTGAACTGGTAGAGGCTCTTCACGTACCTAGGACAGCACTTATGTATTCAAAATGGTACAAAGTGAAGAGTCAACATCAACGTTTAAAAACAGCATTTATCATCAGCTAGTTAACAGAATAAAATGCCTAATATATCAGCGCTGACTAAAGCAAATTGCAGTATGACTTGCTGGATACTGATGATTCAGTGACATTTTCCCATGACCTGGTGATGAGTTATTTCTTCACTAGTTTTATTAAGGTTAATAAAATAAGGAGGATGGATCCCACTGAGATTAAGGCTTTGTGAAGGTGAACAACAGACCACTAGCTTCTGAAATACTGTGAGCATATATATTATTCTTTCCTCAGTAAATTTATGTTTCAATTAATGAAAATACCCCAAAAATATTCTTCTTGAACTTAAGCTATTCTAGGATTCAATTCAGTAATCTGATCTTTAATGAAAATTAAAATTTGAACTCAGGAATTCTGAAATATTAAGAAAATATCTGTTCAGTGATGTCCAAGGGATGACTGATGTGTTGAAGACATGTGGGAATATCTATTTTCAATTGTATACTCTTAGTTGCTGGAAAAATGCTAATCAAAATTAAGTTTAAGTCATTGCTAAGCATCATGTCAAGGTATACACTTAATATTTTGAAGGGTTATAAGGAAATTTTGGACTTTAAGCTTACTCTAAACCCAAAAGGGGGTAATCTCTGATAACAATTTAAGCTTTAGGAAACCATTGACATGCTATAGACATTTCCTGATACTTTCTTTAGGTTGCCTATAAATTTCTTTGTGACCAGCAGGGTCCAAAGCCACTGTAAGATGTTCTACCTGCTTCACAGACACAATCTTTCAAAAACAAGATTCATCATCTTCTTCTCTAAAAACATCCATCCTCTGAGTTCCCTAGCCTGGTAAAAGCTCTCCAAGTCAGAAACCTAGACAGTGTCCCTGATTCCACCCTTAATTCCTCCCCCACCTACAATCCACCACCAACTCCTGTCAATTCTAACTCTTAGGTATCTTTTCAGTCTACCCACCTCTCTTAATACCAGTGTCCTTACTCTAGGTTACCATTGTGTGCTCCTGGATTAGGGCCACAACCGCTTAGTGGATCTCCTTGCTCTTAACATTTTATCCCTTTGATTTTCCACACAGTAACCAAAGGGACTTTTATAAAACTCAAATCTTCCATGCTTCTCTTTAAATTCCTTTACCAGTTTCCCATGTTTCTTAGGACAGGGTCTACACTCATTATAAAATAAAAGACGTCCAGTACAGCCTGCTACCTTGCCTATAAATGCAAATTTTGGCCTCCAGATTCTTGTCCATGCAATTCCATCTGCACAGAAATAATCTCCTCCCTTAGCCTAACTTTCACTAGTCCTTCAGTGGAAGGTGTCAGCTGTATTATTTTTCCAGGAACCCATCCATAACTCTTCCTCCATCCCCACATCAAGGTCATGGGTCCTTCCATTGTGTATCCACAGCACTCTGTGCTTATTGCTCCCAAGACACTCTGTATGGTAATTACCTGTTTATCTGTCTGTCTTTGTCCATTTGATATAATCTCTCCAAAGAGAGAAACCTTATCTCCTCTATATAGCTCTAGGGCATAGACATATCTCATATCTTGCACATAATGGGTGCTTAATCGACAGTTGTGGAATGAACTAATGGTGTGAAAATTGAGTTGAAACAATTTGTGGTATATAATCATCTAAATAATCTTTTAAAATCACTGTAAATACATAGCAGAATGGAGTAATATAGTTTCTTTGAACAAGGGACTTAAGAATACATGGTGTCCCCCTCTAGAGGTTTACATTCTAAAGTAAAATTTGATTGCTAGCCATTCCAAAAGTTTGTGCTTGATAACAAAGGCATCTATGAAAATGGAGTTAAACATATCTAACCAACAGTTCCATGAAACTTAGAAGGGAGCCAAGGAAAGCAATAAACAGTTATTAGAGCACAATATTATGAGAACAAACTGAGTTCATGTCTGGGGCTCTGTTACTTACCAGACATGTGCTATTTAGTTAATTAATCTCTTTTTAAACAAGGATATGGTGATCTCTACCTCATGCATTATGGGCAGTATTAAATCAATATTATGTATGTAGTATTCACAATGCCTATCTTCTAAATTGGGAACTTATATTTATGTCATAGAACTCTACTTTCTACCTCAAGCACCTAGCCCATAATAGGTATCCATTAAATCTTTGAGTAATATTAAGATGACAAAGTATTAACTTGCACAGAATCCTAAAATTGGTATAAAATGACATGATGGGGAGGGAGTCACTTAATGTCAGATATCCACAGAAAAGTTTCCAAAGAGAGTTATGAACTTTCTTGCCATGCATGTCAATGAGAGTATTTGAAATTCTTATTTTAAAATGTTTTCCATTAATTTTTCAGCAAATTTTTTGATTCAGAAAGTTTGAAAATCATAGGAACTTTCCAATCCATGGACTGCCCTAATAATTCCAGAGTTGAAGGACAAGCATACACCTGAAAGGCTAGCCATATAGTACAGAAACCTTTATAGAAGAAATATACTCCTTTCTTAAAATGCATTCATTGAACATTTTTTGTCCTTCCATTTGGTCCCAGGCACTGCATTGATGTTAAGAACGCTAAAGTGAATACTAAACATTCTTGTTTGCAGGAACTAACAGTTACATGGCAGAGATGGACAGATATACTGAGAAACACTACCATGTGATAAGTTCAGTGATAGAGTTATACACAGATGCAGCTGTGTGGCTGTAGGGAACTTGGGAAATACTGCCCTGAGGAAATGTCTCTACAGTGGAGCCCCAGTGTTGTCCAATGTTGTGGAGGGGCATGAGGGAAAGATATTCTGGGCACAAGGGGAGGTGAAAATAGTGTGGCGTGCATGCATGTGCACGTGTGTGTGGGTGTGGGTGTGCGTGTGCGTGTGGATGTGGGTGTGGGTGTGCGTGTGGGTGTGTGTGCGTGTGCGTGTGGGTGTGCGTGTGGTTGTGGATGTGGGTGCGTGTGTGTGTGCGTGTGCATGCGTGTGCGTGTGGGTATGCGTGTTCATGTGCGTGTGGGTGTGGGTGGGTGTGGGTGTGCGTGTGGTTGTGGGTGTGGGTGTGCGTGTGGTTGTGGATGTGTGTGTGCATGTGTGTGTGCGTGTGCGTGTGAGTATGCGTGTGGGTGTGGGTGTGGGTGGGTGTGTGTGTGTACTACAAGGTATACAATGCTGGTAGAGTGGCCAGAGGTGAGACTGGAGAGAAGACAGGGGCCAAATCCTGGAACCCCTCAAACGATATGTGAAACCTTGGACTTTATTCTGAAGGCAATAAGGAACAGTGACATGTTTTATGCAGAGGCGGGATGCCAAGGACATCTGTGCATTTTAGATAGAGCATGTATTCTGTAAACCAAATGTAAAAGACATTAGAAGCTTCCTCCTCTCTGCTCCAATAGGAATTTATACATAACTCTTATCAAAATGCTTTGTAAATCTATTTGCTTCTATTATTTTCCCTAGACCTGTGGTTCTCAAACCTGAGTTATAGATCAGGATCACCTGGAGGTGTTGTTAAAACACAGATTGTTGGGTAAAGTTGGGAGCCTGATTTTCCATTTCTAATGAGTTCCAGACTGATGTTAATGATTCTTACCCTTGGCCGTATTATGAATATCCCAGCTTTAGACTATGATTTTGGCTTACTTATTATTTATCTTTGTTTCCCAAACATCAAGTCCAATGTCTGTTACTGACCAGGTACTCATTAACTATTTTCAAATAAAAGAGTGAAGGAATGAAAAAATTCCAAGTACAGGGTAAATAAGTACATTAAGTAGAATAATTTTGTTTCTCTTCTTCTTCAGAAATTACCATAAATGATAGAGGTGCATATGTTAGTATAAACTGTGGGAGAAAAAACAAGGAGTGACAATAATAATGGTAAAGAAGAGAGCTAAGTTAGGAACCTGAAGATTTCCATTTGCTTCCAGTGCCTACGTGAATAGAGTAGCTTTGAGCAAACCATTTTACTTTCCACAGTACTATATCCGTGCCTTAGTTGAATGATTAAGTGGCCATTAGCAATACTTAATTGAATAGGCCCTTTGAAAAAATCTCAGGATTTATTCATATAAGACCTATTGAATTTAACTTTCATATGATGAATAGTGCAAATCGAATAAAAGTTCCAAATGTACTACAGCAAGCGTTCTCTTACATCATGTCCATAAATTCTTTTCTACTTGATAAATTATCTTAAAAAGAAACTCTATATTCATTGTAGCACTATGCTGTGCTTCATAGGTGAATGCTTCAGTTACAGACTATACTTCATATGGGTGGATTCTGTTTTGATTCAGAGGGTGAAGGACCCACTCTTGGTGTTTCTTTTTCCAGGATGGGTCATGTTTATGTCAAGCAATCCTTACTTTCTCACTTTATACACAGTGACTAAATTTTCAAGATGGCAGGAATGCTTCACTGCTGCTATATATAGCTGGAATTTTTTACTTGGTTAAGAATGAAATCTGCTTATCCCATAGTCTATTCCAACTAACTAGAATCAGTAAGCAGAGATGCAGTGTAATCTCTCAGTTAAAATATTTTTGACAAAAATTCAAATATCCTATTGGTCATTGGTGTGAATTTGCCCACAGTACTAGAGTTCATATAATATCACATTCCCTGAAATTTAATCTGGTTCAGGCTCTACCCACCCAGATAGTAGAAAGTCCAACTTAGTCTGTTTCTAAAAGATACTTCCTCTTCTCTTAAAATTATTAAAGAACATGAGGATTTATAAAATCTAGAAGAGGGAAGACTTTGGGTATTAAGTCCATAATGGTCATGATTTGAGATTCTTTTCCAATCCACTGAAGAGCAGTTCAAACCCACCTCCTCCTGTAACAGCATCCATTCCTAGGGTGCCAAGCTCAACCACTGACCCTAACATCTATGGAGCTGTCCACAACTTCCCCCCCAACTTGAGGTCCTTGCACTTCGGATATTTCCACAACAGAACTGACCTACCATCTCTGCCAGATCCTTCAAGTCTCAGGAAATACATTCTACCCTCCAGGATTATATTACTCCCTTTTTCACAACTTGAACCACCAACCTCCATCTTGCCCTCTCTCTAATCGCTCCAGGTTCATTCTCTGATAGGACTAACTCTGTAACAAAGGCTACCTTGTCACCTAGTTCATAGTTCTCCTTTCTTAAGGTGTAAAGCCTTAAGTCTCAAGACTTTCAATTTCTCATCTACAGTGAACCAACTTCAACTGGGATTAGCGCAATGGTCTCCGAGTAGCTCTCCTTGCTGCCTCTCTCTTTAATCTACTGCTCCTTTTGTATTTGCTCTAGGTAATCTGGAAACATAGAACTGATCATTTTAGAACAGTGGTCAGCAAAACAATGATCAAGTGCCCAGGTCAAACCTGGCCTGCCTCTTTTTAGTTTTTTTTCTTTAAACCATCCTAAGCTAAGACTTTATTTTTACATGTTTCAGTGATCGAAAACATATTTAGTTAAAGAATAACATTGTCTGGGATGTAAAAATTATGTGGAATTCAAAATTCAGTGTCCATACACCCAGTTTTCTTGGCACATAGCCATGCTCATTCATTTGTGGATTGTCTGTGGCTGCTTCCACATGACAATGGCAGAGGCGACCAGTAGACACCAGATGGCATGCAAAACCTGATATATTTACTAACTGGCCCTCTACACGAAAAGTTTGCCAGCTCTTGTCTCTGGGCACTGTTTGAAAACCTTCAGTGAACCACATCACTCAGTAAATAAAGTCCAAAGCCGTGGTCTTCCCCATGAAGTACCATAAACCTGTTTATTACTCAGCCCTCCCTCCTCCTTCCCTCTGCCTTTCACAGTCTCGACATCCAGCTTTCCAGTCACACAGTCCTCACCGTTCCAAAAAATGACCTTGATTTTTCATTTCAACTCACTCTTGCAGTGTTTCTTTTTCCCCCCCATTTGCCTGACTTATTTCCATTTATCTTCAAGACTTAGCCTAAATATTGTATTTAATCGAGTTAGAAACGTCCTACTCTCTGATTTTATTCCCTCCTAATTCTATTAGATGACTCATCACATTGAAATACATACAGGTGGCAAACATTAGCTTTGTCGCCTATGGTCCATTCCCTCATCTCGTGACATTAAGATCCTGATTTAGGTTTTTCTAGCCTCTACCTCCCTGCCTCCTGTGTAATCCCCACCACCTGGCTAAGCCAGTGGGTGCATTCCATCTGCTTAGCCATAATGACTGCTTCAAAGTACACCCAGGCCAAGCAAATCGGAGCTAGTAATGTTCGATTCCAGGACTTTTGTCCTCCTATGACGTTATTTGGTTTCTGTCAACCTCTCATCTGTAGGACAAAGTAAAGGCAAGCACAAGCCTGAAATCACTGGGGGCAGTGAAACATCTGGTGACATTGTTTGAGCCCCACATGAAGCCATACCTGAAACCAGATGGCCCCTTGAATATCTCGGTGACCTCAATTAAGATCTCAGTAGGATCTCTTTGCTTGAACTAGTTTGAGTCAGGCGTTCCATCACTTGCAGCCAGAGGAGTCCTAACTGACACACTGTCTGCTTTTTCTCTAAGACTCACCTCTGTATCCCTGGCACACGCTTCTCTCCCTGACACATAGGATACACTCACTACATGTTTTTGAAATAAATTATCTTTACTTTCTTATGTTCCTGACCTGCTTGGAAGTAGGATGGAAATGTCCCATCTCCTGAAGTTACGTGCCCTCACTGCCTTCACTTTACCACTTATCTACTTCAGTGGTTTTATCTGGGCTCGAGAGCTGACCGGCTCCTGAGTGCTCTCTTAGCTTGAACTTGAACTGCGATTAGTTCAACCTTACTGACATAGGCACAGGCCCTAGATGCTTTCTCTGTCAAACATCATTCTTTCATTTCTGGTCTCAAGGTTATATTCATATCAAAGCTGTAAGATGCCTAAAGTAAGAACATGGCCTTTAAAGGTGGGTGGTCCTAAGCTGGAATACTGGACTGTTACATAATACTCATGATACCTTAGATAGTTCTGACTCCTCCTTGTAAAGTGAAGGGAACTGTATCTATCTTAGGTTGTAACAGTGAAGGGAAGATTGGCACAGGCCTAAGCACAGTCACTGTTACATAGTTAGAACTCAATACGTAGTTTTATTATTTTAATATTAAAAAAACCTTTGCCTTTTATGTTTTAGATGCAAAGCTTATGGCATGCATTTAAATTTTTATAAAGAGTTAGATTTTTTTTTTTGCTTTGAGAAGTGGGTGTTTTTAATTATTAAGAATGATTTTGAAAAGGAAAGTCTGATCCCTTTCAGCTTCATTGTATTCACTCACTCCAGGTCATTTTGACATTGAGGCTGATTAATATGCTTACACATGTGAATTAATATTTCAGGCTCTCGTGTGAAACTGTACGCTTTCAGAGTCAAAATAAGTTTCCAAAAATCTAAGTAATATCATAAATCTAACTCCAAATTGTATAGATCTATGCACTGATGCCTTATGAAAATACCTAGAAAAGTTCATTGTACAATATACTTTTTTTTTTAAATATCTTGTGATCTCACCTATTTTTTTAAATTTTTTTTAATTTATTTTTTATTTATTTATTTATTTATTTATTTATGGCTGTGTTGGGTCTTCGTTTCTGTACGAGGGCTTTTCTCTAGTTGCGGCAGGCGGGGGCCACTCTTCATCGCGGTGCGCGGGCCTCTCACTATCCCGGCCTCTCTTGTTGCGGAGCACAGGCTCCAGACGCGCAGGCTCAGTAATTGTGGCTCACGAGCCTAGTTGCTCCGCGGCATGTGGGATCTTCCCAGACCAGGGCTTGAACCCGTGTCGCCTGCCTTGGCAGGCAGATTCTCAACCACTGCGCCACCAGGGAAGCCCTGTACAATATACTTTTAATCACATTTATTCCTCTTTCTCTCCTCTCATCTCCTAATTTCTTTTTTCTTCCCTTCTACAAAGGATCTGAGGAAGAAGAAAATATTGTTAAATTCTTTAGAAGTATAAAGAATTTCAAGTAGTATTACTTAAACTTAAGTAATGCTCTGTAGGCCAGATTCCAGCAAAAACTGACTCTCAAACATCCTTCCCTGGTAGTAAAGTGACCACTACCACTGATCTGGAACACCTATTCCACTGCTAAATTTATAGAAGGCCAAATCAGCAATTCCACCACACATTTTCCTACCTGCCACCACAGCAGAGACAGAGTTGTGAATTTTCTTCTTAACATGCACATCCAGCTGGATGTAAATGATTAGCATATAAATAATTCCAAAGCAAATAAACGCTTTCCATAGAAATTTTATTTGAAAGGAGACCTCTTAAACATTTGCCTTCGAGGGTAATAAATCTTTGAGCTTACCAAATCGCTTAGCCAGCATGCATTAAAGGCATATTTGTTTTGTTTTCATATGTGTTACTCTTGCAATGTCTAGGGCTGGAAATGAAATATGGATTCCTGCCAAGGATTATAGGGAAGGGGATTGTATGGGGGCACAAACATGTAACAACACAAGGAGGTGTTTCAGGTGAGGATGACAGGGGCTGGATAAAGGGCAGGAACACATTGTTTACCAGAAGGCGGTGTCTAACCCCTTTACAAGGCTTTCTTCTGAACCAGAAACTGGCAAAAAAGAGAAATAGAAAAAAAGAATACATAAAATTTAGGATTTGAGTAATCAATAGTCACCCTTAAGTTCAGAAATGCCAAAGCTGTCCAAAGTCAAAGTTCAATGCTATGTTCCATGAAAATAGCTGTGAAGATGATTTAGGAAATTGAGCAAATTATAGAGTTTGTACCCCTCACTTATTCACACTACTATTTGTATTCCATTCCAAGGCCAAATTATATTCCTTCTCTCATCAGCTCATTGATGTCTAGACTTTAAAATAGTGCTGGCTTCAAAGCTCCAAAGTTTAGCTTTTGATTCTCAAGGAGGTAAACTATCACAGACTGCCTTGAGTATCATGCATTCTTAAAATTCCCTCTGGTGTGTTTGATTATCCTTTAGTTCAATGACTGAATATCCTTTTCCTACCTGAGATGTAAATGAAGTAGATATGATGTCTTTTTTGCAGGAGTAACTATAAATGGTGTTCTCTTACGTTCAATTGCTTTGATCTCTAATAATTGCATTAAATATGTCCAGGTTATAGAGAGTTAATAAAGAATAAAGGATATAGGAAGCTTCAATAGGAAAAATAGACTCTTAAAGGCCCAGAATGTTTCTAGTTCATCTATTTTTACTTTGGGTCAGATTATAGAAATGAGACCTAGAATCACACAAATATTAGAACCTAGATAAAGCTCATGAGGTCTGACCTTAAATCCTTTCACCTCTTGCAAAAATAAACTCAATTTCATAAAGGGTCAGACTGAGCTTATAAAAAAATCCCTGGGAAGCCAAGGATGAACTAGCTTTGGGAAATTAAAGGCTCTTTAAGACCCCACCACACTTCCCTCAAGGTTTGTTATTGTCATATAAACTTATTTCTTTCCCTTTTCATGCCCTTTCCCCTACACCCTTTCTTCCAAGCCAGACCGTTGAACCAGCTTGCCAGAGAGGAGGGTTGTGTTAGAGGACAAAAAGCAAATGTTGCTTACAGATAATCTGCTTTCTGGGCTTTAGAAACATATTGGAGGAAGGGAGAAGGGGACAGTGTTTTGTATAGTGTGAGGTGGAGGAAGAGAAAAAGGATGGGTGAGAGAGCAAGAGAGAGAGTGGCAGTGATGCCTGGAGCAAGCAAGGCCTCAGTGGAGGATGGTTGAGAAGCAGACTTACAGGAGCTGGACCTTGGGCTCAGGCCACCTACCAGCGTTGGAGCCACAGAGCTGCCTGCCTGCAAAAAGCCAAGGGGGCCTGGATGGTGATGTCTAGCTCACTGATGTGTCCTTAGTGCCTAGAACAATGCCTGTTCATTAGTAAGTTCTCAATATTTGTTGAATGAATGAATGAAGTCAGTGGAGAACATCATGAACTGAAGTGAACACTTTCATTTCTGAGGCATTATATGTTTCTTGAATTTTTGTGGGATTCTGAGGAATGACAAGCACCCCTCCCTGCCCCCCCGCCAAAAAATATAGTGACTTATATTGACTTCCTACCATGCTGGCAAGATGGAAGTTCAGAGTCAGATTTAATTTGATTTCTCTCACAACTACAGCTTTGGAGTGGAATGCATACCCATGCAAAGGTGTATCCATGGTTGCTTTCATGTGCTGGCTATTGTAAATAGTGCTGCAATAAACACTGAGGTGCATGTATCTTTTCAAATTATGGTTTTCTCCAGATATATGCCCAGGAGTGGGATTGCAGGATCATAGGGTAGCTCTACTTTTAGTTTTTTAAGGAACTTCCATACTGTTATCCATTGTGGCTGCACCAGTTTACATTCCCACCAAGAGTGTGGGAGGGTTCCCTTTTCTCCACACTCTCTCCAGCATTTATTATTTGTAGACTTTTTGATGATAGCCATTCTGAAATAATGCCATTTGCAGCAACGTGGATGGACCTAGAGATTATCACACTAAGTGAAGTAAGCCAGACAGAGAAAGACAAATATCATGATATCACTTATATGTGAAATCTTAAAAAAAAAAAATGATAAAATGAACTTATATACAAAACACAAGTAGATCCACAGACATAGAAAACAAATTTATGGTTACCAAAAGAGAAAGCAGGGGGATAAGTTAGGAGTTGGGGATTAACATGTACACACTACTATATATAAAATAGATAACCAACTAGCACCTACTGTACAGTACCGGGAACTACACTCAATATTTTGTAATAATCTATAAGGGAAAAGAATCTGAAAAAGAATATATATATATATATATATATATACACACACACATATATATAACTGTATCACTTTGCTGTACACCTAAAACTAGTACAACATTGTAAATCAACTATACTTCAATTAAAAAAAAAGAATCATAAAAAAAATGCATCCATGGGACACTAAATTCTACAGGAAGAGTCTTCAGAGCCTCTTGATCGCCCTGGGAGGGCAGCTCCAGAATTTTCACTTACGTGATATTTCTGAGTCTTAAGGTTGGCCATCTAGTTAGAGAAAGAGGTGAGATGAATCATGAAGCTGCATTTGCATAGCATTTCTCATATGATTAAGGAACTACCAACCATGCATAAAAAAAAACATAGAAAAGGGTTTGTTGGAAATGGGGAAGGGAGGCTAAGGTTCTCTCAAGCCACCCTGGGTGCCATCAATGCTTTGTCCTACTTCATGGAAAGGTGCACACGTGTTCTCAAACACACAATCACGCTTGAACACATACACATGCACGCACATACAATGGAGTATCAAACCTTTATCCTGAATATTTTTTATTCTGCTATATTAATAAAACCCTGCTGAACTGAACTAATTAAGATGAAAACAGTGTAAATTAGTTTAAGCCTACTTTAAAGATGTTTACCAGGCCCCAGCCATGGTGGGGTGGGGCTAAAAATAGTCCCCAAAATGTATACAAATGACTATTTCTCAAGTATTTGAAATGTTTTATTAAACATTAAATTAAATTTATATTTTAAAACTTTCCCCGCCACTTTCACAATATTTTTATTGATAGGTAGCTCAAGTCACCATATTAATGACCACAAATTCTCCACCTGGAATAAGTAAATGAGTTTCCACTGATTTAATATGTTAAAATTAGTGCCCAGAATAGTAAATCAAGGACTGAGAATCAATGGGTCTTGAGCCAAATATGGTTATCTTCAAATTCTAATATATGTCCCATTTCTCAAATATTTATTGGAAAGCATGCTTCTGAATATTTCATTCATGTTATGAAATCCACACATTAAGACACATGGACACTGGTTAATTCAACAACCTCAAAAACACTGAAAGAATTTATGTTGTGCTCTTTGGTAATCTTTTTTAAAATTATAATTTCCAAATAAAATAGGGTAACACCAGATAGAGAAAGCAAAGATCACTGTATCACAATGTTATTACCTCTGCTGATCTGTGGCTCTCTTTCCTATTATGTAATAATTATGGGATGACAATTCATTGACATACAAGTACACAAGCAATAAATAGATAGATACATTATGTATGCTTGGGTTCAAAGACTAGTGGAATCCCAAGCTAGAGTATGAAACTGGTATTTATAAATATCAGTGACAAAAATTCAAAAGGAACATGCAATGATATATGCTTACAATATATAGCCAAATTTAGACATTCTCTAGTAGGTCATGTATATTTTTATACAGTATTTTGTTTTCATAAAAAGAAATCTGGAAACACATAAAAATAGGAAGAAAAAGAAAAGAAGGATGTTCACAGCCCTACCAATCTAAACACATCCAAAGTTAATATTTTTATTGATTTCCTTTGCCATTATATATATATTTTTTAATATAAATTTATTTATTTATTTATTTTTGGCTGCTTTGGGTCTTTGTTGCTGCGCGCGGGCTTTCTCTAATTGCAGCGAGCAGGGGTTACTCTTCGTTGAGGTGCGAGAGGTTCTCACTGCAGTGGCTTCTCTTGTTGTGGAGCACGGGCTCTAGGGCACTTGGACTCTAGGACACACGGGCTCCATAGTTGTGGCTCGTGGGCTCTAGAGCACAGGCTCAGTACTTGTGGCACACGGGCTTAGTTGCTCCGCAGCATGTGGGATCTTCCCGGACTAGGGCTTGAACCCATGTCCCCTGCATTGGCAGGTGGATTCTCAACCACTGTGCCACCAGGGAAGCCCCTATATTGTTTTTAATGCATGTTTGTACTTTATGTTACATCTTTTAAAATTTTCTATAATATAATAAGCATTTTTCACATTATTTACGCTTTTCATCGCATTTTAATGGTTGAATAATATTCTGTTTAGTTGATATATCATAGATTGCACAACTATTGTCTTCAGCACTTCAGAAGCCTTTTAGAGTTCTTTGCTATATATGTTTCATGCTAAGATGATATTCTCCCTATTCCTCTCTCTCTCTCTTTCTTTTTCTTACCCCTCTCACCCTCTCTATCTCATTATTGGAATTAACAATAGAATTTTGTGCTCTTTTTGTTGTCTGCATTTTGGTTTCTCACCCGTAAAATGCAAAGGGAAAGGTGTGTCCCCTTAGAAGAGAGCTTAACAAACCTCAGTACATAATAAGCATTCACTAAAGATTGTAGGATAAATAATTGAATGAATTAACAAATTATGACAGGAAATTCCTATTGGGCTTTAATTGTTTGAATTAGGAGATTAGAGGAAGAACAGCATATCAATATACTTCCCTTATATCCATTCTGACTCCATCCCATCCTGAACTCTGTCCCATGGCTGGTCACCATCCATCTCTATACTCACCTCTGCCTTCTCCTATATTCGCTTTGGATTTTAGATATATCAAAGGGGAACCCTCCAGAGCAGCATGCGTGTACTCAGAAATGAAGAAGTAAAGTGAATATTGTCCATTCCCTTAAAAAATTAGCTAGATCCTGTCTCTTCTCTTTCCTCCTACCTGAAATCTAAATTCCATTATTTTCTCACTGCAGAGAACGTGCACAGCTTTCCACTGGTTGTCCTGTGCTCCCCAAACTAAGATATCAAAGTTCCCCTGATCCCGGCTACATTTCTTTCAGCTAGAGACATTAGACAGGTGATTTGAGTTACTATTCTAAGTTCATGACAAATGTTTCATCACAGTTGCAGCTTTCCCCCTTCTTAGATTGCTAAATTATAGCTCAAAGTCCCCAGCTTCATATTATGAGTCACGTTTATCATAATAAGCTCCTGTATGTAAAATATGCCATTATATCTACTATTACTTTATCACTTCGAAGAAATTCATGTGTAGGAATTTCGGCCTTCCTTCAAGACGAATTTCTTTATTAGGCTGTGGTTATAAAGTGCAATCAATTAGCAGCGCCTGCTGTCATCCAACCATTAAAATGTGATGCCGGAGGCTTTTAACTTTGCTCATTATTATCTTTTGATTCCTTTGTAAATACAGTTTGCCATTTGAACTGCTTTGCTAATTACTGGGAACCATGTTCCATTTCTGCAAGCTGGTGAAGTATATTGTTCTTCACTGAAATGGAAGAAGGGTAAATTTGACTCTTCAGCATTAGGATAAAATTGGTGGGAAAGATGACTTGATGGGCTAGTTGCAGCACAGAGACTCTACAGACTGACAGATGCTATGCCTGTTCCTCCACATAGACCAATGCTTCTAAAGCCTCATCAAGGGATCAGCTCTCACAGATACATAGGGTGGTTTTCATAATGTACATTTAGGATCTCTGACACTGACCCACTGAATCAGAATCTCTCTCATGAACATGAAGTTTCAAGAATTATTGGAAAAGGATTATAAGCTTACAGGCTCTAAATTGGAAAAAAAAAAAAAAAGACAAAAATAAAACAAACCAAAAATACTGTGTTAAAGCTCTTCGGTTTTTCTACCCAACTTTCTGATGGAAGATGTTTGAAGATCACAAACTTATGTTTAGACTCAATTTATCATTGACTCATTGACGATTTTACCAATCTAGAAGGCAAGTGATTATGCCATTCAACTTGTATAAATATTAATGGAATTTATGCACAAACGTACAGATATTAAAAATATCTTCAAATACCAAGAGAAGGAAAATGCAATATATTTCCTTCTGCTACATATTTTCATGCTGTATGACCTCAGCTGGGATCTCACAGCAGCTCAGAAATATTTTCAGTCATCTGAAGGATTACCTACCACTTCTCCACAGCTGTTTCCGCCGACTGTTCCTCCATCTCTCTGAGCATCTGTTTCTCTCTCCTATGTGTCTGAGAAAATGGAGGCTGTACCACATGAGTGCTTCCAACTTCCCTCCTCTCCAACCTCAACATTTCTCTATAGCATTGTATTGCCTCTGCGCCTTGTGTGCATGGAAAAGTAGTACCGTCTTTCTTTCTTAAGGTTAATCCTGCCAGAATCCTAAAACTTTAAGTCTTTTTGAGATAATAACATATAGGTTTCAGGAGGAAGAATGATTCCTGCTGCCCATGGGCAGACGGAGGCAAGAGAGAGATGATGGAGAGTACTGGGAATAATTGTGGGGTGAGAGGGTTGAGATATCAAAGGAGAGCAGCTGAAGGGACAGGTGTGGATGACAGGGTACCTAGAAACCAGGACGAATCACAGGATCGAGTACGCTAGGATTTGAGAGACCAAGAGAGGCACCAAAACTGAAGCCGTGGAATGAGAACAGAGCTGCAATAGCTGAATTTATAGCCAAGTGGAAAGATATTACAAATCAAGGATGGAAATATGTTTAGCCAGAGCAGCCACAGGGATCAAACAATATAAGTGTAAATTGTGCTGAAAGCCTTTTTTGTCATTGGTGACCCAGAGGTTTTTGCTTCACCCTTTTAGGTTTTTTAAAGTTCCTGTCCTTATGTGGCTGAAGAGTTTCTTAAGTCCTACAAAATCTTTCTATCTAAACTCTTGACCTCATCGTCTCCTGTCTTCTCCAGGATGCTACACTATGTCTGTAGATTATGAAGAGGATGCTTGGACTACAGGGGATATCTTCTTTTCCTCTTGTTGATACTGCATCCCCTTTGCATAATCCCCAACCCCTGTTGATGTGGTTTGAACAAAATTGACCTTAGCTCCTGGCTCCCAGGATGAGCACGTTAAGTAGAGTCTGGCCAAAGTACCACATCCCTCTGGTCCAGTGACGGTTCAAGGATGGTGCATGACTCAAGTTGTGCCAATCAGAGATGATGAACTTCTGCCTCAGGACTTTTTTGAAGCCAATATAGAGAAAGTAGAGCTGAGATATGGAGAGAAACAAGAGCCACATGAAAATATTTGAGCCCTGGACCTAGTTCTGCCTGAAACCAAGACCTGTTTTTTCTATTATAAGAGCTAATAATTTCCCTCTTTTGCTTAATGAAGATTTAGTTAGGTTTGTTTAACTTGAAATAGAAAGTCATCTAATCAAAATTAAAATGTGGTATAATCCTAGTAAACAACCAAGTATTTTCAGGGGAGGTATAGAGTCACAGACTCTCCAGATAATGTTGTGTTTCTGTGATTATTCAGGATTATATAATGTTCAACCCTCTGTCTTTCAGCCTGATCTCTTTTGGATTAGAAGGTTTCTTCCTTCCTCTGGTTGATATGTAAAATTTGCATATTGTTTGTTTTAATCCTATGCTATTCATGAGAGACAACCCAAACTAAATGCTGTTCAGTGAATATTTTATTAATACCCAATATCTCTTTGTGGAATAATTCTTCCTTCATTCTTAGCCCAGTTGTTTTAGGTGGTGCTGACTGTACCCCAAGCACCAGGTGCTTGGGGCACATGACTCAGACCAATCCAATTAGAAATTTCCCTGAGACTTTTGCTGAAGAAAGGATTACCCCATCCTCTGATATTGCCAATTATAAGTATATGTAAGTCTAAAGCTGTCCGTGGATATCTTGGGGGCACTCAATGCATACATGAGATTGAGCCCATCCCAGAGAAAAGCAGAAATTAGAGATGGAGAAAAGGGAGTAGTTTAATGAAGACATCTTTGAACTTGGATTTATCAATGCCTAAAGTCATCATTGCTTAGACCTCCCAGTCACATAAGTGAACAAATTCCCGTTCTTTGCCCTAACCTGGTTTAGGTTGGATTTTTGACACATGGAACCAGAATCTTGACTAACTATACATTGGCATCAAAATGTTGATGCTTATGGGTTAGTGTCAGCTGTCACAAGATTCCAAAAACTCTTGAGAAGAGGTGAGTCTTCTGAAATCTCATGTCTCAGGATTTGCTGAGAAGATATTAGTGACTTGCTGACTTCTCTGAAAATACAGTCGGTTGTCACAGTGATGGAAGGATGCAGATACTAAGAGAGGATTCTAAAATATTTTTATATAAAACCTGAACTGGGGAGGAGACATATCTAACACAGCCCTGAAAGTCCTCTGAACATCATGGCATTGCTAGAACCTCTTGAGATTCTGAACTACACTGGTCTTGGTTTCTCTGTATTGTGCAAGGATTTGAAAGGGTCAGCGTAATTGTTAAGAGATGACAGACAAATCTGATCTTGTGTCTTTGCTAATACTCAGTGCTGGGTGTCAAATTTTGGTACCCCTCAGCCATCTAGACTGCCACATATACTCTCCAGGGGTTTTCCCTCTACTTTGTAACCCTGAAAAGACATAATGCATAAGTAATAAGGCTAGCTTTTAGGTTTTTTTCTTTTCCAATATTTTATTTTATTTTATATTTATTTTTGAATTTTATTTTATTTATTTTTTATACAGCAGGTTCTTATTAGTTATCTATTTTATACATATTAGTGTATACATGTTAATCCCAATCTCCCAATTCATCCCACCACCACCACCCCACCCCACTTTCCTCCCTTGGTGTCCATACGTTTGTTCTCTACATCTGTGTCTCTGTTTCTGCCTTGCAAACCGGTTCATCTGTACCATTTTTCTAGATTCCACATATACGCGTTAATATACGATATTTGTTTTTCTCTTTCTGACGTACTTCACTCTTATGACTGTCTCTATAGGTCCATCCACGTCTCTACAAATGAACTAATTTTGTTCCTTTTTATGGCTGAGTAATATTCCACTGTATATATGTACCACATCTTCTTTATCCATTCATCTGTCAATGGGCATTTATGTAGCTTCATGACCTGACTATTGTAAATTGTGCTGCAATGAATATTGGGGTGCATGTGTCTTTTTGAATTATGGCATTCTCTGGGTATATGCCCAGTAGTGTGATTGCTGGGTCATATGGTAATTCTATTTTTAGTTTTTTAAGGAATCTCCGTATTGTTCTCCATAGTAGCTGTATCAATTTACATTATCACCAACAGTGGAAGAGGGTTCCCTTTTCTCCACACCCTCTCCAGCATTTGTTGTTTGTAAATTTTCTGATGACACCCATTCTAACTGGTGTGAGGTGATACTTCATTGTAGTTTTAATTTGCATTTCTCTAATAATTAGTGATGTTGAGCAGCTTTTCATGTGCCTCTTGGTCATCTGTATGTCTTCTTTGGAGAGATGTCTATTTAGGTCTTCTGCCCATTTTTGGATTGGGTTGTTTGTTTTTTTAATATTGAGCTTCATGAGCTGTTTATATATTTTGGAGATTAATCCTTTGTCCGTTGAGTTGTTTGCAAATATTTTCTCCCAATATGAGGTTTGTCTTTTCGTCTTGTTTATGGTTTCCTTTGCTGTGCAAAAGGTTTTAAGTTTCATTAGGTCCCATTTGTTTATTTTTGTTTTTATTTCCATTACTCTAGGAGGTGGGTCAAAAAAGATCTTGCTGTGATTTATGTCAAAGGGTGTTCTTCCTATATTTTCCTCTACGAGTTTTATAGTGTCTGGTCTTACATTTACGTCTTTAATCCATTTGAGTTTATTTTTGTATATGGTGTTAGGGAGTGTTCTAATTTCATTCTTTTCCATGTAGCTGTCCAGTTTTCCCAGCACCACTTATTGAAGAGACTGTCTTTTCTCCATTGTATGCTTGCCTCCTCTGTCATAGATTAGTTGACCATAGGTGTGTGGGTTTATCTCTGGACTTTCTATCCTTTTCCATTGCTCTATATTTCTGTTTTTGTGCCAGTACCATATTGTCTTGATTACTGTAGCTTTGTAGTATAGTCTGAAGTCAGGGAGCCTGATTCCTCCAATTCGGTTTTTCTTCTCAAGATTGCTTTGGCTATTCGGGGTCTCTTGTGTTTCCATACAAATTGTGAAATTTTTTGTTCTAGTTCTGTGAAAAATGCCATAGGTAATTTGATAGGGTTTGCATTGAATCTGTAGATTACTTTGGGTAATACAGTCATTTTCACAATATTTATTCTTTCAATCCAAGAACATGGTATATCTCTCCATCTGTTTGTGTCATTTTTGATTTCTTTCATCAGTGTCTTATAGTTTTGTGAGTATAGGTCTTTTACCTCCTTAGGTAGGTTTATTCCTAGGTATTTGATTCTGTTTGTTGCAATGGAGAATGGGATTGTTTCCTTAATTACTCTTTCTGATCTTTTGTTGTTAGTGGATAGGAATGCACGAGATTTCTGTGCATAAATTTTGTATCCTGCAACTTTACCAGATTCATTGATTAGCTCTAGTAGTTTTCTGGTGACATCTTTAGGATTCTGTATGTATCGTATCATGTCATCTGCAAACAGGGACAGTTTTACTTCTTCTTTTCCAATTTGTATTCCTTTTATTTCTTTTTCTTCTTTGACTGCCATGGCTAGTACTTCCAAAACTATGTTGAATAATAGTGGCAAGGGTAGACATCTTTGTCTTGCTCCTGATCTTAGAGGAAAGGCTTTCAGTTTCTCACCATTGAGAATGATGTTTGCTGTGAGTTTGTCATATATGGCCTTTATTATGTTGAGGTAGGTCCCCTCTATGCCCACTTTCTGGAGAGTTTTTTGTCATAAATGGGTGTTGAATTTTGTCAAAAGCTTTTTCTGCATCTATGAGATGATCATATGGTTTTTATTCTTCAGTTTTTTAATATGGTGTATCACATTGATTGATTTGTATATATTGAAGAATCCTTGCATCCCTGGGATAAATCCCACTTGATCGTGGTATATGATCCTTTTAATGTGCTGTTGGATTCTGTTTGCTAGTATTTTGTTGAGGATTTTTCCATCTATATTCATCAGTGATATTGGTCTTAAGTTTCTTTTTTTGTAGTATCTTTGTCTGGTTTTGGTATCAGGGTGATGGTGGCCTCCTAGAATGAGTTTGGAAGTATTCCTTCCTCTGCTATATTTTGGAAGAGTCTGAGAGGGATGGGTGTTAGCTCTTCTCTAAATGTTTGATAGAATTCACCTGTGAAACCATCTAGTCCTGGCCTTTTGTTTGTTGGAAGATTTTTAATCACAGTTTCAATTTCATTACTTGTGATTGGTCTGTTTATATTTCCTATTTCTTCCTGGTTCAGTCTTGGAAGGTTATATCTTTCTAAGAATTTGTCCATTTCTTCCAGGTTGTCCATTTTATTGGCATAGAGTTGCTTGTACTAATCTCTTATGATGCTTTGTATTTCTGAGGTGTCTGTTGTAACTTCTCCTTTTTCATTTCTAATTTTATTGAATTGAGTCCTCTCCATTGTTTTCTTGATGATTCTGGCTAAAGGTTTATCAAGTTTGTTTAGCTTCCCAAAGAACCAGCTTTTAGTTTTATTGATCTTTGTTATTGTTTTCTTTGTTTCTATTTCATTTATTTCTGCTCTGATCTTCATGATTTCTTTCTTTCTACTAACTTTGGGTTTTGTTTGTTCTTCTTTCTCTAGTTCTCTTAGGTGTAAGATTAGATTGTTTATTTGAGATTTTTCTTGTTTCTTGAGGTAGGATTGTATTGCTATAAACTTCCCTCTTGGAACTGCTTTTGCTGCATCCCATAGGTTTTGGATCATCGTGTTTTCATTGTCATTTGTCTCTAGGTATTTTTTGATTTCCTTTTTGATTTCTTCAGTGATCACTTGGTTATTTAGTAACATATTGTTTAGCCTCCATGTATTTGTGTTTTTTACGGTTTTTTCCCTGTAAATAATTTCTAATCTCATAGCATTGTTGTCAGAAAAGATGCTTGATACGATTTCAGTTTTCTTAAATTTACCAAGGCTTGATTTGTGACCCAAGGTGTGACCTATCCTGGAGGACATTCCATGAGCACTTGAGAAGAAAGTGTAATCTGCTTTTTTCGGATGGAATGTCCTATAAATATCAATTGTATCTGTCTGATCTATTGTGTCATTTAAAGTTTGTGTTTCCTTATTAATTTTCTGTCTGGGTGATCTGTCCGTTGGTGTAAGTGAGGTGTTAAAGTCTCCCAGTATTATTGTGTTACTGTCGATTTCCCCTTTTATGGCTGTTAACATTCACCTTATGTATTGAGGTGCTCCTATGTTAGTTGCATATATATTTATAATTGTTGTATCTTCTTCTTGGATTGATCCCTTGATCATTATGTAGTGTCCTTCCTTATCTCTTATAACATTCTTTATTCTAAAGTCTGTATTATCTGATATGAGTATAGCTACTCCAGCTTTCTTTTGATTTCCATTTGCATGGAATATCTTTTTCCATCCCCTCACTTTCAGTCTGTATGTGTCCCTAGGTCTGAAGTGGGTCTCTTGTAGACAGCATATATATGAGTCTTGTTTTTGTATCCATTCACCGAGCCTGTGTCTTTTGGTTGGAGCATTTAATCCATTCACATTTAAGCTAATTATCAATATGTATGTTCCTATTACCATTTTCTTAATTGTTTTGGGTTTGTTTTTTAGGTCCTTTTCTTCTCTTGTGTTTCCCACTTAGAGGATTTCCTTTAGCATTTGTTGTAGAGCTGGTTTGGTGGTGCTGAATTCTCTTAGCTTTTGCTTTTCTGTAAAGCTTTTGATTTCTCCATCAAATCTGAATGAGATCCTTGCCAGGTAGAGTAATCTTGGTTGTAGGTTCTTCCCTTTCATCACTTTAAATATATCGTGCCACTCCCTTCTGGCTTGTAGAGTTGAGAAATCAGCTGTTAACCTTATGGGAATTCCCCTGTGTGTTATTTGTCATTTTTCCCTTGTTGCTTTTAATAATTTTTCTTTGTCTTTAATATTTGTCAATTTGATTATTATGTGTCTCGGCATGTTTCTCCTTGTGTTTATCCTGCCTGGGACTCTCTGCACTTCCTGGACTTGGGTGGCTATTTCCTTTCCCATGTTTGGGAAGTTTTCGTCTATAATCTCTTCAAATATTTTCTCATGTCCTTTCTCTCTTCTTCTTCTGGGACCCCTATAATGCAAATGTTGGTGTGTTTAATGTTGTCCCAGAGGTCTCTTAGGCTGTCTTCATTTCTTTTCATTCTTTTTTCTTTATTTTGTTCCACAGCCGTGAATTCCACCATTCTGTCTTCCAGGTCACTTATCCGTTCTTCTGTCTCAGTTATTCTGCTATTGATTCCTTCTAGTGTATTTTTCATTTCAGTTATTGTACTGTTCATCTCTGTTTGTTTGTTCTTTAATTATTCTAGGTCTTTGTTCTTTAATTCTTCTAGGTCTTTGTTAAATATTTCTTGCATCTTTTCGACCTTTACCTCCATTCTTTTTCCGAGGTCCTGGATCATCTTCACTACCATTATTCTGAATTCTTTTTCTGGAAGGTTGCCTATCTCCACTTCCTTTTGTTGTTTCTCTGAGGTTTTATCTTGTTCCTTCATCTGGTACATAGTCCTCTGCCTTTTCATTTTGTCTGTCTTTCTGTGAATGTGGTTTTCATTCCATAGGCTTCAGAATTGTAGTTCTTCTTGCTTCTGCTGTCTGCCCTCTGGTGGATGAGGCTATCTAAGAGGCTTGTGCAAGCTTCCTGATGGGAGGGACTGATGGTGGGTAGAGCTGGATGTTGCTCTGGTGGGCAGAGCTCAGTAAAACTTTAATCCAGTTGTCTGCTGATGGGTGGGGCTGGGTTCCCTCCCCCCCGTTGGTAGTTTGACCTGAGGCAACACAGCACTGGAGCCTACCCGACTCTTTGGTGAGGCTAATGGTGGACTTTGGGAGGGCTCATGCCAAGGAATACTTCCCAGAACTTCTGCTGCTAGCGCCCCTGTGCCCATGGTGAGCCACAGCTGCCCCCTGCCTCTGCAGGAGACCCTCCAACACTAGCAGGTAGGTCTGGTTCAGTCTTCTATGGGGTCACTGCTCCTACCCCTGGGTCCTGATGTGCACACTACTTTTTGTGTGCCCTTCAAGAATGGAGTCTCTGTTTCCCCCATTCCTGTCGAAGTCCTGCAGTCAAATCCCGCTAGTCTTCAAAGTGTGATTCTCTAGGAATACCTCTTCCCGTTGCCAGACCCGCAGGTTGGGAAGCCTGACGTGGGGCTGAGAACCTTCACTCCAGTGGATGGACTTCTGTGGTATAATTGTTCTCCAGTTTGTGAGTCACCCACCCAGCAGTTATGGACTTGATATTATTGTGATTGCACCCCTCCTACCATCTCATTGTGGCTTCTCCTTTGTCTTTGAATGTGGGGTATCTTTTTTGGTGAGTTCCAGTGTCTTCCTGTCAATGATTGTTCAGCAGTTAGTTGTGATTCCAGTGGTCTCGCAAGAGGGAGTGAGCGCATGTCCTTCTACTCCACCATCTTGAACCAACCTTATCCCTTTTCCAAGATTTTTAATTTCACATAAGTATCTACAGAGCTCTTATTGAAAGACCAAAAGATAGATTCAAATTTATTCTCAGTTTTCTAAAATTTCCAAACAATGACACCCTGAACTAAATATGAAATATCATTTGTGAAAATTCTGAGTTTCTATAGAGTTTAGATGTTGCTGAATTTCTTAGAGCAAACTTACAGCTCAACTTTTTCATATAAGATCACCTCTGAAATGGTTTAGTTATTTGTTAATCACCTATTCAAATGGTAGTTTTTATAATGAAAACTATCATGATAAATTCTGAAATGTCATACACTTGGTGGGATAAATTTTATAGAATTAAGATTTGGGGGTACGTTTTCATCATTTCCCTTTTTAATGGGTTTTTTATAAAACGTACGTTATCTTTTATAAAATAGCAATTATATTAGGAATTAAGAGATGAGTTCTTGCCCTGGTTCTACTCTCAGGTAATCCTAGATGAGAGACTTTACCTCTATGAGCCAGTGTTTTCAGATGTAAAATGCAGGAATTGGACAAGATGAGCTCTCGGGTCTTTTCCAACTTTGAGTCTATACTTTTATGTAACATAAGCAATTCTTACAAATAGGAATTAGCAGCTATTAATAAAAAATTTTTCCCTATGCCATAAAGACAGAGATTCGGTTCTAAAACTACTTGGCAAATGTGTTATTAAAGCAATTGTTTAACTAGAGGGAAGATGTGAGAGCAAATGTAAATGTGCTTTGTTGGATGTTACATAAGCTACTTCTGGGAGATGTTTTTATTCTTGGACTTGATGACACCACTAGAGGAGTTGGTTCCTTGGCCATGTTTCTGTAAATGAAAGACTGGAATAGACTCCTGCTGTGGTGGGCATGGAGATGTTCTGCCCAGATTCCCCTCCAAGAAAAGACTCACTGCCCAGCTGAGGGGAATGAGGTCAGCCAACAGCCTGAGGCCGCCAGCTCCTTCAAGGACAACCACAGCTGCATGGAGACACCATGCCTGTGTCATGCTCCTTATGGGGACAGAGTGACTTCCCTGACCAAGTGGGCTTCTGAGGGCTCCAGGCAGGACCCTCCCCAGGCACCACTTGCCCCAGGGCTCCCTGCTGGGTTGGCCAAGGCTTTTCCTGTGCCTCCATCACAGCTTTTGCCTTTTCCCTCTGCCCATTGCTGCTTCCTCCCCTTTCCCTTCATGAGTGCTGATCCCTTAGAAATATGTTGCTCCCCAAATTCCATCTTAGCATCTGCTTCCAGGGAACCCAGCTTTGAACACCTGCAATTAATTTTGAAATGATAAATTGATATATTGATCTTTTGTCACACATGAGAGATGATGGGATTAATGCCCAATTCAATTCAATTAACGCCCAATTCAATTATTAACAATGGTTGTTTCTAGGTAGTGGGATTTTTAAAAACTTTTTTTGTACTTGTACTTTGTACTTGTCTGTATTGCTTCAATTTCTCAAAAATTATGAACAAACACAATTTTTACCAAAAATAAGTCATTATAAAACAAGAATAATAAACAAATATGGTATTGATTCCACAATGGGATAGGAGAGGTAAGGGATGAATACATAAAAAGAGAATCAGCAGCAGATTTTAAATCAGAATTAAATCATATTTATTTCTGACTTTTACTACAACTAGAAACTTTTTAAGATTGCTGTAGAGTATTCCCAATATTTGTATCTCATGTTACTTTTCTTATAGAAATTAATACTAAAGGTGCTTTGAGAAAATTGCATACACTGAAACATTTTACCAAGATATAAGATAATCATACATACAGTGTTGCTATGGATGTAAAAATTTTTAAGTTTGACAAAGTACACCTTTCTTCTATTTATAAATCAAATTTTGTCCATGCTTTGGGAGGGCTCATGTCAATAACTAGACATATTCTACCCAGTGGGCTTGGGCATGTCTAATATTTTGAACAGGCAATAACTTTTGAAATTCTACTTATCTCCACATATTATGGAAAGAAGTTGAACAGAAATAGCCACAGGGATTATATAACATAAAAGTCTTCCTCAGGCAAACCTCAGATGTTTAAAGTTTTCATTAGGATCATATGTGGTAACTGATGGCCAGTTGGTCCTCTCAGCCATGATCATGGTTCCTATAACATTCTGTATTTCCAGAATCTTAGCCAATTGCTATGGTCTCGATCCAACCAGGAGCCATTCTCAGCATGACTTTTGAGTGTTTTCTTCACTGCTAAACCAAACATTGACACTGGCAAATGAAATCCTTTGGTCTTAGGTGAGAGTAAGAAGTAAAAATATCTCCTCAGCTCTATCTCTGGAGTGTTACTGTTATCCACTAATTAATAGAAAAAACAAAAAAAAACAAAAAAACTTTGTTTTCCAAGGGCTACAATGTAGAATTCTGACAATAGTTTGGTAAGCAACCATCATACAAACTTTTCTTTCTCCCTTCCTTCACCAACACAATTACCAATGTCACCTTTCTCTCTCCTCCCAACACACCCCTCCCCAGAATGTAAAGGGCACTATAAAGATCAAATTCCCTTAATATGAAAACTTCTTATAAAGACACACACACACACACACACACACACACACACACACACACACACATACACACACATCTGTTTGAAATAACATTTGATGAATGGACATTCCCACTACAAAGAATGCAAACTTTCTTCATATTCATTTGTATGAGGTTTTTAGCTGCTTGTTAAAAATAGACCAAGTGAGAAACAAAATCTCACTAATTGAAATGGATGGGCTCAGAGCAAGTGTCCATGGTCAGAAACAGTTTTTCCAAAGGCAGGATTTGTTAATGTCTCACTGTAGCCACATTTACGAGGCTGCAGCATGTACGGAACAGCTTCCCACCTTTACAAAAGTCAAAGTAAAGATGTGCCCAGTGGGGAATAATAGCAATAGTTCCAAGAAGTGGCATTCCAGAGCTCTAAAGTGTATTTGAGAATTCAATTAAAAGTCCCTACCTACAGGTGGGATTCTTCCAGGTGCTGCCCTCAGGGTCCTTGCTCTTTCACGAGCCAGGAAAATGACCAACCATCTACAGGGCTTTGTTTTCCGGGTGTGTTGTAAGACAGTGGAATAATGAATAGCAAACCTAACTGGTGCCAGAGCTCTGTCACACAAGCCTGGCATCTGGGAGTCTGGTGTTTTCACTTGGAGCAGCTGTGTAAGTTTGGAAAGACATTCCAGTTTAACGATCCATTAACCCCTGCTTAGGGCCACATTTTAGTATGAACATTTTTTAAGGGATAAATAAGTGTTGAATCCTATTGAACCCAAGCCCAGATTGTGCTAAAAAAGAGTTGCACTAAATAATCTTCGAGATTTCACAGACTCACGTGCTTCGAAGCTCACATTTTGAGAGGTGTTGGCAGTTATCTTGATAATGTAGTTAGAGTGGTTTGCAATGCTGTGCTTTGTTCTTCTGACATGTTTGGGGAAGACATTTAAATAATGCCCTTCACTTAGGCTGTGCCTGATCCTTATATGAATGAGGAAATAGTTTTACAGTTCCCGTGAACTATGATACGGGAGACTGTGCCTTATTAATTCATTCAACAAATATTTGCTGAGCACTTACTATCCCGAGCACATTATTAGGCACCTTGGATTGGGCAATAAGGAAAACAAAGTCCCTTATTATTCCTATAGTTGCACATACACTAGAAGTGTCACTTCTACACTAGTTAAAAGTCATGGGTATATGAAAAACAGCAACTGGGAATCCTAAAATATTACTTAAGTCCTTCAATTCTTTGGACCCATTACAAAGAATAAATTTATCTTTTTTTTTTTTTTACTCTTAAGTTTTTGCACCTGTTCCTCCTTACTTCTGGAATATTGTCATCCCCATCTTTAATTTTCAAAATCTACTGGTATATCAAAGCCCTATTCAAAACTCCCTGCTCTGTGCCCACCATCCAGATTCCTGAAGGTAAAATGTATTCTTCTTCCTCTGAGCCCTTAGAGCAACTTGTCTGAACATATCCTAGGCATGATGTATTTATTATATATGACCTATCATCCCTCGCTCCTTCTTATCCTCCCAAACATCCAACAAACTCCATATACACATGATCACTGAGACTCAGTTGGGATAGTCCCATTGTTTTTGGTAGATATATCATAACCTTTACACATCAGTCTAGATCCTAGACTACCTAATTATTCTACATAATTTTAGATTGACATTTTGTGCCATGGTTAGAACAAGATTTGGGGCCATCTATGACCTATTCTTTACCATTATCAGTCCGGATGAGTCAGGAAAGCAGAGCCCACATCAGATAGCTTGAGAGTGGGTGTTGGAAGAGCTGAAAGGTCTACAGACGATAGTGAGGCAAACCTGAAAACAGCAATAGCAAGAAGCTCAGGGAAGGAGGTAGGGTTAACCAAGCCTAAGAATCGATGTCTCCTCATGAAAACCAGACCTTGACAGAGGCTGTCCAATGTGAGCTTGTACCACAGAGGGAGCAGCTGTCTGGTGGGAGCTGGAAATATGGAGAAAGGGCAGTTATTGCTGGAGAAGCTACCTGAAGTAGAGAGGAGAGGGAAAAAATATCCTGGCTTCTTTGTCCCATATGCCGGTCTCTAGCCAATGCCTCCCACTGGTAGAAAGCAGCCAGAAGCAGCTGGCAAGGGAGTCTGAGAAATAAAGTTGGCAGGGTTCAGTTACCTGCAATACAGAGCAAAGCAAAGAAAGGGTGGATAACGGATTTGGAGACAGTCAAATCATTAGCACAGCCTGCTGAATCAAATATTTACTGCATATGCTTTCTTCAAATGATAGCTAATTTAGTTTATGAATATTGCGTCTTCAATTAGAAGCCAATTTGATTATAAGATCTTTGAACACGGACCTCTTCTGAGCTATTTGTGAGCTAGACTAGTCTCAGAAAATCATGCAATCTAGTGTGGGTTATTTCTACTGTTCCTCCATCTTCTTTTTCAAGGTTTTCTATAATTTGGTTTGCTCTTGTCTTGGGTTACTTGCTGTGGTAGTACATATAAGTCTTACTTTGGGCAGATTTGAGTTTTCTTTCTCCTTTCCCTGTCAAACTCCATCTGCGAACACTTGATAGTCTACCACATAGAAAAATATAAATAGCTAAGTGTTGGTAGTAAGTCTCCTAGATCGCTCTCAATTATTCTCATATACTGGAATTCACACTCTGGTGTAGTACCATCTGCTTTGAATCAGAGTTCAAAGTGGAAGTGATCGTGTGTCACTTCGAAGGTTAGGTCACAAATAATGATGCAGCTTCACCGTGGTCTCTTGGATTGCTTGCTATGTGGATGCCAACTGTCATACTGTCAGGACACTCATGCAGTCCAATGGCCCATATGGAGAGGGGCTGAGGCCAACTTGCCAGCCCTGGAATGAATCACCTTGAGTAAGTTCTCCAGACCCAGTCATGCCTTCGGATGACTGAATAAGCTCCAACAGAAATTTGATTGCAACCATGAGAAATCTTAAGTGAGAAGTGCCTGGCTGAGCCCTTCCCAAATTCCTAATCCTGAGATTTTATAAGTATAATAAAGTTTTGGGATAATTTGTTATGCAGCATTCGATAACTGGTGACGTTTGTTACTATTTTCATGATAGTTCTTCAAGGTTTATAAAGTTGATGCCTTAATAATGCTGATATTCCCCCATCTCACCGTACTTTGCAAGTTGCACACTAAATTTCTTCGAAACAAATTACATTCATTCTTATATTAAACTTGGGAGTTAGGTGTGGTAATTTTTTAAATTAACGTTGTCTTACATGTGAGGAAAATGATACTCAGAGTTTAAAAAACTTGCCCAAGTTTCCTCAGCTGCTGAGCAGCAGATCCTGAAACCAAACCTGTCTTCCAATCCTTCCACTGTACATTACTGGGGATTTTCAGCACTCGAGCAAGGCAAATATGGAGACTTGGGGTTGGGACTTTCTGATGATCCTCAAAATTTAGAATGTGTGTACCTGGCTGGTCCACCTTTGCAAGTAAAGAATCAAAAGTGACAACACAATGTGCAGCTGTGGAGCTGACCTATAGTGGCCAGCTAGGCAGGAGTGAGCTCTAGCTGTTACTTCACACAACTGCTCTTCTTCGTTTCCCTGTCTACTAATACTTTCCAGACCCTCACATCTAGGCATCTTGAAAATCTAGTTGCAGCTTTTCTTTTCCAAGGATTTGGTTAAGATTATAGACATATGTGCTTGGAATGTCCAGACTCTGTGCATGTTACAATGTGTTTCTCATTTGTGATTTTACTGAAGATTTCTAATATCTAGAACAGTCCCATAGGCTCCAAGACACTTAACACCAAGGCCTGTTTGATAATGAAGACATTTTTTTTTCTCTGACAGCCCACAGTAAATGCACACACCAAGATTTTCTGCCTGTTATTCATTTCATAAATATGAAAATTTGCAATCCCTGCAATACATTTAGTTTCATGTCCTTTGTCACTTTCCAACCTTAAATAACTAATTTCCTGATTTGTTCCAAGTTGGGCACTTTGGTCAGAAGTGGATTTGCCACTAGGTTGTGAAGTCCAGTGTGGATGACACAATTACACTCCACTGCCTCTTCTCCCAATATCCTGAATGCCTTTACTTACAGGAAATCAGATTCAAATAAATATCAAGGGTAGCATTCAAGGGGAAAAGTCACAAAATGATGGCTTGAAAGGATTTTTTAAGAGCAAGGCTTGGCTCAACCCCTTTATTTGGGAATATCAGTCTTCTTTGCCTAGAATAGTGAATAACCACCTTACCTGCATCTTAGAATCAGCTGGGAAAGACAGTACCAAGCAATGATCCGGGTCCTACTTCAAAGCAATTAAATTAATTCAGAATCTTTGGGATGGAGCTCAGGCATCAGTATTTTTAGCCAGTTCTCTAGGTATTTCCAATATACAGCCAGGGTAGGGAGCACTAGCCATAAGTATGGTTCGGGGGTTGACTGAAGACAAGAGAGCCTTCCTACTTTCCCCCCACCAGCTTGCTTTCTGGTGACGATCTGCCTCAGGCAGCAGGCACCAGAGTTGGAAATGACCAGGTCTGTCTCATAGGCATGCTTTATAGTAGGGCCAGTACTGAGCAACACACCAGAGGTTTATATTTTCTACCTTGCCCCAACAAAGCTTGATCTTGTTGACCTGAAATAGATTGCCAGCTGTTTCTCCAGCAAAGATGGGTTCATTCAGGATCAACAAAAAATTGCAATTTGGGGTCTGCAACCACGTAAGTACCCCCCCCCCCAACCCCCTTATGGCAAGAAAAGGAGAAAGCTCTTATAAAGGGGAAAAGGAAGCTGGGAGGACTATAGCAAAAAGTCCATGGCTTTTCATTGGCTGAGTCCTTGCCAGGGAAGAAGTCTTTCTTCTTCCTGTTGGGCTCTGCTATCATCACAGGGTGTAAGAGCTCCCCCTTTAGTCTCCTGATTGTATTTAATTGAAGTTTCTGTTTAGTAATTTTTTACAGTCTTAAATTTCAGGACACTGTACAAAGTTTACTGCTCTCTTTGCCTTCATTTCTCCCCAGTCGTGTGGATAAATTTACTGAGAGAACACAGTATATCTTAGTTAACAGGTTGAGGGCAGTGACAATAATCGCTGTAGCCTGTGTTCGTTGTGGCCACATTTTAGAAGTAATTGTGTTTAATGCTGCCCATGTTTTAATAATAGGCAGCCTATCATTATAAGCGAAGTTCATTGTTGCTTTAAAATGACTCCCGTGTGCAGGCTCTTGCTGCGGCCTACTTATTTAATCCTGGCAGACACTTACATGCCTGTATGGATCACTTATAGAAACCCCACATTGTTTCCTCTCCTGTGAGAAAGGCTTTAGAGCCCTTTTCCTAAACGTCGCATATGTTATCAGTGAGTTCACAGATAGGTCATCATCCCCTTTGACTTTAAAAGCTCTAAATGTAGTGATCTGTTTTTCATAATTCTTTGTGTTCGAGTGACTATACAGTAATCTGCCCATAACGGATGTTTAACAGGTGCATAAAATAAAAGCGTGCAAATGTCTTCTGCCTAATTTCCCCTTGTAGATGGGCAGTTTTTCTCCATTAGAAAAAGGCAAGTCTGGTTATAGAATGGCAAGACTATGTAACAGAGCCTTTTCTGCATTGTGTCATTTTCCAGAATTTAGGAGAAAGAAACAGTATAAATCTTCGAACATGAAAATTATATAAGCTTCAGCTTCTAAATAAGCCAAAGCATGAGAATGACAGAACCTTAAATGTAGCTGCCTTGGGAGTGCTGTATTTAAACGGCGGACAGAGATAGTTAACCTTGGCTTATATGCCAGATTCCTTGGGCTAATTCAACATCTTTCAGTGCCTATACTCATTTTGTTTTCCAACTCATGTACACTGGAGACATTAAAATTAGAAATCTAAATTGTAAATATGTTTAAATATGTCTGTTTCCTCTAAAAAATTTACTTTAAAATGTTTAACATTCAAATCCACGCACATGTTTTGGGATGTTCAGGATCATAAACAGAAGTACTAATAGAGATCAAGTGGTGATTTATTATCTTATTCAGAGTTTCACTTTAATATATTAAACTGAACATCTCAGCAAGTAAATATCAATTGCTTTATTCGCCACGCCCACTGCAATCTTACTCTATCTGTGTAACAAACATAATAGAAAATTGATTTTTCTCTTTTTTATGAAAAAAAGATCAATAAAGATTAAGTACAGGCTAAATAGATTGAATAACGGGATTTGACTCAGGACAAACATTAGCTACGGAGAAAAGGAATGTTATATAGAGAGTTGTGTAATATAATAATGGTATCCCCAAATCCCCCCATAGCATGGTATTAATGATATTATTCTTGCTTAAATTCCCAACTAGAAGAAAAAAAAACAGATGAAAAACAACTATATGGTTATGCAATATGGTTAATGGGGTTTTTTTCTGTGTGCCTATTTTATGGAAAGTTCTCTATTTTTCCGATAATAATCCTTTTAAACCAAATTCCTACAGAGAAATATATATATATATATTTCTTTGCATATCAAAAAACTGGTGGAAAGAGGACATGGTTTTAGAACTCTTACAGTTCTAAGAAAAAGTTTTATAATATAATCAATGGCTTTTCTTGTGCTTGGTTAAAAATAACACGGGGTAGTTTGTGTTTTAAAGAGATATCACACACACCCCATTTAAAAATTTTGTTTCACTGAGTTACACATATTTATTGAGCACCTACGGGACCAGGGATTGGAGACAGTGAAAATGCAAATATGGTCCTTCCTCCCATACATATATGTTCTATAGAGACAAACAATAGCAAGCAATCAAATTTATAAATGAGATAGTATCACATGGTGGTAGGAGTTATGACAAATAGAAGCATAGCATGATGGGCAGGAGATACTATTTTAGATAAGGTGGAGAGGAAAGTCCTTTTCAAGAAGGAGATATTTGGGCTGAAACTAGAATATTGAAAAGGAGCTGGCCAGGCAAAATTGCAAACAAGTTTGTTTTCAAACAGGGGAACAGCAAATGTAAGGGCCAGCAGGGAGCTGCCCGGCTCACCGCACAAATCATTGTTTATGATGTCTGTTTGAATTCCATTCAGAATTAGAAGAGAAATGCTGCTGTAATCATCAAAGCACGACTTACCGATGAGGTCAGTCAGTACATGTCCTGAGAACAGTGATGATTTGCATTTAATTGGCCACTTTAATTTTCATATCCTTTAATTCAGCAGACAATTTGCAATTTTCTGTCCAGCAAAATCTCCCTAACAAATGTAGTGTACAGATGAGAGGAAGCTTCTGATTTATCATTCAAGTCATTCAGGGCCCAAATCACAATCTTTTTTTTTTTCTCCCCAATAAAATAATATAACCAGTTCACTGCACTGGCTGAGGGCTTTTCAGGGCTCCATCCATCTTACAATTGCCCATTTCAACAAGATTTGGCTGTCCCCCATCTGTAATATGCATTTTGTCAGGAAAACAACGCCAATTCCACGTCAGACAACACAACCGTGACAGTCATGGAAGGGGACCATACCCCCAACAACTGCTGATAGGTCCTTTGTGCTGCTGTTAGAATTTTTCTTAAGAAAGATCATTTTCTAACATTAAAGCCAGAAACCGTAACTCATTAACAAGAATGAGAGACTCATTTGTTTTTAGTTAAAAATGAGATGAGAATGTGTTTCAAAGGAATGAAAGTCTAAAGTAAAAGGGGGAAAATGCAAATAACAAAGAAAACCTGTCTTCAGAAATTGTAGGCAAGCTGTCTCAGCAGGAAAAGGGAAGATACGAGAGAATAAAGAATTAAACGTTTTAATGCAGTTTCTGCCATTAAGTCATTACTGTTTGTACTAATTCAATGGTATTATGAATGCAGAGAACTATAGCGTATTTTCTCCATCATAGGTGTGTTGTGACACATAAATAATGAAAAGTAAAATGTTATTTAGCCACTTCCTAAAACATGGGAGCTTCTGCATTTACACCTCAATAATTCCGAATGCTTCAAAAGTAATTAAGGGATATCTATAAAGACATAGATTTATTATTATACTTTCAAGGGTGCATTCTCACTTAATGCAATGAATAACAAAGTTCTTCCATGCAGAGGTTATACAAGGGTCCAAAATTTAGGAGTATTTGTAATTAAGAGCATTGATTATGTGAAAAGTCTCAGAGTATTTATAAAAATTTAATCTTCTGAAATGCCTATATATTTCCTTTATAAGCTTTAAACAAATTTGGTTTTGCATTTAGATACATGTAACACCATACAAAAATAAACTCCTATGCCCATATTTCATAATTTTGAATCTCACCAATGTGAGAATGTCAATCACCACCCATGTATCGAGTGGCTGTATTTCCAGAACTAAAATTAGGACAAATAACAGAGTCATAAATATTGGAATTTTGAAGACCTTAAAAACAATTTTTAAGGAGAATAGGCCTAGCTATTAATCAAGACTATTCATCAACCCCCAGGACACATAATAGACACAAAGCAATATGGGGTGCTGACCCTCCATGCAGTCGAAAATTCAAGTATAATTTACAGTCGGCCCTTCGTATCGGAAGTTCCTCTGTATCCGAGGATTAAACCAACCATGAATTGTGTAGCACTGAGGTATTTATTATTGAAAAATATCTGCGTATGAGTGGGCCTGCACATTTCAAATCCCTGTGGTTCAAGGGTCAACTGTACTTTAGTTTTTAGGGATTTGACCTACACTTCCAAATTTTCAGCCGGATTGACATACCCTTTCATAAATTCATATTTTTCTATATCCTGGCCCCAGTCACTAACCTTCACCTTGAACTCCTTCACCTAGTGAATTCCTCCTCATTCTTTAAGTCCTGGCTTAAATAGCAACATATGTTAAAATTAGCTCAGCTATACTCCAATAAAAATTTTTTTAAAAGTAAAAAAAAAATAAAATTAGCTCATGTCTGCTGAATGGCTACTAAGTGTCCAATGGCTACTAACATTATCTCACTTATTATTTACAATAAATTTGTGATATTTCTCCAATAAGAAAATTCAATAAATTGTTTAATGCAAGTGCTCTCAAGCTATCTGTGGTAAAGAACCATTTTATTTTTATTTTCAGCCCACCATTAACCAAAAAATTTTAAAATATACAAGTAAATAAAAACATGAAATGAAAAATGCTATAAAAATACAAGCCCCAATTTATTTATTATTATACTGAACAGACATAAAATTTCTCTATCAACCTGCTGTAAAGTTTACAGATTCTATGTTTCTGTACTGTCTCAAAACTGACTGAGAACACACACTTCTTGGACCAGCTCTGATGCACGGACATCAGAGCAGCCCAGTTCAGCAACGTGTTCTCAAGTAGCAGGTCAAGATTCTTTTGACTCCAAGGTTTTGTTCTGAACTTGTAAGCCGTAAGACTTCCTTCCACACTTCAGTAATCTGGACAAAACTGCCAATAGGCCCCGGTGAGAAATGCTTTTCTCAGATACCATTTCACACTAAGTCTTGCCTCATTTCCTGTCCCCATGCTAACCTTTCTCTGTGTGAAGGACAGTGAGAACATTAATTAAGGAATTATTAAGGAAACCCAGCCACAAGGGTGTGGTCCTATGACTCAAAAGAACAAAACAGAGCACTGTCCTATAGCCAAGTTATTCAGTCTTAGATAAGCCGCAAACGAAGCATCAAGTTCTTCTGTCAGGGTGTCCTCTGGAGGGAGCTGTCCGCCCGCTGCTGTTTCAAGTATTCCCCATGACCTCAGTTACAGATTTCCTGTAAACAGTTGCCTGAAGGAGAACACCCACAGTTCTCTGAGACTAAGCAATAAGCTATAGCACTGGGAAGATTTTAAAAATGAAAATGTCTCCCAGAGACAACTAAATCGACAGAGGCCACGTACTCAGTTTACATTTCGAAACAGAACAAATGACTTAGACCAAAAACATCTACATTCAAGTCATTTATTTCCCTGTCTTCAGGATACTGTGAGGGATCTAGTTTCACAATTTCATCACTAAAAAGCCTATGGTGGTGTGTGATTCTTTTTCCCCCCAAAGTAAATGTGTGACCTGCCTCAAAGGTAAATACAAGTGTTCAAAATTGAGAAGAGAGAAAAGTGTAACATCGTTTACTGTTTGGTTTTTTCTAATCTCACTAACAGTTTAAAAAAAATCTTAAAGGGGCTTCCCTGGTGGCAGAGTGGTGAAGAATCCGCCTGCCAGTGCAGGGCACACGGGTTCGAGCCCTGGTCTGGGAAGATCCCGCATGCCGCGGAGCGACTAGGCCCGTGAGCCACAACTACTGAGCCTGCGCATCTGGAGCCTGTGCTCCGCAACGAGAGAGGCCGCGATAGTGAGAGGCCCGCGCACCGCGATGAAGAGTGGCCCCCGCTTGCCGCAACTAGAGAAAGCCCTCGCACAGAAACGAAGACCCAACACAGCCAAAAATAAATATAAATATAAATAAATAAAATTTTTTTTAAAAGACCTAAAAGAAGATATACATGGCGAATATCTAAAAAAAAAAAATCTTAAAGTCCTGCTTCAGTGAGTCATTTTAATTCAGAATTTAATACACACAAACTATTAACTTCAGAATCTAGTAACTTGCTATAAATATCAATTGCTTCCTTCCCTTGAAACAACCAAAACCTAAAATAAACACTGAAATATATTTCTGACACATTGAAAAACATGGTGGGGGATTTATTGTCATTTACACAACTGAATATTAATCACAGAAGAAAAGGTCGGTGGATAGATGCACGTTAATTTGATGTGGGTCACCTGACCTAATGATTAATCAGGCCCTGAGCACGTGTACTGACTACTGCACCCACCTTTACAATTCTGTCTCTGGGCACACAGATCTGTACTTCAAACAGAAGACCAGCACAGGGCAACAACCTCCCCAATCATGACATATTTGTAAACTGTGATGGAAGAAGAAGCTTTATTCTGAAGTCAGCTTCAAAAAGACTTTTGCTGGCAACAAATGATCTTGTTCGTGGTCTCTATAACTGGGTTACATTTAAAAATGTGGTACCATTTTTCACTTATAGAGACCACCAATATAATTTTAGCATGTTCTAGAATGTTCTTCATTGTTGTTATTTTAATTATGTACATGTTCCACTACCTGACATGGGGCTCTGGACATGCTACCCCAAAACATGGAACCTTGGCATATTGAAGATTTTAAAATGAAGGAGTTTGAGAAAACAGCAGAAGCAGGAAAGTCAATGTGACCTTCCTCACTACTTCTCCCCTGAAATGGGGTCATAAAAACCTCAGGTGAGAGGTGCCCTTCCTACTATCCCCGGAGGAAAGGAGGAGCATTCTTATCTCCAAAAACAGGAATCTGAGAAGAATCTGAACAAACAGGCCTTGCTAAATGTCTCCAGTTTTTTATATTTACCTTATACTCTTTAACCTATCATATTCCTCCACAACTGTTGCTGATGAAAATAATCAATGAACAGTCACTGATAAGAATAGAAAAGAGTTTTATTTGAGCAAACTGAGGACTAGCCTGGAAGCCTGCTTCCCAGATTACTCTGAGAAACTTCTCCGGAGAAGCAGGGTTTTCAGCACAGTTTTTTATCTGGTCAAAGAACGTTAAACATGTCAGGGTTATGTTTCTTCAAGCTTTCAAAAAAAAAAAAAAAAAAGGAACAGTCCAGCATGTACACAGCAAGTCAACATGGCCTTGACACCTGGGAAGGGAATCAAAGGAGTACCAGTATTGGCGTCTCAGGAAGAGAGACATTTAATCTTTATTTTTAATATGGACCATCTTTACTTTTGGTCATGTGTTCTTTCCTCTAATAATTAAAGCACATGTACAATGTATGTTTGATAGGCCACAAACAGGCTATGTTAGCTAGCATAAAATTCAAGTTAGCTCAGGTATAAGCCAGAATGACTTCCCCATACCTCAGTATGTGAAAATTTCTTTTATCGCTGTCCATTCTTCATCAAACCTAGCATAAACGCTCATGCCTAACTGCTTTTGTGGGTCTTCATCTCCTATGAAGTCTCCTATGTCACATAAAACGTAATTTTTTATGCTTTTCTCCTGTTAATCTGTCTTTGTCAGTTTAATTTTCAGATCCAGCCAGAGACTCTAAGAAGGTCGAAGAAATTTTTTTTCTTTCCCTACACCTGATTATGGCCAAGATATTGGTTTCAACTTCGGCTTTTCCTTTATTCTCTCCATTCTACTACCGTATGAGACAATAATTCCCTCTATCCATTATCAAGTCACCGCTCAGTGACCTGGGATGAATTTTCCAAATTGAGGATTATCCATTCTTTTCCTTTTTCTCTTCTGCTTCGTGTCCTTTCACGTTCTAGTAATTAACCAATACTTTCAAAGATCCAGTGGAAAGTGGGGGTGGGGGGGGGTAATGAAGTCAATTCTGCTGCTTATTAGGAATTCTCATAAAGTATAACAGAAACCAAGAGCTAAAATGAGATTTTTCTCTGCACTGCCTCCACATCATTAGCATGAAGAATCAAGAGCTAGCTGAACACTGATAAGTGAGCCAGTAGTTTAGAATTGTCCTGAGGCAATTTTCAATTTTCTGGTTCCTTTCTTTGTAAGTAATTCTCTTCTCTATAGATGCACTTAGTATTGCTCTCACATTTACCCCTCTTTCAGGAGAGTAGGTCTTCATCCTTGTGTAGCAAAGATTTGTAGTATTTCTTTTAAGATTTTTATCAAGACCTCAAAAAAACTTGCATCTACAACACATATTGTATTAGTTTGGATTTTTTAGTTGTAAGTAACAAAACAGCTTGAACTAGTTAAGGTGCAAAGGTTGATTTATTGGAAAGACGCTGAAGTATCTCCCAAAATGAAAATAACTAAAACAAACAGGATGGCTGCAGAGTCAATGGGAACTAAAAATGAAGATTCTCCTGTAGTATCTCTCTTTTTTTTTTTTGCTTTTTTTCTGGATGTTGGCCTTCTTCTTTCAGGCTTTCTCCCTGGAGAAAGGACATGGTTGCAGTGACTTTGGGGGGTCACACCCTTAAGGTTTCATGACCAGAGAGGACAGGGAACTTTCCCCATAAGATATAATTAGAAAATCTGGGGAGGGACAATGCTCTGGTTCAGGCTGGTTTAGCTTCTCATTCCCAGCCTTATTACTAATCAGATGTTATTGGGGCAGTTTCTTTTTATCCTTATTAGTTGTTTTTTAAAACAACTAATACGGATAAAATTTTTAAAAATATTTTTTAAATATTACTTTTTTTAAACTACAAAGCAATTTTATTTTATTTGTTTTCCTTCCAGTTTTATTGAGATATAATTGACATACAGCACTGTAGAAGTTTGAAGGGTATAGCATAAGGATTTGACTTACATACATCATAGAACAATTACCACAATAAGTTTAGGGAGCATCCAGCATCTCATATAGATATAAAAGAAAAGAAAAAAACATTTTTTTCCCTTGTGATGAGAACTCTTAGGTTTCACGCTCTTAACAACTTTCATATATAGCATACAGCAGTGTTAATTATATTTATCATGTTGAACATTACATCCCAAGTGCTGATTTATTTTATAACTGTAATTTTTTATCTTTTGACAGCCTTCCTCAAATTACCCCTGCCCCCTGTGGTAACGACAAATCTGATCTTTTTTTTCTATGAGTTAGTTGGTTTGGTTTTTTTTGAAGTATAATTGACCTACAATGCTATGTTAGTTCCTGTAATAAAACGTAGTGATTTGGTATTTCTATACATTTTAAAATGAGCATCATGATTAAGTCTAGTTACGATATGTCACCATACAAAAACATTGCATAGTTATTGATTATATTCCCCACACTGTACATTTCATAACTGTGACTCATTATTTGGCACCTAGAATTTTGTACCTCTTAATCTCCCTGGCCTATTTCTCTCCTCTCGTCTCCCTAACCCCCTCCCCTCTGACAACCACCTGTTTATTCTCTGTATCTATGAATCTGTTTTTGTTTAGCTGTTTGTTCATTTGGGTTTTTTAAAATTCCACACATACAGTATTTGTCTTTTTCTGTTCAACTTATTTCACTTAGCATAATATCCTCTAGGTCCATCCATATTGTCACAAATGGCAAGATTTCATTCTTTTCTACGGCTGAGTAATATTCCATTGTGTATGATTATGTGTATATATATATATATCTTATCTTTTTTATCCAGTCACCTATTGATGGGCACATGGGTTGCTTCCATATCTTGCCTATTGTAAATAATGCATCAAAGAATATTGGGGTGCATGTATCTTTTCTAATTAGTGTTTTTATTTTCTTCAGATAAATCCCCAGGAGTGAAATTAGTGGATCATTTGGTAGTTCTCTTTTTAATTTTTTGAGGAATCTCCTTACTGTTTTCCACAGTGGCTGCACCAATTTACATTCTCACCAACAGAGCATGAGGTTTCCCTTTTCTACACATCCTCGGCAACACTTGTGTTTTGTTGTTTTTTTGATAAAAGCCATTCTGACAGGTGTGAGGTGGTTTTCTCACCATGGCTTTGATTTGAATTTCCCTGATGATTAGTGATGTTGAGCATTTTTTCATATGCCTGTTGGCCATCTGTATGTCTTCTTTGGAAAAATGTCTATTCGGATCTTCTGGCCATTAAAAAAATTTTTTTTTGATGTTGAATTGTATGAGTTCTTTATATGTTTTGGATATTAACCCCTTATTAGATATATTGTTTGCAAATATCTTTTCCCATTCAGTAGGTTGGTTTTTCATTTAGTTGCTAGTTTCTGTCACTGTGCAAAAGCTTTTAGTTTGATGTAGTCCATTTGTTTATTTTTGCTTTTGTTGCCCTTGCCTGAAGAGAGTATCCAAAAAAAATATTACTAAGACAAATGAGAGTACTGCCCTATGTTTTCTTCTAGAAGTTTTATGGTTTCAGGTCTTATGTTTAAGCTTTTAATCCATTTTGCATTTATTTTTGTGCATGGTGTGAGAGAGTAGTCCAGTTTGATTCTTTTGCATGCAGCTGTCCAGTTTCCCCAACACCATTTATTGAAGAAGCTGTCTTTTCCCCATTGTTTATTCTTGACTCCTTTGTCATAGATTAATTGCCCATGTAAGTATGGGTTCATTTCTGGGCTCTCTATTCTGTTCCACTGATTTATGTGTCTGTTTTTGTGCCAATACCATACTGTTTTGATTATTGTAGCTTTGTAGTATAGCATGAAATCAGGGAGCATGATATCTCCAGGTTTGTTCTTTCTCAAGATTATTTTGGCTATTTGGGGTCTTTTGTATTTCCATACACATTTTAGAATTATTTGTTCTAGTTCTGTGAAAAATGTCATTGGTATTTTGATAGGGATTGCATTGAATCTGTAGACTGCCTTGGAAAGTATGGCCATTTAAACAATATTAATTCTTCCAAACCATGGACACGGTATATATTTCCATCTGTTTGTGTCATCTTCAATTTCTTTCATCAGTGTCTTATAGTTTTCCAAGTACAGTTCCTTTACCCACTTAGTTAGATTTCTTCCTAGGTATTTTTTTTTTTTGGATGGAATTATAAATGGGATAGTTTTCTTAATTTCTCTGATAGTTCATTGTTAGTGTGTAGAAATACAACATATATCTGTATTTTAATTTTATATCCTGCAAATTTACTGAATTCATTGATGAGCTCTAGTAGTTTTTTGGTTGCATCTTGAGAATTCTATGTATCATACCACGTCATCTGCAAACAGAGACAGTTTTACTTCTTTCTTTCCAATTTGGATCCCTTTTATTTGTTTTTCTTATCTGATTGCTGTGGCAAGGACTTCCAATACTATGTTGAATAAAAGTGGCGAGAGGGAGCATCCTTGCCTTGTTCCTGACATTAGAGGAAATGTTTTCAGCTTTTCACTGTTGAGTATGATATTAGCAGTGGGCTTGTTATATATGGCCTTCATTATACTGAGTTATGTTCCCTCTATACCCACTTTGTTGAGAGTTTTTATCATAAATGGATGTTGAATGTTGTCAAAAGCTTTTTTTGCATCTAGTGAGATGATCATATGATTTTCATTCTTCAGTTTGTTAATATGGTATATCACATTGATCAATTTATGGGTATTGAACCACACTTGCATCCCGGGGATAAATCCCATGTGATCATGGTGTATGGTCCTATTAAAGTATTGTTGAATTCGGTTTGATAATATTTTGTTGAGGATTTTTGTATCTATGTTCATCAGTGATATTGGCCTGTAATTTTCTTTTTTTGTGATATCTTTGTCTGGTTTTGTTGTCAGGGTGATGTTGGCATTGTAGAATAAATTCAGAAGAATTCCTTCCTCTGCAATTTTTTGGTATAGTTTGAGAAGGATAGGTGTTAACTCTTCCCAAAATATTTGGTAGAATTTACATGTGAAGCCATCTGGCCCTGGACTTTTGTTTTTTGGGAATTCTTTTATTAATGACTCGATTTCATTACTGGTAATTGGTCTATTCATATTTTCTTTTTCTTCCTGGATCAGGCTTAGGAGATGGAACATTTCTAGGAATTTGTCTGTTTCTTCTAGGTTGTCCATTTTATTGGTGTACAATTGTTCATAGTAATCTCTTACGATCCTTTGTATTTCTATGTGTTGCTTGTAACTACCCCTTTTTCATTTCTGATTTATTGATTTGGGCCCTCTCTTTCTTTTTCTTGATGAGTCTGACTAAGGGTTTATCAATTTTATTTATCTTTTAAAAGATCCAGCTCTTAGTTTCATTAATCATTTCTAGTGCTTTTTATCTCTATTTTATTTATTTCTGCTCTGGTCATTAAGATTTCTTTCCTTGTACTGACTATGGGTTTTGTTTTATCTTCTTCTAGTTTCTTTAAGTGTAAATTTAGGTTGTTTATTTGAGATTGTCCTTATCTCTTGAGGTAGGCTTGGATTGCTATAAATTTCCCTCTTAGAAATGCTTTTATTGCATCCCATAGATTTTATTTTATTAAAAAAAATTTTAATACCTTTATTGGAGTATAATTGCTTTACAATGTTGTGTTAGTTTCTGTTTCACAACAAAGTGAACCAGCTATAAGTATACATATATCCCCATATCCCCTCGCTCTTGAGCTTCCCTCCCATCCTCCCTATCCCACCCCTCTAGGTCGTCAAAAGCATCAAGTTGATCTCCCTGTGCTACGCAGCAGCTTCCCACTAGATATCCACTTTACATTTGGTAGTGTATATATGTCAATGCTATTCTCTCACTTCGTCCCAGCTGCCTCTTCCCCACCATGTCCTCAAGTCCATTCTCTGCGTCTGCATCTTTATTCCTGCTATGCCACTAGGTTCAGCAGCACCGTATTTTTAGATTCCATATATGTGCATTGGCATACGGTATTTGGTTTTCTCTTTCTGACTTACTTCACTCTGTATGACAGACTCTAGGTCCATCCACCTCACTACAAATAACTCAATTATTTTTCCTTTTTATGGCTGGGTAATATTCCATTGTATATATGTGCCACATTTTCTTTACCCATTCATCTGTCATTGGACATTTAGGTTGCTTCCATGTCCTGGCAATTGTAAATAGTGCTGCAATGAATATTGTGGTACATGTATCTCTTTGAATTATGGTTTTCTCAGGATATATGCCCAGTAGTGGGATTGCTGGGTCATATGGTAGTTCTATTCTTAGATTTTTAAGGAACCTCCGTACTGATCTCCATAGTGGCTGTTTCAATTTACATTCCCACCAATAGTGCAAGAGGGTTCCCTTTTCTCCACACCCTCTCCAGCATTTATTGTTTGTATATTTTTGATGATGGCCATTCTGACCAGTGTGAGGTGATACCTCATTGTAGTTCTGATTTGCGTTTCTCAACTGATTAGTGATGTTGAGCATCCTTCCATGTGTTTGTTGGCAATCTGTATATCTTCTTTAGAGAAATGTCTATTTAGGTCTTCTGCCCATTTTTGGATTGGGTTGTTTGATTTTTGATATAGAGCTGCATGAGCTGCTTGTAAATTTTGGAGATTAATCCTTTGTCAGTTGCTTCATTTGCAAATATTTTCTCTAATTCTGAGGATTGTCTTTTCCTCTTGTTTGTAGTTTCCTTTGCTTTGCAAAAGCTTTTAAGTTTCATTAGGTCCCATTTGTTTATTTTTGTTTTTATTTCCATTTCTCTAGGAGGTGGGTCAAAGAGGATCTTGCTGTGATTTATGTCATAGAGTGTTTCTACTATGTTTTCCTCTAAAAGTTTTATAGTGTCTGGACTTCCATTTAGGTCTTTAATCCATTTTGAGTTTATTTTTGTGTATGGTGTTAGGAAGTGTTCCAATTTCATTCTTTTACCTGTAGCTGTCCAGTTTTCCCAGCACCACTTATTGAAGAGGCCGTCTTTTCTCCACTGTATATTCTTGCCTCCTTTATCAAAGATAAGGTGACCATATGTGTGTGGGTTTATCTCTGGGCTTTCTATCCTGTTCCGTTGATCTATAGATCTGTTTTTGTGCCAGTACCATACTCTCTTGATTACTGTAGCTTTGTAATATAGTCTGAAGTCCAGGAGCCCGATTCCTCCAGCTCCGTTTTTCTTTCTCAAGATTGCTTTGGTTATTCGGGGTCTTTTGTGTTTCCATACAAATTGTGAAATTTTTTGTTCTAGTTCTGGGAAAAATGCCAGTGGTAATTTGATAGGGATTGCATTGGGTCTGCAGATTGCTTTGGGTAGTATAGTCATTTTCACAATGTTGATTCTTCCAATCCAAGAACGTGATATATCTCTCCATCTGTTTGTATCACATTTAATTCTTTCATCAGTGTGTTATAGTTTTCTGCATACAGGTCTTTTGCCTCCTTAGGTAGGTTTATTCCTAGGTATTTGATTCTATTTGTTGCAGTGGTGAATGGGAGTGTTTCCTTAATTTCTCTTTCTTATTTTTCATCATTAGTGTATAGGAATGTAAGAGACTGATGTGCATTAATTTTGTATCCTGCTACTTTACCAAATTCATTGATTAGCTCTGGTAGTTTTCTGGTAGCATCTTTCAGATTCTCTATGTATAGTATCATGTTATCTGCAAACAGTGACATCTTTACTTCTTTTCCAGTTTGGATTCCTTTTATTTCTTTTTCTTCTTTGATTGCTGTGGCTAAAACTTCCAAAACTATGTTGAATAATAGTGGTGAGAGTGAGCACCCTTGTCTTTTCCTGATGTTAGATGAAATGGTTTCAGTTTTTCACCATTTCGAACGATGTTGGCTGTGGGTTTGTCATATATGGCCTTTATTATGTTGAGGTAAGTTCTCTCTATGCCTACGTTCTGGAGAGTTTTTATCATAAATTGGTGTTGAATTTTGTCAAAAGTTTTTTCTGCATCTACTGAGATGATCATATGGTTTTTATCCTTCAATTTCTTAATACAGTGTATCACATTGATTGACTTGCGTATATTGAAGAATCTTTGCATTCCTGGGATAAACCCCACTTGTTCATGGTGTATGATCCTTTTAATGTGATTTTGGATTCTGTTTGCTAGTATTTTGTTGAGGATTTTTACATCTATGTTCATTAGTGATATTGGCCTGTAGTTTTCTTTTTTTGTGACATTTTTGTCTGGTTTTGGTATCAGGGTGATGGTGGCCTCGTAGAATGAGTTTGGGAGTGTTCCTCCCTCTGCTATATTTTGGAAGAGTTTGAGAAGGATAGGTGTTAGCTCTTCTCTAAATGTTTGATAGAATTTGCCTGTGAAGCTGACTGGTCCTGGGCTTTTGTTTGTTGGAAGATTTTTAATCACAATTTCAATTTCAGTGCTTTTGATCACTCTGTTTATATTTTCTATTTCTTCCTGTTTCAATCTCAGAGAGTTGTGCTTTTCTAAGAATTTTTCCATTTCTTCCAGGTTGTCCACTTTATTGGCATATAGTTGCTTGTAGTAGTCTCTAATGATCCTTTGTGTTTCTGCAGTGTCAGTTGTTACTTCTCCTTTTTCATTTCTAATTCTGTTAATTTGAGTCTTCTCCCTTTTTTTCCTAAGGAGTCTGGCTAATGGTTTATCAATATTGTTTATGTTCTCAAAGAACAAGCTTTTAGTTTTATTGATCTTTGCTATTGTTTCCTTCATTTCTTTTTCATTTATTTCTAATCTGATCTTTATGATTTCTTTCCTTCTCCTGACTTTGGTCTTCTTTCTCTAATTGCTTTAGGTGTAGGGTTAAGTTGTTTATTTGAGATTTTTCTTCTTTCTTGTGGTAGGATTCTATTGCTATAAACATCCCTCTTAGAACTGCTTTTACTGCATCCCATAGGTTTGGGGTTGTCGTTTTTTCATTATCATTTGTATCTAGGTGTTTTTTGATTTCCTCTTTGATTCTTCAGTGATCTCTTGGTTGTTTAGTAGCATATTGTTTAGCCTCCTTGTGTTTGTATTTTTCCAGTTTTTTTCCTGAAATTGATATCTAGTTTCATAGCATTGTGGTCACAAAAGATGCTTTATACGATTTCAATTTTCTTAAATTTACTGAGGCTTGATTTGTGACCCTAGATGATGTGATCTATCCTGGAGAATGTGCCATGAGCAATTGAGAAGAAAGTGTATTCTGTTGTTTTCAGATGGAATGTCCTACAAATATCAATTATGTCCACCTGGTCTAATGTGTTATTTAAAGCTTGTGTTTCCTTATTTATTTTCTGTTTGGATGATCTCTCCATTGGTGTAAGTGGGGTGTTAAAGTCACCCACTATTATTGTGTTACTGTTGATTTCCCCGTTTATGGCTGTTAGCATTTGCCTTATGTATTGAGGTGCTCCTATGTTGGGTGCATAGATATTTACAATTGTTACATCTTCTTCTTGGATTGATCCCTTGATCATTGTATAGTGTCCTTCCTTGTCTCTTATAATAGTCTTTATTTTAAAGTCTGTTTTGTCTCATATGAGAATTGCTACTCCAACTTTCTTTTGATTTCCAATTGCATAGAATATCTTTTTCCATCCCCTCACTTCCAGTCATTATGTGTCCCTAGGTCTGAAGTGGGTCTCTTGTATACAGCATGTACAGGTCTTGTTTTTCTATCCATTCAGCCAGTCTGTGTCTTTTGGTTGGGGCATTTAATCCATTTACATTTAAGGTAATTATTATTATTTTTATTTATTTATGGCTGTGTCGGGTCTCCGTTTCTGTGCGAGGGCTTTCTCTAGTTGCGGCAAGTGGGGGCCACTCTTCATCGCGGTGCGCGGGCCTCTCACCATCGCGGCCTCTCTTGTTGCGGAGCACGGGCTCCAGACGCGCAGGCTCAGTAGTTGTGGCTCACGGGCCCAGTCGCTCCGTGGCACGTGGGATCCTCCCAGACCAGGGCTCGAACCCGTGTCCCCCGCACCGGCAGGCAGACTCTCAACCACTGCGCCACCAGGGAAGCCCTAATTTTTGATAGTTTGATTAATATGTGTCTTGGCCTGTTTCTCTTTGGGTTTATCCTGTATGGGACTCTCTGTGCTTCCTGGACTTGATTGACTATTTCCTTCACCATGTTAGGGAAGTTTTCGACTATAATCTCTTCAAATATTTTGTCAGATCCTTTCTTTTTTTCTTCCTCTTCTGGGATGCCTATGATTCGAATGTTGGTGCATCTAATGTTGTCCCAGATGTCCCTGAGACTGTCCTCCATTCCTTTCATTCTTTTTTCTTTATTCTGCTCCCTGGCAGTTATTTCCACCATTTTATCCTCACTTATCCATTCTTCTGTCTCAGTTATTCTGCTATTGATGCCTTCTAGAGTATTTTTAGTTTCAGTTATTGTGTTGTTCATCACTGTTTGTTTGCTCTTTAGTTCTTCTAGATCTTTGTTAAATGTTTCTTGTATTTTCTCCATTCTGTTTCCGAGATTTTGGATCATCTTTACTATCATTACTCTGAATTCTTTTTCAGGTAGCTTGCCTATTTCATCTTCATTTTTTTGGTCTTGTAGGTTTTTACCTTGCTCCTTCATCTGTAACATATTTTTTTGTCATTTCATATTTTATTCTTTTGATGGGTTGTGCTGTATCCCTGTCTTACTAGTTGTTTGGCCTGAGGCGTCCAGCACTGGAGTTTGCAGACAGTTGGATAGAGCTGGGTCTTGGTGCTGAGTTTAGGACCTCTGGGAAGCATCACTCCAATTAATACTCCCTGTGGTGTGAGGTTCTCTGTTAGTCCAGTGGTTTAGACTCAGAGCTCCCACCACAGGAGCTCGGGCCTGACCTCCAGCCTGGGAACCAAGATCCCGCAAGCTGCATGGTGCAACAACAACAAAAAAAAGAGAAAGAGAAAAAGGAGCAGTACAATATCAAAGAATAAAAAAACAAAATAAAATTAGAAAGATAAAAAATATATTAGGAAAAATAAAAATATAATTGAAACAACTGCAACAAGGTAAAATAAAACCACAACAGAAAAAAGAAAAAAAAGGGGGAGAGGTGGGGGGGGGGAACAAGCCAAAAGGAGAGAACAATAACAAAGTATAAAGAATAAAATAAAATTAGAAAAATAAAAGATTTATTAGGAAAAATAAAAATATAAATGAATCAACAACAATGAATCAAGAAGGTAAAACAGAATCCCAATCTAAAAGAGGAAAAAAGAAAAAAAAAAAGCCTTGGTTATGGGGCCGGAGTTTAGGGGGAGTTGGAACTTAGTCAGGGGCAGGCTTTAGGGTGTTGCAGGACCTAGGTGGGTGGGGGGGGTGACATTAGAGCGTGGGGCAGGGCCTCGGCTCAGGACCCACACAGCCAGAAAAGGCCTTGGGGTCAGGGCCTAGGCAGGGCGACGTTAAAGTGTGGAGTTGGGCCTCTGCTTAGGACCTGCCCAGGAGGGGAGAGGCAACACATCCAAAGATGGGCTTCTGGAGTGTGGAGTTCTGGAGTTTGGAGGTAAAGCCCTGGGTGAGGGTGTGTGGGTGGGGTTTAGGCCCAGCGCATTGGAGGGGGTCTCCGAGTGCAGAGGTAGGGCCCTGGGTGGTGGTGTAGGGGTGGGGCTTGGGCTCTGCGTGGCAGGAGGGAGGCTCCGAGGGCAGAGGATTAGGCCCGGGAGCCCAACTGGCTCCCTGATGCCTAAGTGGACAGGGAAAATGCTGGCCGCGTTCCCTTCTGTTCCTCTGCACCCCTTCCCCACCATCTCCCCCAGGGTCTCCCCCATCCCTGCTGGACCCCTAACCGTGGGTAGGTTCTGCTGGGTGTAGGAATTCCTCCCCTCCCCCAGCCAACCCTCAGGGGTGCCGGTCCTGGAGGTTCGGCCTTTACTTTTGCTCTCCCTTCCCTCCCTCCCACTCCCTCAGGACACACACAGCTGGAGCGGGCCTCAGTGGGCAGAGGATCAGGCTCAGGATTTCAGCAGGCTCCTGGGGACCCAAGAGGTCAGGGAAAAACCTGGCCACGCTCCCTTTTGATCCTCTGTCCTCCCAGTGGTCCCCCAATTCCCCCTTCAGTCGTGAGATCCCTTCCCCTTCGCCAGCCGCTGAGAGGGTGTGCAGAAAAGGGAACCCTCTTGCCCTATTGGTGGGAATGTAAATTGATACAGCCACTATGGAGAACAGTATGGAGGTTCCTTAAAAAACTAAAAATAGAATTACCATATGACCCAGCAATCCCACTCCTGGGCATATACCCTCAGAAAACCTTAATTCAAAAAGAGACATGTACCACAATGTTCATTGCAGCACTATTTATAATAGCCAGGACATGGAAGCAACCTAAATGTCCATCAACAGATGAATGGATAAAGAAGATGTGGCATATATATACAATGGAATATTACTCAGCCATAAAAAGAAACAAAATTGAGTTATTTGTAGTGAGGTGGATGGACATAGAGTCTGTCATACAGAGTGAAGTAAGTCAGAAAGAGAAAAACAAATACCATATGCTAACACATATATATGGAATCTTAAAAAAAAAATTGGTTCTGATGAACCTAGGGGCAGGACAGGAATAAAGACGGAGACGTAGAGAATTGACTTGAAGACACGGGGAGGTGGAAGGTTAAGGTGGGACAAAGTGAGAGGGTAGCATTGACATATATACACTACCAAATGTAAAATAGATAGCTAGTGGGAAGCAGCTGCATAGCACAGGGAGATCAGCTCGGTACTTTGTGACCCCCTAGAGGGGTGGGATACGGAGGGTGGGAGAGAGTCACAAGAGGGAGGGCATATGGAGATATATGTATGCATATAGCTGATTCACTTTTTTATAAAGCAGAAACTAACACACCATTGTAAAGCAATTATACTCCAATAAAGATGTTTAAAAAACCCCCAGAAACCAAAGCAGTGTGCCAATTGAAGAATAAAGCAAGGAAAGAGAAGAAACCAATAAAAATGTTTTAAAAAATAATAATAATAAAATAAAATAAAAAGGGAAAAAACATAGGACAACAGAAAAGCAAAGTAGAAATGGAAATATAGTAAAAAAAAAAAAAAAAAGAAGAGAAAAGAAAAATATATTATTGAAAAAGAGGAATAAAATATAAGGGAAAAGAACACAGAACAACAGAAAAGTAAAGTAAAAGTAAAAATGTATAAAAAATAAAATAAAAAATAAAAATATGTTATAAAACATGGAGATCCCAAAATACTAAATAAAGAAAAAAGACTAAAACGACAACAAACAAACAAAAGAAAAAAAGAAAGAAAAACGAACAAACAAAAGCTCGAACCAACAACAGAATGAATCAAAACATAATAAAATTAATTATAATAATTATGTTTCCCTGGGGTCTCTGCTGTGAGTGTCCTTGCACACGCTGTGAGCCACAGCCCACCTCCGCCTCCCCAAGAGGCTCTCCTCTGCCTCTGGGCTGGTCTCTAGACCTGCTGTGGGCCCTGTGGGGACCACTCAGACTCTGATCTGGCCCAATTCCTGCATGTGCTGCCCCCAAAGTCCACAGCTGCCAGAGCTAGACCTTTTTCATTTGTGGGAACGCTGATTGTCTACTCCGATATTCTGTAGATGCAGGGTCTACCTAGCTGATCGCGGGGATTTAATCTGCAGCTTGTACAGCTGATGGAAAGATTTTCAATCTTCTTCCTTGATCACCTCGTCTCTGGGGTTCAGCTTTGGTTGTATCCCCACCTCTGCATGTGGTCCACCCACAGAAGCCTGGTTCTGAGGCTGCCTTGCAGGTCTTGGGTCGCCCCTGTGAGGACCGGGCACAGAGGTGGTATGACTGCTTGGTTCGCGGGAGTCCCGGTGGTGCCAAATGCAGGGAAGCTGGCGGTCATGGGCACGAGAGATATGGCCCTAGTGAGGGCCTTTTCTGAGGGGGCTTCTTTTATTGTCGTCAGCACGCGCCAGCGTGTGAGGAGAGAGAGGCTACAAGAGTGGCTCCTCTCCCTGCGTGTGACTCAGCAGTAGCGCCCTGCTCACATGGCAATCCAGTCTCCCTCCACAGGCATTCCCAGCTGCAGATTTCCTCCCTCCTGTCCCCCCAGCCCATCTCCCTACACCCAACAGCAGCCCCCGCTCTGGGCCTCTTCTTCAAGCCCCATGCACTAGCTCCCAGCCCTCTTGCACACCTGAGAACACACGTCCCAGTCCAGGGCACGTAGGGCCAAGGTACGGACCATCTGTGTATTTCCCACTCTGTCCCATCTGCCACAGATCGGCTGCTTCACCCTCTTCCAGTGGCCTCAAATGCTTCCCTTCTGTCCTAATGGATTTCCCTGTGGAGAGGGCGTTTCCCCAAATTAGGGAATCTCTCCTCTGCTTCAGCTCCCCCTCCCACAGTGTGCAGGTCCTGTCCGGCTTCCTCTCCTCCTCCTCCTCCCTTCTTTTTATTCCGTCCTACCCAGTTTTCTCCCTTATTTCTTTCCGTCCTACCCAGTTATGCAGGGATCTTTATAGTCCTTTCTGGTGTCCAAGGTCTTCTGCTAGTTTTCAGCCAGTGTTCTGTGAGAATTGTTGCATCTATAGATGTATACCTGATGCATCCGTGGAGAGAAATGAACTCCACATCCACCTACTCCTCCACCATCTTGAATCTCCGTCTCCCATAGATTTTAGCTTGTGTGTTTTCATTTTCATTTGTCTCCTGGTATTTCTTGATTTCTTCAGTGATCCATTGGTTGTTTAGTAGCGTATGGTTTAGCTTCCATGTGTTTGGGTTTTTTGCAGTTTTTTTTCTTATAGCTGATTTCTAGTGTTATAGCATTGTGGTAGGAAAAGATGCTTGGTAGGATTTCAAATTTTTAAAAAATTTACTGAGACTTGTTTTGTGGCCTACCATGTGAGCTATCCTGGAGAATGTTCCATGTGCACTTGAAAAGAATGTGTATTCTGCTGCTTTTAGATGGAATGTCATATATATATATATGACATACATACATATATATGAATATATTCCTTTTTGGTCTAATGTGTCATTTAAGTCCAGTGTTTCCTTATTGATTTTCTGTCATTCTGCCTGGATGATCTGTCCATTGATGTAAGTGGGCTGTTAAACTCCTCTACTATTATTGTGTTATTGCTTTTGATCTCAATTTATCAGTTTTATTCCCTTTTCTATCACAAATTAAATAATGACAATTTTAACTGTGGCAAAAATTTCAGTAATATATTAGATCTAACTTATTGGAACGTTTACTGTGTGCCAAGCTCTATGATAAGTGACATGTATAGAACCACTTTTAATCCTCAAAGACTATGAGATGGGCCTTAGAGAGAAACTGGAAAGCAACCAGTTTCCACTGATAATTGATAGTCCAACAATGGCTTTACTACTGAAACCTCAACTAATTATTGTTGAAGTCTCAGAGCTGAACCAATGATCACATGATTTTTTTTATATAGACAGTGCCAGGTTTTTAGCTTTTGTTTCATTATGCATGAGGTAAAGACTTCGGGCTATTCATAAAGTTCCATCTCTCTTCTTTGTGGACTCACATGCAGCTAGACTACATTTCTAAGCATTCTTGTAAAGTGTAGCTAAGTGATTAAGTTTTAATACATGGTAAGGGATAGGTGCATCTTCTAGACCCTACCCACAAGCCTCCCCCATGTGCATGCTGCTCCAAGCTCTTTCCTCTTCCACTGGCTGGATGGACACAGTGACAAGGCATAGAAGAAGGTGGACCAGAGAAGGACAGAACCCAGAGGAGAGTTACTCTGGCTACTTGAGTAGCTGCCCTGGACTGTAACATGAGATTTCAAAATCTATTTGGTACTACAGGCTACTCTACCCTAACTAATTGAACACATTAGAGATTTTACTTTGTATTTTATAATTGATTTTATAAACATATGCAGTTTTTTTTCTTGTCACTAACAATAAATAAGTAATAATACATACTTAATTAATTAAAAGAAATAGGATCATGTCTGGCTGACTGATTTAGATCAGTTGTGCTCCACAAGCAGGGAAAAAATCTTTTCAACAGACTTCTCTGTAATTCAGCCAGCTATGCATTTAGAGAAATTCTCTGCTCTAGAAATGAAGACATGTCTTTATGAAGCCAACCATCTTTTCATAAGCCTCAATTCTTACCATTAAAATATTTGTTTTGAGGAGGAGCTGAGTCATATTTTAAATTTCTTCTCAAGAGCAGTATTATTAGCCCCCATTCCACAAATGAGGACACTGTATTCGCTTTCTGTTTGTGCTGTAAAAAAAATTGCCACACACTTAGTGGCTTAAAACAGCAAAAATTTATGATGTTACAGTTCTATAGGTCATACCTCTGACGGGTTTCATCGGGCTATATCAAGGTGTCTCCAGGCTGGCATTCCTTACTAAAGGCTCCAGGAGAGAATCCATTTCCTTTCCTTTTCCACCTTCTAGAGACTGCTCACATTCCTTGTCTTGTCAATCTCTTCCTCCATTTTCAAAGCCAGTAATAGCAGCTTTGAAGTCTTTCTTATACAGCGTCATCCTGATGTCCTTTCCTGCCTCCCCCTTCCACTTTTAAGAAACCTTGCAATTACATTGGGCCCACATTGATAATCCTGGACAATCTCCCTATTTTAAGGTCAACTGATTAGCAAATTTAATTCCATTTGCAAACTTAGTTCCCCTTTGCCATGTAACCTAACATATTTACAGGTTGCAAGGATTTGAACTTGGACATCTTTGAGGGGCCACTACTCTGCCTACCACAGAAACTGAGGCTTACAAATGTCAAGTTGGCACTACCCGTGTTTAGATTCATTCCATAACTATATTTGTATCTTTGCTACCTATCCTTTAGCTCTTCATTGCTGATTAAATTAAGTTCATTCTTCTATCTCTTTTCACTAAATCTTTTGGTTTTGGTGAAGAATGCTTTGTTTTAAAAGAATTTGAATTTTTATTAAAGTCTTCCTATGTGGCTAACCCACCTTTGTGACACAGATCTGATTAGTACACAGTTACTGTGAACCACATTTCTCTAGGTTTTCAGAACTTTTGAACTTTTATTTATTTATTTGTTTGTTTGTTTAATTTTTTGGCTGCACAGCATAAGGGATCCTAGTTCCCCCACCAGGGATCAAACCCATGCCCCCTGCAATGGAAGCCCACAGCCCTAATCACTGGACCACCAGGGAATTCCCATAACTTTTGACATTTTAAACACCTCTTTCCTGAAGTAAAATGAAAGTCTCCATTCCTAATGGGGACACTTTCTCCCCAGTGGCAGAAATAGAAAATATGTGCCTATGTCCACTCTCGGCCCCAGGTCCAATCTCTGCTCTTGTTTGTCATGCATTGTTTGCACAAGAAGCTGGCCCCTGTGGACTATAAATCCCTGGCTTGCTTACATTTGGCTTCTAAATGTGTTCAACCAATGGGAGGTAAGGGTGGAAAGAGAGAGAGCGTAGAGTACTTTTTCCCCTGCACCTTCCCTACTTTGGCGCTATATTTACATAGGGCTGATTCCACATTCCTCTTTAACCATAGCTTTCACTGGGAGGCCCCTGGTCCATATTTCCTCCTCTTTTCTCTTTGGTACTAAGGGTAATGGTCTCCAGCTGATGTTGGTCTCTGGACCATCACCGTCCCTTGTTTGTTTCCTTCATTTGCCCATAGGTACTTCTATGAGAAGTTTTTCAACAAATCTCTCCGTTGGAAATGAATTCTGTTTTCTGCTGGAACTCTGACACAGTATCCCCAGGCAAATGTTTTTAAAGGGCATTTTTATCTTTTGTTAATGGTAAAACAAATAGATCTGTTCAATGGAGCTGAAAGTTCTACTCTGATGATACACAAAAATAGCCATGAAGAAAGGAAAGGAGGTAGCCAGTGGGGTTTTCTGCACTCTCCCTCTTTATGCGTTTTGGCTCTCACCCTCATAGTATATAGTTTCCTCATAGAGATCAGAACCACCCATTCATTTACTATTCAATATTTATTTGGAATAAAACAGTGGTTTTATTATACTGGTGTGCGAAACAGACAATGTTGGATCTTATAGCTGAGTAGGAGGAGGTGGAGGGAAACAGTCCTCAAATAATCAAACAAATGTACAACTACAAACTGTCTTACCTGTTTTAAAAGAAAAATAGAGGACACTTTGAGCATGGAAGTAGGGGTGCTACTGACCTTGGAAGGGGCCAGTGGAAGCTTCCTCATAAAGTGATGTATGTGCCAAGGTTTGAAGGAAGGGAATGGTAACTCAGAGCAGAAGTGGGAATAGGTAAAGCATGTAGTGTGGTTGTAGGAAAGTCTCAAGCAAAGCACAAAATGTACAAAGGCCTAGAGGAGACATAGAACTTAACAGTTTTGAGAAATCTAGAAACCATTGCAACTGGATTGTAGAGAGCAAGGAGAATGGTAAAAGATACATGAGGAACACTGGCCAGGATTTTGCACCCATGGTAAACATTTTGGTCATCATCTCAAGAACCGTTGGAGGCTACTGAATGGTTTTAAACAGATATGTGATGACGAGATGTATGTTTCTGAAAAACTCTGGCTGCCACAGAAAGAAAGAAAGGTTTGTAAGAAAGCAACAGGCATGAAGCTAGCAGGATAGACTGTTTCTCATCTAGGCAAGTGATAATGGTAGCCTGAACCAGGATGGCGATAGTAGAGATAGAGAAAGGGGGACAAATTTGAGAGATGTTTGAAATTGGCAGGAATTTGTGAAAAATAGAATATGAGGATAAGGGAGAGGGAAGTGTCCAGAATGGATCCTTAATTTCCAGATTATGCAACTGTATGAGGCTTTTAATGAGGCAGGAACAATTGGAGGAAGTCCAGATTTAGAAAGGGGAACAGCATATGTTTCCTTTAGGACATGCTCCTTCAATATGACCTTTATCATATTGTATTTTTTTCTGTGTGGTAAGAATACTTCAAATGAGGCCTACCTTTTTAATACATTTCTAAGTGTATATACACTATATATTCTATGTTGTGCAGAAAAAGAAAAAAAAAATTCTGAAATTCATATGGAGCCACAAAAGACCGTGAATAGCGAAAGTAATCCTAAGAAAGAAAAACAAAGTTGGGAGTATCACATCCTGATTTCAAGATACGTTACAAAGCTGCAGTAATTGAAAATAGTATGGTACTGACATAAAAACGGCTCTACAGGCCCATGGAACAGAATAGAGAGCCCAGAAATAAACCCATGTATATACAGTCAGCTGATATTCAACAAGGGAGCCAAGAATATACATGGGGAAATGGTGTTGAATAGTACACATTCAGCAATTGGTATTGGGAAAGCTGGTTATCCACATGCAAAAGAATGGTAAGACTTTTAGACGAGACACCCAACTAGTTGAATCACAAAGTAGAGGTGCACAAAATTCTGCCTCTCTGAAGCGAGATCTAAGCATGAGAAATATAAGGATCTTTAGAGAACAGATAGTGGTGTACATTCTGAGTATGGAGGAGAGAGAATAGAATGAGAATTGAAGATGATTTTTAAGAAGTTTAGAGTTTAGCAAAAGTGGGTATTGTGTTTAATCTGGGAGATACTGGATGAAAGATATCATATGCTTTAGGAAAATTTATTGAAAGTTTTAGTATTCCTTGACTCTCTGTCTCTCAATCTTTCACCTAAGTTGTAGCTATACTACCCTTTTCTAAAAAGAAAATATTCTACTTCTCTTTTTCTGTTCTTTACCTGGTTGAAAGAAAATTAGTCAATATTTGTAATTTTTTCCTCATATTCCAAAGAAAATAAGTATTTCAATTTTCTAGCATTTAATTATTACTTTAGTAATAATAATCCAAATTTTTATTTTCAAGCTTTCAAATGGAGTTTACTTTGCAGTGGATCTTAATTTTGAGATGTCACGGACCTTTGAGAATCTGATGAAATAGTAGACCCTTGTCTCAAAAGAAAGTGAATATGCCCACCTCTAAAATTTTGTAATCAAATTCATGAGGCTCAGGGATCCCCTGAAGTCCATCATCCAACATAGATTCCCTAGAGATAGAAGATTAAATCCTCCTGCTCTAAGAAACATAGAAAGAGTGTTTTGCTCTTTTTGCCTTAATTTTAATGATACAACAGACTGCTTTGATTTTGGATACATTAGGTATTTTTTTAAGGACTTGAATTCCTGATATTTTACATATGTTTTGTTTCAGAACCCATGGCTTTTAATGATTATATATTCTGACACTTTTCATGACATTGAACTTCTCCACAAATGACAAAATGGAAGATCAAAGAAGTTCTGAAGGAGAAAAAAAGCAAACCTTGATTTCACAAAAACTATCTCTAGAGAATAACTTTCAACCTGATAAATTTTCCCTTTGGCAAGCAAATTATTTGTTCCTTATGCACAAACATATTTATTTGATTTTTCTTCTAATTCTTTTTCCATGGAGGAGTACACTGAAACTAAGCTGCACACACAGTATGAGAAATATTTTCTAGACCTTTATCTGAAACATAACAGATTGTAAGCACAGTAATGTAAGACATGCAAAATTAATGTCTCTGCTTTTCCCATAATTTTTTAATAGCAACAGTTCTTCCTTCTGACAGTCCCTTAACTGAGACTGCAAAGCCACTGGTTTTTATTGTGGTTTTTACTTTTTGGCATCCCGTTTTATAGCAATATATTGATGTCTGTTGGCTCTCTAGCTGCAACGTTACTATAGATGTAGAAGATTCTTCAAGATATGCGTGTAGTCAGAAATGTTTTATTCAGGTCCGGACCTGTTCTGGCCACTGTTCCCCGGCCCCTGAATAAAGGAGAATTCTATTACCATGACCCATGCCTGGAGCACAGCAAGCTCTCAAGAATTAATTGCTGCCACTAACCAAGCCAAGTGTGGCTTGGTGATGGTCGGAAGTCTGACTCAGGATCACAGCAGCAACCCTGCCCTCTCACAGTAGAAAGGGGTGGGGGTGGGGGGGCACTCTGAGAAGCATCAGGTTGGTGAGACCGGCGTGCTTTATTAAATCATTTCCTTAGAGAGATAGCCTTGTAATTGAAATGAAAATGAAGACCACAAGATTTCCCAGGCTCAGCCTGTACAAAAGGGAGCGGAGGGGCTACCAGAGTTGGCAAGCAGAGAGCTCGCCAGAACAGCAATGGAGGTAGAGGTTCATGGGGCTAAAGAGAAAGCAGAACCAGCTGAATGTTGTACTCTTGACCGCCTGCAAAGAATATGCCAACATTTAATTTTCCCACCTAAATATGATAATCCAAATGGAGGGGCAGGCAGAGGACTGGCAAATCTGTCCATATTTCCAATTTTGCTTAAATATGTGTTTTGGGGAATCATATAAGAGGAGCATAAACAAAGTTCTTTCATTTTTTGAAAACCTTTAGAGTCTTCAAGTGCAGCATTAATGCAAATGCCTGTGGTAAGAATTAAATACAGATCCAGCAACATTTTTTTTTTTTTTTTTTTTTTTTTTTGTGGTTAGCTCTGAGGGCTATGAGCAGGTGGTCCCAAGAAGTTGAATACTGGGGAATTTCGAGACCAACAGATGGTAGATCCAAGCATAGATGTGCAAAGTCACCTAAAGTGGTCCATAAAGTGGTCCATTGTTTCAAGGTACATGTGGGGTGGTGGGGTGGAGGCAGGGGGGAAGATACCTACAGGGAATACTGACTTTATTTTTTTATTTAAAAAAACTTTGGAGGCTTAAAACAGAAATGTATTTTCTCACCATTCTGTAGGCCAGACGTTCAGATTCAAAGTGTTGGCAGGATTGGCTCCTTTTGAGGGGTTGAGAGGGAAAATCTGTTCCATGCCTCTCTCCCAGCTTGGGGTGGTTGCTGGCAATCCTTGGCATTCCTGCATAATTCCAATCTCCTTCTGTCATGGCCATCTTTCTTTTGTGCATCTGTGTCTTCACATGGTATTCTCCTATGTAAATCTCTCTCTCTTTCTCTTTTATAAGGACACCAGTTATATTGGATAAAGTGTCCATTCTACTCCAGTATGACCTCATCTTAACTAATTACATCTGCAATGACCTATTTCCCAATAAGTTCACACTCTAAGGTTATGGGAAGGACATGAATTGAGGGGGCAGGAGACGCTATTCAATCCCATACACGTTCCCTGACTCTCGATTGGACGTAAGGTGCACTCTATATATAGTTATGGAGCTGTACCTATAAACATAGTCACGAGTTATTTATTACTGGCCAGTGGTGAGCAAGGCACTTCATTAGACCACATTTCAAGCATTGTACTCAGTTCTGGGCACATCATCCCTGAGAGGGAATGTAACTGAACCAGGTTGTGAACATGGTTATGAAGATTGTAGAAGTAGTGTTATCTGGGGAATAACTGGGGTTGCTCTGTTGGAGAAGAGGTTTGGGAAGTCATCATAACCCCTCTGCAGTAGGACCAGCCCTTCAGAGGAGAGGTCGTAAGGAAGATCAGATTGTAAATGACACAGATCACAAGTCCGTTCTCCTGTGCGTGAGAAGCATGGCGCTGCCTTTTGGGCGAGTGGGGCTGGGGCTTATCCTTTTACGTTAAACCAGATCCAGCTTCCATCTCTCAAAGGACAGGGGCTACTGACTTTAGATAGTAATGTAATTACCAAAAGACTAAGTCAGTCAGACTATGAAGCCACTGATCAAACTTAGAAGTACAGAAGAAGTAATGGAAAAGAAGTACAGAAAAAGAGAGAAACTGATCATGCTAATAACAGCTAAAGTGGTGGGAACTGCGTGTGTGCGGCCGCAGTCCTATTTAGTTCTCATAGTCATCCAGTTATTTAAGTACCAAATTATTCCTATTTTATGGATAAGAAGACAGAGGTTTAGTTGCAGCTAAATAACTTGCCCTGGCCACACAACTAAGTGATGGAGTATGAGTCCTAATCCAGACGGTCTGGCTCCAGGACCCATTAGCAGGGCATTCTCGGATAAGCAACAAAGATACCTGCCTTCAAGTGTTCTGTTTTAATGCGTGCCTGCGGTTAGAGTGAGAGAGGTGTTTATTGGGCAATCTCATCCTGGTGCCTCCAGCATATATTTCATTCATCATTTTTTTTTCCCCCAGTTTTGCCAACTTTATTATTAGTTTTTAATTTAAAAAAGTCTATAGTGCTTTACAATTTGCAAAAGTTTCACACGCATAATTTCATATAATCCCATAATAACTTTTTTTCCCCGCTACCGCTACGTTGCCCCTCTCCCCTTCCGTGTCCCCACTGGTAACTGCTAGTTTGTTCTCTGTATCTGTGAGTCTGCCGCATGTTTGTTTTATTCACTAGTTCGTTGTAGTTTTTAGATTCCACATGTAAGTGATATCATACAGCATTTGTCTTTCTGACCTATTTCACTTAGCATAATGCCCTCCAAATCCATCCATGTGGCTGCACGTGGCAAAATTTCATTCTTTTTATGGCTGAGTAGTCTTTCATCGTCTATATATACCACATCTTCTTTATCCATTCATCTGTCGATGGATACTTAGGTTGCTTCCATGTCTTGGCAATTGTAAATAATACTGCTATGAACATTGGGGTGCATGCATCTTTTCAAATTAGTGTTTTTGTTTTTTCGAGTATATACTCAGGTGTGAAATTGCTGGGTCGTATGGTAGTTCTATTTCCACTCATCATTTTTTATCTACTACTTGACAAACACTATTGAATAACTTTTATGGGGAAAACTGTGCAGATCATTGGGATACAAAATCATGAGTAAAAACAGATACAATTCTTTCTATCATGGAGCTTACAGATGTAAGACGGCAATGGTGACAAACGCTAATGGTGAAAAGGTAAAGGCAAAGGTAAATGGGGCCAGGAGAGCCTAGACCAGGGCAATTTGTCCGAGTCAGTGAGGCCAGTGAAGCATTCCTTGGGGATGCTCTATGTGAACCAAGATCTGAAAAAAACTGTGAAGCAGTGACTCCGTGAAGAAGGGATGGTTGCATGAGGGTGCTAGAGGGGAGGAACTGTGCGTGCCGTCTTGCTGGGGCTTGGGGAACTACAGCAAATAAGAAACCCAGAAACACCAGGTGGTAGGAGCTGTGGGGCTGGGGCATGTAGAGGAAGATGAAGTTGGAGAGGGGCACTGAGACCAGGTAGAGCCTCAAGTGGCATTTAGGAGATTTGTATCATGTGTCCCAACAGCAGTGGGAAATCATTGCTGGAAGGGGCTTGGGGTAGTGATAAATGTTCTAATAAACCATTATAATTATAATATGAAGGATCAATTGGAGAATGGAAACGTGGAGATCAGGGAGGCTATTGTAATTGCCCAGGTGAGAGATGAGGGTAATTGAAACACCATTTTGTTGACGGTGATACATTGAAGTATAGACGTCGGTGAGATTTTTTTTAGAAGCTAGAATCAACAGGACTTCGAGAAGAATAAATTATGAGGGTTGTAAGGGAGAGAATCTTATCCAGGGTGACTCCTGTGATCCTACCTTGTGCAGCCAGATAAAGGCAGTGCCATTCGCTGAGACAGAACCCTAGGAGAGATGGCTTTGAGGGGGAACTTCATTAGTTGGTTTGGGAGATGTGCATATTTTGAGATGCCTTTGAGACATTCAAGGGGAAATGTCAAGAAAGCAGGCAGATAGAGGGGTTGCAACTCGGAGAAGAGGTTGAGGCCAACATACAAATTTGTGAGTCATCCGCCTCTATTCCGTGATATAAGTTATGTGTGTGGGTGAGATAGCCTGGAGGAAGATACAGAATAAGAAGAGGGCCAGGGAGGAAAGCTGGAGAATGTTCAACATTTATTCCAACCCCCCATCCCTGGTTCCTGCCTTCCAAGCAAACTTCAGATTCAAGGTGAGCTAACTCCAGGGAGAGAAAACCCTCATCCTAGGGAGATCAAGTGGCTTCAGTCCTGTGCCAGCATTTCCACAACATAAATTCAAATGTTGTTCCTGAGAATGATGTAGATTCTCATGTAAATTTGCACACGAGGGGAGAATGTACAGATTGTGTGAATGAGATGGTTATATTTTGTATTTTAAATTAGTAAATTGGCACTCTGCTGCTGTCTCACTTTTGTGCATTTCAGATACGGTGAGTCAGTCTCTCAGAACCCACAGGAGAGAGTCTCAGAGCCTTGGTCACTTTCAGAGGGACACATCTGACCAAACTCTCCCTCCTATAGACCCCACTTTCAGCTCCCATAATACTTATTTTCACATCCCAACTTTCAGTATCTGTGGAGCTGAAAGCAAGATCCTGCTAGATCACAAGATCCTCTAGAGATTCTGGAGAGACACAGACCTTGAGTAAGATGGAAATGCTTGGTTAATAAGCATTATATGAAGTTCTAGGGAATCAACACGAAGTATGAATTAGTAATTGCCTGGCAGTAAAGACCCAGTTTAAGGTAGAGATTCTGAATTTGTGGAAAACCTGGATTGTACTATTACATGAATTTCTTCCCCCAAACCAAGGAGGCAAGCCTTAATTTCTTTATTGTGTTCTCTAGATGTTCTTATTGAGAGAAAAGCAGCTCATTGTTAAATATTTAACAGGGATTAATGTTTATAGTAGGGAAGTATAATGGACAAATCTACTGGGTTTTGGTTTATTCTTTTCTTGTCAAAGGCATTTTGTTTAAAAAAGCTCTTCCCTAATTTTGGTCTTTAGAACATGAATGTATGTTCATATCTCCATAATTATGTTCACGTTTGACATATTTTGCTTTTAGGCCTTTTGTTTTGGGCCATGCAATCAAATTATGTCTTACAAATAAAAGTATAAATAGAAGCAAATGTAGACAAGGTACTTAATCGCTTTGTACCTCAATTTTCTCATCTCAAACAAGGACAATAATACCTACAGAATGGGGAAAACAATTTTCTCACTGTTCTCACGTTTCTGCCTAAAATAAAAAATAGAAACTTCTCTGTCTTAGAGATATTGGCTTAAGGCTTTCTGCTCCTCCTTTCACCTTTCTCATTAGCTTGTCCCCACAGGATGAGAAGGAATTTATATAACTGGTGAAATGAAGAGCGTCTGGCATTCACTATTCAATCCATTGTGCTCTATTGGGCAGGGATAATGTGTTAAAGCTTGGTGTACACATATGGCCTTTCTCTCTCTGCTCCTCTATTTTGGTTAGGGTAAAGCTAGCTGCAGTAACAAACAGACCCCTAATGTGTGCTGTGGCTCAGTTACAATAAAGGTTTATTTCTCTTTCTATAACAGTCCAAGGCAGGTGTTCCTGGTTGCCGGGGTTAGAGCGGAGTGCATTTCCAGCACATCGTGATTCAGAGGTTGAGAATCCTTTCATCTGTGGTTCTGCTGTTCTCTAGCCTTGTTGTTATCTGCATCCCACTGGAAGAAAGTGAAAGACAGTGAGGAGGGACAAAAACCCCTTCTTAGAAGCCTTGGTTCAGAATGGCACACCTCAGAGATTTAGGTAAAAATCCAGTAGTTTCTCAGGTTTTCGGCCTTTTGGCCTCTCTGAGCTTGGTGGGCTTTGAGGCAGGTAGTAATTCCCCAGGATGCTCTGGAAGCCCAAATTCATAAAGTGTGAGCCCAGAGATCTACATCTGGACTGTTATATGAGGAGGCCTCTTCCGGATTCAGTGTTAAATTCTCCAGTCCGACTTCACAACATACTGGTTAAGCGCCCTCTCCTGAAGCCAGAGTTTTGGGGTTCAAATACTGGTCTGCTACTTACTATATGTCCCTGTTTCATTCCTTTGTAAAGTCAATCTCTCTTTCTCTCTCTCTTTCTCCATTTCCTCCTCTGTGAAATGAGGATAAAAATAGAATATACCTCAAAGCATTATTAGGAGATTAGTTTAATTAATCCCTATAACTCACTAAGTAAATGCTCAATAAAAATGAACACTTATTATTAGTAAAAAGATCTTGTTTCTCTCTGACTTCTGTCTATAATTTCTCATTTGGACTGAATGCAAAAGGAACAGAGTCACATCACTGATCATCTAACACTTACCTTCACGTATACCTGGCACTGTGCCTGGTACATGCTAGATATGATAAAAACAGAAAATATTACAGATTTTCTGGTTTTTATCCTCCTCAATTTAGGGCCTTAATTTTTTGTTTGTGTTTCATTCTGTCTTTAGTCATAACACATGGTGTCATTCTACTATCATTTGTAGTCTATAACTTCCTCTGTCAGAATGCTTAGATTTTTAAATTTGAATTTAATGTGCATAGATTCTTCACAGATGGCTCTTCACTTGGTTTCTGCATATTTCTTAATTGATTTTCAGCCATGCTTGTAGACTACCTCTTGTATCCTTAGTAGTCGGGGATCACTAAACATGATTTCTTTTTTCTTTTTTTTTCTTGAAGTATAGTTGATTTACAACGTTGTTTTAGTTTCTGGTGTACAGCAAAGTGATTCAGTTATATATACATATATATATTTAGTTATATATACATATATTTTTCTTTTTCATATTCTTTTCTATTATGGTTCATTACAGGATATTGAATATAATTCCTGTGCTATACAATAGGACCTTGTTGTTTACCCATTCTATATATAATAGTTTGCATCTGTGAACATTATTTTTAATGCTCTTGTTTCTCTGCTGAGTTAACATCTCCTCCACACTTAAGAATCAGACTCCTCTTATTCTGTACACAGATTCTCTTTTGCTGATTTCCTGGGAATAGCCCAATCAGCTCATTGGCTAACTACCAAATATTGATCACCTTGAATGTATAACTTGTGGAGCCGTAATGTTATAGAATGACCCCAGTTTCTTACATTTGTACAGTGCCTCCAACTTCACAAAGTAGTTTATCATCTATGATCTCATTTAATAACCAGACAAACCCTGTGAGCAAGTACCTCAATTTCTGGATAAGCACACTAGGGATCTAGGAGGTTAAGCAACTTTGTCAAGATCACCCACTCTGCAGGAGCTTGGGCGCGATGCAGGAGTCCTAACCCCATGTTAGACGTTTCTTTCCATTTAAATACTCTTTCTTTGAAATCGGTAAGCAGACACAATGTCAGATTTCAGCTCTGCTATTTTATTTATCTTTTCCCTCCAGTTTCTTCAACTCTCAGACAGGATTAATAATATTGATCTCTAAAGATTTCTGTGAGGTTGACCCCTAGCAAGCATTCAATCACTGCATTAAAAGAAAGAAAAAGAAAACAGAAACAGCAGACAGGTTAAGTCCTCAGAGAGAGAGAGAGAAACATAATGATTATGAGAGATTGTGTTTTGTTCTTTATAATTTTCTATCCCTTCCCTAGATCTAAGAAGTTATCCAGGGCCTTTGGGCTCCCCTGTCTTAAGAGGAGTTTGTGGGACTAAAAGAAAAGTATCTGAAGACAACTCCCACTTCCTGTCTAAGTAGTAAATTAAAATATGTTGGGGCTTCCCTGGTGGTCCAGTGGTAAAGAATCTGCCGTAAAATGCAGGGGATGTGGGTTCAATCCCTGGTCAGGGAACTAAGATCCCACATGTTGTGGGGCAACTAAGCCTGAGAGCCACAACTACTGAGCTTGCGTGCCTCAACTAGAGCCTGTGTGCCGCAAACTACAGAGCCCATGCGCTCTGGACCCTGTGCACCACAGCTACAGAGCCCATGAACCCTGGAGCCTGAGCGCTACAACTAGAGAAGAGATAACCCACATGCCACAACTAGAGAGAAGCCCGCACGCCGCAACAAAAGATCCCGCGTGCCTCAATGAAGATCCCATGTGCCACAACTAAGACTCGATGCAACCAAAAAAATAGAATAAATTAATAATAAATAAATCTTTAAAAAAATAAAAAATTATTTAAAAAATGTTTGCTAAGATTAAAGTCTTATGGGATTAGTGGGGATTCTCAGCCATTTTCAACCCACTCCCTTGCAGTACCTGAAGGAAGTGACAAAATCTTAAAAAAAAAGCATTGTGGATTCTGAAGGTTTGAACATTTGGCTCTGAGATTTGGGCACCAATGAGATTCTTAGGCCCCAAGCATGGCAGAAAGGCTGCTGACCTTCAAGGGCTCACATGGGCTTCAGCAATGGGAATTACCTGCAGCAACCATGACAGGTTGAACATGAAGAGTTCCCCTTCCATTTCAGTCAAACACATGAGCCACGGGATTCCTCAGAGAGCCCAGGTAAAAGAAGCAGTTGTCCACCAAATGATTGTGTTTTAATCTCCAAACAACCCAGTGCGGTAGGACTCCAGTTAGGTTTCTTTTTTACTTGAATTATTTAAACAAGGTGATGTTCCTTACATACCTTGTTTGGGGAACTAAGATTCTCATCCACCAAAATAGCATTAGAGGGAGAGGTGGGAGGGAAGAGAGATTTATGCCAAATGTGATAGACCATTGGAAGAGGAGCAAAGTCTTCACCTGAGAGAAGGAGAGAATGCCAAAATATGTCTGAAGAGCAGGAGGACTGAGGGGTTAAATGCCAAAGGGCAAAAGTCATGAATTCTCATTAATCCTTTTAATTTAACTCCTGAGGGGAGTTACCATAACTTCTGCATGATAGTCACCTACTGGACAACAATTGAGCAAGTGTCTATGTTCTTAGAAGACTGGCTTAAGCAGTGGCATCCATGGCAAACTACCAGAAGGGCAATGATAGCCACCTCATTTTTGCATTCCTTGATGATAGGAACTGTGTTACATCATACTCATCTTTATACCGCTAGCATCATGTGAAAGAATGTACTCAAAACTTCCCTAAGCACACGGTGGGTTGAATTATCTAATGAATCCCACTTTACACAAGAACTTTGGGACATCTCCTACAGATACTTCACTATACATTAAACAATGGTCCAGGATTTGTGTAGCAGAACTAAATGGGCCGAAACTCCCACTATCATTTTATATCCTTGATAATCTGAAGTTGTGTCTTGCTCAGCCTAAGTGATCACTGTTTACAAATCCAAACTCAGAGAATACAGATTAATGTTTATTTGCTTTAAAACAGTCAGCAGGACATAGAACACATAATCACTCTCCATCTGTTTCTTGATGATCACACAAAAAATAACAAGCGTCCTCCTTTTGAGCCATAGTTCTTTTATGTGCATCTGGTGGTAGAGAAAAGGAATGTGTTGCCCTCTGGTTTATGATTCCATTTTAGTAACTGAAAAAAAAAATAGGAAGACTGTGTATAAATAAGTAACTACAGCATGTTTCTCTCCACTGTTGGTACTCATCACTTTCTAATAGAGTTAATGATTTAACATATGCTATTATTAGCATATGGACTTTTTCATAGAAGCCAAGTGTTTCAGAAAAAAAATCAATGCTTAAATTGATACTTTATTTTAAACTACCCCTTGTAGAGATAAATGCAGGGAAAGGGTGCAATAATTCAGTCCAGTGAACACTTACTATGTAACCACTGGGTGCCAGCACTATTTTGGGAATTTGCCTTTAACCATAATAAGAGAAGAAAATGTCTGTGTTTTTTTCAGTCTACTTGGATATTTGCAGGCCGTTTGAATTTTTAAAAACCTTTATGCTCAATGTAGAGGTGGAGGAAAAGGTCAAAAAATATGCATACTTAACTGTGGTCAGAACATGGTTCTTATTTCTTCTCTGTCTGGAAATGGAAAAATAGACAAATCATTTTATTATTTAACGAAAAAAAAAACCATAAAGATTATTTTGTGATCAAAATACCTATTTGGCCACAAGTTTTTTGGTATTCCTAAAGGCAGGAACCATATATTAGGTAAAACAGCATCATGCTAACAAAAAGTGTTTAATGTACAGCTTTTGTAGTGCTATTTTTATATACACAACACAACTGACCAAAGCGATCAGACGATAGTGTAATCATCAAGAGGAGTCAGTCTGCTGACTCTGATTAAAATGTCTGGGAAATCTGGAAAGCTCAAAATAAGTATAACCAGGATGTCTTTTGAAAATTAACGAACAAGTTGTGGTAGCGTGAAGGAATAAGTTTAAATAAATGAAGAGCAGTTGGGAATACTTCAAAAGAATTGTTTTATATATATTTATTTATTTGGCAAATCTCTAACTTCTGCACTGGCATTGTAGAGGAGAGTCTCTTTGCTCTCCTGATCACAGCTTCTCACACATCAGACGCAACAGCTGTTTTAACTGGCACATCAACACAGCCATTCCTGACAGAAAGTGCATTAGGACAGTGAATGTAATTGAAGCTGCAGAATTTAGAGAGACAGCACACCGTTGACCAACTGGGAATGTGGCCAGGATATTGCAGGTAACATTTTTCTTTAGAAAAAGGGGTATATCACTGCACAAAGCCACCATCAACTCAGCTGAAGTCCTTCTCTCCCAGGCAGTCCTCTGCCTCTCCTCATAATGCCTTGTCATGGCCTAGGATGGTTCAAAAGTGCCCTGCATGATCTATGAATGCCATCTTCTGAAAATGTACATTTTGCATACAGCCATTTTCATAGTTTATAAAACCAGATGTGTACAGGATACACAGGGAAAGATAAAAGAACAGATCAAATAGTTGGGTTATAGTATGCTGAAAGGATTAAATAAAATATTTTTATCTTACAAATTAAAAGTTTAAAACAGATCACTTGATAATTGGACGACTTACAACCTTACTCAAGTGATGAGCATTTATGGAGCAGGTGTTATGCAAAGGACCGGAGCAGGAAAGGAATGAAGCTGTCTTTCAACATTTTTACCTCAAGGGAAATCTTACAGAACAAACAGCAGAGACGGATACTGAGCCAACAGATGACAAGAGGACTTGCTCCATTCTCTGGAAAATATGATGATAAGAAACAGATTTCAGCTGTTCCTTAAGTTTTCCCTCTATTGGACAACAAAGCTGCCAAGAAATGAGGATACACAGATTATGACACACACAAAAACCCTCCACCTGCATCACATCCTGACAAGTCACAGTATGTCTTTGATTCAAGTACGGGAGACCTACCCATGAAGAGAAATCATCTTCTCCTGTGAAATACTGTATTCCGTAGACGAATCAAGCAAAACAAATGAGTCTTTCTGTGGCATTCTTTAGAAAGCAGCTCAAAATGCCTCTTAACATCGGTAATCAGAGGCTCACATAAACACTACGCTAGAAAGTAGCATCCCACTTTCACCTCCACCAACAAAAACAGACAAATAACAACAACCACCAAAGCTAAGAGAAGTTAGGGACAGAGTTCTGTTACTCTATTTTAAGTACATATTATTTTTCAGTTCTTCTGATATAAAATGGAACTTAGGCCTGCCCCTAACATTCGCGGAGCCCAAGGCAAGAGTATAAATGGAGAATAAACAAATACCATCTACCTCTTAAATCAAGCAAACAGTTTTCCTTTTGCGACAAATATACTTTCATATCAACAAAATTGAGAAATATGTGTAAAGTTCTGTTTTTCCACATGACTGAAATTTGGCAAAATACCAAAGCTGAATGAATTTAATTACTATTGCTCAAGTTGGGCGTTCACAGTGATGTTTTGGTAAATCATAAAATAAACAATCATAATATACACATTATTATATGTTTTTTATAATATTATTTCCTTGTATTCATGTTTCATCCCAGCAAACTCATTAATTATGTTTTTGAAATCAAGATTTTCACATAATTTGTTTCCTAATAACAGTAATGATCTAAGGAACTAAATATGCAATTATTTTTAAAGTGTACAAAATTTGAATGTATTTTCATCAAAACTATAAATTTATGTAAAAAAATACATACAAATTATTTTGTTTTCAAAGTAAATGATATTTCTTCTAAAATACTCATAAGGAAAAATACAAATTATTATTAGTAAATATAAATACTTTAAATCAAAATGATTTAAATAAATCTCATTACATAATTTTATAAAAATCAATCAATTAATGATCCCACCATTCAAGGTTCCTGTGGCTGCCAGTGTAAAGAGTCGGTATCACATTTTATTACTAGACTTCAAATATAAATATAAAAGAAATGAATTGTTTAATATTCCACAACATTCTTTAGCTGCCATGTGCAAGAGTTGAGACTATCACACTAAATTTGTGAGAATGGACAGAATGGCAAATGGAGATATATAAAGAAGCGAGGCGCACTGGGACCTAATCAGTACAGCAAGATTGAAGGTGGTGAAAAAACTGTTACCATGAAACAAAAATTTCCCCCAGCTGTTGGGTGACTTCATAAGGGGACTCTCTTGTCCAATATACAGAGTCCGAAGATGTTTGATGAACTTGGGCTTGATTCCAGCAGGTATGGTTGTGCGAGGAGACCCAGTCTGCTGAGTGGGAATACAGCCAAAGGAGTCCATAGGCATCAGGCTCTACTAGAAGTCAAGAGAGGGATGGAACTGTGGTTTCACGTGATATATAGCAGAACCTCCTTGAGTAGCGGGAGGGTCCAGGTAACAGAGCTCAGCCTCCAAAGACAGTCCTGTCAAACCTAGGCAGGATGTCAGGGCTCCAGCCAAGTGGGCTTGGGTGCAGGGAAAAGCTCTACATCCAGATGGGTTTTGAAATGATGAGAGAAAACCAAAACAGATGTCTGGATATATGCATAGATTCAACCAACACGACCAGGGTGAGGGTGAAAGCACTGATTCAGCAGGCAAATAGAAGGGGTGAAATAGGAAGCATGTGGACCCCAGGTCCCCTCCACTTGCTGATGGTGCAGATGTATTTTCTGCCATGGTGAGAATTGTTCCTGGTTTTGGTTGAGGTCGAATCTGAATGGAAAGGGCATTTGTCATTATCATTGAGTGGAGCTCAAGAAGACATTGGCTGAATAATTTTAAAGTAGTGCCACGGCATGGCATACTTTTTTGAAGTGCATATATGTGATTGTTCGGGAAATTATTTATTCTGGTTTTAATCTATAGGTCCAATATATTGGTGAAATTTAATTTATTTTTTATTTTTTTTAATTAATTAATTTATTTTTGGCTTCGTTGGGTCTTCATGGCTGCCTGCATGTGGGCTTTCTCTAGTTGTGGTGAGCAGGGGCTACTCTTCATTGTGGTGCATAGGCTCCTCGTTGTGGTGGCTTCTCTTGTTGCAGAACATGGGCTCTAGGCACGCAGGCTTCAGTAGTTGTGGCACATGGGGTCAGTAGTTGCGGCGTGCGGGCTCTAGGGTGCGTGGGCTTCGGTAGTTGTGGTTCACAGGCTCTAGAGCACAGGCTCTAGAGCGCAGGCTCAGTAGTTGTGGCGCACGGGCTTAGGTGCTCCACAGCATGTGGGATCTTCCCGGACCAGGGATCAAACCCGTGTCCCCTGCATAGGCAGGTGGACGCTTAACCACTGCGCCACCAGGGAAGTCCCTGGTGAAGTGTAACTATGATGACAGTTTGACCTGATATTTATGAGTAAATTCCCTATTAAAATATTATACAAGTTTTCATTAATTTAAGTGAATGTATATTATAAAATCAATTTTGTAAAATCTTTATTATACATCTTAAGACTCTTGAAACTGCTTTTCCCTGTGAGTCAATCTGGGGTCTCATGAGTTTGCAATTTCCTTAACATGGATGGCTTTTCTGACAATGTTGAATGGCTGAAATTGTGTGCTGCATTTTTAGTACCAACTATAAAAACATATCTCTATTATGAAACTAAGCTGATCCATGGATCAGCTCTGTCCATGAAAATGCACATTTCTGAATACAAGATCTTTAAAGAAAGACAAGGTATATTCTTTCATGTCCTGAAAAGTAATTCTAGGTTACATTCAAAAGATGGCTTTCAATTCTGTCAGTAATACTGATGTTATATGAGGTTTCGAAAAGATCTTTGGATTTGGAATTTGGACTTCAAGGGACTGGCGAGGAGAGTGGAGTATTTGCCTGTTCTTACTGACTTTTACATTCCAAAGGCTTTTTTGTTTTTATATGACACAGGAGACGCATAATCAAGGAGCCAAGTAGCCACTTAGATCTGGAGGCTCGGCCCTCTAATAACAAGTGGCAATTAGTGAATCAGAGGAAATGGAAGCTACTTTTATTGATGTTTTTCCTGAAAAGGTCCTATCTTAAATAATATTTTAGCTCCACTGACTGATCTGAGATAGGAAATGACCTCTCCTAAAAAACCACTTTGGTGATAGCTCCATCTGATATTCAGGCAAACACTTTGATTTTAACTGTAGTTTCATATTATTTCCTGCTAAATGCATTAGAAGAATAGTAAACAGATTAATCTTCCTCTAAATACATGATCTATTTTGCTGAAATAATTCTGCCAACAATCAGCTTATTGAAATAAGTGTTGGTGTTACAGAGATATGCTGTAATGTATATTTTTAAAATATATTTAGTAGGGTAACATTAAAAAACATATACAGTGAATAGTAATTCTTAATTCCAATAATATCTGACAACTTGAAATGGCATTAAAAGAGGTACTCTGCAAGTATTCATTAATTATCACTTAAAGTTGATTTCCCAACATCTCTTTCTTTTTTTAAATGTGGTAAAAAACACATAACATGAAATTTACCCTCTTAATAATCTTTTAGTGTACAGTACAGTATTGTTGATTATATGCACATTGTAAGACAGCAGATCTTCAGAATGTTTTCACCTTGCATGACAAACTGTACCCATTGAAAAGGAACTCCCCATTGCCCCCTCCCCCCAGCCCCTGGCAACCACTCTCAGCATCACTTTTCATGAATGATCCTTTATTTAATATTATACAGTTCTAGAATTTTCCAAAAGTATCTATACATATTATTAAGAATTTTTTTTGTTGTTTTGAGTCACTTTTACTGAGTAATTGCTTCCAGAACCTTGAACGCTTTCCAAGGATGGATAGCCAAGTTTTACTTCTTTGTTACCTGGTGTTTCTGTTATAAAAATATTTTTTATAAGAGGTGATTTTAATAAGATGAAGAGATAGGAAATGTAATTAGTACATCTTTGTGTATGTGTTGTGTTCTGTAATGTCTGTATTGGGCCTCAAGGTAAAAGGCTAATTTTTCTCTATCTATGAAAGAGTTTAAATAGGTATTTCTTGATGTCTATCTGTGCAGAGTGACATCCCCTCACCTGGCTCTCAATACTAGATTGAGAGATAAAACTTCCAACGGTGAGAGTTGGTCCATTCTCTGCCTGAAATGGCTTCTTTAAAAAATATCTTGGGGGGCTTCCCTGGTAGCGCAGTGGTTGAGAATCTGCCCGCCAATGCAGGGGACACGGGTTCGAGCCCTGGTCTGGCAAGATCCCACATGCCGTGGAGCAACTAAGCCTGTGTGCCACAACTACTGAGCCTGCGCTCTAGAGCCCGCGAGCCACAATTACTGAGCCTGCGCGTTGCGAGCCTGTGCTCCGCAACGGGAGAGGCCGCGACGGCGAGAGGCCCGCGCACCGCGACGAAGAGTGGCCCCCGCTCGCCGCAACTGGAGAAAGCCCTCGCACAAAAACGAAGACCCAACACAGCCAAAAATAAAAATAAATAAATAAATAAATTAATTAATTAATTAAAAAATATATATATTTTGGGAATCCCCTGGCGGTCCAGTGGTTAGGACTGGGCACTTTCTCTGCCATGGCCCGGGTTCAATCCCTGGTCAAGGAACTAAGATCCCGCAAGTGACGCAGCGTGGCCAAAAAAATAAATTTTTTTTTCTTCTAGTTTTTTTGAGACATAAATGACACACAGTACTGTGTAAGATTAAGGTGTACAGCATAATGACTTGTCTTACATACATTGTGAGATGATGATCACAATAAGTTTAGTGAACTTCCATCATCTCATATAGATACAAAATTAAAGAAATAGAATTCTCCTTGTGATAAGAACTCTTAGGATTTACTCTCTTAACAGCTTTCATAGATAATATACAGCAGCGTGACTTATATTTATCATGTTGTACACTACATCCCTACTGCTAATTTATCTTATAACTGGAAGTATGTACCTTTTGTCTGCCTTCATCCAGTCCCCACTACCCCGACCATTTGCCTCTGGTAACCACAAATCTGATCTCTTTTTCTATGAGTTGTTTGTTTGGTTTTGAAGTATAATTGATCTACAACACTATGTTAGTTCCTGTTATATAACTTAGTGATTAGATATTTCTATACATTTCAAAATGATCACCACGATAAGTCTAGTTATCATCTGTCACTATACAAAGATATTATATAGTTATTGACTATATTCCCCGCATTGTACATTTTATACCCATGACTCATTTATTTTGCAACTGGAAGTTTGTGCCTCTTAATCTCCCTCACCTATTTTTCTCCTCCCCCCACCACTCTTCCCTCTGGCAGCTACCTGTTTGTTCTCTGAATCTATGACTCCGTTTCTGTTTTGTTATGTTTGTTCACTTGTTTTGTTTTTTAGATACCATGTAAAAGTGAAATTATATTGTTCCTGTCTTTCCCTGTCTGACTTATTTCACTTAGCATAATACCCTCTAGGTCCATTCATATTTTCACAAGTGGCAAGATTTTATTCTTTTTTTTTATGGCTGAGTAATAGTCCATTGTGTGTGTACGTGTGTGTGTGTATGTGCACATGTATATACATTCCACTGTGTATATATATATATACACACAATGTTATTATATTACATTATTATATTATTTATTACATTATTATATTACATTATCACATTGTTATTACATATTTGTGTAATATATGTAATATTCCATCATATGTATAATATATATCTCATTATATTATTACATATATGTGTACATATATACACAATGGAATATGTATATATATAAATATATCTCACATCTTCTTTATCTATTTATCTGTTGATGAGCACTTAGGTTGCTTCCATATCTTGGCTATTGTAAATAATGCTGCAGTGAACAACATAGTGGTACATTTATCTTTTCTAATTAGTGTTTTTGTTTTCTTTGGATAAATACCCAGGAGTGGAATTGCTGGATAGTATGATAGTTGTATTTTTAATTTTTGAGGAATATCCTTACTGTTTTCCATAGTGGCTGTACCAGTTTACATTACCACCAACAGTGCAGACGGTTCCCTTTTCTCCACATCCTTGTCTTTTTGATAATGCCATTCTGACAGGTATGAGGTGATATCTCATTGTGGTTTGATTTGCATTTCCCTAATGATTAGTGATGTTGAGCATCTTTTCATGTGCCTGTTGGCCATCTGTATGTCTTCTTTGGAAAAATGTCTATTCAGATCCTCTGCCCATTTTTAATTGGGTTATTTGGATTTTTGGATGTTGAGTTGTATGAGTTCTTCGTATTTTTGGACATTAGCCCCTTATTGGATATAGCATTTTCAAGAATGAATCTTAGCTTCTTGGTGTTCTCTGTAGGAATTCACTCCCACTAGTGTTTCTATCTTTTATATTCCAAATTCTTCATATCCTGCCCCAAATTCAGTAGCCATCTGGACTTGCCTTCATTTTTTATTTGTGCAAAACCTAAACGTGGTTGTGTTTGCATGGCCCATGAGTCTATCTCCTTTGATTCCATTATTTCACAAAAATCTCAGCAGAGCAAAGAAAACACTTTGAAGTCCTCCCCAAAGATGTTCTTCATCATCTTACAAGGGGCTTAAAGAAAGAGAGAATCTGAAAAAGTCACTTCATTCTGAAGATGGTTCTCAATATTGTTAATAAAATGGACATCGTATACAATTTTAAAAAAATAAAGCCTCTTGGAACAAGACAGACATGGTATAGAATCCTGGGTCGTCATTTACTATTTGTGCCATCATCTAGCGTAAGTTATTTGGTATCTTTGACCCTCGGTTTTGTCATTTGTGAAAAGACAATAACAATACCTATCTGGTGAGACAGAGAATTAAGCTACCTGGTGTATTTAAAATAGCTGGCATAGTGCCGGTAGACAGTAGATGCTCAACAAATATAAGCACTTTCTTTTTTTCTCTGTCCCTACATCAGAAACCCAGTTTAATTTGGCAGCATGTAAGAGAGACGGGGAGGAGGGATAAAGAAAAACAACGTATTCAAACAAGGTAGAAGCATACATGCGGGCAGCCGCAGCGCTTGGCTTTTAGTAGTGTTATTTGGGCAGTGGAATTGTCACATGTACCCAGAGCCAGGTTAAAAGATGGGTCAGCCAGGCAGTTGCCCAGTGCTCTGATCCATTAGGGATACAAAATCACAACTGAAGTAAATTGGAAATGTAATGCATATTTGATTCCTTTCATAACTGGCAAGCTGTAAAGATGATTGATCCCTTGAATTGCAACTCAAAAGTCCCTTTGGGTCAGAATCAGCCTGTCTCAAAATGCGTATTTTTGTAGCCTGCTTCTGTAAGTAGGGAGCCTGGTGCAATAACCCTGAGACTGAGGTCTGTAGTTCCTGTCAGCCGAAAGGGTAAAACTGAGTACAAAACATGATATATGCTGTTCGCTGAGAACCAGTGATTTACAACTAAAGTTTAGACACTGTAAGATGTTTCCGAAGATGTTGTCTTGTTCTGAAACCTCACAAAAGTAAAACTGATGACAGAACAGGAACCACAGAAAAATGGGAAATGTTTTGTTGGCATGAACGTGTGAGGGGGGCAGGGAATTTAAATACTAGGAAAAAAACCCTTGTAACTATATCCATTAAATCACTTATCTCTTGTGAAAGCTGGTGATTAGTGCAATCCAATGACAGTATAGATATGAGTGATAATCCCAGCTACGTTAAAGTGTTGTATCACTTTCAAAGTGTACAATAATTTTTTCATTTGGAACACAGAGAAAAATACATGTTGAATAAATATTTTAAGGATATTGGTTAGAAGGAGTGATACCAACATATCTTTTCTTTTAAAGTTTTTAAAAAATTATTTATTTTTATAAATTTATTTATTTTATTTGTTTTTTGGCTGCATTGGGTCTTCACTGCTGCTCACGGGCTTTCTCTAGTTGTAGTGAGCGGGGGCTACTCTTCGTTGCAGTGCACGGGCTTCTCATTGCGGTGGCTTCTCTTGTTGCGGAGCATGGGCTGTAGGCACGCAGGCTTCAGTAGTTGCAGCACGCGGGCTCAGTAGTTGTGGCATGCAGGCTCCAGAGAGCAGGCTCAGTAGTTGTGGCGCATGGGCTTAGTTGCTCTGCGGCATGTGGGATCTTCCTGGACCAGGGATTGAACCCATGTCCCCTGCATTGGCAGGCAGATTCTCAACCACTGCACCACCAGGGAAGCCCGATACCTGCATATCTTAATCATGCGCTGCCTATTTTACTAACTGGTATCATAAACCATAAATATTCACTCTACTTCTCATTCAAAGAAACTCACTCAGGAAACAGATACATTTACATACCTAAATGCCCACATATACATAATCACGTATTAACATATAAATATAATTAATAAATAAATCAAGAAGAAGCGAAAGAAAACAAGAGCCAATTATAAGGGCTCATAATAACAAAGGGAAATACAATTAAAAATTTCGTAATTAAATAGAGGTAAGGAACAACTTTGAAAAAGAACAGTTGTAAGAACTACACTACCCAATTTCAAGACTTATATAAAGCTTCAGTACTCAAGACTGTTTGATATTGGCATAAAAATAGACAGAAAGATCGATGGACAGATTATATGTTCAGAAAGAGACCTACATATATGTCAGTTAACAAAGATACAAAGGCAATTCAGTGAGGAAAACAGAATTTTTTTTTTTTTAAACGCATTGTTTTTTACTTTTGTTTATTTATTTATTTATTTTTATTTCTGGCTGTGTTGGATCTTCATTTCCGTGCGAGGGCTTTCTCTAGTTGCGGCAAGCGGGGGCCACTCTTCATCGCGGTGCGCGGGCCCCTCACTATCGCGGCCTCTCTTGTTGCGGAGCACAGGCTCCAGACGCGCAGGCTCAGCAATTGTGGCTCACGGGCCCAGTCGCTCCGCGGCATGCGGGATCTTCCCAGACCAGGGCTCGAACCCGTGTCCCCTGCATTGGCAGGCAGATTCTCAACCACTGCGCCACCAGGGAAGCCCGGAAAACAGAATTTTTAACAAACTGTGCTGGAACAATTGGATATCCAAGGACCAAACCAAAAACAAAACCCCAAAACAAAAACACCCAAAAAACCACCACCAATAAACCAACAAACTTTGAGCCATACCTCATCCCATATATAAAAACTAAGTCAAAATGGATCATTGATCTAATTCTAAAACCACAAATTACAATACTTCTAGAGGAAAACAGGAGAAAATCTTCGTGACCTTGAAATAGGCATACATTTCTTGGATCCAACACCAAAAACAGGATCTTAAAAAAAGAAAAGAAAAGATAAATTCAACTTAATCAAAATTAAGAATTTCTGCTCTTTGAAAGACACTGTTAAGAAAATGAAAAGACAAGCCACAGGCTGAGAGAAAATGTTTGCAAATTACTTACCTTACAAAGAACTTATATTTTGAATAAAGAACTCTCAAAATCCAATAAGAAGAAAACAGTGTAATTGTTTTAATGGGCAAAAAAAAAAAAAAAAAAAGCAGAGAGATTTGAAGGATATAAAGGACCCCAAGCACCACTGCTGTTCTCGTGCGAAGGAAGGGGACAGTCTCTAAAAGCTAAGAGGCAGGGAATTCCCTGGCAGTCCAGCGGTTGGGGCTCCCTGCTTCCACTGCAGGGAGCATGGGTTCGAACCCTGGTCAGGGAACTAAGATCCCACATGCCACGCGGTGAGGCCAAAAAATAAATAAATAAATAAAAATAAAAGCTAAGAGGCAAAGAAATGGGGACCTCAGTCCTACAACTGCAAAGAACTGAATTCTGCCAACAACTGAATGAGTTTGGAAGTGAGTTCTTCTCCAGTGCCTCCAGATGAGAGCTCACCTGTCTAAACCACTTAATTCCCATCAAATGAGACCTTGAACTGAGAACACAGTTGAGTCATGCTGGACTTCTGACCAGAAAACTGTGAGCTAATAAATTTGTGTTGCTCAAGCAGCTAACAACAATGAAGAAGAAGAGGAGGTGGAGGAGGGGGAGGGGGAGGAGGGGAAGAAGAGGAAATGACTTGAACCGACATATCACCAAAGATGTATGGGTTGAAAATAAGCATATGAAAAGATGCTCAACATCATTAGTATTAGGGAAATACAAATTAAAACTTTAATGAGATACTACTACACACTTAGTTGGATGTCTAAAATTAAAAAGACTGATCCCATCAAGTGTTGTCAAGGATGTGGAATAAATGGAACTCTCTTAAGCTGCTTGTGGGAATGTAAAATGTTATAACTATCTTGGAAAAAGTCTGGCAGTTTCTTAAAATATTAAACACTACCAATCAAAAAACTCAGCCATCCCAGTCCTAGGTATTTATCCAAGAGATATGAAAGTTTATGTCCAAACAAAGGCTTCTCATAAATGTTCAGTGCAGCTTTGTTTGTAGTAGCCAAAAGCTGGAAACAATTCAAATGTTCATCAACAGATCTATGGATAAACAAATTGTGGTATAGCTATACAAATAGAATATTACTCAGAGAAAGAGATGAAAAGAAATGAACTACTAATATGCACAATACATGGAAGAATTTCAAAATAATTATGCTTAGTGGAAGATAGCAACCCTCACCCCTGAAAAAGTACATAGTGTTATTTCCATTTATGTAAAATTCTAGAAAACGAAAATCCATCTCTCCTGACAGAAAGCAGATCAGTAATTGCCTGTATCACACGTTTGCAGTATAAATCGGGGGAGACACTTGGCCAAAATTATCAAAGGTAGTGGATCATAACCTTCCAGCCTAGCACTGGCATGTGATTAACTTCAGGCAGGAGGTATAGAGGAATGAGAGGCTCCTGACCCAGGTTCCCATTGGTGCTCAGCTTGGAAATGATTAATTCAGTGTTGTCATCATTTGTCCATTTCAATGCAAGGACTGCCTTTCTGGAACTGACTACCAAGAAAATAAATGTCTTAACTTCGAATCTACCATTGCAGACAACCTGTTTTCTTATTAGTTTATATATCTCAGGGCAAGATCTTCACATGTGGGAGGGTGACTATTGTTTTGTGCACTGAGATTTAAATCCTTTTGTTGGAGCAAAATGTGCAAAAATGAAAGAATAGAATGAAAAGGACAAAAAGAAAGATGAAAGAGATAAAGAACATTTGGAAAGAAAAATACAGGATGGTGGAAGGCTATATGTAAGGCCATAAATATATGATTTACTTGTAATTATTATTATTATTTTATAATCCCATAATTTTTTTTTAACGTCTTTATTGGAATATAATTGTTTTACAATGGTGTGTTAGTTTCTGCTTTATAACAAAGTGAATCAGTTATACATATACATATGTTCCCATATATCTTCCCTCTTGCATCTCCCTCCCTCCCACCCTCCCTATCCCACCCTCTAGATGGTCACAAAGCACAGAGCTGATCTCCCTGTGCTATGCGGTTGCTTCCCACTAGCTATCGATTTTACGTTTGGTAGTGTATATATGTCCATGCCACTCTCTCACTTTGTCACATCTTACCCTTCCCCCTCCCCATATCCTCAAGTCCATTCTCTAGTAGGTCTGTGTCTTTATTCCCGTCTTGCCACTAGGTTCTTCATGACCTTTTTTTTTTTTTTTTTTTTTGCACATATATACAATGGAATATTACTCAGCCATAAAAAGAAACGAAATTGAGTTATTTGTAGTGAGGTGGATGGAGTTAGAGTCTGTCATACATTGTGAAGTAAATCAGAAAGAGAAAAACAAATACAGTATGCTAACACATATATATGGAATCTACTTGTTATTATTAAATAAAGTATTATAAATGTTAAGCTATTTATTCATTCAAATGGGCAAATTAATTAAATCTATTGCAAAAGTTTTAAATGCATTGATTTTCAGTCATTTATTATTAGATGAATAGGCCAAACTGCAAATAGACTTTCTAATCATTTAATAGGAATAATAAGTGGATTAAACATGCTTTATGATGTGCAAATTTGTAGTGGTGTTTTTAATATAATAATATTAAGTCACTTTTATAAATGCTTTACTTGGTTTTCCAAATTTTAATTTACATTAATACTTTCATTATTGTGTCGGAGTTTGGGTTATGCTTATCCCAATTATTTTTCTCATAGGTGGTGTGGATTATGTTAGGAAAAAGTCTATGCATGCTTTGAATACATTTATTCTTAAAAATGTATTGTGTGTGTGTATATTTTATGGGGAAGGGTTTCTATCACAGGTTAGAGTGTAGTGTTTGCAGGTATCTATATCAGATTTGGGAAAAATCAGGCAAAAGTGTAGACAAAGAAAGACTTCCACGGTATTTTATCCTGGATCTTCTGAGGGACAGTAGAGCAGGAAGAATATGAATTTAATCAAAGCACCTTGGTTCTAGCCAGGAATTCCCTTTCCTGAAATAGATCCTAATGGGGATGTGGCCTTTTGAATGGAAGACTACACTGAGTAGCAGGTGAAGCATAGACTTTGGAGTTAAAAGACATATATTCAGGGCTTCCCTGGTGGCGCAGTGGTTGAGAGTCTGCCTGCCAATGCAGGCGACACGGGTTCGAGCCCTGGTCTGGGAAGATCCCACATGCCACGGAGTGGCTGGGCCCGTGAGCCACAATTACTGAGCCTGCGCGTCTGGAGCCTGTGCTCCACAACAAGAGAGGCCGCGATAGTGAGAGGCCCGCGCACTGCGATGAAGAGTGGTCCCCGCTTGCCACAACTAGAGAAAGCCCTCGCACAGAAACGAAGACCCAACACAGCCATAAATAAATAAATAAATATTAAAAAAAAAAAAGAGAGAGAGAGATTATATTAACTCTAATATTAAAGAAAAAAAAAAGACATATATTCAAATGTCAGGTCCATCACTTAGAGACTGTAAGACTACAGACAATTTATCAACCTCTCTGAGCCTCCATTTCCTTATCTTTAAAATATGGTGGTAAAGGTGCCTATCTCCCAGGGCTATTGAGAGGATTAAATGAGATCATGAACATAGATTGTGCTCCAAAAAATGCCTAATACCTAAAAAATGTATTTTATGAAATAGCTGGTAGCTATTTCATAAAAGCACGTCACATGTGGGTGTGGAGGAGAACAGAACAGGAAGTTCCAGGCTAAAGCTTTGACCACTGGGAGGAGTAGGCAACTGGCTTTTAAGTGAACTCATTGTGTTGTCCAATGTAGTAGCCACTAGCCAATGTCGCTATTTACATTTAAACTAATTAAAATTAAACAAAATTTAAAATTCAGTTCCTCAGTCACAGTAGCCGTACTTTACGTGCTCAGTAGCCGCATGTAGCTGATGGCTACCACACTGGGGAGCACAGGTGTAAAACCACTTTTGCAGAAAGTTCTACTGGACGATGCTGGCTCTGAAGAGTCCATGTTGGGCTAAGCATCGAGGCAATGTTCATGAATAACTGGTTAATTTACCTAAGGTCCACCTCAAAACTAGTCTTCTACCTACTCTTTGATTTATCTTTTATTTTACAGAATCTGAGGCTTATCAAAACTCTGTTACCCAAATTCTGTGCCATTTTCAAGCCGTTAGAATATTTTTGATCACTGTTTATACCAGTGCATGTGAATGTATTCAGAGAGGTTCTATGAAGGAGACTGTCCTTGCTTTTCTTGATTGAGTTTCTGAATTCTATCATTAGCCTCATCATCTCTGCAATTATCCATATCCAGTTATCAACATGTTATTTCTACACTCTTCTTCCGCCTCCTCTCCTCCTCCACCCGGACACCCTGTGAATTGGAAGCTGGGAGACTGGGAGATTCTTAAAGTGATCTTTATTTTAGTAGCAGCTGGTTCTTAACAGCCCTCGGTTTGTGGCAGAGGCGACAGGATCTCTTTCCATGGTTGCATCGTCCTAATTATATTCGTTATGGATCGCAAGTTTTGGGATAAAGCGATGTTACATTTGTAATGTCTACAGGGTAGCATTTTAAGGTACGCTGGGAAACCTCGAAAGGTAACATGTGTAGCCGATGCATTTACTGTCATTAGTTAACCAAGCAGCCCTGGTGCCTCTTTCAGCTCCCTGACCCACATTTCATCCACGCTCTGCTGTTTTTCTCCTGCAGGGTTATTTCCTGAGTAAAGCCCAGAGCTTACAAGTCCCCCAGCAGAGAGCTCTGTTCTGACCTCCCTAAACAGGCAGTTTCACCTGCTGGGCTAGTGCTGTTCTGCTTCCTAGTCAATCTGTTAAGATTTTAGCAGGAGATTCTTGGATACCTTTTCACAAAACATATGGGAGATTGTAATTACTTTGGCCTGGTACATTTTTAGAATTGAGAGAGCAAGGAAGAGGTGCAAATCTTCTGTTCATAAATAACCAAATCTGTGGGCACTTTAAAAGGCATTCTAGGCAGCAGGAGAATTTATGTACCACATTTCACCCTTGGCACACTTTACAAATGAATTGTTCAAAGAGAAATTATATTAGGACAAATAGAAATGACAACCAAGACCAGATGTGGATTTTTAGTTAATAGTTATGCAACACCCAAAGGGAAGATAGTATTGCACAATAAACTAAAAATGTCTTAGGCAAATAAGGAAATCTTTACCCCAAGGAGCTGGCACTGCAAAGGTATGAACTGTACAACAAAGGGCTGGAAATGCAGAACAAATGCAGGGTAGGTCGGGGCAACTATAAAAAATAATTCACTGAGGAAGTGGTGAGGTAGCAGATGTGTGGAACCTACTTGGGGAAAATAAAGGCTTAGCACTTTTTTGGACAGGCTGGTGTCTAAGGTAGAAAACTCAACTCAGTCAGCCTAATTTCCTTCATCTGTGGAGAGAAACAGTAGCTTTAAAGAGAATATATGTGTGTGTGTGTGTGTGTGTGTGTGTGTGTGTGTGTATATATATATATTTTTTTTAATTAAAAAAAAATATATATATATTTTTTCAAAACCCAGGCAGCAATCTCACAATGGGTAAGTATACCTTAGTAAATTAAATAGCAATGTCCTCAGGTTTGAAATGATCTTCCAGGAGAGTGATGACATCCTTACATCTTTAATCTGATTTCCCCCCCAAAGTTGTTCAAGGAAGGTCAAAAATGCAGGCATTGGCTGCTTCTCAGCCCTTGGAGAGCAGTGTGAAAGAGACCAAGGCTTAATGCCCTGGAAGAATATTGAGACCCACGTTAAATTATAGTAGGAAAATTTGTTGAAAGCAACTGGATTTCTCAAATACAGCTGGATTTTCAGCCTTCCATTCATCAGGGATGGCGAGACGTGCCACTTTGCGGCATTTCTCAGTCTCCTGTGCTTCTAGTTCAGAGGAGTTGGGGGGTGGGGGGAGGAGAAAAGGAGGAGGTGAGGGAGCAGTGTAGAAAATATTTCTTTAAATCTGTTGGCTCCTTGAGAAAGAAGACAGCTCTGGAAAATGCTTACAAGCTTTCAGCACGCTGAACCCACATCTCTCTCAAGCTTTCTTGCATCTGAGTCCTTCCTCTTAATTACTGAAGGGAGCCGCCTGTGACTTCCCACCACTCCCACTTTCCTGAAGAGTCAATGCGTTCTTAAGAAGTTTTAACCTGCTTCCTCCCTCGTTCCTTTGTTAATACTTTACTGTCTTTTAACATTGACAGTTAATCCATTTACCCTATTCTCTCATGATGAAAATTCGTGGATTTTCAGTGGTTCTACAGTTTCTGCTGAGCACATTTACTTGTTCAGTAACTGTGAACTTTTTTTTCTTCTACCTGTCCAGATGTTTATAGGTGCTGGGCATTACATGGAAAACAAGACTGATAAGGTCCCTGGCCTCTTGGAGCCACAATTCTGGTGGTGATTCCAGATACTAATGTGTACTATGAAGAAAATAATGCAGCCTGATGGGATAGAGATTGCTGGGGGAGAGGCTACTTCCTAAAGTGTGGGCTGGGAAAGCCTTCCTGTGATGACCTTTGAACTAAGACTTGAACGCTGAGAAGGAGCTGGAGAAGGTCTGGCTAGAAGGCATTCCACGTGGGGGGGGAAGAAAAGTGTAGATTCCGGAGGAGTAGGACGTCTCTGTGGCTGGAACACAGGAGCACAGTGAGACGGGCGAGAGTCATTGGGCCAGACGGAGGGCTGGCTAGCTGTGGTAAGGATTCGAGTTTTATTTTGTGTATAACAGGAAATCATTGAACATTTTCTTTTAGCAGGGAGATCATAGGGTTTCAAAAGAATCCTCTGTCTAATACCTGAAGTTATGACTGGCGAGGGGTGAGAACTACAGGAGTAGGGGTAAGGAGAGCACTTAGAGAGCTTCTGCATTTGTCCGTGTAGGGAACATGGGTAGCTTGGATTAGGACTGGAGCAGTGCGGATGTGATGGGAGTATGTTTTGGAGGTAAACACCTAGGTGTTAGTTGACAACCTAAAGGATAAGAGGGAGTTGGAGAGAATAATAATAATAGTAGTAGTAGTAGTAGTAATAAATAACAGCTACCACTTCTATTGCATTTAGGACGCTTCTAGGTGCTTTACACATGTTAACTACTTTCACCTCATAATAATAGTGCCCATAGATAGGTATTATTATCGTCACTGTTTTATAGGTGAGAAAACTGAGGCACAAAGAGGTTAGGTGACTGGCCAAAGGTCACCCAGATGGTAAGAGCAGAGTGGGGACGCAAACTCAAGCATCTGATTCTAGAGGAGGGTGCCCTTCTTCCAGTGTCCTAGGATCCAGTATCAACATGTAAGTGCAGTGGAGGGACACAGAGGACCTTGACGGGCCAATTGATATGATCTTAAAAACTTTTTGACAGTGAGCAGAGGTTATGGGGTTAAAAAAAAAAAGGTAAAAGATCAGTCTCTGCCTTTAAAGATACAGTTCCCTCTTATGTGCGTTTACTTATGTCTTTCCCAGGGCACAAAAACGGGCCCTTCGTGCATGGCATAATAGGTATAATAAATATTCATAATTTCACCCGTGAATACATAGGTTTCCTTGTGAAATCAGGAAAAGATGTTACTTTGTTTTGCAGACACCCAAACCACGGTATTTGCTTTTCAGGCCACTGCCAGACATCCGGGGTGCTCAATTTCTTGCCTCCGTTTTGGAGAGCTTGCTGGTTAGGTGCTGCCTTTGGAGCTATGGCCGAGGTATGGGGGGGGAGGGAGGGACTCAGCCCTCTACAGGTCTGTTTTCCATGCATTGTGGCTGTCATGCAGCAGGGGGCGCTGCAGTAGTGTTCATCGCGGTCCCGGGAGCCACTCGTCCAGCCAGAAAGGGGCCAAGCCGGGAGGAGATGTGGCAGGCAGCCCACGGTCCTCTTTGGTCTTGCAACTTTAGTACCCAGAGCTCGTTCTACACAGACCATTCTTCTACACCATATTTCATCATGTTGGACGTCTTCCATCCAGTCCTGCATCCGGGCGGAGAGGAAAGGGCATTAGCTTCCCGCTTTCCTAGGTGTAAGGATAGCGCTGTACTCGGTTGTACAGGCGTCTCTTCTCCGTGTTCTTGGGGTCATCCTGACAGCTCCCTTGAAACCACGAAAAGCTCCCGCAGCAGCGGGGTATGGATGTGTGTGCGCTAGTCTTTCTTCCCTCTTCGGGGTCCTTTTTCTTAACCTGACTGCGGGAATATTTCCCTCCCCACATGTCTCTCCATTGACATTCGGGACAACGGTCGGCTCGGAGCTGAAATCTCTCCCTCCTAATATACCCGTCAAGCTCTCCAACGCCCCCCCCCCCCCCGCCCCCCGCACCGTTTCGGCTCACGCACAGTGAGGGTGTGTGACAGGTCGCGTGTGCGTTTGTGGCAACCAAGTCTGCAGCACTCGCCAAACCTGTTCTTCCTCTCCCGGTCCCCAGAAGTCTCTCCAGCTGACCGGACCTACGCCTGGCAGCGCTTGGCACACGCAGCGCTGGGGTTGAGATCCAGTCGGTGCTAGGCGCCGCCAGGCAACAGCGGGGCGAGCGACTGCGTCCTCCTCGGTCTCGTTCCTCCTCTAGCTGCCCCGCCCAGGGCGCACTCCAGCTACCTCTTTGGGCTGTCTTCCAGCCGTCGCCCCTGGGTTCCCTGGGCTTCCCAGAGTGAAATCGAAGGTGAAAGAAACAAGAGGAGGGCGGGAGGTGGGGAGGAGGAGCCTCCGGCCGGGGGAGAGAGTGGGAGGAGCCTTCAGCCCAGGGGGTAGCGTGGGCGGAACCTTAGGGGCGGATCTGGGTGGAGAAAGGGGCTGGGCAAACCCGGTGGAGGGTTGGCCACGCAGGCGCGGGGGGCAGCTCCGAGAACCCCACGCGGGAGCTTCTGGAGTCTCCAGCCACCGCTTCTCACTTCATTGGAGAAGGGGCTGGGGCCGGGAGGGGAGCTAATAAAGAGTGAATGAGCTGCAGCCGCTGTGGCGGCCGGAGAGTGCCCGAGCGGCACCGGAGCGGTGCGACCGGGAGGCGGCGAGGGGAGGTGGTTCGCCTTGTCCCTCCCACCCGCCTTTCTCTCTCTCTCTTCCTCCAGCTGGTCTCAGAGCCCGGCTCGGTCCGGTCCCTCCGTCCCCACCCCGCACTCCTCCACCTCCTCCGAGTCCCACTCCTCACCTAGGGCGCCCTGCACTGCCATGGGTTAGGGTGGGGGCGCGAGCCGCGCGAAGGACTAGCCCTGTGCATCCGCCGGGGGGCGCGGAGCCCGAACGCCGCTCGCCGCTCGTCGGCTCAGGGCATGGGGAGCGCGGTGTGAGCCCGCACCCGGGGAGGACGCGGGAGCTGCGGAGACGGGCGCGAGGAGGAGGAGGAGAACGGTGGATTGGAAGGACCCGAGGGAGGAAGGGAGGGTGGGGAAGCGAGGGAAAAGTGAAGCTGGGAGGAGAAAGCGGCGGAAGGTGGGGATTGATGCTTCTGTTTTTTGTTGCCGCTGTTGCCCTCGCGCTGGTAGCCGAGCCGGAGGGAAGGCGGTGGAGAGATGATTGCAGAGTTGGTGAGCAGCGCTCTGGGGCTCGCTTTGTATCTCAACACCCTGCGTGCGGATTTCTGCTACGATGACAGGTAAGGGGGTGAGAGGAAGGGGTGGCGGGCTGCTTGGGGACTCCGCGATAGCTCTGAAGCTTCCTGCTTTAAGGTTCGAAGTGCGTCTTGGGGGGACTGGTCCAGCACCTGAAGGTTTCGGAGACGCATAAACATCAACACCTAAAGCAAACGCCGGGGACGCGGGCGCACTGGACGGGCTGAGGGAGTTTGGGTTCCTAGTCTGCAGCAGGTTCCTCTCCCTTGCTTCTAGGCTGTTGGCAGACGCTTAAGTTTCTTAGCGGAAATCACAGCAATTTGGGAAACTCTTTAACGAACGTATTACAAAATAATCTTAGGTATTCCATGGTGCAACAAAAGCACATTGAGCGATTTTACGTCTGGTCTGGAAGGAAGCTGCTCCCCGTCCCCTAATAGATCTTCCCTGTAATGTTTCCTTTTATTGATGGGACACTTATTTCCCGAGGTTAAAACATACGTTTGACAGTTGCCAAAACAGTGGAGAAATCGCACTCTGTTTCAACTTTCCCTTTTGACGTATGGTGTACTTTACTTTGAGCCAGGATAATGCTGCTGGTCATCTCTTACGCTCCCCCGCCTCCCTCACCGATCGATGGAGTAGCACTTTGTAAAAGCCTGGGTTTTCGTTTCTGTTTGGGAGTTTTACATTAGACGTTAGCGATTCTTTTGTGCTAATTGGGGAAGAAGACGCCCCTAGAGACTGAAGTTGTCTTCTGCGTTTGGGTTAGTTTGGGTGGCTAATGAGACCTGAACTGTGTTGTCAAAGAAACTGCATCGATTTCTGGGAAATGTCACAGTTGTGCTCGTGTCTCTACCTATTTTTTAAACGTTGTTAGTGTTTAGAAACTGATGAAAAGCTCTAATAGCCATTAGGGAAAATTCCAATTTGTGCCTTTCCGGTGACTTAATCTGATTACAATTAAAACAGATGCATAATTAAAATATATTAGGGAGAACAGCCCGCCTGGCTAAACTTATTAACCGTCCTGGGGTGTTTTCATGCTCCATTGAAATTAAACCATCCAAAAAGTGAGCACAGATTTGCTTTGACAGCTTTTCAGCAGCCTCTCTGGGTTATGGAAAGTGAATGGATCCTCAGGGTCAGGGCGAGGCAGTGAGTGAACTTAAGCAAAGTGGTTGACAGTGAGGGGAGAGGAAGGCAAATTTTTCTCCCGGTGGTGCTTAGCCATATTCTGTATCCTCTCGTGTGCCCACTCTACAGCTAAAAGCATGTTCATGGATGTATGCCTTCAGTCAGCGAATCTTGGTTCACACCCACATGTCTGTTATGAAATACCCTGATAATAGGTACAAGAACATCCAGCAAACCCTTCTTAATTCATTTTATGTAGTGTCTATCAGAGACTAGTTGATAGGAAGCCACTGTTACACATAAACTTTTCCTCAACTTTTAAGCAGTGTACACATTTCAGCAGTTTTGCTACGTGCTTCGAGAAGTAAATGGTCTGTGTGTAAGAGTGAGGTCAGCTGCTTCTGTGCCCTCCAATTTTGTGTTACTCTGCACCTGCTATTTCTAGAATATTGGCAGGAAAAGCTCTTGCTTCCAAAGTTGGGTGACTTTTCACTAAAGCGAGCTCAGGGAAGAATCTGGGCAGTTACTGGCACTGTTGGGGACAGTTTGAAGAGTAAGCATTTAAACCAATAATTTAGGGCTTATATAAAAAAGTAACTTACTGTAATACTGTAACTATTGTAGAACACTGTGATAAATCAAGCAAATAGCATGGTGTGGCTATTCTTTATTGCTGTCCAGTTCTTTAAAAAGTACATGTCAGAAGAAACTATCCTAATAAAGATTAAGGCTGGAACTAAACTACATTTGCATGTACATTTCTCTGTAGACTTAATGCTTACTTTGTGTTCTTTAATCAGCAGTCAGAAGTGTTAGTGTTGTAACTCGGCAGAATGGTGTGAGTGTGATGATAAATTAGTTGTGCTTTGATAGTTGGCAATTGTTATAAGTTCTTTACCTGCTATAGATTGAATGGAGCGTCAAAATTCCTGAGTTATACCTAGCTGCATAGATGAATTTAATGTGATGATTTGCCCGTATCATCTAATTGATAGCATGCCCAATGTATGACATATAGACAATATATACCATTATGATGTTAAAGACCTGTAAATATACATTACACTTAGTTACAATTCGAAAAGTGTATTTTACTCTAATTTTCTTGGTAGCAGAACTGCGTATGCAATCACATACTCTTGAGAGTATGAAATCTTACAAGTGTCACACTTGGTTTTTATGAATCCTAGAAATTATGAAATATGTATTAGTAGAAGCATGGCACATATTTGGTGTCTGCATAGCATGTTCAGGTGATTCAGTGCCAAGGTTTCTTCTGTCTCACTGCTCTAACTCGCTTGTGTGAGAAGCAGGGAAAATAGCTGGGGAGTCAAGTGGAAACTGTAGGATGATGATAATGTGTTTAGTTCCACCACTCCATTTCATACTACAAAGACTCAAGTGTAAAACTTTGTTTAAACTACATCTGTGGCTTCTGCCGAAATACCGCCCACTCCCCTTCACTCCCCCCCCCCCCCCCACCACCCTAGGAACTTTTGTGAAATATGGTTCTTCAAGGAGAGGGCAGTGCTGGGAGTGGAGGAGCAGCTCAAGGAAGGGAGGTGGCTCTTACGCTCGACTTGCTTAACTAAAGCAAGACTCTGCATTTTAGCTGAAGAATCTGGCATTTACTGTAGGAGGGCTTTCTATTGCTTCAGCTTAAACATTACTGCTGTGGTACTTCTCCAAGTTATCATTTCTTTTAAATGTAGTGCTCAGGTTTACTTTATAAACTATATATGTAATTATATTCAGTGTTTGATGTAGCTTGGTTGAGATTAAGTGGTAATCTGAAACCTTCTTCGAGCAAAATCAATTTCCCTATGGTAAAATTGAATAGTTTACAAGTGTTTCTGTGCTAAATGTAAGACTATGGCTCTGATGTGATGAAACAAACAGTAGAAGAGTAGAATTCATCATATCTGATGAAAAAGCATATACAGTTTCAGCTTCTTCCCCTCCCCCCTTGCCTTCAATCTAGTAAAGACTGTATTGAATCTTAAATTGTGGTTAGAGTAAAATTGGAATTATAAACATGCAGTCTTTGCCAAAGTTGAAGTCATGCTGCGTGTGACTTCGTGAAGGACTGTCTCCCTTTCTGGAGAAATTTGATGTTAGGTCAGTGGGAAAAACTTGCTGACCCCGAATTCTCTGCTGTCTTACATATTTGTCGAGGATAACATTGCATCACTTCCCCTGCATCCTCTTTAGAAGTCCTGCTATGTTTTGCATAAAGATAGCACTAAAAGAAGAGTCAGTTTACTTCAAAGCAACAAAAGTAAAATATAACTGCTGTTTCGTAGTGTGATTTCATTTGGCACATATCGTCTAATTGACGGCATGCCCTTTGTGATAGATAAGTAAGAACATAATGCACCGAATACATCTTTTTAGTCTCATGTGAGTAAAATAATGCATTAGTTTTTTTAAAAAAAGACAATTTGAGTTTTTGAAAGTGGGAAATGCGTTTGTGGCTGCTTTGAAAAGTTTTTTCCTTATTGCCCATTCTGCAACTTTTAAACTCACCCATGATCATTAGCATTACCTTTAGGTTCCTTAGTTATTGGTGTGCAGTAATTTTGTGAAACTTGGAGAAGCAACTCCACAGCAGGAATTTCTACTCTTGAAATCAAACCTACTCCAAACTTTCAGTAGCACATCCCTAATTTAGTTATTCATTCAGGTGTAAATGTAAATCTCAGTTTTATAGAAACACTTGTTAAGGTTTTTTTTCCCTTAATGTTATAAAGAGTTTGGTTAACAGTATTTAAAATGAAGGAATAGAGGATTTAAGGTATATTGACAAGCTTTTTAGAAAAACTTTTTTTTTTTCCCTGAAGATATTCAACTATACTTTCTACTTGGTCTTTTAGTGTTATTATCTGTTTGGTTTTTGACCTGGTATAAGAATAGCTTGTGAAATGATCAGTCCCTCTAACGTCTCTCTGAAAAGTTCTCTCTAATAAATTTGCCTTGGACCAATCTGGGTTTGTTATCTTAAAATTCTAGTATGTTCAACCACTGAAGGCATGTCTGGTATTTAGTAAAACCATGTTTAGAAAGAATTACTATAAAATCAAAGTAAATAAGGGAGAAGTTTGCTTTGCATCAAAGGTTGTCTCTTCAGGTCTTTATTGGAAGAAGCTAATGTGTACAAGAGTTTTATTTTACTCTCATTTCCTTCCCAGTTGATAATGTACTAAAAAAAAGGCCAGTGGGTACAGTTCATAGTTTATGAAATATTATGAAATATTTTATGTGACATTTTATTTTCTAGCTAAGTTTTGATTGTTTAATCAGATCTATGTGGAAAAGGTTCATTTTGCTGTTTGAATAAGTTCATCTCTTAACAGTAAATTAAAATTAAAATTCGGTGAAGCAGGTATGGACCACTTTGCCTTACCTCCATCGAGCTTGTCACATGGGGTTTATCCTAGCAAATGACCCAGATAGAAGCACTGAACGGACATGTGCAAATGCCATAGGGGAAATTGCTTGCCAGCCATCTGTCTCTTAGTTTTTCTCATTTATAAATACACTATATTTGGGGGAGGGACTGCATTTATTGCACATTATTAGTTTACATCATCTCATCATCTGCACTTAGTTTTTCAGAGCTAACGTGTCCCTACAGTAACACTGAATTCCCTGCTGCTATAATTCTGAAATAGCTACAACCTTTTGGATTCCAACATGAGTTAAGAGCAGTTTGTCTTCCTAATCTCTTTGTTGCTGTTCAGCGTGCTAAAAGCACTTGTTTAAAATGCCCTTGATGGTGCAGCTGTTTATCATAGGCGAAGGGTTCGTTTTCTCTAAAACAGGCACCTTCATAACATTAGGAAAGGACAAAGTTTACCCTTAAGGCGCTCCGATAAATCTGTGGCTGACAGACCTACTTTCTTATAACTTCATTATTCTCACCCAGCATGCTTTCAACACTAACATTCATCTCTTAAATTTTTTGGTCCTCTCTTGGAAGCTAAGTCTTACATGAGCTTTGGGTCCTTCCTTTAATGGCTTCACAAAAGTGACAAGTGTGGCAGCCTTGATGGAAGGGACAAGTGGGTTGCTGAACGTAAGGACCTTCCCTCTATGAATAGCTGTCCTCATTAAGAGCCTAGTTGAAAAAAGTGGAGAGGCCTGTCACCAGGAGCTACATCCTATTTTTCACGGGTTGAAAAAGGCGTAATGTTTTGAATCATTACAGGTGTAATTATGCACAACGCTAGATGGTTTCTTTGAAGATTTGATTTGTATGTGTTTTTGAGGAATAAAGGACTACAGTCATTAATTCACTAATTATGAACACCACTAGACATGGGCTTCCCTTATATATGGTGCATAATACAAACAGCAGCTGTTCCCCATTGTCAGTGAGCGTCCCTGTCCGTCCTTTCCTACCTGTACTTTACCAGGTACTATATAGTGTTTGAATCTGGGAATCTGGTGATGGACATAAAAAATGCTGATAGCTTGTCCTTTAGCAGAATTTCACTTGCATTGACTCATGTTTATTTTGATTGATACTCGTATTTTTAAACTTTTATTGGGATTCTGTTGGCTTCTTTCCCAGAGCATCTCTGCTGAGGATACATGGTCGATGGTTTGAACTGGACCTCTTCTTGATCTGGTGCTCATTGGCAGTTTATTCATAGCTGTGGAAGCTTTAGAATACCTTTCCCAAATGGCTCCTTCCTAATTGTTCAGGTCAGTTGTTTTCCTTGGAGGTCTGCAGTGGCTGAACTCTTTGAGTTAACTAGATTTGCCTTGACTGGTCATAGGGATTGAAGACTTTTGCCTAGAGATTATTTTGGTTGTATTTTCTAGGCAGTTAATTCCAACAAGATGCAGCACTGTCAAATTTCTATTGATCTCTTTTCCTCCACTCTGACAGTTTAGTTTTTCAGTTACATTTGTCAGTTTCTCTGGTACTCAAGGTTTCTTAGAATAAAAGTTATAGGTGTTTGTTTCAGTCTTTTAGAAACTTTTGGGAATTACAATTTTGGGTTCATCCGTGAGCTTTTTTCTTTACAGGTAAGTAGGAAAGAATTGAGTAAGCCTATCTATTCAGGAGAAATTTGAAGAAGGCGGGAACACTGAAATGATTTGTTTTCAAGATTCTACATTAAAAGTTTCTGTTGTGTTTTTAAAGTAATTTATTTTATTTAAGGGCACTTCATAAGATACAGTTAATTTGAGTAACTAGAAATGATTGTTTTAAAGATGAGATGGAGAGAGATTTTGACTTGCTGATGTCTAAAAAATTAATTTGGAAAAGAGATTAGAATTCAAAACCCTAACTCCACCTTTAGATTCCATTTTATCATGGAAATAAGTGAAATTATATGTACATTTACTTATTCCGAGGCTATAAACATGCCGCATTGCTTGAGGGCAGTGCTACTGTATCTGTTTTAAAAGTACCTTAGTACGTGGCAGAGGAGATGCTGTTTGCTTATGATAAATTGGTGTAAGCTTTTGTTTCTTGATTTCTTTGCTGGGGCATTTTGTGATATCAGGGTGAGGCAGGGTCTGAAGCGTGGCACAGCATATAGTTATTGTCAAGGAGACTGACTAAATTACATGATTTGTCAAATGAAACACACATCAGTGCCCTTGGAATAGCAGCTATGTGGTAGGTGCTGTGTCCAAATAAAATGTGTCTTTCCTTTTGTCTTTGATGACTGGTCTTTATTTCTGTGGAATTTATTATAATAAATGTGTGATTATTCCTCAGGAGCATGAAGTTAAAAAAAAAAAAAAGCAAGTTCACTATAGTCTTATGATTATGGTTTAACTAGGAAACAATTGTATATTGTCATTACAGAGCCATTTGGGAAAAGGGGGGTAAGGCTGGCAGCTGTGTTGTTCCCCTGGGGACCATTCTCCTTGTTTTATAAACTATCTTTTGTGTACCTCTGCCCTCCTATCTTCAGGTTTTTAAAGGTATTATAAATACTGAGCCTGCTGCTTTGGGTTGTAAAAGATGTCTTAAGGTAGAATACTTGGGTCCGAATAGTTTGTCAGGTGTACTTTTAGAATAGGATGTTTCCCTCCTCCTCCAAATAATTAACTACAGGACTGCTCTCCCAAAGAAATTGAAAAGAGCTCATTTTGACAAAGCAAGCTTCTAATGGCAAATTTTCCAACTACAAGTTTGCAGAAGAAAACTTCTCCGATGATGAAGAAGTTTAATCAGGCAAAAAGACATTTTTATTTGCAGAAATAGGCCCTTTAGTGGGAGGCAATTACTTCTAACTGATGTGAAAAACTAGTATACCTGAATTCATTTGGTAAACCTTATTTAAAATAGGAAGGTTATTCTTGTTATTCTATTGAAAGAAAAAAAATGGAGCTGAGTTGTGTCACTGAATTTATATTAAAGAAATAAGGTTTTTACAATTTAACCCACTCTTATAGGGATATGTACTGACTTAACCAAAGAAAATGAATTTGAGATTTGAACAAAAATCTATTATAAAGACACCAGTGTCCAGCCTGAAATTACCAACTGTAGTTTGCCACAGATACCTAGTCTTCTATTTAAAATATCCTATTGAAATGATCTCTTTTGGTTTCCTCCACCTTTATATTTTTAAGAGTCTTTGTATTTTTTCTTTTAGAAACAGTGGTGTTTTTGGCTTTCGTTCCATGTTGAACAGAAAATGAAATTTCACTGTTTTAAAACCTCTTGTATGTCATTAACATAAAGTAAACCATTTCTGTGAGAGAGTATTTAGTAGCTTCTTTTAAATTCAGGCCTGATATGATACTGAGGATGCCTGTGGTAGGCCAGGGGGCTTTAGACCTGGTCCTCTCTCATAAACCCCCACCTCCACACCCTACCTTCATCCTTTGATATGGGTGATTACCTTTTAGAAAATCTTTTAAAATGCAGTTCAAATTCTCAGTTTCTTTGAACCAGATGGATATTTTGGTACCTCTCCTAAAAGGACATTTTTGAGCTGGGCCTCTTGTTGGATCTCTTTCCATCTATGTATATGTATATGTTTCTAGATCAGCGCTTCCCAAACTTCAATCTGCCTGCACATCACCCGGGCTTGTTAAAATGCAGATTCTGCCTGGAGTGGGTCTAAGAGTCTGCATTTCTGTCATTCCCAGGTGTGATAGATACGGCTGGTTCATGTAATGTACACATTAGTTCAGTGTGTTTTACAGATATTCGGAAAAGACTGCCTAAATTCCTGTATTAAAAAAGATTTAGGATAATCTTTTATATCTCAAAAGCGTATGAGTTTAGCCATTTTATTTAATCTCTCTGTTTTGTTTTATATTTGTTCAATCATGACATCTTTAAATTGATCTTAAGAGTTTAAGATATTGTGTACATTTTGAAAAGGTAGAGAGCCTGCTAAAATCTAGGAGATGATCTCTATTGAAATATCTTGTCACCAACTTGTATTTACAGTATCATCTTCTTTGTAGTTACTGTGGAGACAGATGTTGGATTCTGAGTTTTACAAATAAACTGATAGGCGGTTGCCTTAGGCTTATGACTTGAATAGATGCTGATGCCTAAACTGAGTCTATAGCCAGTGCCTTGATGAGTTTGTACTTTTGTTGAACAATCCCTTGTAAGGAAACTTGGCTTACACTGAATGAAGATTATAGATGTCAGGCAGGTGGCAAAATATAGGCATTAGGCAGCTGAGAGCAGGAAAGATAAAGATTTATTAATGATATTCAGGCACTGCGTGATGCTACTGGGTAAAGGTATATCTACATAGTATTAGAAATGCTTGGGCCCCTTTGATTTTTTTTTAACCTGGTACACTATACCTCAGCCTTTGGGCGCTTTGGTGGATTTCTGAATAGGTGAATACCATATATATGTGAAGTTTTCCATTCCTACTTAGTAGAAATCTTTTTAAAGAACTTATTCTAAAATAAGTTATAATTCTTTCTTTCTTTTTAAAACACTGTCCTCTGTACTACAGGCAGTATTGTGAAAGAACACTGGGCCAAGATAAAAGAGGAGAGGTCTTTAGTCTCGGAAATAACACTTAATTAACTAGTACTTGAGCTACTAAGCCTCTAAAACTTGGTCTTGTAATTGGTCAGGAAGTGCAAATGATGATAACAGCTGCCAACCACCGAGTGAGGACCGAATGGAATAGTCTGATGAATGTTTTCTGTGTGTTTAAAAAGCTGCATGATGTTGCAGTCAGATGTAGACGGTGTTGGACCAGAGGATGAATGACTCAGTTATCCCCGTACGTTAGCATCTCACTCTCTTCTCCCCTGAGAACAGAGCTGTGTTCTACTCCATGTCCTGGCTCACTTTTTCACTCAGAGTCAATGGTTGAGCTCCTGTGGTCTCAGCTTCTATTGCCTGCCCCATCTCTGCTTCTAATCTCTGGCCACCCTTTTGGTCAGCTGTCCCTGGTCTCACTGTAGAAGCAGGTTTCGCTCTCCTGTATTTCTTTTCTGCTGCTTTCCCTTTGTTTCTGGTCTCTGTGCTTATTTTGAATAGATATTCTGGCCAATCTGAGCACTTCTTTCCTTCTGCAGGGTGAAAGGACCAATTGCAGTGCATCGGGTGTGAATAATCTTTGGTACTCTGGTTCTGCTTGGCAGGGTATATTGTTACTGGGTACTCATGATCTCTCTCTTCAATGAAACCCCTTTTCTTTTGGGAGTATGTTCAGATTTAGAGCAGTTCTGGCAACCCAGTGATTAGGAAAGATAGATGTCAGATAAGCTGAAGTTTTTCTGCATTGAAGTGTTTGTGTTAATCAGTGGTGTACTGAGAATCTGTAGTAAGTGTGCTTAGCACATGTACTAGATGGTGACATCTAATATCTAAACCTGGTGATACATTTTTGTAACTAATTAGAAAATGTTTTTTTTCTTTTAGACCTTTCCAAGCAACAAGGTGGCAAAAAGTACAAAGACCACAAGAGTTTTAGAACCAGATAAACTAGGGATCTAATCCCAGAACTGTTACTTGCTAATTGTGTAATTTTGATTGTGTTACTAAAACTCTGTTCCTGTTCTATAGAATGAGGATAGTAATACCTAGAGTTCTTGGGAGAATTTAATAAGTTTTATAAAATGCCTGGTACAGTGGTATCTGAGATACTTATTAAGTATTTCTCTTGATCAAGAAATTATTCATTAACTTTATAGCTGATATTTTAAAATCGTTACAACATCTAAAAATATTGTAGAGCACTTAGGGAATTTTCATTAAAGCCAATATTCAAAATTTAAACTTATTTCCAATAATATTTAACTTGGTATTGCAGATAGATTTAGTGTCACTGAAAAGTTCGGTGAAGTATATTAAATAATTACTAATTTAAAATTTTAATTTTCATCTTGGGTTATGGGTTTGGAGAAATGATGTTGAAATTTAACCATTATATACACACACATGCGTGCATACACACACACAAATTTTGGCAATAAAATGTTTGTGGTATATACTTAACTGTATAACTGAATCACTTTGCTGTATACCTGAAACTAACACAGCATTGTAAGTCAACTACACTCCAATAAAATTAAAACATAAAAAAAAATTAATTGAACAACCAATTAAAAAAAAAGTACATACGAAACCCAGAACTCAGATATCTCCCATCTTCTTCACTTCAAGTGACTTTCTTCTTTAGATTAGATAATACTTACTGTGTGTAGGAGCGTAGGCAAAATTATGATTTCTTAGCATCTTATAAGAATTGTTTCACTCTCTGATGTGTAGCTTAGATTTTTAAGGAAAATCATTGTTTAAGGACATATCTTAATATTAAGTTATTCCTTATTAATATTAATAAGAAAAATCTTAATGAAAATATGGAGTTGTTTTCGGTTATGTTGCAAAAGATAATGTTGAGTAGAGAGTTAGCCCAAATCCCAGGAATACTTTTTATATATCTTTTGTTTTACAGTGAGTAAATTGGATAGAAAAGCTCTGTTCTTTGAAGCCTTTTCTGGGAAGCTTTTTGCTCTCTAACTTGCTCTCTCACCAGGACCTACATCTCACATTAATTTATTTACAAGTAGTTCTGCCTTTAAGAATATTGATCTCTTTCTTGATTAAAACAGATCTTTCACATGTTTACTTACCATTTGACACTAACATTTCTGGCTTTCTCCCCCACTCCCCCCCCCCCCAAAAAAAGAAAATACTTTCCCCCTCAAAGTCCAAGTAAGCTTAGCATGTTGAAGGTTTACTGTATTTATAACACGGTTTCCTCTTTAAAGTCAGGGTGAGGCTCTAATGATCCTCTAGGGTTCTTCCAGCTTAAAGCAGGTCACAGTTACCGGGTTTAGGGTTTGGGCTCATTTGCCTAAGAACTATATATGATATTGGCCATTTGGAGGCAATTGATAATGTTTTCAGTAAAACATTGGGCATTTTGCTACACATGCCAGATCAACTAGGGATCTAATGTTTTACAGTGAAAATGAAAATGAGGCATTAATACAACAAACCATATCAACCACAGATGTTTTTACCTCAGCCATGATCATCATTTTATTTCTCATGTGTTACCTTCTTATTGGTTGGAATGTTTATTACTCTGTTCCTATTAATAACTAAATTCTAACAGCAAGTGGCAAGCTCCTAAAAAGGAGAGCACTTTTGGTTCTTGTTGGATAGCAGCCTAGTTTTCTCTAGTGCACATCTGTTCCTTGGAACATTTTTAGAATGTTCAGGTGAAAATTTCATCCAGTATTTTAAGAAACCAGATTCTGTTACTGATGGGTTAAAAAAAGATCCGTCATACTGTTTTAATTTATTAAAGGGAAACGACAAATGCTTTCTGTACGATGGCTCTCAACTCTCTGGGATTAATTTAAATAAGTACAAGAAACCAATAATTCAGGACCTTATTAAACATGCCTCAGCAGTTGATTTTTAAGACTAAAGAAAAGACCAACAGCTGGATTTCTCCAGGGTGAGGAGTTGGATGGAAAGGACGGGTTATCTACTATGAAGGAGAAGGTTAAGTTTGACATCCCTATAAATGAACTTTGGTGAAATTGAGAGGAGTTGACTTGAAGAGTATTTTGCCCCTTTCTTGTTTATGATACAGTGCTTTCCTTTTATGGTATAGAGGAGGGATCATTATAGAGGAATTGGGATGACCTTTCTTCGTGAGGGGAAAACAGAGGCACTGCAATGGAAGATGGGTCATTTTGATTGGTACCTCTGTGGATTAGAACCAGAGCAGCAACTGATTGACAGCTTCTTGAGGTTGAATCAAGACAGGTTGTTAGAATGGAAATCCTCTGAATTCAACTGTATTTGTGGAAAGTAGGTCTTTGGTGTTTCAAAAAATTCTCTGGTAGATTTTGATTGCATGCGGAATTTGGGGTGTGTGTTATAAAATAGCAGCTTGTTTGTATTTTTTTTTTAAAGGCAGTTATCATAATAAATACCCAGATGTTCATCTTTGTGTACTTAGAATTTGCATTCTGAGAATTCATTATTTTGGGGAGGGGGTTGGGTTTATTTTTCAAACTAAAGCCTGAGAGAATTAGCAAATTTAATGTTAAATTGGACACTTTATTCATATACGCAAACCTTGTAGATTTAAGGTAGACCATATATGATATTTAAAAGTTAATATTGTTTTCAATACTAAGAATAATCTTAAGTTTAGATTTTCACTTTTATTTCTTTTTATGTCATCATTATTTATGAAAACTGGTTGAAAATGAAGATCAAAGATTTCCTGTAAAACCTAAGATGTGACAAGAACGTTATTTACTTTAAAGTTTTCTCTAAACCGGAATAAAAACTTAAACACAAACCAGAACTTATCCCGAATGTGTTTTCTTTGAGCATCACTGGGAATCTATATAAAAACAGAGTAAATGTTTTGCATGCAGCTTACCTACTGCATTTGAAGAAAATCTTTTGTGTATGTCTGCAGGCTATTTGTGTGTTCAGAAAGAGTTTACCAGAATCAACTGAAATTGGTAGAAAGTGGCCAAAGTAACATTGTAGCTATAACTTTATTGAAAACCAGCATGGTATTCTCTGTCATAATCTTGAGTAAATGGAAGCTAATGAGTGATTTCTTTTGTGAAATATTATCAGTTTTCCTTCACTTAAAGGAGATTAATTTTATTTTAAGGATTTTTTTTTCCCAAGAAAAATCATATCAGTTCCTGCTAACTTCTATTCTATCAGCATTGCTTTTAGAAAAAAGGAGACGAATAGAAATTAAGAAAGCAGCAAAACTGGTAAAGAGATAATTTCCTTATACACACACCAACCAAAAGATTTAAGGATACTTAGTAATAACATTGTAAATTGTTTTGTGTATTCTGGTCACTTACCTCAGAGACCAGAAACAGCTGTTGTTACTAGAAGTGATGGAGAGAAAGAAAAGGTAAGGGTATGTTTACCATTTAAGTAACCTGATTTCTGCAAATTACAGTATAAAAATATGATAATTCTATTCAAGGTTTGGGAGAAATATTTGATGTGGTTTATTTTAAATTCAGGAAATCCACTCGAATAGACATTCGCCTTTGATTTAAAAGTGTTAAGTCATTCTTATCTAGAAGTGCGTTATCTCCCAAGAAAGCATCAGTGTGGGATGCCCCTGTCATTCCTGTGTTCCTTTAGCAAGCATTTGTAAATGCTTAGCTATGTCAGGAACCATGTTTAATATGGGGGGCACTGACCCTGAAGAAGATGTAGTCCATAATCTCAAGGATCTTAGAGTCTGGTGGGGAGACCAAGTAAACAGACAGTTTCCCTAACAGGGAGACATGCTTATGATTGTGAGTACGTAAGAGGGGCACTTGACCCCAGACTGGGAGGGAGGATGAGGGAGGCACTTGTGAGAACTGATTCCTGAAGAACAAATAAGAAATAGCTTAATAAAATGAGAGAGAGGGAGGATTATTTCGGGAAAAAAATGTGCAGAAAGAGAAAGGCATGGTGTCCAAAGAGCAGGGCATAAAGCTAGAGTAGAGGGTAGGGAGCGGGAGGGAAAAGAGATGACTTGGCAAGGTAGGCGAGAGCCAGATCACCGAGGGTCTTGTGTTCCCTGATAAAATTTGGAGAACTGTCTGAAGAAGGGTGAAATCCAAAGCAGAGAGACCAGAAAGGGGTCCATTATAGGATTATATTGGAGGATTTGTATTCCTGTTCGCGATGAGGGCTAAAATAAGGTAGAAACAGAGGTGAAAAAAATTGGGGTGAAATAGAAAGGAAAATGTGAAGAAAAGTTGACGTCACTTGGTAACAAGCTGAATGTGGAGGGTTGTAGGAGAGGGACTATTCTCAGGTTTCTGTCTGGAGCAAGTGGGTGAAAAAGGAAGCAGACATGTAGATCAGTTTGGGGTGAAAGATGGTGGAGGGATGTGCTTATTTTCCTCAGTGAGTAAGAAGAAGCAGTGAGCTGTCACAGCATGGAGATGCTGTGGGTGCTTTGGAGTTTGGCATGCCTGTATTGCTGCTTTGAATTGCTGCTAAAACATTGTCATCCGCCCTTTAGTTTTGCTAGCATGGTTTATTTTGATAATAAGGTTTCAAGTGCCCAAAGCCCAGTTCAGAAGAGGCAGAACCTCTTGCTTGTCTGAACCTAAGAGCCCTGATGAGGCCTGAGGACTTCATTTCTTTCTCCATCTCTTGGTCTGGCCATCTTGGTGGTCTCTGTGGCCAGTGGCAACCTAAGATCTCTTCCCTAGCTCTCCCAGAATGCTCCAGAGGGGATCTTAGTTATCCTGACTTAGGTTTCAAGCTCATCCATGAAATGTACCTCTGGTCTGGCATCGGAGTGAAGAGGAAGCAGGTTTGCCTAGCCCATGCCATATGCAGTATAGGATAGAGGGCGTTCATTAGAAGGAAGGAAAAGGGATTCTGTGAAGAGGGGGAGACCACACATGTCCATGGGACCCGTGATGTCCACTTCCAGTCTGTTAATACCCTTAAGCATTTGAGTAGTACTCTTTGGTGCCAACTCGATCATAAATGCAATCTCAGAAGTCATGTGGCCTTACTCAGTTATGAGGTGGTCACACATATGAGGTAGAACATTCATTCATATGGGGGTGTGTGTGTGTGTGTGTGTGTGTGTGTGTATTCTGGACTATCATCAAAATTGGGAGTAGGCACTACAGCCTGTGGGCCAGTGTACCCTGTAGCCTGTTTTTTAAACAGCCACACCCATTTGTGGATTTGTTGTCTCTGACTGCTTTCTCTCTACAATGGCAGAGTTGAGTAGTTCCAACAGGGACCTTGGGGCTCGCAAAGCCTGAAATATTTACTGTCTGGCCCTTAACCAAAAAGGTTGCCACCTCCTGATCTAAATGGAAACACATACTTATAAAGCTCTTCCAGCAGTGATCTTACTGGTCCCTGAGAGCAGGGGACGATCTTACTGGTCCCTGGGCCCTCTCAGGGGTTCCCTGATATTTGATGGGAAACACAGGTCTAAGATACACTTGTTAGGAGTTAAAACTCAAGGTCAGTCTTACAGATGTAAAATGTTACTGACTTCCCTTTCTCTTGGATGACACTATAGTGAGTCCTCACCGGTGATTTTTGGTAGAACTTGGCCAACTGCGGCCTGTTTGTCTAGAATAGCAGTAAGTGACTAGATGGCATGGACGCCACATGTCTGCAGTCGTTTATGGGTTTTGTCCTAACTGGTCCCTGGATCCTGAGTGTGTGCGTTCGTGAGCAGCGGGTTTTCAGGCAACAATATGTCTTTGTGAGCTGGTGCCCCAGCCCCTGCCATGCAGCCTGGCAGTCCCGTTGGGCCTCAAGGAAGCGCCCACTGCTTTCATCTCAGAGCGGCCGCCTAGGGAACGCTGCCGGAGCTATTTGTGAACCTGGCTCCCCTGCCTCTGGAGCCACAAGCCTGCGTTTCCCAGCAGTTGTTGCCCAGCTGTCTGCTGCTTTGTTACATTGTTTCAGGCTTTGCTTCAACCTGTTCTCCAAGTGTTTTGCTTGACCTCCCCCACCGGATCGGGGTCTGGGCCTGGCTTTAGCTCAGCCCTAAGCAGCTGTTTGGTATTCTTCTGGTATCTAGTTTTCATGGGGTCGGCCCACTGGTCCTGGTTTTCTGTGATTGAGGTTTTGACACCTACAAAGTGACTGCGTCACTGCTTGGTTGTTGACAGCCTCGTCTTGATGCTTTTTCATTCTCTGGGCTCCCCAAGAGGCACCCTTGATAAAATGTGTTCAGTAATGCGCTGGTTTTTTTCTTATTGGCAAGGAAAAAGGCCGTATGTTTCTGCTTTGAACTGGATTGCCATTTTACACGTTCTTTTAGAGTCTCCACTTGTCAAATGGTTGCGGTTTGGACGTGGTTGTCTTCAGGTAGAAAATTCGGTGTCAGGACCAGGATTGCCTACTGCAGGATTATATCTGATTCTTAAACTTTTCAGGAGTCTTGTTAACTTGTGAGGCTAGAAGTGTAAGATTTACAAAGCAGTCGTACCTGGCTTTTCAAAATTTGTACTTCGAAGGTTGGTTTGCAAATTTAAAATAATAGACAGATTAATCCTTACTGAGTGGAAAATGCTGCCTTTGGTATTATTTTCAATAGTTAAGTTGAAGAATAACTAATTATGTTTGCATGTGATATGAACTTGGGAGGCCTGATAAGTAAGTAGAATACATTTTAGCCAGTAGCCACATGTTCTGCTTAAAAACAACACCAAATAACCTGTTCATTTGATTTTCAATAAGGGCCTATTAAAAATTCTTAATTCATAAGCCAGGTAATAAACAGTTTCTGTGAAAGCAGACGTTTAGGTAGAAAGGTTTTGACCTGGAGCTAGTGAAATCAATTAAAAAACATTAAGCTAGAAGAGACACATTAAATCAAACATATATTATAATACTTGTTTAATATATTGTATTACTTGTGATACCCTTGTTTAAAGGGTATCACAATATTCTGAGTTTGGGGAAAGTTCAATCCTAATGTTAAATTTTATGAGTAGATATGTAATATATATGCGTTTATACGCAATTCTCTACTTGCCATAAGCCAAAGAAGAAACAATCAATTTACAAATAGCACAGAGGCAGTAAATTTGTTGGCAGCCATTCTAGGCCTGTTGTAATTCTGTAGTTTTTTCAATATGCAAGTGGTGAATTGCTAATGCTGCTCTGAGCCAAAGATATGGTGATATGTGAACGTGTCCAAGCACTTACATTATGTAAAGCTTGGAGGTATTTATATATCAGTGAAATACTCTATGGGAGTAATAGGAAAATGTGTACTGTTGAAATCATATCCATAAAATCAGTGTTTATATTGAAGTTACCCTCCCAACTCACATTTCAGATTTAAGGGTTTGGCTTGGTGCTGTGTGATCAATTGAGACACAGTTCCCCGCTGGCAGGGGTTCATGTCTGAATCTAGACATCTTATTGGCTCTGCTCTAATCACATTGATCATTTTGAGCTACATCAAGGAGAATGTGGCTTCCAGCATGGGTACCCTGTTTTCTTCCACAAAGTTCAAAGTACACTACAGTCTCCCTTTTAGTTGTTCCTCTTTTGATCCGGCTGTCGTAGCTTGGGTTCTTTCTTCTTTTGCTTGGATTCTTGCTTTTGCCAGCATGCTTCTTTCTTTTCTAGGCAGTCCAGTATTTCCATCTCAAGTCATTTCCAGCTCGCCTATTGTGTACTTAACTCAGGATCCGAACGAATCACGATCATTATGAACATAATACCTGAATAATGCATTAAAAAGAGAAATATTTTGAAGTTGTATATTTAATTCTCCAGGGGAATAAGAAATTGAGAAAATGGGCTAAATATTTCTCTTAATAAAGGGAAGAAAAATCAAGTGTGATGGATCATTGACTAGTGGGAGTCCTTGAGTTTATTCTTCAATTTTTTACTCTCTGGCAGTGTTACAGGGGGCAAGTCAGTGACTTGTCTGAACCTGGGCTTGCTCATTTATGAAGAAGACAGTAATTCCTGATCTCATAGGCTTGTTATGAGCATGAAATCCAATTCAGCTTCATACACTTTAATTTTCTGTCTAATCCGTCAGGTGCTCTGTTAGTGGAATGGCATGCAAATGGTGAATCATATGGATTCATGGAGGAAATGTCAGGTTGTTAGAATGATGGAAACTTCAAAACTGTTACTGCAGAGTTTTGCATGTGTCTTCGGCATGGATAATGGTAGATGAAAAACATCAAGCTGCCCAGGGTGATGATCAGGAGGGAGTAGGCAGGAGGAAGTAGTGTGACTTCATGTGGGGTTCAAAGATGGACTTATTAGTAGTCTGAAGATGGAAACTAGGGTCAGGGCCATGGTGCTCTAGCTGTTAGCTTCAGATCTTCTGGGGCCATGAGTTCTTTTGAGAAGAAAGTAGGCTCTGATTTTGAGGGTTGTGTGGAGAGTGGCATCATACTGGCAGTAAAGTTTTAGAGAATGGTAAAGCTTTGTGGGATATAAATAATATTTTGAAAAACTCCATAAAGATATTTAGGCATGAAGTAGATTATTATATTTTTTATTTTTTTAATTTTTTTTAATTTTTGGCTGTGTTGGGTTTTCATTGCTGCGCATGGGCTTTCTCTAGTTGTGGTGAGCGGGGGCTACTCTTCCTTGTGTTGTGCAGTCTTCTCATTGCAGTGGCTTCTCTTGTTGTGGAGCACGGGCTCTACGTGCGCGGGCTTCAGTAGTTGTGGCAGGCGGGTTCAGTAGTTGTGGCTCGCAGGCTCTAGAGCGCAGGCTCAGTAGTTGTGGCACATGGGCTTAATTGCTCCGCGGCATGTGGGATCTTCATGGACCAGGATTGAACCCATGTCCCCTGCATTGGCAGGCGGATTCTTAACTGCTGCACCACCAGAGAAGTCCCTATTATATCTTCTTAATAATTAAATTATGTGCAGAATATCATAGTGAGTTCTTTACATATTTCATTGCAGTTCATCCTCTCAATCCAATAAGGCAGTTATTATAAACATGGACACAGGCTCTGTGAGGTTAAGTAACTTGCCTGAGGTCATTGGCCATTAAATGATGAATCAGATTTGAAACCACACACGTCTGTCTCTGAAGCTCAGGCTCCTGACCCCCTCTATGAAAGCATCGGAATACACGAGAGTTCGGGAGATCTGAAATTGAATCCTGTTTTTCCCCACTAACTGTGTTAGATTGCACTCAAAGAAGTACTTACTTTTTATTACCCCATCTTGTTATCGCAGGGTACACAGAGATGCATTTGAGTGAATTTTGCTTTCAAAGCAGCTTTTATTTGTGTCGTGGATCCCTTTGTCCATCTGTTGAAACCTATGGACTTCTTCCTAAAAAATTGTATTACTTGCATAAAACAAAACATATAGAAGCCCCCAAATTGAAATATATTTATCAAGATACTAAAATACCAAGTTATTGTATAGTGAAATATATCCTTCTTTATTAATCTATTTAATAACAAAACCAGGTGGTAGATCCATTAACTGCAATAATATCAAAGTGGTGATGAGGGTAAATGATTTTTTGAGAAATTTGCAACAATTGTACTGTGATAGAAAAGCATCTGTGTTTCCTACTGGTGATGAAATCACTGCCATGGTTAGTTGCCTTTATTCAGAATTAAAGGCATTGCTAAGTTTCTTTATGACTAGTGAAAGCTAAGATGTACTTTTTTTTCCATCCAAGTTCATGGACTCCTTAAATTCTCTTTGTGCATTCCAAGATGAGAACAGGATAAGAAGACACTTATTAAGGTCCTGTGAAGAAACAGTGCAGAAAAGAAGGATCATCAGCAGTATTGAGAGCTCTAAGATTTCTTGGGCTTTCACCTCTCTAACCTTGGAAGAGTTTGGCTGGAGTCAGTAGCTTGAAGCCTGGGAAGGGACATGGAAATTCACCATCAGAATCCACCATCAACTTCCATTAAAACCCCTAAGCTTGTAGTTATCCAATATGGGATCATATAGGCTAACAAAATGTTGAGATTTTGTTTTGTCTTGGGTTTTGATTAATAATTATATAAATTCAGGGATCTTAGCACTGAGTAGCTTATGTTTATCAGAAAATCTGATTGTTAGCTTTGATTTTTGGTTACTAAAATTGAAAGCTGCATTGTGAAAAGACAAAGTTAGGTGTAGAAACTATTTGAAAGCCAGGCCTTGGGTTGAGTGCAGGTGGATATACTTAAAGGGGCCTGTGGAGAAAGTACTGGAAACTGCTGATTTGGATAACCTCTAATACCTCTTTTTTTTTTTTTTTTTTTTTAAATTTTTATTTATTTATTTATTTATTTATTTATTTTTGGCTGTGTTGGGTCTCCGTTTCTGTGCGAGGGCTTTCTCTTGTTGCGGCAAGTGGGGGCCACTCTTCATCGCTGTGCGTGGGCCTCTCTCTATCGCAGCCTCTCTTGTTGCGGAGCACAGGCTCCAGACGCGCAGGCTCAGTGATTGTGGCTCATGGGCCTAGTTGCTTCGCGGCATGTGGGATCTTCCCAGACCAGGGCTCGAACCTGTGTCCCCTGCATTGGCAGGCAGATTCTCAACCACTGCGCCACCAGGGAAGCCCTCTAATACCTCTTTTAACTCTGATTCTTTCACCCAAATATCCTTGATATTTATGGCGTATTGAAATAAGTCTAGTTTTCCGTGGATTCTGATGAAAGAAATGAAAAAAATGAAAACAGATGGAGAACCTGAAAAGTAACTCTTGGTTGACTGACAGTTAATGTGGAGAATGCTTTAGAAAGGAAATGAAATGTTGTCTCCAGCAGATGGAAGCGTGTAAATTTTTCCTCCACTTTAGGGCTAGAATCACTGTGAGTGGTAGTGTTTCAGAATCAGAAAAATAGAAAGAAAAATGGTATGGTTATCATCACAGGAAGGGGAAACAGAAAGGGTTCACATTGTTACTAAAGGCTCATGCCCAAAAGAAAAGCCCCCCCTCGGAGATGTGGGTCTTACCCCTTCTTCCTCTTTCTCCTCCAACATCCTTTGTCCTCAGGGAGCATGCTTTACCTTTATCATCTTCCATTTTCCCTCCTCCCTTCCTGTCCTTTCATACCCTATTTCTCTTTCCTCTCCCCATTTCCTCTCTCTGCTTCTCCTCCCTTTCCCACACACCTGCCTCCCTCCTCCATACTTTCCCCACCCCTACCCTTCACCAAAGTCAAGTGATGCTGAACTTGGGCTCAAGAAGAGCCACTTCACTGAGTTGATGGCACTGTGAAAGCTTCTTTTTGAGTATTACCTCATTCAACTCTGGACAGAGAAGGTACCTCCAAATCATGCTTGGTGATTCGTGACCGGGAATCTGATTAACAAAGTGATACTTGAGCTGAGCTTTGGGAAAGGCAAATGGCCGTCTCGAGGGTGCTGTGAACTGACTAGCTTGCCTGAAGCCCTAAGACTGGCTCACACATTGAGAAAACTGCAGGTTGTTCAGAACGACCAGTACCAAGGGCATATTTAGGAGACTGGCCAGGGACGGAAATACAGAAGTAGGTAGAAATCAGTTTGTGATGGGCCCTGGGTATCACGTTAAGGAGCTCAACTGAAAGCTAGGGGGGCCCTTGAAGGAGAGAGAGATGATCAGACTTGCATATTAAGAAAGAATCCTTTGACAGAAGCAGGATGGATTGGAGGAAAACACCACTGAAGGTAGAGAGAACAGGTAGGAAGCTTTTGCACTAAATCAGGAAAAAAAAAATTGAGGAACTGTGACTAAAGCTCAGGGAATGAAGATAAAGAGGCAAATTCAAGGGAGGAAAGAGGACTCTAGAACTTGCTGACTGGATGTGAGAATGGGTAGGAAAGAATGAAAGAATTTGTGGAAGTTTCTGATAACTGTCTGGATACTCAGAGTGTTCTCTGTGTGAAGAGACTTAGGAGGAAAGCAGTTTTGAAGGGAGAGTTCATTTTTGGACATGCTGAATTTGAGGCTCTGCTGACATAGAATCTGTAGTAGACAGCAAACCATAGTAGGGTATTAACTACTTTAAGTTAGTGTATTGTGCCTTTGATATGTGCCAGCCAGGGTTCTAAGCACTTTACATGGATTATCTCATTTATTCCTTATAATAGCTCTGTGAGATATAGGTATGATCATTGTGAGGAAAATGAGGCATAGCAAAGTTAAGTGATTTTACATATTTAGAAAGTGATAGAATATTGTGTGATTCCATTCATGTGAAATGCCCAGAAAAGGCAAATGTCTGTAGAAAAGAGAAAGTAGATTAGTGGCTTCTTGGGAGTGGGAATGGGATTAATGCAAATAAACATCAGGGATCTTAATAAGATTGTGAAAATATTCTAAAACTGATTTATCGTGATGGCTGCCCCACCCAGTCAGTTTAATAAAAATCATTGAATTGTACACTTGAAATAGGTGAATATTATGATATAAAGTAAAACTCAATAAAGTTGTAAAAAAAAAGTGCTTGGAGTTGGGATCATTATAAATATTTTATTTTAGCTGTTGTTTTCACTGGACTGTAAGAGAAAAGCGCTCTAAGAGGTACCAAGGCACGTCAGAGTGCTTCAGAAACGGCGCCCTGAAAATTGTGCCTGGACTTTAAAAAAAAAAAAAAAAAAAAAAAAGATGTTTTTGTCTTTTTTTTTTTTTAATGCCAGTCTTTCAGCTATTTGCTTGTTTAGGATCTGTGAAGCATTTTCCTGTTGCCTCTTGTAACTTGCTGTTTCTGGTCTCCTTTGGGATAATGTGCAAGATGGCTAAGCTGGCTTCTGCCTCCCCTAGATTCGCCTTTACTCGCTCCCTTCCTTCTATATTCAAGATCTGTGTTAAGGACTAGGAATTAAAAAAAGAAAAAAAAAGACAGAAAAAGAAAAAGATAATTAAAATATTCTCATAACTGGCATTCTAAAATTAAATATTAAAAATGACTCAGTGGGACTCTGAGTCTTCCTTTAGAGTAACCAGGAAGGATCTTTACAGGATTGCTCCTCTGTTTATTGGTCTTGGTTTGTTTCTTGGCTCATGGGACTTGAACATGAGTAGGACACAACCTTGTTTAGAAAGTTCACATTTTGTTACCATCGATGCAAAGGGTGCCTCTGACTGTATTAGTGAAGATACCTCTAAAAGATAATGACAACAAAAGCAATTACTTCCTCCTCTCCCCCTCCCCACCCCCTCCCAAATCCGATGACATTAGTATCATATAGTTCTATTTTTGTCATTATGAAATAGTGAAAATTAAATTATCCAATATTATGTAAAACTGAATAGAAGAAGGGTAATAGGTGTTTTGGTTCTTTTGCTTTATTTCTTTTGGAAAACTCGGTGTGTAAATCATTTTTCTTTCTTTCTTTTTTTTTTTGGTCAAATGAATCCAGTTTTGAATGCAGTAGACTTTTCTGGGAAATCTTTGGCAAACCTGGTACATCTTTGGGTAAAATGTCAACTTTTCATTATATTTTATTACACAAAATGTAAATATCGTGTTCTAAGGAACAAGCTTTTACTTTGTAATCATCTATTCTTATTTGCGCCATCAGAGAATGGCACAAATTGCTGGTGGTAGAATTAAAAATGATAATGGTGCTATTATCAGAATTAGTGGACGCTTGTCAAGTTTTAATGGTGCATTCATATTTGGATGCTTTGGAATATTTGGTAAATTGTTTCTGCGAGTGCCGGTTAACTGTGGGGACAGACATATGTCAGGTGCCTGGATTTATCATTGAATCAAGTAGAGTGGTCTTTAAGGCTGTGCACCATAGTACCCTGTGTTGCATCATTCATTATGTAGAACATGAGGAGGTTTATATGTAAGACCAAGACTTAGTTATTGAAATGCCCATGAGCCTTTTCTGCTTCTCATATACCAGCATTGTTCTGTACACAGTCTGTTGAGAAATTAACATATTCATATTTAAAGCGTCACAAATGTAAGGGTGGAAGATGAGAGGGTGATTTAGAATGCTGGGGTGTTTGTATCCGTGAGGAATTTATCACCCCTACCCTGGTATGCCTGGAAGTTGAGGACCTTAAAGCAATTCAGTGATAAAATTCTTCACCACCTTGTGAACCTGCTCCCAAGGCAAATTTATTATCTGCTGATTTTACTCCTAAGAGTAATAGGTGAAGGGTAATTTTATATTGTGTACTTTAAAAGGCTTATTTTAGGCACCTAAATTGAGCAAATAAAAATCGGCTCTTTAAAAAATTAGAAACAATTGGAAAATCCGAAGCAGGAAATGAACAACACAACACCTTGAAATCTTCAAGGGACCTCTTTTAATTATCCAGAGGGCATTCATTCAGTACATTGTTTAGCACTGACAATATATCGGGCATTTTGTACATTTCTGAAGTTGTGAATTGGCAGCCTCGTTTTTTGGTTATTCTGAATTGTGTTACAAAAAAATAAAAAGCCAAGGAAAACAGAACAAAACAAAAAAAACAGTAGGTAGCCAACATCTAAAAATTAGGACACTTTACTCCCCGGTGCATATTTACACCTTTCTTAATTTAAAAAAAAATTAAAAAGAATTTGACAACCGTGGGCTCATATTCCTGCATGGAACCAATTATCAGGAGCAAAAGAGTGGCTGTCCCCTCATTACCAGTTTTATAGATGAGACAGTTTAAGGAACACTGTTAGGCAGCATACCCAAGGACACAAAATGAGCTGTTGTGGAGTTAGATTTCAAACTTCATCTAATCCAGTTAAAAACCAAAAAAGCTCCTCTACTCTCTCATGTTGCAGAGTATTGTGGAAGTTGCAAAGCAAAGCAAGATAGAAACTAATATTCCCTACATGTGGCAGTGCTTTAAATCTATGAAATCTGAGCTTTCCTAGTATATCCCCAAAATAAACCTGTAAATCCAGGCCGATGTTTTAATTCCCAGGTTTCAGAACGGGGAACTCTGGAGGCTCAGGGCATAATTTACTTATGGTCACAAGTCTGCTAAGTGACCGTGTTGGATTAGAATCCTGGTCCCCTGGACGCTGGTGCTGGACCTCTTGGTACACAATGAAGGTCAAGAATTGGCCAACAGTTTGAATATAAAGCCTGAACTCAGAAAATGTGTAATTCTTAAGTGTAGTATGAACCATATGGTAGTGCCATTTTGTCTGTCAAGAATGGTCAAAGATCAGCAATTTCATGTGGTTTAGTGAGTACTTCTAAAGAGATCCACCTATTTACTGTGATTCTTTTTTTTTTTTGGCTGCGTTCAGTCTTCGTTGCTGCGCGTGGGCTTTCTCTAGTTGCGGCGAGCAGGGGCTACTCTTCGTTGCAGTGAGTGGGTTTCTCATTGCGGTGGCTTCTCTTGTTGTGGAGCACCGGCTCTAGGCGCGTGGGCTTCAGTAGTTGCAGCATGCGGGCTCAGCAGTTGTGGTGCATGTGGCTTAGTTGCTCCGCGGCATGTGGGATCTTCCTGTACCAGGGATTGAACCTGTGCCCCCTGCATTGGCAGGCGGATTCTTTTTTTTTTTTTTTTTAACATCTTTATTGGAGTATAATTGCTTTACAATGGTGTGTTAGTTTCTGCTTTATAACAAAGTGAATCAGTTATACATATGCATATGTTCCCATATCTCTTCCCTCTTGCGTCACCCTCCCTCCCACCCTCCCTATCCCACCCCTCTAGGTGGTCACAAACCACCCAGCTGATCTCCCTGTGCTATGCTGCTGCTTCCCACTAGCTAGCTATTTTACGTTTGGTAGTGTATATACGTCCATGCCACTCTCTCACTTTGTCACAGCTTACCCTTCCCCCTCCCCATATCCTCAAGTCCATTCTCTAGTAGGTCTGTGTCTTTATCCCGTCTTACCCCTAGGTTCTTCATGACCTCTTTTTTTTTTCTTAGATTCCATATATATGTGTTAGCATACGGTATTTGTTTTTCTCTCTCTGACTTACTTCACTCTGTATGACAGACTCTAGGTCCATCCACCTCACTACAAATAACTCAATTTCATTTCTTTTTATGGCTGAGTAATATTCCATTGTATATATGTGCCACATCTTCTTTATCCATTCATCTGTTGATGGACACTTAGGTTGCCTCCATGTCCTGGCTGTTGTAAATAGAGCTGCAATGAACATTTTGGTACATGACTCTTTTTGAATTATGGTTTTCTCAGGGTATATGCCCAGTAGTGGGATTGCTGGGTCATATGGTAGTTCTATTTTTAGTTTTTTAAGGAACCTCCATACTGTTCTCCATAGTGGCTGAATCAATTTACAATCCCACCAACAGTGCAAGAGTGCTCCCTTTTCTCCACACCCTCACCAGCATTTATTGTTTGTAGATTTTTTGATGATGGCCATTCTGACCGGTGTGAGATGATATCTCATTGTAGTTTTGATTTGCAGTTGTTTAATGATTAATGATGTTGAGCATTCTTTCATGTGTCTGTTGGCAATCTGTATATCTTCTTTGGAGAAATGTCTATTTAGGTCTTCTGCCCATTTTTGGATTGGGTTGTTTGTTTTTTTATTATTGAGCTGCATGAGCTGCTTGTAAATTTTGGAGATTAATCCTTTGTCAGTTGCTTCATTTGCAAATATTTTCTCCCATTCTGAGGGTTGTCTTTTGGTCTTGTTTATGGTTTCCTTTGCTGTGCAAAAGCTTTTAAGTTTCATTAGGTCCCATTTGTTTATTTTTGTTTTTATTTCCATTTCTCTAGGAGGTGGGTCAAAAAGGATCTTGCTGTGATTTATGTCGTAGAGTGTTCTGCCTATGTTTTCCTCTAAGAGTTTGATATGTCTGGCCTTACATTTAGGTCTTTAATACATTTTGAGTTTATTTTTGTGTATGGTGTTAGGCAGTGTTCTAATTTCATACTTTTACATGTACCTGTCCAGTTTTCCCAGCACCACTTATTGAAGAGGCTGTCTTTTCTCCACTGTATATTCTTGCCTCCTTTATCAAAGATAAGGTGGCCATATGTGTGTGGGTTTGTCTCTGGGCTTTCTATCCTGTTCCATTGATCTATATTTCTGTTTTTGTGCCAGTGCCATACTGTCTTGATTACTGTAGCTTTGTATTATAGTCTTAAGTCAGGGAGCCTGATTCCTCCAGCTCCATTTTTCGTTCTCAAGATTGCTTTGGCTATTCGGGGTCTTTTGTGTTTCCATACAAATTGTGAAATTTTTTGTTCTAGTTCTGTGAAAAATGCCAGTGGTAGTTTGATAGGGATTGCATTGAATCTGTAGATTGGCAGGCAGATTCTTAACCACTGCACCACGAGGGAAGTCCCTACCATGATTTCTGATATGTTTTCCTTTATGTTTATAGAGATTTAACCTTTCATAGGAAAATGGAAATAGGAAGTTTGGGGCAAGTTTATTAAGATCCAGTTCGAAGTTGTGGATCCAAATAAGCATACAGACTTAGGATTTAGACCTGCAAATACCACATTCATACCCCTTCTGGATTCTGGAGAGTTTAATCCTGTTGATTACAAATAGGAAGCATCACTTTTCTATTTTGGCATATATATTCAGAATATTGAGTGCTTACTACATTTGGAGTGATATGGAACTTACTACATTTCTGTGGCTTTTTGATGATTATATTTGAAATAAGCCTGAATCATAAGATACATTAACAAGATAAATTAAACAAAGACTGCAAATGAATAAAATACTCATTTAAAAAGGTTTTACAACCATCTCTCTGTTTTACAGATAGTAGACTCTCAGGAAATATATTTAAAGAATGAATGAAAATATCATGTAATACAGATACAATTAACACTGGGTGAATGCTTTTTCCCTTCTTTATACCTAAATTACTCATGTAGTAATTTTCTTTGGGCCTGATAGAGAAAACATGACTCTGTCTCTTTTAATTATGATGTCATAATGTAGGAGAAAGAGCACAGCTTTGGTGTCAGGTAATGCTGGGTACGTGTTCTGGTGCCATTGGTTTTCTAACTGTGTGACCACAGCAACGTATGCTTTTTCTTAGATTCTCATTTAACTGCATCATGGAAATAAAAACATCTGAATGTTAAGAAAGTTTGAGATGAAGTGTGTAAGGTTCCCAGCAAATGGTACATGCTAGATAAATGGTAGTTTTTATTATTATTTTTGTTGTTTGTTCAAAAGATTTTCATAATGAAATTTCTACAGTTAAAGTGATTTGAATTTTGAATTACAATGATTAGTTTACCTGATCTCTAAAATTGCATACTTTCTGCTCTTTTTTCTTGTTTTCTTTTTTTTTTGGCAATAGCTTTATTGAAATTTAATTCACATATCATACAATTCACCCATTTAAATTGTACAAGTCAGTGTTTTTCCCATTTCTGTATTTTTAATAAAAATTGTATATATTTTAGGTGTATAATATGATGACTTGATACATACATACATAGTGAAATGATTACTATAGTCAAGCCCACTAACATATCTCCTCACATATTACCATTTTTGTGTGTGATGAGTGCACTTGAAATCTACTCTCAACGGTTTTCCAGTGTTCAATACAGTATTAAGTATAGTCATCATGCCTGTACATTTGATATCTACACTTATTTGTTCTACGTAACTGCAACTTTGTACCCTTTGACCAATAAATCCCCATTCTCCCCACTACCGCAGCCCCTGGTAACCACTAATCTACTTTCTGTGTCTGTGGTTGGATTTTTTTCTTCTTTTTGGATTCCACATAAAAGCAAGATCATACAGTATTTGTCTTTCTCTCTCTAGCTTATTTCACTTAGCATATATTCTCAAGGTCCATCCATGCTGTCACAAAAGGCAGGGTTTCCTTCTTTCTCATGGCTGAATAATATTTCATTTTATACAGATACATATATTTTTCTCTATCCATTCATCTGTTGAAGGGCATTTGGGTTGTTTCCATATCTTGGTTACTGTGAATAATGCTACAATGAACATGGGAGTGCAGACATCTCTTTGAGATCCTGATTTTATTTTCCTTGGGTATGTACCCAGAAGAGGGTTTTTAATATATTCACAGATCTGTGCAACTGTCACCACAATGATTAGAACATTTTAATCACTTCAAAAAGAAACTCCATATCCTTTAGCTATCATCACCCCCTATGCCCTCATCCCCCTGTCCTATGCAACCATTAATCTTTTTATATAGATTTGCCAGTTCTAGACTAGTCATATAAATGGAATTATATAATATGTAATCTTTTGTGGCTGACTTCTTTCACTTAGCAAAATGTTTTCAAGGTTTAACATGTTGTAGCATACACCAGTACTTCATTCCTTTTTTATGGCCAACTAATATTTCACTGTGGATTCCACTGTAGGGATACACCAGATTTGTTTAGCCATGCATCAGTTGATGGACATTTGGATTGTTTCCACCTTTTGGTGATCGTGAATAGTGCTGCTATGAACATTCCTTTACAAGTTTTTGTTTGAGTACCTATTTTCAGTTCTTTTGGGTATATTCTTAGGAGTGGAGTTGCTGGTAATGTGATAACTCTATGTTTAACCAGTTAAGGAACTGCCAGACTATTTTCCTAAGTGGCTGCACTATTTTACATTCCCACTAGCAGTCTGTGAGTGTTCCATTTTCTCCACACCTCATCAGTACTTGTCATTATCTGTCTTTGTCATTCTTGTCATTGTCGTGAATGTGAAATGATTATCTTGTTGTGGGTTTGACTTACATTTTCTTGATGACTAGTGCTGTTGAGCATCTTTTTATATGTCTCCTTATCATTTGATTATGACTTGTGAAGAGAGCAAAAACCTAATTTTTGTCTTGTCTTGTCCACCTCCTAATGGCTGAGGTGAGGGTTGGAGGGGGAGAAGGATTTGTTTGGATCTAGAAAGCTCAGCAAAAGATAATTTAATAAATGTTTCTTACCTCTGCTGTATTTTAGCTGTAAGTAGATCAGGAAAGGAAAGCAAGAATAAAACTAATTGCTCATCAAGAGAGGAGTTAAATATAAGTGGTTCCCATATGCATTTAAATTAGATTACATTTAATGAGAGGTTTTCTAAATGGAGTTAATTTGAAAGGACACACAAGTCATTGGGTTTAATCTGTGTACCTTCCAGCAAAATAGCTAAAATCCCTCCTCTCCCCTCCAGTTTCTGGTGAGTAAAAGTTACTCTTCAGAAGAGCATTTTACTTCCTTGTTTCCCATGCTTTCTGTGAGTGGCAGTGCTGGGTGGGTTCACTAGTGTATGCCACCCAGTGAGAGAAGAAACTCATGCTTGTTTAGTTTTCTTCTGGACTAGAAAACATGGGCCTTTTGACTAAGGAGCAGAGAAAGTTAAAAAAAAAAAAGATTTCTGCTTACTTCAGTCTTCATAATAGCTTCAGTTATGTTCTTTATTTTCTGAATTCCACAAATTCTCTTTTGGTACTTTGAGTATTAACATTTAAAGAACTGAGAAATGACTTCTTTATTATAGTTTCCTACTGAATAGAAACTATGTCTACAATTACGCAATGAACCCATTGTCTGAAAAAGACTATGCATCCAACAGTTGACTATGAGGTAATTTCTAAAAATTGTGAAGAGGACAATTGATTGATTTTAGCAAACTCCTTGGAAAAAAAATTCCAAGTTAATTTTGGTGAGAGTGACAGAAATAGAGATTAAAATATGCAAGCTATTTAAAGATTTATTGAAAAGTCATTGCCTTGCTCTGACTAAATTTCTGAGATTTCTGTGATGATATGTGTGACCATTTATGTAGGATGTAATATTTTTTTCAAAGTGCTTTCCCATCCTCTATAGTGTTTGACTCCTCATGAGAACTGTGTGGTGTAAATAGGCCAAGCAGTTTTTTTTTTTTTTTTTAAACATCTTTATTGGAGTATAATTGCTTTACAATGGTGTGCTAGTTTCTGCTTTAAAACAAAATGAATCAGCTATACCTGTATGCCCATATCGCCTCCCTCTTGCATCTCCCTCCCACCCTCCCTATCCCACCCCTCTAGGTGGTCACAAAGCACCGAGCTGATCTCCCTGTGCTATGCGGCTGCTTCCTGATAGCTATCTATTTTACATTTAGGCCAAGCAGTTTTATCCTCACTTTGGAGATGAAGAAATTGAGGTCTCAAGATGGTAATGACCTACCCAAATCTGTCTTCTGACCTACCCAAATCTGTCTTCTGACCTACCCAAATCTGTCTTCTGGTTACAGCAAGGATTAGAATCTGGGTCCTCTGACATCATCAGTGCTTTTTCTCACACATTCTGTGGCTGTTTTCACTTCTGCTGGATTGCTGCTGGAAGAACTACAAGGTTTTTTCCTTTGTATATTTTGCAAATTGGTCACCAGCTCTCCCAACTCCTGCCATTATAAAGACTCTCCTAATGAATTATGCATCAGCATTTGACTTAAGAAAGAAAAATCAGAGGACTTGGATTTAAGTAGTATTCTCACATGGAAACATACTACTTCTTACATGTTTTTCTTTTCCCCTAAAATTGTTTGTGAAAGAATGATTTAAATACTAATGTGAAACCTCATACAATGTTGCCACCTCGAGAGGATGTGATTTACTAAGCTGTGGAATAGAGATAGTTTCAAGAAAAATTAACTTCAGTGGCATTAAAAAAGTCTATTCTAGTTCTTTCACCCTGACTTTATCAAGTGTCAATAAAATCCATCCTAAGAAACAAAGCACATTTTGACAAGCATCCCTCACTTTCTGCCTCTTGTTATAATCCTTTGAATTTAACATGTTCCATCTAGCTCATCTATAAGACTGTAGGTTTTTCATGGCATGTGTTTGTTCATTGCATCTTCATAGCACCTACCACAGAGCCTGATACATCGTAGGCACTCATTAAATACAGGCTGCATGAGTGAATTAGGATTGATAGCCATAGAATTGAAGAGAAATATATAACTATAGCAATTATGACACATCAAGTCTTATAATTTGGTGCAAGAGTGGGTTTGAAGCTGAGAGTTAACTGGTACAGTTAACTTACTCAGAAGCGGGATCCTGCTTGTGAGGGGAAAGCTTGTGGCATGGAGGTTTCCATTTGTTTCAATGTAGGAACTCCCACTGCAGTTTTCTGCTCCCTATTAGCTGTGGTTGTGCAAGGCCTTCTGGGAGATAGGATCTAATATGGCCTTTTGTGCCTTACCAAACCAAAGCACAGGCTGGAGTACATTACAAAGCATCCTAGGACTTTTGAAAACACACCTAGCCTGCTCAGTGCACTGAAAGGCAGAGTATAGGCTTTCTTGCCAAGTAACCATTTGAGTGCCAGCCTTTGTTACTTACAGCCCGAGATATTTCAGTTAATTTCTCTGTGGTCTGATTTCCTCATCAGGAAAATGAAGACACAAAGAACTTCTGGATTTGTTATAAGAATCAATTATTCGTATAATTTGTTAGGAGAATTAGTGATAATCAAGGTTAATTGCCCTGGGGAAGGAAAATCTTGTCCAGTTTCCTTCTGATGTAGCTCAGTTTTGAGCATTGAGACATGCAAGCTAGACTGGAAATTCAGAAACAATCATTTATTAATTTTGGAGTCATATGAAAGTGCCATGGTGTGCATTAAGAGTCTATCATTACCTTAATGAGGAGTGAAGGGAGATTGGCTATTTAGTCAGAGCCTCTCATCTGGCAGTCTTAAATAGGAAGGACATAACAATTATGTTACTTGTTAGACTTGAAGGAAATAAAATTGTTGGATGGAGACTTGGAAAGAGACTGATCATCAGTTGTCAGGCTTATATTCCATCATAAATCTTTTAGAGGTAGAACTGTTATGACTCTCTGAGAACATACGGCTATTATTGAGTGACGTTATTGTCTTATATTTTGTTTCTTGTAGATAGCAGTATCCATTTATACTTCCCTAGGAAAAATATTGAGTGACTTCATGACCTTTGATGGTATTATGCTTGTGCAGTAAACATCTCTCTGCTCTTGTTGTTGAGGAGATGATACCTGTGAACCATAGGGAATCAGGAAAGGCAAAGGTCATTACAAGCTAATCGCCTTGAATTTTTGAGAGCTCTTCCTATTAATTATCCAAAATTTCAGAATGTTCTCTTCTAGTGTAGGAGAGCAGGAAGGGAGATTATAAACGAGATTTAGAGCAAGAAGCCTTTTTCTTTTTAAAAATAGATGTTAATAAAATGTCTTTTTTAAAAAACCATCAGTAGAAAATATTTTTTGGAATACATCCAGATTTAGAAATGGAGTTGGGGGAATTATTTTTTCAAAAGATCTTGCTAATCTGTGTATTCAAAGTAAGTTTTCTTTTTACCAGTCACTTTTCTAGACTTTTGTATTTTCTGTCAGCTTCCTAATAGCTGGAGGTGTTTTCATTAAGTGTGAATTTATTTGTTCTGAACATTAATTTTCCTTTGATCAGGTTGCTTTAGAAAACTGAAATTATGATTTATGGATTTCATTTTTTCGATGAGTAGTTCACAAGATTTGTCAAGAAAAATAGTTCTGGGTCTCTTTGCCCTTGACTGGAGGTGGTCCCCAGTTGTTTATAGTGCACACAGATTGAGATTAAAAACACAGGGAAAGCCATAGATGACTGAATAGTATGTGTGAAACCTACCTCCCAGATGATGATAATGAGAGGGTAATGACAGTGTGATTCTTTTTCCTAGCAAAAAAACATTGTTTGAGTTTTTCACATGTGCCAGGTATTGGCCCAGGCACTTTACCTAGACTTCCTAATGACCCTGGCGGGAAGGTTCTGTTGTTACCTGTATTTTACAGATAAAGAAACTGAGGCCACCAGATGTAATGTAATTTGCCCAAGGTCACATAGCTAGAAAGTTGCAAAGGCAGGATTTGGGCTCAGATAGTCTACTTTTAACCAATTATACCATACAACCTTTGAATTGCTCTGTATCCTTAGGAAAGTCCCTTTTCTTGACTGATACACAGTTGAGTGACCTGTTAAATAAGGAAAGTCTGATGTTTTCTTTGTTTGCCCTCTAATTCTGATCTTTTATGTTGGCTTTCTTAAAACAATTTAAAAAAAAACACTTGTAACATTTATTTTATTTTTCCCCAGTCATAATGCTCATTATAAAAAACAAACAAAAAAAGAGGAGTTAAACTGTAATTCTACCACCTCAAGCCTATCATCATTCTTAACCCTCTGTTATATTTTCTTCTAATCCTTTTTATATATGTATTGATTTATCTCTTGTACTGAGATTAAACTACACTACTTATTCAGAGCCATTTGCATTCTGTTTGTTGGGCCTTTGAATTTTCCAATTTGATTCTCTTTTATTGGTATGAATGAATCTTCTCCAGAAATGACTGTCTCATTCTCAACACAGGGGATACACAACTTAAAAAAAAATCTAGTTTTAATTCAAGACTTTACCCAGAAATCTGAGGGGTGGGGGAAAAGATCACTCCATAACACAGCTCCACTTGAAAGCACACCAGTGACAGGATAGTCCAACAAGTTAAAAAAAAGAAAAGAAAAGTAAAAAGAGAGAAAGAGAGAAAAAACAAAGTGGCAGAACAGAATATTAAATTGCCATACAAGTTATAGCTGTTAAGCACTTTTATGTTTGTTATTTTGGCGTCTCCTTTTAACACTTGAGGTCGAGTTTTGAGAGCCTAAATCAGGAATGTAGAATACCTCACATAGTGGCAGAGCCACAACTAAGGATGTGGTCTTCGATTTCTTTTGATTCCTGGTGGTACCAGGAAGTCTCCAGCATTTGGAACACACATATCAGAATAACTGGAAATACCAGGCCCTCTTGCCCCCTCGCGGCCACCATTATCACGTAGCTAACTGGAGTGCCTGCTTCTGTGCTGGCCCGCTGGTTGTGAGAACTTTGGTAATAGAGATGGAGTTCCTGCTCAGTTTCCTATTTTGTGTACCCCTGGAGCCTGTTAAGCAGTAGGAACATTATTACTTAAAACTGGTTTTGAGATTATTTAACTTTCTTAATTTTTATAACAAGTTTGTTTTTATTAAAGTAATCCTTCTAATTTGAAAAGTCAAAGATACTGTAAGACTTTTAATGAAAAACAGACCCTGCCTCATCCACTCCAGAGTTGGGTTTCCCCCAACCAGCTACTTTCACCTCTTCGAGTTCTTCTCCTGGATGATTATCTGTGTTGGAAAAATAAGAGGGTGGCCCCAGGGCCGCTTCTCAGTTATGTGCCCTAGGAAAGAAGTGGTGGTGGGTACCCAGCCCACAGCTCTGTCCACTTAAACAACATTGTTTCAGCAGCGACAGATTTTCGGGTCTCCAGTAAATGCTCTTGACTATTGCCCGTTCTCTTCAACTCATGTCCACTGCAGAGATTAACAATCTTAGCCTGTTAATTGTATGGTTTTATATATATCACATAAATATTCTTCAGTGAAGCCATTAGTTTAAGAGTGAACTGGTTAAGTAATCTCAGAATCAGAGACAATGGGATGAGAAAAATTTACGGGAGACATCCTGAAAAGGAAGCTGTGACCATACCTCAGTGCCCTTTACATTATTGTAGCCACCCTATCCTGTAGAATTCGAATGGGCACACTTGCAAAGTGAGATCTGCTTGGAAACAGTGGAATAAAATTTTCTAGGGAGGTAAAAAAATGAAGAGGTGTGTTATACAGATATCTATATTGCCTTTCCAAGTATATAAGTTGTTCTGATTAATGTGTTTGCACATGGAAAGCTATTGCATTCAGAGTAGCTCTGCAGCTATTTCTAGTAGCTTGTGGAGAAGCAGACATCTTCAATAAGGTAATTATTTTAAGTGCATCCATAGCTATGTAATGCGCACATGTGTTTGTAATTACAGTTGGCGAATTTAGAATCAAGTGCCAGGGTTATCAGTGTTTATATATTCAACAAGTGAAAAAAAAAATCTATTGAATATTGGCTGCTACCTCTACAAATGTGCATTGTTTCAGAGTTTGCAAAGCACAGTACTTGATAGTTGTCACCACTTAAATTTGCTGTGTAATGTGTAGCACAGAAGATTGTGTCAGGCAACCTAACAGGCTTATCGCTGAACTGAGCGAATGTGACTTTGTAGGTTGCCAATGTGGGGCTCCAGAGTGTCTGGCCGTGTGGTGGTAAGGCTTGGCATGTAGGAGTTCAGGGTTTTTCCTCATCTTTTTAAGAAAGAAAATTATATGTTAGTGAGTACAGTAATATTTTCAGTAAGGAGAAATAACATGCTGTCAGGATATAATTTGTGAGAAGTACTTAGTAGGTCATATACAAATTTTAGAACAGTGGGGATTTGGGGCTAAAAATTTATAGCTGTGTGTTCTTAAAACTGTAGGCATCAGAAGCCTCTATTTAAATACTTGGTATATGTATTAATTTGTTTACTTATCAATTTGTTGAAAGTTTCAGGCTTGAACTATAAATAATAGGCTTTATTTTTGGCCAAGTCAAGAAAAAGAACAAATGTGGGATTTGGCGAAAGTAATATCTTAGCTATACAGTTTAGTTATGCATGTGTACTGCATTTAGACTGCTGTGTATTCAGGAACTAGTAAACCAAGTTAAGTGTTTAGCTGGCAAGGTTCTATTTTATGAGGAATAGTATGTGTAATAAATGACTAAATGGCTCAGCTTTAGTTCTTGGATCATGCTAATATATGCAAAAACAACATAGAGCCAATTCCTGATTAATAGGAAGTTTAATTTGTAAGTCATGAGGGCTTTCTCTTTTTCTTCCTTGTTCATTGCCTCGCCCCCTTCCCCTCTTATTTTCATGTCAACTGGGAGGTAATGCTTAGAAATGTTGGGGTGGGAGAGCAATGGAAATTTATTTGGTAGCGATTGTGGCTGGTATTTTTGGAAGCTAAGAATTGTTAAAATGTTTTGCTGGTGTTAAGTTTCAGGATTTGTTTTTTATGTATTTGAAGAATTATTCAGCCTTCTTTACCAAAGGAAATTTCAAGTTGACTCTGGCTGTGTAATACTGGTTCTGGAAGTTTAAAAATCTCTATCATGCTTTACTATGGATTTTTATACAGATTTTTGTCAGACTAAATGTCTCATTGGGGCTTTAAAAAAAAATTTATTCTGGCTACTGTTTTATTGAAGGGCAGCTATAACCTCTTTGCATTTTGGTTCTCTTGAGCTTAAAGTCTCAGTGAACAATTGAACGTGGTAGTTATTCACAGATAGACGAGCACTAATTTAGGTTTTCAGCTGTGTGGAAGCACAGTTTATCTGTATTTTTGTAGGTCACACAATTAAGTAATTTTATAGTTCTAATTCAGAATATTCCAGCACCTACCTAAAACACTGTTAGCTAGAGCTTAGGATATGCTAAAACATAGATTCCTCTTGGGTGCCATCCAAAAAAGGTTAATTGCCCTAAGAGGACCTTGTAAGGGAATGTCAAAGCATGGATACTAATACCAGAATCATGATAGTAGGCTGTATTTACATAATTATAGCAATTAAAGGCTTTGACTAATATATTAAAAAAATCTTAAAAACATTTTTTTTTTTTTTTTTGAAAATCACTTTTAAGATAGAATTTATAGTAATGGTCCCTTATATTAAGGAGCTTTGATCACACTGTTGGTGGGAATGTGAATGGGAACAATGTATTTTCTTTTTTCCTTTTTTTAAAAAAATTTATTTATTTTATTTATTTTATTTTTGGCTGTGTTGGGTCCCCGTCGCTGCACGCGGGGTCCCCCCAGCCGCGGCGAGCGGGGGGCCACTCTCCGCTGCTGCGCCCGGGCCTCCCACTGCGGTGGCCTCTCCGGCTGCAGAGCACGGGCTCCAGGTGCGCGGGCTCCAGAGCGCAGGCTCAGCAGTTGCGACGCACAGGGCCCAGCTGCTCCACGGCGTGTGGGATCTTCCCGGACCAGGGCTCAAACCCATGTCCCCTGCATTGGCAGGCAGACTCCCAACCATCGCGCCACCAGGGAAGCCCCCAGAATTTTTTGATTTTAATTTTTCTTAGCATCTGTTTAGTTGCTTCACAGTACTTTCCACTGGTGAAGCACTTTCCCTATTCATTATGCAGTTCCCTATTCATAAATGCAGTTAAGAAAGCAAGTTGAATAATAGAAATGCAGTTAAGAAAGAGTGAATATTGGAAAATATTTATTTTAAGCCTGCTGAATTATAAATAGTGAATTCATTGCTGTAAGGTGACGGTAGCATATATGTTTAAGGATACCAAAAATCATCACAGATTTTAGTGCTATTTGAGTTCAGTAAACATGTATTGACAGCAATTTCACTTCTGGGTATATATCCGAAAACAAAAACAAAAACAAAAACACTAATTTGAAAAGATACATGCACCCTAATGTTCACAGCAGCATTATTTACAATTGCTAAGCTATGGAAGCAACCTAAATGTGCATCAAGGGATGGATAAAGAAGATGTGGTATATATATCTATATGTAGATACACACACACACACACACACACACACACACACACACACACACACACACAATGGAATACTACGCAGCCATAAAAAAGAATGAAATCTTGCCATTTGCAGCAACATGAATCGACTTGGAGAGCATTATGCTAAGTGAAATAAGTCAGACAGAGAAAGACAGATACGGTATGATATCACTTATATGTGGAATCTAAACAACATAACAAGAAAGAATCAGACTCACAGATACAGAGAACAAACTAGTGGTTACCAGTGGGGAGACGGGGGAGGGTTCATAATGGGGTAGGGGAGTGGGAGGTACAAACTATCAAGTGTAAGATAGACTACAAGGATGTATTGTACAACACGGGGAACATAGCCAGTATTTTATAATAACTGTAAATATAGTGTAACCTTTAAAAATTGTATAAAAATAAATGAGATTACACACATTTAAAAAAAACATGTATTGAGTACCTACTGTGTTACTAGGTATCACGATAAGTATTTGGGATTAAAAGATGAATACATACACAGTGTTCATGCCAGCTCCCTCCTTTGTGTAGAATTTAGGGTTATGGATGGAAGTCAACATTAAGCAGCTAATTCAGTGATTTGAGTTTTTCTTTTTGTGTGTGTGTGGCTTTACCTTTCTAAGAACTGCTTATGGACAGTCAGTCTAAGTGATTAGGTTTACTTCTTACTTTTTTCTTCTTGTAAATGACATGCCTTTGAACATACTTCTCTTAGAAAATAGAAGTTTTTCTTTTTCTTAATTGAAGTAAACATACAATATTGTATTAGTTTCAGGTGTACAATATAGTTATTCAACATTTAAATACAAAATGATCACCACAATAAGTCCGGTAACCCTCTGTCACCATACAAAGTTATTACAATATTATTGACAATATTCCTTATGTTGTATCTTACATCCCCATGACTTACATATTTTATAACTGGATGTTTGTACCTGTTAATCCCCTTCACCTATCTTGCCTCCCACTCCCTCCTCTCCCCTCTGGCAACCACCAGTTTGCTCTCTGTATCTATGAGTCTTTTTGTTTTGTCTGTTTGTTTGGGTTTTTTAGGTTCTACATATAAGTGAGATCATATGGTATTTGTCTTTCTCTGACTTATTTCACTTAGGATAATACCCTCTAGGTCCATCCATGTTGTCAAAAATGGCACGATTTCATTCTTTTTTATGGCTGACTAATATTCCATTGTGTGTGTGTGTGTGTGTGTGTGTGTATGTGTATAAAACATCTTCTTTATTCATTCATCTATAGATGGACATTTAGGTTGTTTCCATATCTTGGCTATTGTAAATAATGCTGTGATGAATATAGGGGTGAATATATCTTTCTGAATTAGTGTTTTTGTGTTTTTCAGGTGAATACCCAGAAGTGGAATTGCTGGATCATATGGTAGTTCTATTTTTATAGTGGCTGCACCAATGTTTACTCTCACCAGCAGTGCACAAGGGGAAGGTAGAAGTAGTTTTGAGGGAAGTTTTTTCAGAGATTATGATTTTGGGTGTCACCCTGATGGCAGTGATGAAGCTGGAAGGCAGGGCAATTGGAGTGAAGAGAAATAAGGAACGTGGTGACATTAAGGATATTTTGTCTATCTTCTTTGTGGGAGATACAGTGTAAAAGTCCTTCTATATCTAACCTTGTGTAGTTCTTTATAGATTAAAAAATGAAGGTGAGATTATATCCAAGTAAGTATCCCAAGTTTGCATAGTTGTGGAACTGGTCTTTGAAATGTGTGTTCCTTCAATTACATAACACGGTATATAGAATGGCAAAGTTTAGCCCACGAATACTGATTGAGGCCCCATGTCAGACGTAAGTTGCTTCTTTTTCATCATTACTGTCAATACCTTAAATCTTTATTGAAGAACTAGTGTGCGAATTCATTCATCTCTTCAACATCAGCTGTGTGCCTCTAACGTGTCTGGCCTTGGGCAAGTCACACCAGGGTGTGTGGGTTAATCCCTAGGCCTTGATAATAAGGAGCTCAGATGAACAATTATCTAATTGCCATGCTTTGTAATATTATGATGAAGTTGTGCAGGGGTTGATATATAAGTTTTCTATTGCTGCCTAAACAATTACTGTAAGTCTTAGCAGTCTCGGCTGTGTTCTCTGCTCACAGTCTAACAAGGGTAAAGCATAGGAATCAACTGGATTTTTATCTGGAGGCTCTGGGGAAGATCTGCTTCCAAGCTCATTCTAGTAGTTGACCGAGTCCAGTTTCTTGTGGTTGTGGGTCTGAGGTTCCCATTTCCTTGCTGGCTGTCAGCTGGGGGCAATGCTCTTCAAAGCCAGCAATGGCGTGTTTAGTCCTTGTGTTTCAAATCTCTCTGACATCCTGTGTCACCAGCTAGAGACACTCATTGCTTCTGAAGGAAGGGCTCATGTGATTGTATTAGTCCCACCCATATAATCACCCTTTTGCCGTGATCACGGCAGTGACACCAGGGGGCAAAGATTGTGAGGGTCATCTTAATATTCCGCCTACCACCCTTGCTACTGGAAACAGAAGACGAACACCAAAATCCAATGAGAGAGGTTTAAGAATGGCTGTATGGGGTTGATAATTGCTGAGCCAGAGGAACATGTACTTGGGTTAAAGTCTAGGTCTCTGCTTATTGGCCTTGTCATTATTATCCCACCAGTATTTACTGAGGGCCTGTGTTAGGAGAAAGTCACTGTCAGAGACTCGTTTTCCTCAGTCATAAAATGGGAAGAGTTATATTTACCTTGAAGGGTTCTTGTGAGAATTAGAGGTAATATAAATAAAGTACCTGACAAAGAGGGGTGCTCATAAGCGCAGCTATCAAGAGAGTATATTGGAAAAGAGTCTGAGATTTGTTGCAGGTGGCAAGGAAATATTGACATAAGTTAATTCACACATTCTGTCCTTCATTCAACAGTTATTTATTGAATCCTAAACAGCAGGCTGGAACTAGGAGGAAGTGAGGGAGATATTTGCCTCAAGCACAAAATTTTAGGGGCAAGGGGTAGTGCCAAAAACTCAGTAATAAGGTAAATTATATGCTAATGTAATATTTAAAAAATCAAATTAATGCCAAATCAAAATAATGAACCAAATATCCAAATAAAGGCAGAATCAGTAACCACTTGTGCTGAGCCATATTTCAGTCTGAGGCAAAAGGAGAAGTCAGCAGTGTAATACTGCTACTGAACCAAACTTAGGTCTGCTCACCCATGTGCAGTAAAGCCAATCTACTGACACCAGGTTGTGGTGAAGGAAAGAGCAGCGCTTATTTTAAGGCACCAAACAAGGAGTCTAGGCAGCTGATGCTCAAAAATCCTGAACTCCTGGATGTGTTTTGGGGAAGCATTTTTAAAGGCAAGGTGAGGGAGGGGTGTCACAGGGTGTGTGATCATCTCATGCACAGTTCTCTGCTTGGCTGATGGTGGGGTAATAGCGTGGTGTCATAGGGGTTAACATTATCAATTCTTGGGCTCTAGCAGGTCTGTGGGCTACATGCTCATGGTCATCATGTAGTTAACTTCTTCCATTCGGTAGGAGTTTCAGTATCTGTAAAACAACTCAGGAATGTGTATCAGATACTGTTATCTATGTACTTCAGGGAGGAACTAAAGATTCTGTGATTGCCATATGGAGGATTTACTATTTAAATTGTTACCAGTTCTCCTGGCCCAACTGCTACTTTTGTTACTACCTGTTCATATCCTTTCAGTCATTAATTCTTGAACCAGGCTTTTGTGACTCAGGGAAGGCCTGGGCGACTAGCTTTTCTGCAAAAAGAGACAGGCAGAAGACATAGAGGGGGTCTGTCCTGGGAGGGTCCCATAGGGTCCTGCTCAGTTACAATATTGATCTTGTGTTTATTTAAACTTTTTTTTTTTGCATTAACTTGATTTTAAAAATATTGCATTAATTCCTTTATCTTGATTACTGAATTTTAAGTTTTGCACCTGAGATGAAAGCCTTTCTCACCTAACCCTAGCCCAGGCCCTGCTCACTCAGTATAAGTCTTTTCTTTTCCATTGAGTTACCTCGGAAGTGAGTGATAGAACATAAATGGTGAATAAATGGTACTGAAAATTTAATCAAAGTTAAACTTAACTTTAAATATTATTTTGACTACATTTAAATATTATTTTAGGTTAGCATTCTGGCATTCTCAATATTCTTCCATTTCCTCATTTATTAAAATAATTATCAACAATTGTCAAGGTGATTAACTTATTTTTTGGCAAACATGTCCTATGTATACAAACAATTTCTTTTGTCTTGGAGTTGCTTTAAACATCTTCCAGTATCAATAAAGTACCATGACAATGTTCATATAATAAAAAGTCTGCTAGTTTTGACTTTTTTAATTCCTCTTTGATTTCAGTGGCTTTATAATCATCATTGCTTTTAGCTGTTACATTCTATTATGCATGCTTTCCAGTAATATAAATGATGAGGGCAACTGCAACATAATATCAGAATAATTTTTTTATTACAAACCTTTAATCCATTGCGCTTTTCTTCCTTGGCCTTGTCTGAAAAGGCTAACATTTTCTATGTTTTCTATGGTCTGGGCATTATTCCCATGATGGATATTTAGTCCCATGATTGCTATATTACAGCTAGCATTTTAACATTTCTGAGAAGTACAAACCAAGATTGCCACTTGCCGTTTTGAATGTATTCCAAACAATAGACTTTACCTAAGAATAGACAGTTGGAAAAGGAAAATATTTGTTGCTTTCAGCTAATCCAAGATGAAATGAAGTCTTTAACTTTAAGGAACGTTCCAGCTACACAGCTTTTAAGATCTAGTGGGGAGATGTATTAATCTCCCTTTTACCTTACAGATGAACAAATGCTCCACTTTTATACACTAATGTATCCATGATTTGAGACATTCTTAAATCATATGAAATGCAAGCAACTAAAGATTGGTTAGAATTTACGACCATTAAGAGAAAACGTCCAAGGGGAGGTAATATTGATTGATCCATTTAGAAATTGTGCTGAATGGTGATAAGCTTTGAATGACTAATGCCGTGAGTCTTTTCCCTAATAAAATTTTGACTAGAGTTGTAAAATTATGGTATTGTTTAATCTCCATCCTTTTGAGAAACTTAAAATCACATTGAGGTAATGATAAAGTTAAATAACGGTAAATATAACACTAATTTATCCAAATAATTTCTTCCTATGTTATGTCCAACTGAACAGTCTAACGTGTGTTTTTTTAAAATGTCAGGTCTGAAATGACACTACAGGGAGAGTCAAGTTAATAATTAAAATTGTTATGTGCAGCTCTGTTTAGAAATGAATTTGAACCTACACTCAAAGCATCCACACTGGGAGACTAGACAGTTCTGTTTACTGCTTTAGAGCAACCACTCTGTGGGAAACTTTTAAAAATAGCCATATGATTAATATATTTATTTAAAATGGCAGGCAGCTCTGCCTACCCCAGGAAGGGAACAGGAAGTATATGCCACTGTATGCAACATAATAGGCTTGCCTCTAGGCTTTGTTTATATACATATTGCAAATAGTTCAGGAAATAAAAATGGATAAATAGTCAGAAGTTAAAGATTAAAAAAACACAGAACTTTCCAACTACAGATTTGATTGATTGTGAAGAAATTTGAGGTTGATTTAAATCTGTGATGCTCAAGCTTCCTGCGAGTAAGCCACAAGCACCCTATTGAGCTTTTCTGTGTGCATTTTAAAGAGGGAATATATTACTCTCAATACCAGCGCCCAAAGGAAGACAATTCCCTGATGTCCTTCAAAGGATCACATTCAAAAGAAAGCCTTTTAGGCAATGATGTGGAATAATAAATATATGTTGGGAGAAGGGAAGAAAGTGCATTGGTGTGGAAAGCAAGCTTTCAATTCTCAACTTTCCTAATAGTAATTTACAGGAGACATTGAGTTGCTCTGGTATTTTTCTTTTTGCCTCTCTTAGAAGTTTCTAATAGTTCCAAGTTAAATAAAATACTCTAAGTCATTTGATCTAATATAATTTAGTACTTTTTTTTTCTTTTCTATCCATTTGCAAGTTTGCAAAGGACAAATGGCAAAAATGATTGTGTTCCCTTGAATTAGTACGCCAGGGACGAACCTATATCATCTTTAGTGGATAAAGGCGAGTGTCTTCTTTATTCATAAAACTACATCTTTCCCCAGGGTGAGTTGTTGGCCTGGATGTCATGGAGGAACTGATTTTTATCCTATGGTTTTAGCTGCTTTATCAGACTTTCTACCTTTCAGTTAGTTTATGAGAGTATTTCTTGTGACTTTGATTAAGAAGAGTGATCTTTTAAATTTTGTGATCACTTGCTGAATACAGAGACATTTGCATTCCAAATCAACACACTAAGAATTGTTAATAGTTACTTATGTTCTCTCCTAAATAGATATAAGCAACGGGCTGGCTCTTGTGTTCATTTTAGTTTCATAGTATTTTTCAGGTTTTAGTGCTGTATGATGAGTTTTATTTAAGACTTGGGAACATTTTCCTCTGACTCACTTGGAATAAATTGTCTTTTGACCTAGTAGGAAAATGTAGGAGTTGAATATGTTCTCATTCATATGGAGTGAGAATTCCAGATCACTCACCACCAAATATTTAAACATTTTGAGGCTATTGTGGCAGAGCAGAACCAACTATTATTGTTAGTTATTTTAATGTCAGTGATAGCTGTTTTGATCAGTGATGAAAAAAATTAGTAAAATGATCCTTAGTAAGTCTTCACTTTAGTTAATTAAAAGTGATACATAGAAAGTTGTTTAATAAATGCTTGTTGTGTGAATGACTGTGGCAGTGATTGTAAAAATCATAGTGGCCAGTGTCTTAAACAGTGTCAGTTACGTGTTGAACACTTAAATAAGACACATCTCTGCTCTGTAAGAGCTCAGATTCTCCAGCCTCTTTGTGGGTAGATGTGGCCATATGATTTTGTTCTGGCCAATGGGATGTAAGTAGAAGAGATGTGTGTAACTTGATAGGCCTCATTTTCTTTCCTTTTTCCTGCTGGCTGGAGTGTAGGTGTGGTGGTAGGACCAAGATGGGCCAAAAAGCAGATGTTTTGAGTTGAATATAGCAGAGCAACAAGATAGGATTCTGTACCGGTCCTGTATTATGAGGAATCTGCCGTTTCTAGCACTGGACCATATATTTATGTAGATGGAATGAAATCCCATCTTGTGTGTGTCACTATTATTTTGGAATTTCTATTTATTTTTGCTGAAGTTAACCCTATGTTAAATATAATGAGACAAATTTCTTAAACTATATATTTTTTAAAATTAATTAATTAATTTATTTTTGGCTGTGTTGGGTCTTCGTTTCTGTGCGAGGGCTTTCTCTAGTTGCGGCAAGCGGGGGCCACTCTTCATCGCGGTATGCGGGCCTCTCACTGTCGCCGCCTCTCTTGTTGCGGAGCACAAGCTCCAGACGCGCAGGCTCAGTAGTTGTGGCTCACGGGCCTAGTTGCTCCGCGGCATGTGGGATCTTCCCAGACCAGGGCTCGAACCCGTGTCCCCTGCATTGGCAGGCGGATTCTCAAACACTGTACCACCAGGGAAGCCCCAGATTTCTTAATCATTGGTCAGGAAGCCACAAAGCCTAAGTCAACTGAATAATGGATGAAAGGGCCATCTGTTAGGAATAACTGGGGTGTAATTAAGGCAAGTGTCCAAGGTTATCTATCTTTAGGAGAGGCTAGATAGGGATCCAGGAGGAATGACTCAGAAAAACTTAAAGGAAAACAGGAGGTGTACTGGAAAGAGTACAAGAGGTGGCTTTTCAAAATGTGTATCATAGAACCAGTATTGCTGCTTACTATTCATTGAGCCCTAGTTCCTTAAACTATGAAAGTGTGATGGATTGATATAAAGATGAAATGGAATATGTGTGGCAACTTGCTTTGTAAATCATTTCCTGGCTAATTAGTATTCTGAACACATATAAGTCATGGGATGAAATCCTAAGGCAAATTTAAGTTGTGCTTCCTACTATTCATTTAAAATGTATTCATGGGACTTCCCTGGTGGTCTAGTGGTTAAGACTTCGCCTTCCAATGCAGGGGGTGCGGGTTCGATCCCTGGTCGGGGAGCTAAGATCCTACATGCCTTGCAGCCAAAAAACCAAAACATAGAACAGAAGCAGTATTGTAACAAATTCAATAAAGACTTCAAAAATGGTCCAGATTCAAGAAAAAAAAAATCTTTAAAATGTATTCAAAGGATGAAGTTTATCCCCTGTTATTAATCAAAATTCTAGCAAGTCCTCTGACTTTTCTGGTACTAGAAAGCCTTATAACCCCTTTGACTTGCAATGATAGTCTCATTTGGGAAATAAATCCTCTGCCTTTGGTGGACCTTGCTATGGAAGGGGATCTGCATTCTGGACGGGGAGTGTGATAGACATTCATTCATTGCACCTACTAGTTCTAGGCTGAGGATACAGTAAGTAACAAAACAGAGAGGACCCCCTGCTTCTTGGAGCATACTTCTCTCCTTTCTGTTTCTTCTCCTGTCTTCTGTCAGAGACTGTTCTGAAATATAAGAATCGTGTAAAGCGTCCACAGGAAAGTTGTTTCTGTGTGTGTTGTGGATTCACACTGGCTTTGCATACTTGAGACCTAGCGGATACTCAGAGCTGAATCATTTTCTTACGGGTGTGTCTCTGAGTCCATCAGAGCCTTCCCTGCTGGGATCTGCTGACCACAGCTCCCCTGGAGTGTTTTGTGTTTCCCTCTGGCTGACACTTTCCCCTCAGCCTTTGTGTTTTGATGGTCTGTGTCACAGTCTCTACTGGTGACCGTACCATGTGGACTTCTTAAGAAAATTCAAAACCGCTCCAAGCTGCCAGACCTGCTGCTGACCCACAGGGAACGCTTGCCCATCTTTGGCCTCCCTTTGGAAAGGGAAACCATCGGTGCTTCCCAGGTACAGCATTGTGGTGCCGCCCCAGGCCACCCGGTATTTCTCAGGTTAGGGACACCACTAAATGGTGACTTCCAACCCTGAGACAACATAACAAGCTTTGAATGTGCCCTTGAGGTTCCTCTTTTCTTGAGATGAAGGAGGTATCACTTTCCCCCTTTTTCTCCTCTCTATTACCCGACACTTTTGTGCCCACTACATCAGGGACGGGTCAGGTACTTCTGTGATGCATACTTTGAAATTTGCATTTTAGTTTGCACCTCCCTGTGTATCTCATATTTATCATCTGGGGCCTCGACCAAAACTTATTTTAATATCCAGTTACACAAGCTTTTCAAAAGTTATTTATTTGTGTTCCCTCAAGAGGGCTTTCCTAGGGGTAGCTTTGATTGTTTTTTTTTTTTTTTTTTTGAATTTCAATGCATGGTTAAATGACTCAAACTCAGTCCAGATGTGCAGAGAAAATGAGAGCTTTTTTATTACCCTGTTAACTGATCTGGCCTTCCTTGCTTCCTGGATAGTAGGGAAGGGAACCACTACATAGTCAGGTAGAAGAAACTTAGTCCAATGCAATTAAGTCATATCTTTAGGTAAAATGGGAGGCTCTAGGTTTTGCCTTCCTATCTCTCTTCTCGTCTTCAAGAAGTCATTTGGGGGGACTTCCCTGGTGGTCCAGGGGTTAAGAATCCGCCTTCCAATGCAGGGGACTCAGGTTCGATCCCTGGTCGGGGAACTAAGATCCCACATGCTGCAGGGCAACTAAGCCCCCGTGTTCTAGAGCCCATGTGCCACAACTAGAGAGAAGCCCGTGCCACAACTAGGGAAGCCCGTGTGCCACAACGAAGAGCCTGCAGGCTGCAACAAAAGATCCCTCATGCTGCAACAAAGATCTCACGTGCCGCAACTAAGACCTGAGGCAGCCAAATAAATAAGTAAATATTACAAAAAAAAAAAAAAGTCATGTGGGTATATGGGAGAGAAAGTGAGACATTGGATAGAGGGAGAGATGCGGTCCTTAGATCTGTATGGAGCCCTTGGAATTCTCATCTGTTCCTGTGATCAGGAAAAGTGATTGCTAAGATGTAAGTGGTTTTGTCTTTCTATTGAGAGAATCTGGACAGATCCCTTTGTTTGGATCCTAGTATCGTTCTTCCAGTCTACATATATTTCTTAACATTTGCATTTCCCTTCCTGGGTCACATAAAATTCTGGGTCCACTGCATACCATGGGGAGGTCATCATGAGCCTAGTATGGCCAAAGGGGATTGTCATTCCCCCAAATGTTTTGACGCTCCTCCTAAAGCACATCCCTTTCCCACTGAGTGCAGGACCACTGTACTTGACTTTCACGAACTCTTCTGTGCTCTGCATCCTTATGACCAAAATCCTTTAAGATAGAAGCATGCTTTCATTTATTTCCTTCTGGAGACTTCACCTATGTCATGTCAGCTTCCTTTATGTCTTCAGCCTCATGACTGAACCTAAATGACACAAGGCTAAGCTTAAATGAGACAAAGATGTCTTTCAAAAATACTGTGATATCTAATATTTACATTGTATGCCATCACTACATGGTAGATTGGAACATGAAGCAACGGGATAGTCCAAATGAGAAAACATTAGTTTAGAAGTAGACTTCTAAAGAGGATGACTTTCCACTATATCCTGTACGTTCTTCATTCCCTAGATCCAGTCTATTTTTATTACCACCCACTCATCATCCATACCCCGACCATGTGACCACCTTGCCTCTAGTATTTACCCATTCTGGTGTATTGTGCTTGCTTCATATGTAGACAGTTACCTTTCTATGACTATTTTGACTGTCTATACCTTTTCACCATCTTTATTATGAAATCTGTTTTGCAGCTACAATAGTTGCTATGTGGCATTTGGCTGGTTAATTCTTTCTGAGCCTTGGTTTGCCCATTGGTGAATAAGGATAATAATACCTGCTTCATACAGTTATTGTGAGGATGAAATGAAAGAGCAGATATATAGCCTTTAGCACCATGCCAGGGAAGGACTACCAGGCACTCAGTTAGTGGTAGTTTTTATTATTCCTTTTCATTGCTTCCCAACACAAGCCTTCCCTTTCCGCCGGAGCGGTGGTGTTAGTCTCTTAAACATTCCGTGTCCCCCTTTGCCTTTAGAATTCATTGCAAGTCTTATTTATTTTACTGGTGCCTTTCTGATAGTTTTATTTCCCAATAATGTGGCCTTTCTTTTAACTACCTTAACACTATAGAAAACATAACTCTCATAGCACCATAGAAAATAGGACTCCTTAGTCACAATGCATTGTGACATATATTTCAAGTGTATATTTTGTATTTTTTCTCATTGTTTCCAATTATTTTCCCATTTTCCATGGTTTTCCTTAGCTGTTTCAACTAGATAGTATGCTCCTGGAGATAAAAGTTTTGTTGTCTTTTTGCCCTTTTTTTGTAATTATGCAAGCATATATTAAGTGCTTGGTAACCAATTGTTCCATAATATTTTCTGGAGATTTTGACTTTGACTACTGTTGACCAGCAATAACTATTAAATGACACGTGGTAGACTTCCATAACCTTCTTTATGGAATATCTATCAAAAGTAGTATTCGTGTGTTTGAGAGAAATATTATGACAACCTTCTGAAGTGTGAACTTTTAGTACTCTCATCAAAGGGAATAAGAGTCAAGTATGGTTTCAGTTTCAAATGCTTTTCTTTGCAAATAATAGGAAACCTGCCTCTGGAGACTTTAAACACATAAGGGGTTTGTTTTCCCCAATAACAAGAGATTCGGAGGCCGGTGTCGGGGGTTGCTCCACACTACATACCAGGGCCAGCCTCTCTCCTCCAGCATCCTTGGCATGTTGCCTTAGATCCTCACCATGTCACTTCATTCTTGCATGCTGGTTGTTACACTTCTAAGGGTCAGGTTCATATTCTGGGCAGAGAGAAGTGGAGGGAGCAAAGTGTAGGAAAGGGCACATCTGCCAGGTATTTAAATTTTTTTTTATTTTATAGAGGCGTCATAAACTTTTATGGAACTTCCACCTGCAAACCTCTACTTACATTTCCTTGCATGGAATTGTGCCACATGGTGACCCGTCACTGGAGGGTGGCTGGGAGCAGGGGGCTGACGGGGCTTGGGGCAGACACCAACAGCACCCCACCCAAATATTAAGCAACAGCTTACGTAGGTATCTTCCCAACTAAAGCCCCATTTTGAAAGTGCCCTCTACTAGTTATCTCTCAGAAAAAATAACTTTAGGCTAATGAAACTATTAATTTAACTTTCTGAAGGGGCGTTTATACCTTTTTTGGGGGGGGATTCTGATGCTTGTTGGCTTTCTTTTTATTGTCCAAGACTGTCTGCAAAAGATATTGCAATCTCAGGTTTGGATTGGAGAAATGCTTAGAATATAAATCCAGTTTTATTTCTGGAAGGAAAAAAAAACAAAACAGTGAGGCATCAGTGAGCATCTTGAAAGACACGACAGGGATTTATTTTCCCTTCTGTTCATGTGTGTGCCCTTTAATTTTTTCATTCCTCAAGCAGAGCTCAGGCAACCCCAAATTAAAGCAGTTCATGCCGTGCCGCACATGATGATTAAATCTGATCTGGCTGTTCTGGAGATGGACAGATAACAGTTGTTGCAGAAAAACCTTTTGTAGAATCTGAAAAGACGACTGTCACAAAGAATGCTCTAACTCCCCTGTGTTACAAGATAAAGTTAAATTAGATCAGCTGAGGTCCTTTGCAGGTAGCGATCCCTTTAATAGTATTTGATATGTGTCGACTGAACAGAAATCGTGTCCTAAGTGAAGTTTCATTATCCATGGGAGCCTGTTGTAAATACCAAAGTGTTGTGATGTGTGTTTAGCTAATTTCATGTCCTTTTGAAGCCGCTCTTCAATAGCTCGAAATGCTTATTACCAGTAAACATTGTGCATTAGCACACAAGAACCTAGGGAAAACACCACTTGCCCTTTGGTAATGGACAAATAGATAATAGCGGAAGATGGGCATTAATTATCTTTATGCAGATGTCACATCAGCCTGCAAAAGAACAGGATTATTTATGCTTTGGAAAAAATACCATTTTGTTTTCATGAAGATGCAAAGCAGGCTAGTAGGGGCTCAAGAATAAATTATTTGAGTTGATATGAATTCCGTGGCTTATTCAGAGCATCTTGGAATATAGTGCATACTTTTTAACTTTCCCCCTTTTTAAATTTAAGAAATACCGCAAAATGCTTCAGCCTTCTGAACTAGGAACTGTGGCTGAATGACTTGTTTCTTTTGTCCTGCTCTTTCCATGGGCCGTCTGTTTGCTTGTTGGCACTATTCAAGGTGTTGATCCTAAATTGTATTACTTATTGGCCCTGGCTGGAGAGGGCACTACGCTGCTACTGAAAGCATTATGAATCTTTGTAGCGAGGTCTTGCTTTCACATTAGAAGTTTCTTCTGGTGAAACAAAGAGCTTTTATTATAATGTTAGAAAAAGGTATGGGACACTGGAGTTTTGGAAATAACCAGGAATTGTATGTTCATTTTTGTTAACATCTTTATTGGAGTATAATTGCTTTCCAATGGTGTGTTAGTTTCTGCTTTATAACAGAGTGAATCAGCTATATGTATACATATATCCCCATGTCCCTTCCCCCTTGCGTCTCCCTCCCACCCTCCTTATCCCACCCCTCTAGGTGGTCACAAAGCACCAAGCTGATCTCCCTGTGCTATGCGTCTGCTTCCCACTAGCTATCTGTTTTACATTTGGTAGTGTATATAAGTCCATGCCACTCTCTCACTTCGTCTCAGCTTACCCTTCCCCCTCCCCGTGCCCTCAAGTCCATTCTCTGCGTCTGTGTTTTTATTCCTGTCCTGCCCCTAGGTTCTTCAGAACCATTTTTTTTAGATTCCATATATATGTGTTAGCATACGGTATTTGTTTTTCTCTTTCTGACTTACTTCACTCTGTATGACAGACTCTAGGTCCGTCCACCTCACTACAAATAACTCAATTTCATTTCTTTTTATGGCTGAGTAATATTCCATTGTATATATGTGCCATATCTTCTTTATGCATTCATCTGTCGATGGAACTTAGGTTGCTTCCATGTCCAGGCTATTGTAAATAGAGCTGCAATGAACATTGTGGTACACAACTCTTTTTGAATTATGGTTTTCTCAGCGTATATGCGCAGTAGTGGGATTGCTGGGTCATATGGTACTTCTATTTTTAGTTTTTTAAGGAACCTCCATACTGTTCTCCATAGTGGCTGTATCAATTTACATTCCCACCAATAGTGCAAGAGTGTTCCCTTTTCTCCACACCCTCTCTAGCATTTATGGTTTGTAGATTTTTTGATGATGGCCATTCTGACTGGTGTGAGGTGATACCTCATTGTAGTTTGGATTTGCATTTCTCTAATGATTAGTGATGTTGAGCATCCTTTCATGAGTTTGTTGGCAATCTGTATATCTTCTTTGGAGAAATGTCTATTCAGGTCTTCTGCCCATTTTTGGATGGGGTTGTTTGTTTTTTTGATGTTGAGCTGCATGAGCTGCTTGTAAATTTTGGAGATTAATCCTTTGTCAGTTGCTTCATTTGCAAATATTTTCTCCCATTTGAAGGGTTGTCCTTTCGTCTTGTTTATGGTTTCCTTTGCTGTGCAAAAGCTTTTAAGTTTCATTAGGTCCCATTTGTTTATTTTTGTTTTTATTTCCGTTTCCCTAGGATGTGGGTCAAAGAGGATCTTGCTGTGATTTATGTCATAGAGTGTTCTGCCTATGTTTTCCTCTAAGAGTTTGATAGTGTCTGGCCTTACATTTAGGGCTTTAATCCATTTTGAGTTTATTTTTGTGTATGGTGCTAGGGAGTGTTCTAATTTCATTCTTTTACATGTAGCTCTCCAGTTTTCCCAGCACCACTTATTGAAGAGGCAGTCTTTTCTCCATTGTATATTCTTGCCTCCTTTATCAAAAGTAAGGTGACCATATGTGCATGGGTTTATCTCTGGGCTTTCTATCCTGTTCCATTGATCTATATTTCTGTTTTTGTGCCAGTACCATACTGTCTTGATTACTGTGGCTTTGTAGTGTAGTCTGAAGTCCGGGAGCCCGATTCCTCCAGCTCCATTTTTCTTTCTCAAGATTGCTTTGGCTATTTGGGGTCTTTTGTGTTTCCATACAAATTGTGAAATTTTTTGTTCCAGTTCTGTGAAAAACGCCATTGGTAGTTTGATAGGAATTGCACTGAATCTGTAGATTGCTTTGGGTAGTACAGTCATTTTCACAATGTTGATTCTTCCAATCAAACAACATGGTATATCTCTCCATCTGTTCGTATCATCTTTAATTTCTTTCATCAGTGTCTGATAGTTTTCTGTATACAGGTCCTTTGTCTCCTTAGGTAGATTTATTCTTCTAGGTATTTTATTCTTTTTGTTGCAATGGTAAATGGGAGTGTTTCCTGAATTTCTCTTTCAGATTTTTCATCATTAGTATGTAGGAATGCAAGAGATTTCTGTGCATTAATTTTGTATCCTGTTACTTTACCAAATTCATTGATTAGCTCTAGTAGTTTTCTGGTAAAATCTTTAGGATTCTCTATGTATAGTATCATGTCATCTGCAAACAGTGACAGCTTTACTTCTTGTTTTTCGATTTGGATTCCTTTTTCTTCTCTGATTGCTGTGGCTAAAATTTCCAAAACTATGTTGAATAATAGTGTTGAGAGTGGGCTACCTTGTCTTGTTCCCAATCTTAGAAGAAATGGTTTCAGTTTTTCACCATTGAGAACGATGCTGCCTGTGAGTTTGTCATATATGGCCTTTATTATGTTGAGGTAAGTTCCCTCTGTGCCTACTTCCTGGAGGGTTTTTATGCTAAATGTGTGTTGAATTTTGTTGAAAGCTTTTTCTGCATCTATTGAGATGATCATATGGTTTTTCTCCTTCAGTTTTTTAATATGGTGTATCACATTGGTTCATTTGCATATATTGAAGAATCCTTGCATTCTTGGGATAAACCCCACTTCATCATGGTATATGATCCTTTTAATGTGCTGTTGGATTCTGTTTGCTAGTATTTTGTTGAGGATTTTTACATCTATGTTCATCAGTGATATTGGCCTCTAGTTTTCTTTCTTTGTGACATCTTTGTCTGGTTTTGGTATCAGGGTGATGTTGGCCTCATAGAATGAGTTTGGGAGTGTCCCTCCCTCTGCTATATTTTGGAAGAGTTTGAGAAGGATAGGTGTTAGCTCTTCTCTAAGTGTCTGATAGAATTTGCTTGTGAATCCATCTGGTCCTGAGCTTTTGTTTGTTGGAAGATTTTTAATCACAGTCTCAATTTCAGTGCTTGTGATTGGTCTGTTTATATTTTCGATTTCTTCCTGGTTCAGTCTCAAAAGCTTGTGCTTTTCTAAGAATTTGTCCGTTCCTTCCAGGTTGTCCCTTTATTGGCATATAGTTTCTTGTAGTAATCTCTCATGATCCTTTGTATTTCTGCAGTGTCAGTTGTTACTTCTCATTTTTCATTTCTACTTCTGTTGATTTAAGTCTTCTCCCTTTCTTTCTTGATGAGTCTGGCTAATGGTTTATCTATTTTGTTTATCTTCTCAAAGAACCAACTTTTAGTTTTATTGATCTTTGTTATTGTTTCCTTCATTTCTTTTTCATTTATTTCTGATCTGATCTTTATGATTTCTTTCCTTCTGCTAACTTTAGTGTTTCTTTGTTCTTCTTTCTCTAAAAGCTTTAGGTGTAAGGTTAGGTTGTTTATTTGAAATTTTTCTTGTTTCTTGAGGTAGGATTGTATTGCTATAAACGTCCCTCTTAGAACTGCTTTTGCTGCATTCCATAGGTTTTGGGTCCTCGTGTTTTCATTGTCATTTGTTTCTAGGTATTTTTTGATATCCTCTTTGATTTCTTCAGTGATCTCTTGGTTATTAAGTAGTGTATTGTTTAGCATCCATGTGTTTGTATTTTTTACAGATTTTTTCCTGTAATTGATATCTAGTCTCATAGCGTTGTGGTCAGAAAAGATACTTGATACGATTTCAGTTTTCCTAAATTTACCAAGGCTTGGTTTGTGACCCAGTGTATGATCTACCCTGGAGAATGTTCCATGAGCACTTGAGAAGAAAGTGTATTCTGTTGTTTTTGGGTGGAATTTCCTATAAATGTCAATTAAGTCCATCTTGTTTAATGTATCATATAAAGCTTGTGCTTCCTTATTTATTTTCATTTTGGATGATCTGTCCATTGCTGAAAGTGGGGTGTTAAAATCCCCTACTATGATTGTGTTACTGTCGATTTCTCCTTTTATGGCTGTTAGCATTTGCCTTACATATTGAGGTGCTCCTATGTTGGGTGCATAAATATTTACAATTGTTATATCTTCTTCTTGGATTGATCCCTTGATCATTATGTAGTGTTCTTCTTTGTCTCTTGTAATAGTCTTTATTTTAAAGTCTATTTTGTCTGATATGAGAATTGCTACTCCAGCTTTCTTTTGATTTCCATTTGCATGGAATATCTTTTTCCATCCCCTCACTTTCAGTCTGTATGTGTCCCTAGGTCTGAAGTGGGTCTCTTGTGGACAATATATATATGGGTCTTTTTTTTGTATCCATTCAGCCAGTCTGTGTCTTTTGGTGGGAGCATTTAATCCATTTACGTTTAAGGTAATTATCGATATGTATGTTCCTATTACCATTTTCTTAATTGTTTTGGGTTTGTTATTGTAGGTCTTTCCCTTCTCTTGTGTTTCCTGCCTAGATAAGTTCCTTTAGCATTTGTTGTAAAGGTGTTTTGGTGGTGCTGAATTCTCTTAGCTTTTGCTTGTCTGTTAAGGTTTTAATTTCTCCACTGAATCTGAATGAGATCCTTGCTGTGTAGAGTAATCTTGGTTGTATGCTTTTCCCTTTCATCACTTTAAATATGTCCAGCCACTCCCTTCTGGCTTGCAGAGTTTCTGCTGAAAGATTAGCTGTTAACCTTATGGGGATTCCCTTGTATGTTATTTGTTGTTTTTCCCTTGCTGCTTTTAATATTTTTTCTTTGTGTTTAATTTTTTTTTTTTGGAGTCAAACATGTTCACATGTATATATTCCATACCATCCCTGAAACCATTTGTTTGGAGTTGGGTAGGACCCCTGCCCTTGCTGTGCCTTGCTGTGCTGTGCCCTGCCTTGCCTGCAGGGGAGTCATTGGGTAGTTTCTTTCAGATTTGACAATGGCAGGGCAGCAGAAACATGTCTTGGAAGTACAGGGTTTTTCAGTCTCCTCAACTTCTGATATTTCTGACCTTTGCACTCTTGAATAACCAGTGGGCAGCATCGTTTACTTTCCCTCCCTCCCTCCCTCCGTCCCTCTGTCCCTCTTTCCCCTGCCTCCTTCCCTCCGTCCCTTTTCTTTTTTGCTTTTGAAGGCCTGCTCTCCTCTTTCCTGTAACCCTCGCCATCTGCACTCTTCCCACAGTAACTGCAGTATGTTTCAGTATTGCGCTATGCTCCCTCACTCTCATTGATTCTCACCTTGGCCCTCTGAACTGAATCCCCAGAACTGTTTTTGATAGTTTGATTAATATGTGTCTTGGTGGGTTTCTCCTTGGTTTTATCCTGTGTGGGACTCTCTGTGCTTCCTGGACTTGATTGACTATTTCGTTTCCCATATTAGGGAAGTTTTCAACTATAATCTCTTCAAATATTTTCTCAGTCCCTTTCTTTTTCTCTTCTTCTTCTGGGACCCCTATAATTCGAATATTGGTGCGTTTAATGTTGTCCCAGAGGTGTCTAAGACTGTCCTCAATTCTTTTCATTCCTTTTTCTTTATTCTGCTCTGTGGTAGATATTTCCACTATTTTATCTTTCAGGTCACTTATCCATTCTTCTGCCTCAGTTGTTCTGCTATTGTTTCCTTCTAGAGAATTTTTAATTTCATTTATTGTGTGGTTCATCATTGTTTGTTTGCTCTTTAGTTCTTCTAGGTCCTTGTTAAATGTCTCCTGTATTTTCTCCATTCTATTTCCAAGATTTTGGATCATCTTTACTATCATTACTCTGAATTCTTTTTCAGGTAGACTGCTTATTTCCTATCATTTGTTTCATCTTGGGTTTTTACCTTGCTCCTTCATCTGTTGTATATTTTTCTGTCTTCTGATTTTGCTTAACTTATTGTTTTTGGCATCTCCTTTTCGCAGGCTGCAGGTTCGTAGTTCCCATTGTTTTTGGTGTCTACCCTCAGTGGCTAAGGTTGGTTCAGTGGGTTGTGCAGGCTTCCTGGTAGAGGGGACTGGTGCCTGTGTTCTGGTGGATAAGGCTAGATCTTGTCTTTCTGTTGGGCAGGACCACGTCCGGTGGTGTGTTTTGGGGTGTCTGTGACCTTATTATGAGTTTAGGCAGTCTCTCTGCTAGTGGGTGGGGTTGTGTTCTTGTCTTGCTAGTTGTTTGGCATGGGGTGTCCAGCACTGGAGCTTGCTGGTCATTGAGTGGATCTGGGTCTTAGCGTTGAGATGGAGATCTCTGGGAGAGCTTTCGCCGTTTGATATTACATGGAGCTGGGAGGTCTCTGGTGGACCAATGTCCTGAACTCGGGTCTCCCACCTCAGAGGCACAGGCCTGACACCCAGCCTGAGCACCGAGTCCTTGTCAGCCGCATGGCTCAGAATAAAAGGGAGAAAAAAAGAATGAAAGAAAGAAAAAAATAAAATAAAATAAAGTTATTAAAATAAAAAAATTATTAAAAATAAAAAACTTAAAAAGTAATTAAAAAAAGAAAAAAAAAGAAAGAAAGAAAGGAAGAAGAGAGCAACCAAACCAAAGAACAAATCCACCAATGATCACAAGTGCTAAAAACTATACTAAAAAAAAGAAAAAAAAAAAGAAAAGAAAAAACGGACAGACAGAACCCTAGGACAAATGGGAAAAGCAAAGCTATACAGACAAAATCACACAAAGAAGCATACACATACACACTCAAAAAGAGAAAAAGGAAAAAAATTATATATCTTTTGGGAAGTCTCAGGTCTTCTGCCAGTGTTCAGTAAGTGTTCTGTAGGAGTTGTTCCACATGTAGATATATTTCTGATGTGTTTGTGGAGAGGAAGGTGATCTCCACATCTTACTCCTCCGCCATCTTGAAGGTCTCTGTATGTGCATTTTTAAAATTCTTTTTCCTCATTTGCTCAGTTATTTAGCTTTTTATTCGTATCTGGCATTTTCCTATTGAAACAACTAATACATAATCAACATTTTATCCATCTGGCTAATAAAGTATCTACTTTGAGGTAGGTACATCACATTTCTGTTTCATCTGAGTGCTAGGGCTCAATTAATGGCAGCATTTAGCACCATGTGTGTTTTTGTCTACAGGGTGGTATTTTGCTGAATTGAACAGATATTTATGGTATGCATCATATTTCAGCACTTATGTGTATAATGGAGATACAAAAAATGACTGTGGCTTCCAGCTTTGTGAAGAGACACACACATGTACATATCAACACACACACATTGTAGTTGGAATTCTAAAGATGGCCCTCCTAGGTTCCCATCCCTTGGCTATTTCTGTAAACCGTGAATCCAGGCACTAGTGTGAAGGGATTTTGCAGATGGAATTAAAGTCCTAAATCAGTTGACCTTAAGATATGGAGATTATCCAGATGGGCCTGACCCCAGAAGGTGAGCCCTTTAAAAGCAGAGAGGGACTTCCCTGGTGGCGCAGTGGTTTAGAATCCGCCTGCCAATGCAGGGGACACAGGTTAGGTCCCTGGTCCGGGAAGATCCCACTTGCTGCGGAGCAGCTAAGCCTGTGTGCCACAACTGCTGAGCCTGCGCTCTAGAGCCCGTGAGCCACAACTAGTGAGCCCGTGTGCCACAACTAGTGAAGCCCGTGCACCTAGAGCCCGTGCTCTGCAACAAGAGAAGCCACCGCAATGAGAAACCTGCACACCGCAGCAAAGAGTAGCCCCCACTCGCTGCAACTGGAGAAAAGCCCACATGCAGCAACAAAGACCCAACGCCGCCAGAAACAAATTAATTAATTAATTAAAAAAAAAAAAAGCAGAGTGTTTTCTCTGGCAGTGGCAAAGGAGGAAGTCAGAGAGATTCAAAGCCTGAGATAGACTTTACTCACCTGGCCGTTGCTGGTTCGAAGGTGGAAGAGCCATGTGGAAAGAGGTGTGGACAGCCTCTAGAGGCTGAGAGCAGTTCCCAGCTCTTAGAATAGACAGGAAACAGAATTTTCTAACAACCTGAATGAGCACAGAAGTGAATTCTTGCTTAGAACCTCCAGATAAGAGGCCAGTGTAGCCATCACCTTGGTTTTGGCTTTGTGTGAGACTCTAAGCAGAGAACCTAGCTGAGTCATGCTGAACTGCTGACCTCCAGAACTGTGAGCTAATATATTGGCTCATTATGAGCCTCTGCATTTGTGGTAATTTATGCAACAATAGAAAACTAATACACATGCAGATAGACAGGGTGGTCCTCTCCTCTGTGCTAGGAGATGTTAGAGATACCGAATTAATTTCAGTTTTCAGGACACCAAAAAAAAAAAAAAAAAAAAGAGTTGGATAACATTATCAGAGTTTTAGATTTACCATCAATATTCTAATTGTACACATGAGAAAATAGAAGTCCAGAGAAGTTATGAGTTTGTCTAAGGTTTTAGAGTTAGCTAGAGGCAGAGCTGGGGCAGGCACTCATATCCTGATTCAAGGTTCAATGTTGTTTCCATTATATCTCACTGTGGTGCGTAATGAATTCTAGCTTTAAATTGGAACCAAAGTGCAAAGCCAGATAATGGCAATTACTCTGTCATAATGCCAAATGTAAGGAAGGAAAGGAATAGGACAAAAAAGGTAATTTCAGGAGACCACTGTTATTTTTTTCCCTAAAGATTCTAAAGCATGGAATGAAGTATGGTGTACATGCTTGTGACTCGTTTGTAAACCAGCATAAGAACATTGACTCATTCAGTGGAGTAGCGTTGCCTTCCAAACTGAGCCCTGGCTGAGCTCTCCCAGTGATTCTGCAGTTATTTGATGTATTTTTTTGCTTTAAACACATTTAGCACTTTCTTTTGAACATTCTCAGTGATGGCAGCTGCTTTACCCTTGAGGGTTTATTTGATATTGTTTCCAAATAGCTTTTGGATTGGTTCTAATATGACAAATCAGATTTGGTAATCAGTATGAATAATCTAATGAAAATCAATCTGGGTAATACGTAAGAAAATTGGTCTGGGTAATATAAAAAAGAAAACACTGCTATCGTGTATTAAGATGGGCTTTCCTATTTGTTTCTTAAATCTAACGGACCACAGTTTTAAAGAAAGTTTAAAAGTCGTTTGCAACAATGTTCACATGACTGGGATAAGTACCCAGTTGCTTCTGATAAGTAGTTAAACAGAACATGTGCTTTGGAGAGAGTTGAATCCTGACTTGACAACTTTCTATCTGTAGGATCCTGGGAGAGTTAACCTCTTCAGACCCTGATTTTTTAATATGTAAAATGGAGGCAGGAGCATTAACTTTATGTCCGTCACATAGGAGATATTCAATAAATGAATGAAATGAGTGGATTAAGTATTAGTTATGTAAAGCTCTTACATAGAAACCTTATGCATAGTTTGTGCTTAAGCATAGTTTGTTTTTCAAAATGTTATTTTTAGTGAAAGTTAAATTATATGTTCAGGTTTGATGAGTAAGAGTAGCTTCTTGTTTTACTTGAACCCAAGAAATAGAATTCCCCACTGAATTCCTTTCTTTGTTGATTTGGTGCTGAAGCTGTGTAGAACCTCTTTGGTGGTGGCCTGAGGTGTGTCTGCTCATTATAGGAGGTAGACTGTGCTGTTCTCTGTTTTTGTAACCATGTTTTCCCTCTTTTCCAGTGGACCCATGTTAGTGTGGGATCATTCTGGCTTCTCTTGAGTGTGCCAAACTCTTTTTTTTTTTTTTTTTAAATTGAACTATATTTAACATGCTACATTGTGTAAGTTTAAGATGTACAACATACTGATTTGATGTAGTCATAGTGCAATATGATGGCCATTGTAGCGTTAGCTAACGCCTCTATCACATCACATCATTATCGTTTCTTCTAGTGTTGGGAACAATTAAGATTTGCCAAACTCTTTCAACTTGGACTTGCTTCCACTTTAGACACAAATATTCATTCATTTATATTACACAGTGAGAAAATAACATCTTTGTTTTCCTCCTCAACTTACATTCTAGTGAGAGAGACAGATGAAAAACTATTTTTTCTTATCACAATCTACCTGCTCAGCCTTTCTCACCTGAGTCTGAAATGTGGGCACAGCTCCACCTTGTACACCTGGTGCTTTTTTTGTGTATGTATAGCTGCTGAATTCCTGACTTTGAGGCCCGGCCTCAGCACAGAGAACTCAGTGTCTCCATTCCTTTCGGCCCGTTCTGATGCTTGTGTGGTGTCACACCATGCACTTATTTGAACTTTTGTTTTCCTTCCCTTTAATCATATTTGGTTCAAGTTATGAAGTGCCTCCGAAGTTTTATATCATTGAGCTCTAAAAGTTAAAACCATTTTTTAAACAAAGAATGATGTATGTTAAGTACTTCCTGTACTGCTGACCCAATCAGGCAGGCTTCTGTTAGGGACCAACATGCATGATTGAGATGAAGGAATGAGAAGGCCCTTGACATCCTTTCCTCATGTTTTTGAGAGGTGACCTGACACAGCATGGGGTTTGCCGTTTCTTAAAGCACTTAAAAGACCCTCCTGGCAATCATCACCCCATTCTCCCCACCTACCACCCCCAGTGAATAGAGATTATATTAGAAATAATCATGATGTTAATTATTTTATAATAATAGCTGGTATGTATAGAGATTTTTTTTTTTTTTTAACCTAAGGCTAACTACTTTGTATGAATTAGCTCATTTAATTTTCACAAAAATCCCTTGAGGTAATTATAGCTATCATCAGCCCTGTGAGATAATAATAACTATTATCAATCCTATGACTTTAGAGCCCTCATCTTTTGAGTGTATGCTTGTTTCTGACACCACACAAAGTGCTTTATCTGTATTATTTTTCTAGTTCCTCACCACAGCCCTCTGAGTTATTATTATCCCACCAGTGTATAAGGTCAGTGACTTTGTTCTCTTCTTCTGGGCTAAATCCTAGGACAGCAGCTATTATAGTGCCTTGTGTAATTAGTAAATAGTTATTGAATGAACAAATTTGTAGTTTTTGGACGAGGAAACTGTTAAAGAGAAGTTAAATAACTTGCCCAAGGTCAAGTGGTGAATCTGGGGTTTGCACCCAGGCAAGTATGACTTCAGAGCTGTGATCTTTACCTGTGTTCTATGAGAGTTATTTTTTTGTTGACAGATTTCTGGGATAATGTTAAATTCTGAGGCACAATGTTGCATAATTCCAGGTTTCTGAAATAAAAAGTATAATGTTGTTTTGGAAACTGTGCAAAAATTTATTTTGTAACTGTTGTAAATCATCTCTTAATGGAAAAGCTATGGGTTTAGAAGGACTGATCTGGAAGAAATCATGAAAAATGTGTGTATTGCTTATTTATAGGAAAATAGGAATGTATAGGAATATATTAATATTTATGTGAATGTATATGACTATATCAAGATTCTGTGACACGATAATGTTTTTAGTCCGTTTAAAGAAGGAAAAATTGAAAGTATAGTTTTAGCAAATTTGCCAGTGTTTTGCATAATTAAATATGGATTTTCAAAATTTATTGATTTTAGCACCTACCATTATTCCCAATGCTTTTTTTTTCCCTTTTAGAAAAAAATATCTGGAATTATGAACACTTACATTGTATGGAGTGTGAAATATGTTTCTGAGACTTACATATTTAGGGCGTCTCCAGACAAGTAGTTTTGTGTTAAAGGGTGAACAGAATTCCGAGGTATTTCAAAAAAAGATTGCGCCAATTTCCACTGCTTCTAGAATATTGTGAACATATACTTTATTCTAACCAATATTATTGGCTATTGGTTTTCAGAATTATTGCAGTTTTTACAGGGGAAAAATGGCATTCCGTTTTAACTTGCAGTCTGTATTTTCGATGAAGTTAAGTATTTTTCCAAATTGTTGTTAACTAAATACACTTCTCCGTAGACTGTCAATTTTTTCATTTATTGGGAGTTCCTTTTTTTTTTTAAACTCTAGTTGGTTACCTTAGTCGACATGAGTAAATATCTAGTATGTAGAACTTTAAAGAAACTAAGCACTACAGTAGGGCTTTGCTTTAAATAGGAGCAACGAACTTCATAAATAATAATCTAAGACTTTGGGGGAGTAGGTTTAGCAATATATTAAGGTTTATCCCTCTGTCTTCTCTTTATCCCTGTTGGTAGCCGTGCTGTGAGGTAGCACAGCTGGCTCCGAAATCTCCCACATCAGGTGCTACTACTGTCTTGTTGTCATTAGACACCCAGGTTCCAGGCACCTGGATCATTTGTTCCTGCTGTCCTTGAGGGCTGCGATAGTGAGGGTTTCTATCTCCAGGTATTTCCTTCACCTTTCTGAATGAGCTCTGTTCTCTTAAGCCAACAAGTTAGAGCCCTATACCTGGTTGGCCCCCTGGCTTTTCTATTCCAGTAGCCCGCAGCTACCAGATACAGTTGGCCCTGTAGGCAGCTTATCTTTTCTACTCATTACTCTTGCCCTCCTACCCTCAGGAGCCAAGTAGCTCCACAGATTAACTGTGTAGAGTTTTTTTTTTTAAACAAAATGTACAAGGAGGAAATCACTTATTGGTGCAGTCTTGATATTGTCATGCCAGTTTGCTCACTGAAAACGGAATAGCTCTTTTTTTAATGAAGGAAAGAGGGGAATTCCCTGGCAGTCCAGTGGTTAGGACTTCGTGCTTTCACTGCTGTGGACATGGGTTCAATCCCTGGTTGGGGAACTAAGATCCCGCAAGCCGAGTGGAGTGGCCAAAAAAAAAAAAAAAAAAAATTAAAAAAAGAATAAAGGAAAGAAGAAGTTTTGTAAAAGCAAAAAGACCAACCATGTGTAAACATTCTTTAAATGATTTCCTCATTTGTGGCTTTACTGAGTGTAGGGTTAAAGTTTAAAAGTAAATACGATGTTATTATAACAAGTGTTTACGACTAGTTTTATGTATTGGCTACTGTTTTATATATTGAGTGGCTTAGTAATTGTAACTGGAGGAAACTGACTAGGAAAATAGTCGTTCATTTCTGTTTGCTGAATTGAGAAGAATCTATAAAAAACAGCAACTTCAAGAGCTCATTTCTTTTAAAGAAGGTTTGAAAACTTTACACATAACTTCTGAAATTTAGGTCTCTCATGTGAGACAGCCAAAGGCATAATACATTCTCTGTGAGACCCAATTGATTGTGTGTAAAGCTGTTCAAATTTTCAAAGGTCTTCTAAAATGCATTTCTAGCTTTTAGATGCAAAAGTTAATTGATTTCAAATGTCAGCCTGTGTCTTGTGTCGATGAAACTGTTTGGCCCTCCTAGGAAAATATAGGTAAAAATAAATTGTACTACATTAATTAGAAAAGCTTGATGGAATTAGAGCCATCATTGAGCAGATTCTCTCAGGAGTCTTAGTAGGTCATGTTTTTGCGGGCATTGGGACATGCTGGAATCCTACAGTCACGTCTGTGAAAGGGACAAATGGAGATGTCACTAGAATGAGGAGATTGAGATTTATGCCTGGAGTCCACCTGTTTTTCCAGGAGATACCCCGAGAGAATGACATCTGCTCATATTTCCATTATTCTGCCTTTTGTTTATCAGATAAATGGAGAGATGATTGAGAAACTAAGGCATTTCTTTGACAATAATAATCAAGAGTAATTGCATTGTTTTAAATGCACTCCTTTCTTAGTGGCTTCTAGAAACAAATAATTCTGTTATTGATTTTCTCACCAGTAGTTTAATTCACTGAGTTCAGAAAACTGTTATAAAACAAAAAACAAAAACCCATGGGGCATTAGGCTTAGCAACTTTGTATTATAAGAAAGGGACGCCCTCAGTTAAAACAATAGATAGGCTTTGCTAATTTATTTGTAGAACACAGCTTTGTAAATTAAGTATTTGGACTGTACTAGAGATACTTTTAAAAAGTACTTCAGCTGAGTCAGTTCCTGCAATGCTGTATCATTTTGGAATGTAAAAAAGCACTCCTGAATTTATGTGGCCTGGAAGTTGGATTTTCTTGTATTTGATTTTCTCAAAGTACAGTACAATTGCACTCATCTCCTTGTGAACAGGAATGTTTGAGGATGGGTTAAATGAGCTATAGAAAGCATCCCAGAAAAAAATGTCATGCGAGGCATAATTATTTTCCAAGTACTATCTGCAAGCAGCTTTCACAAATCAAAGCTTCCTCGAAATAAGAGGTTACAATCAAAGTTCATCTGTATACTATTGTATTTGGAGTGCCTACCAACATTCCAACTTGCAGTCACTTTGAGGGGAAAATTCTTCAGATTCATCAGTGTTGTAAGCAAATGTAATTGAAATTCTGATTACAGAGGCGTCCTTAGGCAGGTAAGTTGAGCTGCTCAGTGCCTCTGTTTTTCCTTTGTTCTTTTAAGGTTGGAGCAGTGGTTGATTATGGTGGGTATCTATTGTTTGTGCTTCTCCAGCATCAACATCAGTTTCCCTTTCGTCTCCTTATAGTATCTGGAATTTCATTTGGGAAACCTCTCCTCGTATATTCTTTGTAGTTCAAGAGGGGCTACCTGCACCCCTCCCCTTGCTATGATGGACAAGGGACCCATCCACCGCCCACAGAGACTAATTGATGGCTAAGTAACCAATACTGGTCAAGTGAGACTCAATTCTTGGACTTTCTGTTGCAATTTTTGGAAAGGAGACTTTAACTTTTTCCCCTGGAATTTCTTAGCGTGTAGTAAGCAAGATGGTCTGGTGTTGGTGGGAGCTCCCATCATTTCTGAGGGGAAGGCAGAGCTTGAGCTGGAAATACAGACTCCTGACAGCCTAGTATGAATATCTTATCAGTTATGTGAGCCAATGAATTCTCTCTCTCTCTCTTTTTTATTTTTTGTAAACCAGTTTGGGTTGGGTTTCTGTCACTTGTACCCCAAATAGACCTAATTGATTCACTCTTATTAATTTAATGTTGAATCCACCTTCATCCTCAAAACTAACTGGGTGTATGTATTGTCAACTGAAGAAAAATGCACAACCTTAAAGTTGCAAATTGTGTTTTATTCAGTACCTTACTGAAGACTATAGCCTGGGAGATTGCCTCTTAGATAGGTCTGAGGAACTGTTCCAAAGAGGTAAGGGAGAAATCAGGATATACAGGAGTTTTTGCTGGGAAAAAACCCCCAAAGAGCAAAAAACCAAAACAATAAGAAGAACAAAAAAATGTAGTTGAACATCAAAAGATTACTGCTAGTCACAAAAACAGACATCTCAAGTTAATGATTTTATTGCTTTTCTATGTATGCAAGAGTCTGGGCTCATTGAAATTATTCCTTAGATATGCATCTTAACTCTCTAGGGCCAGTATACTGGGTTTTTTTTTTTTTGGTCAGTAATTTAATTTTTCTTAAAAAATAAAAGTGTTTTTTTATTACAATACAAAAAGTAAATTACTAAAGGTAAAATGGCATAATAGAAAAAACCAAAACTCTTACATTCTTGCTCACAAGTGACATAGGTGGCCTTTGTCTAGTTCGGGAGACAGGGTTACAGTAGCTCATAAAATGAGTGGAGGAAGCATTTCCTCTTCTTCTATTCTGCAAAACAAGTTGTGTAAGAGTGGAATTACCTGTTCTTTGAATGTGTGGTAAAGTTATCTCTAAAACCACCTAGTCACAGCTTTATCATTTCCTTATATTTTCTTTGTTTTTTTTGTCTTATCTTTCTAACTTCTTAGGTTGGGTGCTTGGTATATTTTCTCTATGTACTAATAAAAGTATGTAAGATTGTAAAAAAAATTGAACAACCCAGCCCTCCATGTCCCTCCCATCTATAATGATTTACAATTCCAGGACTTTGAGGTATATGAAACACTTCTGAGGACAGAGTAGTCCTTGATTAACAAGAGTAGCTGGGTTGTTAGTCTGTGTCAAAAAGTTAAGGGGAAACCCTGTATTTTCTTTATAGAAGAAGAGGTTGGGTGTGCTTGGGAGCAATCATCCTGCCGGTAAAGCTGTGGGAGGATTTCACCTTACTGTTGTGGGCTTGCTGTTTCTGGCAGGTATTACTGCTTCCAGATTTGGTCACAGCATGGGACAAAGGAATATACAGACCTCCTTCCTGCCTTTGAATAATTAGCTCCAGTGTAGTAGTATCCTGAACAGTGATGGGATATCAACAAAGCAAGCAGATAGAGAACCTGGAGAGATTTGGCTTTGGAAAATTATTTAGCAATCATTCCCAGCTCCATTGAATGTGGAAGCATTTGTGGATTTTGATAGCATTTTCCTTTGGCCTAACAGCATTTGGTTTTTTTGTTGAAGGGAATCAACCACATAGCAGAAGTGATAGCCCTACTGCTTGTACACACAGATGGGCAACTACCAATCCAAATATCACACTGTTACAGGAGGATTCATGCAAATGGCTCTAACTGAGCCCTTTGCCTTCAAGGGCCTTTTCCTTCCTGTGAAGAAAATTTGAATCCTTGTGTTAGCAGTGGTAATAAAAACATTGCTATTTTAGAAGCTTTATTTTACTTAAAACCTCTTGTGTTTTTTAGTCCAGGTTCTTTTCCTAAAACAAACCCTGATTTCCAGGGATAAAAAGAAAATACATGACAAACCCTAAATAGTCTCAGTTTTGTCCTGGCTTACCAGTATATAGATGACCTTAACTTTATCTAATATAGGTATGTTCCTGCAAAGTTGAAAATAAGTCAATCCCATTTTCCACATAGTTGAAGAGCTTGCAGTTTCAATAATTTTACTGGGATTCTATTAGGAAGCCAGTGAGAGCCTCCTCTAGTGAAAGTTGGGACATGCTTAGCAGTCGTTGTCTCTGGGTATCCACTGGGGATTGGTTCTAGGACCCCAGGTGCTCAAGTCTCTTATATAAAATGATGTAATATTTGCATATAACCTACACACACCTTCCCTTATACTGTATGTTAAATCATCTCTGGATTACTTATAATACCTAATATGATGTAAATGCTACGTCAGTAGTTGCCACTGTGGGGCAAAATCAAGTTTTGCTTTTTAGAACTTTCTGGAATTTTTTTTTTTAAAATATTTTCAATGCACAGTTGGTTGAATCCACAGATGCCGAACCTGCAGAAATGGAGGGCTGATTTTATTCCTCTATTATTTGTTATGATGTACTTTGTTCATTTGCTTCCAAGTTGAAATAAACATTGCTTCATTTGTGTAATTGCCTTCTCTGGCAGTTCGCTCATGAATACAAATCTCTTTAAAATATTAATATTTGATTAAATGTGCTCGAATGTTTACAGAGTTTTTCATATAAATTGCCTCGCCTTCTTTATAGCAACGTTGAGGGGCCAGCGGTTTATTAATGTTTCCGTCAGTCAGTTCACTGAAGAGCAATTTGAGGCTCTACAAAGGTTAGGAAGTGTACTCAGTGCTAGGAGTCCAACTTGTACGGTGCTTATTATCATAGTTCCTGCAGGAATGAGGTTGCTCTCCAAACCAAGAAAATATTTATTAATGATTTGTCGTTAATAAATGACTCCTTATTCATGGATCCCTCTCTGCTTAATCCTACCAGCATCTCTGCTCTTTGGCATCAGGTCGATAAGTCTTCTGCTGTCTTCTGTGAACATCTCAAAATCGCATGCAGATGCAATGCAAAATGCACACAAACTAGACATCTTGCAAAGTATTTGGGATTCCATGAAGTCAGTGGAAGTGGCTCAGTAAGATCTGAGTTAACACGTAAACCCGTAGATAAATGGGGGTATAACGGGATTGGATCGGGCAATTATCACTACGGATATGACAAGAGAGACCCCTCAAAAGAGTATGATTGAAATATCAAAGGATTAGTCAGGAGTCTCTAGAAGATCCAAATTCTTGACTACTTTGGCAGAAATAGTGTTTTCTAAGATTTTGCTGTAATGTAAAGTAAGACTTGTATGGTACTGTTGTCACTTTAAAAAATACAAATTTTAATAGGTAAGCAACAAGGATATACTATGTAGCACAGGGAATTATAGCCATTATCTTGTAATAAACCATAATGGAATATAATCTGCAAAAATACTGAATCAATGTGCTGTACGCTAGAAACTAACACAAAATTATAAATCAACTATATTTCAATAAAAATACAAATTTTACATGATTTTATACTTACAAAAGAATATAGTAAAATATATTTAATTACTGCACCCAAATCCCATATTTCTGCTTTCACCAGGAAGAAAACCCCATCCAGAATTTTGTGTTTATTCTTCTGCTATTTTTTAAAAGTAGTTTTATTATGTATGTGTATATCTCTGTATTTACATTTTTCTGGTTTTGAGCTTTATAAAAACGATATTGAGCTCTATAAAGCCTTTTGTCATTTGCTTTTTAAAAACTCAATGTAATATTTAAAAAATTCATCCTTGTTGTGATACGTGACTCTCTTACTGATTTATACTACTGTATAATATTCTGCAATATTACTGACAGTACTAAGATTTGGTATGGATCCGTGGGAATTCATATATTTACAAGTGTGAGTATAAATTGGTATAAAACTTTGAAAAACAATTTAGCATTAACTTATTAAACTATTTGTATAGTTTCCTTCCTAGGTATAGATCCTAGATCTAGAATGCTAAATTTGAATTATAAATTTTATAAAATTATCCATGACAGTGTTAATAAGTGTTGTAAGTGTAGTACAGAAGGTTAGATGTGTGACTGATAACTAATATTGTTAATGAGAAAATAAAACTGTGGAATAATTATTTTCTATTCAAACACCAATTTAAACTCAAAGCATATTATCCCTTATAGTAAAAATAGATTTTAACAATAATAAAACACTGAAGATTAAGGTAATTTTGGTTAGTTTAGCATTATTTGCTGTAAATATATATCCAGTAGAGCTTCCCATCTGCTAAATATTTACCATGAACTTGACTTGAGAAATGCAAACCGTTGTATAAGATGTCACTGTAGGAGATAGCGTAGCCATAAGGGATGAATCCTGGATTGGGTGTCAAGAATTGGAATCTATACAAGTGCTTCACCTCTGAAGCCACATCTGATCTTAACCTCTTAACATCAGTTTCATCATTGGTAAAACAGGCGTGATGATATCAGACTTGCTTCCATGGCTGTATGTCAATTAAGTGAAATAGAATACGGGAAGATTCCTTTAGTGATAAAGTACTGTGTAAACCACTTACTAGTATTGTTACCATCACTGTTGTTTGAAGAACCCTGCTTTAGGAGGCAAATCCAGATCATGTATTTTGAACATTTATATCAAGAGAATATGTCTCAGTGGCCCGGTGTATATTGAAACAGGCTTGTTTAAAGAATGCCTTGAACCCTGCTTAATACCTAATCTTGCTTTTATTTTGTTACATAAAATGAGCAAGAAGCTGTCTTAAGAATTTAAAGTAACTTTGCCTCCTTCAAGTGGATTTTTTAAAACTTATCTTAAAAGAGAGGTAAGATTCCATTGTAAATTTTGAATAATTCTTGCTCTTTAGGGAAAAAAGTCCCAAGGGTTATACAAAAACACTTTTATGTAATGAGAATGCACTGTAATATTGAAATCTTGATCCTATGTGTCAGTAGCTATCTGATGTGATTAGTATATAAGCACTGAGTTCTACTCAAGTACTGGGAAAATTCCAGTACTTGATTGATATATTATAAACTCTGTTAATAATAATTTAAAAATCTTGCTGTGTGAAAAGCTGGAAATATAAAAAGTTAAAAAAATTGACAAATTTTCCAAGCTCTGGTAACAAATGAGAACCATGCCCTTTTATAGATGACAACCCCAAAACTAGTTTGTAAATTCTAAATGACTTGTAAATGTCAACTCCAGTTGGGTGAATGAATGCCTGTGGGTTGGAAACCTGGGAGTTGATAGATAAAGTGATTTAGATAAATGTGAGGGTGTTTAAACTTTTGGTGCTCCTCTAAACTAAATGCAAACAGTATTATTTTAACAGATTTTGGGGTACTTCCCTAACCTCATTTTTAGAGAAGTATGTCTAAAATAACTATATGGTGAATGGTGATGCCACTGGATTATTTCTTGTGTTTTGTTCTTTCCTAACTCTAATTTCTTCATTATTCAAGTCATTCTATCACTTCTGTCCAAAGTCGGGTCTCAGAATTAGAAGAACAAATTATTAACCAAGTAAATTTGGGACATAACTAATTTATATTTAAAAAAAACCCCCAAAACCTAGGTTTTCTAGTTATTCTAAAATGTGTAGTCAGCATTTTTGAGGTATTCTCATTTAGTTGAATCTCTACACAGATATTTGTAGCATCTTCCTAGCAAGATTTCTGACATCATTTGGCATTATCTTTTCATTTGCAGCCAGTGTAAAAAAACACACAAATGCGTATTCTCAGATTTTCATTCAATAACTATATTTTCTTAGCTTTAGGAGAATATTAAATCATCTACTAAAATTATTCCTCACTGGGCTTTAGCTTGCACTGTGCCCCAGGTTTCTTTGGAGAGCCTTCAATGGCAAATTGGTAGTTTGAAGTCCAGGATTCACCTATAAAAGGGACATCTTAGTTTGAGGATATAGTACAGGGAGCAGCAAGGAACATGGGTTTTTGTCTCAGGAAGATGAGTTCAGGTTTTATCCTTGCCACTCAAGCAGCAATGTGATCTTGATCAAGTTTGGTAACTTCTCTGAGTCTCCATTTTCTAACCTCTGACAGAAGGGAGCGTATTTTTCACTGTACTAAACGTTATAGGAGATGCTGATACAAAGTGCTTACCTGTCTGCCTGGCATGTCATGATGCTCGGTAATGGTTCATGAGGCATGCACCTGATCAGGTAGGAGAAATTGCAGAGCAGTGAAGGGTGGGACAATTACTGTGTTGGCTGAAATGGAGATGGCTCAACAGGGAGAAACGTGCAGTCCAAGCTGTGGCCACCCCATTCTCAGATTCAAATAAGTATTAACTTGAATCCCTGTCCAACATAGGTTGGAATTCCCTGTGACCTTACTGTCTGTAGGGATTCATAGAAGGCTCACATTTTCCTAGTTGCTGCCAACTCTAAGTTTCTGCTTTTGCTGCGATCTGGGTCGCATTACACATTGTGTCTCCTACTTGTGGTGTCTCTTTTCCACCCCCTGGCAACCCGCTTAGCTGAAGCGTTCTCTTTATTTCCCAGAGCCCTGCTGATGTTAGTGCTTTGGACCCAGACTTAAATGAAGGTTTGATGTGAGCGAGGGGGTTTACAGTACAACGCAGCAACAACTTAAAACGGACCCTTAGAAATATCAGTCTTTTAAAGCCCCTCAGTGATTACTGCTCTGGGGGAGTGTTCATTCATTGCTTCTTTTGGCTGTGTACTCAGGGACTGGCCATCTACCAGATTGCTGGCCATCTTCTCTCTCCTGGTGACCTCACTCATCCTCTTTCTCCCAAATGCTTGTGCAGGGCTACTGCAGAGCTCTTCAAGTGTTTTGTCCCAAAGCATCCTGGTCTTCACCACATACAAAACACCAGCCTTATTCCCCAAACACTTACCTTCCCAAGGGGAATGCTGTGGCCACTTAACCTCTTTATTTCCTTTGATAAGACTTGAGAGATTGAATATAAGGGACAAAGAAGAAAGAGTCAACAATGAGTACAGAATTTCTAGACTGGGGCACGAAAAGAATAGCATTGCCTGCAATGCAAAGGGATAACTGGTAAACGAAACTGACATGGTATCTGAATATTCAGGAACTCTTTGCCGTATTTGACATTTTCATCAGGCTAGATTTAGAATACCTAATTATCTTTACAAGAAGGAGGCGAAAAATGCAACTGTGGAATGGCAGATAGCTGCAAAACCTATTTGCTGTTAATTGTGGTTCCTCTAAGACGGAAATGAAGTGCAGGAACTAAGTCAAAACAGTATAACGAGAGTGATCAGTCACCGGGCAGATGTCTGTCGGCTCTTCCCGGCTTAAATAAGGATCATCACAGGAATTGGCAGTGAGTCGACACCATCTTTTTTCTTTGGGGCTTTTATTTGTTGAAAAACAGGAAGCTGGGGGAGACATAGTAACTTGGTTGGGATTCTTCCCAGCAAGAGGAGTGTGTAGTCACAGATAAGAATACACGTTTGTCCGGATGTTCCAGGAAGCCTACAGTGTAAAGTGTGCAGCCCGAAGGCAGAAGGAGGGGGTCGGAGAACATCTGAAGACTCCTCAGCCCTGTGATGTTGGTAACTAGTGGAAGGCTGGAGCATTTTCTGCATCAGCACTGAAAGCCCAGACACAGAGAAACTTCTAAGACTTCATGATCCAAAGCAGCAAGAGGCTTTTAACTCTAAAGCTGTCACAGAGTCCTAGGCCACCAGAACCCGGGCCAGGACCTGAAGCTCTTTTAGCTTGGCTTCAGTGCTAGTCTGCATCCAAAGGAAACCGCACCCCAAAGAATCCCTGTCTAGTGAGAGCTCAGTGATATTGAGACCCACTGAGTTCGTGAACATTTTACAGTGTTTGCAATTAAAAATCTGAAAAATCTTGTTTGATAATCTCTTTGTTGAGTGCTTTCTTTTGCTAGTTAGATTCTTTCTAACTTTTATTCCATTCTTTTTTTTTTTTCTTTTTTTGACAAATACTTTTTGAGCCCCACTGATATGACCAGGATGAGAAAATAGTGACTATGCTGACAGGGTACCTGCTTTAGGAAGCTAATAATCTACCTGGAGGAAGGAGAGAACACCTAACATGCTATCTGACACAGACTAAATTTTAATACATATTTATTGAATGAATGAAATACCATGATACCGAAAGGTGCTGTGAGTATGTGGGCAAAGTGTGGTCTTTCAACAGTGTCCTTGAGCATTTATGCCTCTTTACTGTTGTTTCACTGGGGTTTTGTGAGAGAGCAGAGGTAAATAATGTGTTTTCACTTTGCTGTCTTTAACAAACAGCCTCCATTAAAAAAAAAAAAATACATGCACACGCATCTATTTTTCTACCTTCACGTGTTGATGTAAAAACTATGCTAATAATTTTCCTATAACTAAATGAATATTGCACCTGACACTAAAACCAACAGAAGTACAGGGTGATGTATTAATACATTGCTAGAGTCTATATGCAAGTGGTTTCTGTATTCGTTTTCATGAGTGAGATCGGACTGTGGTTTTCTTTTTTTAAGCCGTATTTGTCAGGATTATGCTAGCATCATAAAACCATTTGGGAAGTTTTTATGTTCTCTGAAACGTTTTTATATGACACGAGTATGTGTCCCTTGGGTTTGTATGCATGTATCTATGTAACCATCTTGGCTTGGTGCTCCTCAGAAGGTATTTAATTGACAGCTTTTTACTGCTTTTGTGGCTATTGATCTGTTCAGTTTTATTTTTCTTCTTTAATCATTCATTTTTTTCTTTTTTTTCCTGGAGAGTAATTTATGTCTTTGAGTGTTTAAAATTTATTAGGATAAAATGGTGAATAGTGTTTTCTTATACCTTGAGATACCCTTGCCGTATTTTTGTCTGTCTCCTTCTTTTTATTGAGTTGTTTTATTATTTTATTTATCTTTAACAGACATAAGCTCTGGGTATAAAACATTTTCTTAATTCTCAAAGGGGTGTCCTCAGACCACAGGTATCAGGACCACTGGAATGCTAGTTTAAAGTGGACAGTCCTGAATACTATCCCTTGCAGGTGAGTCTACATACTTTTAATAATTTCTCCAAGTGATCTGTAGGTGCAGTAAATTTTGAGAACTACTGATCTAGAGGGTTTTCTTTTTCATACTTTTGCTTCATAACACTTACTCATGGATGTACTAATCAGTTCTACAATGTTTTTTCTATATTCTAATGAATGTCTGACTTGCTTTTTATGTTAGTTTTTTTCTTGTTATATTTCTAATTTCTGTAGTTAAATGCTTATTTACCTTTTTCTACTTTAAAGTGCTTAGAAATGAAAGCTTTTTTGTTATAAATTTGCCTCTCACTACTACTTGGCAACAAAGCATAGGTGTTAATTTTATCATTATTTTTTAATGTTTTTTATTTTTATTATTTAATAAAGTAATATTTAATTTACAGATTTTTAATTTATACATCTTAAGGCAATTTATAGTTTCAATTCATTGTGATAAAGGAAAGACTTCCTTTTTCAAATGTGCTGATTTTTCTTCTGTTATAATACAAGAGTAGTTTTAAAAGTACTCCGTAACAATCAAAGGTGTACCTTTTATAGCATATAGAACTTAATATATATTTGTTAAAGCAACCTTATCAGTTCTAATATTCAGATTATCTGTATATCCGTTTCTTTTGCCTGTGTAAATGGAAAAAGAAAGAGGTCCCTTAATATTTCCTTCCCTCCTATGTTTCTACGTTTATTCTCTTTTATTATGTTTTTTTTTTTTTTAAAGTTTAATTTTTATTTATTTATTTATTTATGGCTGTGTTGGGTCTTCGTTTCTGTGCGAGGGCTTTCTCCAGTTGTGGCAAGTGGGGGCCACTCTTCATCGCGGTGCGCGGGCCTCTCACTATCGCGGAGCACAGGCTCCAGACGCGCAGGCTCAGTAGTTGTGGCTCACGGGCCTAGTTGCTCCGCGGCATGTGGGATCTTCCCAGACCAGGGCTCGAACCCGTGTGCCCTGCATTGGTAGGCAGACTCAACCACTGCGCCACCAGGGAAGCCCTATGTATTTTTTTATACTTTAGTTTTTGCTACGTGAAACCTCTCTCATTTGCAAATTTTTCATTTACATTTACCTACCTTTAGTAGGTAATGCCTACTGCACAGATTTTAGTCATGCTCAGATGTCCTATGTAAACATTCTTGTCAGTCTTTACATTTGTTCAATAGGATAGGTTATACGTATGTATGTGTCTCCCTTCCTCCTTCTCGTCTTCCTCCGTCTGTACACACACACCCTTATTTACCCACCTGTGTGTATGTGTATCTTCATTTGTATTTTATCTTTTCATTCTAAGAAACTGTCTTTAAATATAGGAGTATAAGTCACATATATTGCCTTGACTAAATCTGTGTCTTTTTTTCTCATGTAGTTCAATGCTCTTGATGGATTATTTTTTAAGTTATTTGAGAGGAATGCTCATCTTTTTTAGTTTCCATAATACCTACCTTAAGTTTTTAAAGCACAGGAACATATATTTTTGTATTCATTATTAATATAAGAAAAGATACATTGGTATCCTCTTTTAAAACTGGCAATATTTACACAAATTTACTCTCTTTTACCACTCTTCTCCCTCTATTTCTTTTTGGCATTTTATTATTCTTTTTATGTTTTCATGTATTTATATTTTTTCTTTAAAATGTTTTGTGTCTTTGCATTCTCTTTTTTTTAAAAATATATTTATTTTATTTATTTTGGCTGCGTTAGGTCTTTGTTGCTGTGCACGGGCTTTCTCTAGTTGCTGTGAGTGGGGGCTACTCTTCGTTGCGGTGCGTGGGCTTCTTATTGTGGAGGCTTCTCTTGTTGCAGAGCATGGGCTCTAGGCACGTGGGCTTCAGTAGTTGCAGCACACAGGCTCAGTAGTTGTGGCTTGCGGGCTCTAGAGCACAGGCTCAGTAGTTGTAGCGCACGGGGCTTAGTTGCTCTGCGGCATGTGGGATCTTCCCAGACCAGGGATCAAACCTGTGTCCCCTGCATTGGCAGGCGGATTCTCAACCACTGTGCCACCAGGGAAGCCCTGCACTCTCTTTCATGACCACATTTACAATAGCTATTTTTTCATCTCTCTCTTGACTCTGTATGTGTATGAATACCACCTTTGTATACAAATATATAAGGGCCTTTGCATATCTGTCACTTTTTTTTTTTTTTTCCTCATCATGAATGAACAACTTGTGTATGCTAATCTTGAGTTACATACAGTGTTGCTTCCTTGGCTTCTGGGAAAGTTTGAAGCCAGTCTATTTGTAGTTTAAACATTTTTCTGTCTTGATGCTTTTAGGATTCTTTTTTAATTCTTACACCTCAAAGATGAACTAGGATATAGCTAGACCTTGGTTAGTTTTCATTAATCTTGCTGGTGTTGATCATTTCCTTGTCCTGAGTCCTCAGCTTTGTATCAGCCTCTGGAAGTTTCTTCCTCCCAAATGTTTGATATTTTCTTCCTTTTCCTTGGTCTGTCCCTTCAAGGTTACCGGTAGGTTGGTTTCTGTTTTTTTTATGCCTTACCCAGCTTTCCCTTCTTCTTCATCTGATTTTTCTTTCTCTTTTCCTTGGGATGGAGGAAGTTTGTTTTCTACTGATTGATTCTGTTTATTTCATCCTGTGAGGAGTTAAATGCTGGTATGGAATTTTCAGTTTCAGTAAACTGCTTCCTAAAGAAACCCAACCACCTTTAAATCCTGCTGCTTTCGCAGCTGGTCCTATGTAAACTCTCATTCTAGACTCTCAGATCTGGTTCGTAGAGACCATGTTTTCTCAAGTGGTATTGAAAATCCAAAGGTGAGTTTAAGAATTTGTTACCTGAAGTAATTCTGTTTCAGAAATAAGTTTTTTTTACATTTTAAAGTTACTTTGTATATATATTTTTCCTGCTACGTTGTCTTTGCAAATGGAGAGGTCTGTTGAGAACCATAGTTTACCTTGCTGTCCTGTCCTGTAGGATTTCCATGAGGCTCCTTCTCTGAGAACTTGTGCTGGGGAGCGAGGGGATAAAAATCAACACTGTAGAATGAAGGTTTCAGAAGTTAAAGAAGCAGAGAGGAAGGTGGAGCTCTACATAGTCCAGCAGAGGAATGTTGTGTCTGCTTCTTTCCCTCTGCTGTTTGCTGTGTCTGTAGTGTCCGAAGGCACACTTAGTATCTGTGTTTTTGCTTTGACCTCAGAGCCAAGTTTGAACTATGGCTGTGTCTAACCCCGTTTCTGGTACTTCAGCTCTTTATAGAAGGAAAGGCCCTAGGACACTTGTTTGGCTGTGTGAACAGTGGGCCTCCCAGCACAGCTGCTCTGCATTACACTGAACGGTGCATGCCCCATCTCCCAGGGCCTGTCCACACTTCCAGCTCCCAACCCTGCAACTTAAGATGCATCAGTGGAATTCTGCAAAACCTGCTTTGCGTACTTCCTACAGTACTGGCTGGTTTTCTGGTGGTGTGGCCAGTTTTTTAGGTCTTTAATGTCTTTTTAATTAGGTTCCTTATGTGATATTTCCAGAAGAAATTCCTGAAAGTTTCTGGCATCTTGATAGGGGTGCTTCCTTAATTTATAGTGTGGATGCAGGATTTTCTACAGTGGTATATTTATTGGTCATTATGGTCGAGGCTCTGAGAGCCTAAAGTTTTGTTTTTTTTTTAACATCTTTATTGTAGTAGAATTGCTTTACAATGTTGTGTTAGTTTCTGCTTTATAACAAAGTGAGTCCGCTATACGTATACATATATCCCCATATCTGTTCCCTCTTGCATCTCCCTCCCTCCCACCCTCCCTATCCCACCCCTCTAGGTGGTCACTAAAGTTTTTTGTTTTTGTCTAGAATCAGAACCAATCGAGAGAGAGAGTATGGGAATCAGGTGGGGATCACACTCTGCTTAATTACCGATAAAGCTGTTTGAATGCGGCATAGACTGTGACAATCTGAAGAACTAATACTTTTTCCTTAACAAGGCTTCCACACCCAGCCACAAGCTACATGGGCAATCAGAGACCTTCTTTTCCAAGGACAGATTCTGCCTGGCTGCTGGGTGGCCTAGAGAACATACCAAAACATACAATCTCTGCAGGCAAGTAGATCCCAAAGCAGACCAAGGAAGGACTGACCCACCCATGCCCAGCTCCATCCACAGTTCACCCATCCATCAAGTCTCTCCATTTCTCTAAGGAGGACCAGTTGAGGGGCCACGAGAGTCTGGCAATATTACTCCAGTAGCAGCGAGATGTAGCTGTTAAGTAATTAAGAGCAACTACTGAACAATTATGGTGATGACCTAGAAGTTATATATGTTCAAGCCATCGTCTTCCCTAGATGTTTCTGGAGCGTAAAAGTGAGAAGTGACGTAAGAATATTTATTTTTCATGGGCTAAGTTTTGTTTTCTTTTAACGCAGTCCTTCCAAAATCTGAAGAACCAAGATGCCTGTATTCTGACTTTTTATTGAAAATTATCTATGTTACCCCAAGTATAAAATTCTACTACTAGAGTTTAATTTTGTGTGTGGATGTGAATTCCATTAGCATTTAAGTATCTTTGAGTAATTTATTATCATACCCTTTATAAAATGTATAACTGCAAGCCAGATTGTGACTGTTACTTCAGTTTGCCTGGGAAATAATAAACCTTCCAGTCTGTGAAATTTAGTATCCCATTTAATACATTATGACTGTAGTAAATGGTTGGACAATTAAATTTCTTAAAGATATGCATTTGATGAGTTGATTTGCTTCTAGTAGCTCTTGGTCCATGGTTTATAAGGGTATCTGAAAGTTTTAGGGTTTCAGATTTTCAGATACCTGTTATGTTTTACTCTGTTACAGGATGTTGGAAGAAATGAGTGCTCTGTTTTAGTTCAGCAAGATTTTTCTGTCCGTTTGAGGGTTCAATAACTTTCCTCCATAGAGTATAGCCTACAAAAGAGGATATGTTATTCCTCAAAGCAAGGTAAATAATCACAACCACTGACCTTTAGAGTAGCTACCCCTGAGCCTTCCCTTGAGATAATTTTTTCATTTGTACAAGAAAGGCCAAGGGGGGAGATTGATTTGCCCTAAGCACTTAATCTAAATGGGCCTATCACTCTTTTAATCATTCTGCCCTACTTTAGGTGGAACCTTTATGGTTATCTAAAATTGCCTTATTAATTTGTTTTCTTGTTTATTATCTCTCTGCTCTATCAAAACCTAAATTGTCCTGTTCACCAAAGTATTCCTGGCTGGGTGCGCAGTAAAGGGTCTGTTGAATGCAAGAAAGTGAATTTGCCTAGAGCTTATCCCGTAGGGCAGAGATCAGAAATCCATGGCAGGATCTTGCCAGAGGATATTTGTTTGATACATTCAGTATCTTTTTTGTTTTATTTTGTTTCTTCCCCTTTTAATTGAATAAGTTAAACATTTATAAATTTGGTTTTAAATAAACACCTGAGTTTCTGGCTTCCCTTGCAAACTTGAAAGAGCTGGCAAGCCTGGCCTTACATCACCACGTGGCATCACCAGCAGGACTGGGTAATGGCTGTCACATGTTAGGCAGAACACCTTTCTTTTTTTCTTAAACCTCCTTGGCCACTGAAGCCTTAGGAGTTCAATACCCTTGCTTTCAAACCAGTCCTTAATTTCATTATAAATAAGAACAAATAATGGTTTGGCTTAAATGCAACACCTTTGCATTTGACAATACGAATTATATTGACATGGGTAAGACAAAGATAAATAATTGAGTAGGACAGAGAGGTTATAAATAAATAATGAACAATAGAAAGTGATAAGCACTATTTTAGTGGAACTCCATTACCTGCATTTAATTTGCATGAATTCAAATATCTAGAATGGTTGCAGAATAGAGAGAGGGAGGCTGGAAAGGAAGTAGGTAGTTAAGGAAGAAAGGTAGGTAAGCTTAAAAAGGGGAGTAGCAATAGATAAGGAAAGAGGACGAGCTGCTGTTGCATGGGTTCCTCTGTACTGCATTCATGTTTGCACAAGAATACCTGTGATTCTCACATTAGTTTCATTCACATTGTGTCTCTCCCTCTGCTGCTGTCAGTTGGATATCTAAATGCGGATTGATCTTACATTGCGGCCCTTAAATGTAAATCTGCTACTGCATTTGGTGTTTAACAAATAAGGAATGGTGTTGAACAATTGGGAATGTGTTTCCAACTTGGGAGAAAAACTGGCTTAGGAATTACTGGTCTTCTTTGTATATGGGATTCTTAGTCATTTTGATTAAACTAAATTTTTGCCTTATTTGCTGACCTAACCCCATGCAACTTCTCTCTGTATATTTAAATTGCTGTGGCATACCAGAGGAAAGAGGTCTAACTTCTAGGCTGCAGGATCTGGAAATATTTCGTAGAGAAGATAGTGTTTGAGTGGAGACTTGAAAGATGGTGGAAATGGAACTCCATCTGGACTTGTGTTTCCAGTATGGTAGCCACTGGCCGAATGTTCCAATTAATTCAAGAAATAAGGAATTCAGTCCTCATTGCACTAGCCACATTTCCAGAGCTCCTTAAACTCTCTTGACTGGTGGCTTATACAGTGCAGAACATTTCCGTTATTGCATAACGTTCTACTGATGGTTCTGCTGTCTAGTGATGGTAGACATAGGAAGTAGTTTACATCATTGCAGGAGGTAGAAAATTTTGACTTCTGTTAAGGTGAACAGTGAATAATTAATTTGGAGTATTTCCTGTCCCCACCCTCCCTACCCTCAAATAAATTGAATTATTTTTCCCCTGGAATCAAAAGCTAAGCCAAATAATGCTAATTCCCCAAGAAATTGTGGAATTTTTTAAGTATTGAAATTCTCTGCTGGGTCTTTGTTTTCATTAATCATCTGTCGAATTATTCAGCTGTTGAAAGTGATGCTGGGCTAGGTGAGGATGTTTCTTTTTTTTTTTTTTTTTTTATAAATTTATTTATTTTTATTTATTTATTTTTGGCTGTGTTGGGTCTTCGTTTCTGTGCGTGGGCTTTCTCTAGTTGCTGCGAGCGGGGGCCACTCTTCGTTGCGGTGCGTGGGCCTCTCACTGTCGCGGCCTCTCTTGTAGTGGAGCACAGGCTCCAGATGCGCAGGCTCAGTAGTTGTGGCTCACGGGCCCTGTTGCCCCGCGGCATGTGGGATCTTCCCAGACCAGGGCTCGAACCCGTGTCCCCTGCATTGTCAGGCAGATTCTCAACCACTGCGCCACCAGGGAAGCCCAGGGTATTTCTTTCCTAGGTGTAAAACAAAGAGGCAGGGTAATTACTGATTACTTTAGAAAATTGTCCTTATATTTCTTTATTGACATAGATTTGAAAGAAGGTGGTTTTTTGTTTTGTTTTGTTTAGTTTTAAATGTAGTTTGGTATGTTGATGTATGTGTAGATTATAGTTTTTCTTCATATCATTTATATGCCACGTTGTTTTTTTTTTTGCTGGAAAAATTGAGCCCAAGTGAAAATGTTATATGTTGATTGGTTGTTTCTAAACTCTCTCCCACACGCTTCTCTTCACATTTATTCCTGAGTTAGTTATACTGGTTGTCACCAGGGACTACCAGCTTCTATGTCTTTTTGGCAGTTTTAGAGTCTTGTTTCAAATTATATACAGTCCAAAGCTTGGCAGTGATCTGTTACTGCTCGACCTAACGTTCTTTTGATTGTATTGCAGTTTGTGATAAAAAATCTGTTGATTTGTGATAAATAAGGAATATTGTTTGGACTGTTGGAGTTTCCTAGGTAGTGGTTTATGTGTGGAGGACGAAAGAAAACTTTTCTAGCATGTAATTTATCCACAGCAAAATGAGAAGGGATATTTTTTTAGCTAGAACATTAATGCTTGAGCCCTGAAGTGGCCCCTGGAGATCTTTTTTTTTTCTTTTTCCATTTTCTTAAAGTAGATGTTACCTTTTCTTTTTCCCAGGCAATTTCAGAGATGAGAATTTTAGGGAAGATATTTCTGTGTCAGAATGAAGAATAATCCCTTGTTGTGCTGTTATACGTAAATGTATTTTTTAAGTGTGAGAATTGCATTTTTTTAGAATTGGTATTGCCCTGCCAATGGTTAAGAAGAATATTTCTTTCATACAGGATATCTTTACCTTTTTCCTCTATTATTTTACCTAGAAATGAAGAGACATGAAGAGAGCAGTTGATATAGTCATCAATTTATAGACTGAAGGTGCTATTTTATTTTATTTTTATTTTTTTTAAAAGATCAATTTATTTTTTTTTAATACATTTATTTATTTATTTAATTTTGGCTGTGTTGGGTCTTCATCGCTGTGCGCGGGCTTTCTCTAGTTGTGGCGAGCGGGGGCTACTCTTCGTTGTGGTGCGTGGGCTTCTCATTGCGGTGGCTTCTCTTGTTGTGGAGCACGGGCTCTAGGCATGCGGGCTCAGTAGTTGTGGCGCACGGGCTTAGTTGCTCCACAGCATGTGGGGTCTTCCCTGACCAGGGATCGAACCCGTGTCCCCTGCATTGGCAGTTGGATTCTTAACCACTGTGCCACCAGGGAAGTCCCAAAGCTGCTATTTTTAAAATAAGCTGAAGTAACAGTGACTTCAGGGTGATAGAAGTTTATTTTGCTCTCATATAAAATTCCTGTCGAAGGCTGATAGAACTCCTTCCATCCGTCCTCAAGACTGGGCTTTTATCTCATTTCTTAGATGGCTGCCATGCCCTCCAGCACTGTGTCTCCACTCAAGGCAGTACTGGGGAAGAGAAAGTGGATGGCACCACTTTCCTCCAAAGGCAGGACCTGGAAATTGTCCTTATCAATTCTACTGGGTCCCCTTTGCTAGAAATTGATCACATGGGCACAGCTAGCTACCAGGGAGGTTGAGAAATAGTCTTTGAGTCTTCATGTCCTTGGCCCAAACCGGGTGTTCTGTTGTAAAGCAATAAGGGGAAATATATCAGCAACAGCATGGTGCTTCTGCCACAAACCCACTACTTGCTTTCCACTCAACTTCCAAATAAACTGTGAATATTGCAATCGGTAAGATTGACCCCAGAATGCCATTAATAAATAGGATTTTATTTTAGGGTTGATTTTGCTACTAATGAAAATATTAATTTAACCATAAGGAAAAAAATTAAAGCGGGGCTGCCTATTTTTTAGGGCCTGAATCGAATAGTTAGAAACAGGATTCCCATACTCAGGAGCCATGGGTGAGGGCCTAGAAGAGTAAACCTTGTGAGAGGTGCAAATGAAGGGAAACTTAAGAGAGAACTTCAGCTGTGATTATAGCTGATTTTAGGTCTCATGAAGTACATGGAGTTCTAGGTAACTAATAATGGTCACTGAACTCTTCTGCAATCTCAAAAAGAAAAATATTTTTCCTGGAGAATAAAAATGTTCTGCTTGAGGCCAGCCTTAGTCTCTAGTAGCAGTAAAAGCCTGTGATGTATAATGATGCTCATATTTCTTCCTTTTTTAATAGCACTGTGGTAGGGAATGTAAATGTACCAAGTCATATCTAGTAGAAGGAGACAAAACTCAGCCCTTTTTGCTTTTATGCTTGATTTGATTTTTCTCTGACATATTTATAATCTTTCAGTTTCTTTAGTCTCAAGTTGAGGGCTTGGCAGATTTTTCTTTGAGAGGATCGTGTTCTTTCCTTTTAAGAGGAAACATAATTTAGGAAAAAACTGGAAATGGGTTGTCTGTATGTGTGTGCTTTAAACCCTGTTTCTGGTTTTACCAAGAAAATTAAGTATGTGTATGTATAGAGTATCCCATTGAATTGAACCAGCTTTTATTGAGTTTCCAGTGATACGTACATAAATATCAATATTAGCTAATGTATGTTAGGAATGTCTTGGCTTATTCATGTTAGCTTTTCCTATGGTACCTGTTTTATGTTTAGATTTTTTTTTTTAAACATATATATGCTAAACATAACATAGCATGGAGCAAAGAGAGGAAAGGGCCAGTGTAGGCCTTCCTGATGGTTCCTGGGCGTTACCAGGTGTGGTTTGCTACAAGTCCCCAGGGAATGCTAGCACCGCGTCCTGTTTCCACTCTGGGTGTATCCTAGTTTTGAGGTCACCTGCACATTTTATTTTTGTTTGTTTCCTGCTGGGGATTTAGTTTAGATACTAAAATCTGTGGGACAAAGGTGCGTCATGTAAAATAAGCTTTGCAAAGTATACCTTAAACTGTTCTGAAAGTAGGAGCCAGCCAGCATGCTTTGATCTCTCGGTTCCCTCTTCCTCTGTGTGACACAGCTCCAGGGGTGCCATATTCATAGATTTCAGTGTGAATGGTGCCCCATAGGGTTGTGTAATAGGAAGTCTCCCATCATGGCCTTGAAATTGCTGTGTTCACTATAGTATCTTCTAGCTAGAAAGACTTTCTCGTTTATTGTCTAAGCTAGATTTTGAGAGTGAAAGGGGACATAATTAATAACTACAGCAGAATAGCAAACACGAACTCAGATTTTTCTAGAAAACCGGGCACTCACGGTTCTCCTGCTTGTAGCAATCAGTATATACCACTTGGTTGGTTATTAAAATAGGTTAAATAAGTTGTTCTGTTTGAAACATTTCTGTTGATAGAATAAGGCAGTGAAACAAAGGAATCAAAGTGAAATATCCTAAGAATGGGTTCCTCTTTCCATACTGTGTAACGTCTAAAAGAAATCTTTAGAGGGTGCATTTATTTTTTTGTTTTGTGGCCATTTTTACAAAGGATGCAGGATGTTCCACGCCTTTATGTGTTTAAGTCCAAGTTTCTCCAGCAGCTAAACTGTTAAATTCATAGTGAATCCTGGTGAGGTTTTCCCAATAAAATGTACTGGAGGCTATTATTTAAAACGTCTTTCTCAAATTCTTTAAATCTGATGTTGACTTGCTCACAAACTGCCAGTTGCAGACTTATATACTATCTCATTTCCAAATGCTTTTTCTTGGCTTTGCATCTCTTTAGGTACTGGTTCCCCAGCTGAATGTGTTGCTCTTGCAGATTCCTCTCTTCACTGTCTCCAAAATTATTGATGTTCATACTATTTTCATTGTTTTTCAGTGGAAAAGCTTAGCTATTTTCTGTCTGCTTTCTCTATGGGGTTGTACCATGTTGAGAAAGTGAAGTGCGAATGAGTTATATTAGTGTCCTAGAATCATGTCCCAGATCCATCCTAAAAAGAGTTGTATAACCTTTTGACTCATTTTTACTTTCAGTAAGTTGGGTATACTATAAAATCACTCCTTCATTAAGTTACAAGGATTAAATTTGGTAATATATGGAAATTACTGTATACATTGTAAAATAGTATATACATTTTCATCATTCTTATTCCCATCCCTTGTTTTTTGGTCAAATTTGTTAGTGTCTACTAATTATTTTATGTACAAGAATCTTACTGCCCCGATGATATTTTACATTGTTTAAAAGCGGAGACGGTATCTTGCAATGTTTCATGAGCTCTCAGCCATGCCTAGAGAGCTGTGATAGGCACGTTATTAAATATTGAGCATTCTAGGTCTGTCCAAAGTCTTCTCTCTTCTTCAGCTTCATTTTTCTGAAGAAGTTTGAAATAAGGCTTGCTAAGTATTAAACTGGAGAGTTCCTTTTATTGCGTTTGTCGGTCACTTAAGAATTCTTACACTTCAAGGCTGAGTAGCTCTCCGGGCAAGCAGTGTGGCTGAGGACATTCCAGACAGAGAACATAACACGATCAGGCAAAGAATCCTAACATCGTGGCAAAGTGGAAAGTGTAAGGAAGTTGGAAATGGTTGCGGTGCTGCATGATTATGTTGGTAGTGATGGGGGCGAGGTGGGAAAGGTTGGCAAAAACCAGATGCTGATGGGTTTATGGTAACCTTGCCCATGGGGAGATGCTGAAAGATTTAGGCAGGGGTTGTAAAATGTCAAATAGGATCTATTAAATAGATTATTCTAATGTAATCACTCAGAGAAGATAGCAAATAAGAATATTTCACATGATAAGCCTTTCAGATGTAACTCACATTTATTATAATTGAGAAACAATATTCAGGGCATAGCTGTACATTGTAAAACCTGCCAGGATGAGCTTATGAATATCTCTGTTATTCAGAAAGTTTATACTAGCAAGTATAGGTTGTACTGTAATCAAGAATAGTGAAGATGTGACAATAGATGGGATCTTTTAGCAATTTCACTTAGCATAGCAATGAAACAAAATAGCCACATTCTTAGGATGTTACATGCAGTGGTTCTAGCATTAATGGAGTCTCACTGATCACATTTCTCCTCTAGAGTAGGGGTTGTTCCTTCAAAGATGGATGTTTTGTAAGTTCCTTTCTGAACCATTCATTTATCTGTAAATATTTTATGACAGGAAAGATTATTTTGACTAATTATCTGCTCTCCGTCTTTTCTGTTTCCCTTTTAGCACATCCACACCCACTGTAAGATCATTAATGAATCGAGCAAAGCACAATATGAGCATTTGCCAGTATCTGCTTTTTAAACCTTTATTTTAAGTGTTCAATGCAAAACTGCTGTTTACTTGTCTGCCTTGAATAATCTTAGAGTGAAGGAGAATATCTTGCTCATTTTCATTAATGAGTTTAACTGATCATTCTAACATCTAAGAAAAGTAGTTTTCTCTAGCTTCAAAGAGCAATAAAATGACTTTATTTCATTTTTCCCTTTTGTGAAAAATATAGAGTAGATGGCTTTGAGATAAGTCCCCTAAAATATCAGACTCAGTGCTGTTTTTTGACAGCAATCCCTACCTCTTTTATTGAAAGTTTGTATAATGCAGATACTCTTGAATACATGGTATAAATTCTATGTATTATACTGATACCTTGTGATATGAATATATAAAAAGCATAAGTAGCATATAAGGGAAGTTCGTAAAGTTAGTTTGCACATTCTTTCACAGTCAAATGGAATGACGGAGAACAATTAGGAAATGTACTTTTTTTTTTTTTTTTTTCACACACACACACTGTATTTTATTTTTACAAGAGATAAGTAGACTGACACCAAGCATTGTACATGGATGACCACAACAAAAGCAACAATGATTGCAATTACCATACATGAAACACACTCATACTATGTCATAATATTGACATTCAGTCCAGTAATCCTCCACTGTAACAGCTCCTTTACTTTGCAGTGAAAATTGATTTGTATATTCTTTGCCTCTGAGTCCTTGTGGGATTTTTTTTTTAATTCAGACAGAAAGTCACAAAAATTATACTCATCCTCATCAGTTCACTCAGTCCCATGTAATTAATTTTTTTTTTCATCTTGATCTTTTGTTAGCACTTTTATGAGTTCATCAGTTTTTCATTAGAGTTCTGAAAATGCTTATTCATTCAGTTCAGCAGTACAGTCAGTTACCAGAAACCTGTACTTGTCAGAGTCTTTTCCATGAATTTCTTGAAGATGAAAGCCTTTTATAGGAACATATTTGCAAAAGCATCAGAGTACACCCAGAACTGTCTGTAAATGACAAAAGACTTAAAAATGACCACTGTTAAAGATTTGATGAAAGTTCATAATAATGCAGTTGACAAGAAAATTAGTTATTTCTGAGATACACATTTTAAAGTAATAACTAGGATTATTACTTATAACATTATACCAGAACATATAAGATTTTTAGAAATTTCATGTAATGTCTGAAACATTTATATTAACATATTTCCATACATATTTCCATACAAATACAAATATAAGATTTTTAGAAATTTCATGTAATGTCTGAAACCTTTATATTAACATATCTCCATACATATTTCCATACAAATACAAATATAAGATTTTTAGAAATTTCATGTAATGTCTGAAACATTTATATTAACATATTTCCATACAAATAACCCAATGAAAGTTTAGTATTAGTTGTTTTGTTTGTTGTTTTATACTGCAGGTTCTTATTAGGCATCAATTTTATACACATCAGTGTATACATGTCAATCCCAATCGCCCAATTCAGCACACCACCATCCCCACCCCACCGCACTTTTCCCCCCTTGGTGTCCATATGTCCATTCTCTACATCTGTGTCTCAACTTCTGCCCTGCAAACTGGCTCATCTGTACCATTTTTCTAGGTTCCACATACATGCATTAATATACGATATTTGTTTTTCTCTTTCTGACTTACTTCACTCTGTATGACAGTCTCTAGACTTTTTTAAAAAGTATCTTAGAAATATAAACCAAAAAAATAGTGTGTTCCCCAAGAGAAATTTGAACTAACACTTTTCAGTTTTGTGATAAGAATATATCTGTGTTCTCAGAGAATGCATGGGACACAAAATGTACTTACGTATTTGAATAAAAATGTTCTATCTCATCTTCCTTTTTTGTTGTTGATTTTTCAACATATCAGAAGTTGTTTTTTTTAAGTAGAATTAATGCGCTTCCTGGCTGCAAACACTTGCTCTTAAGTTGCTGTCTAGTTGGAGGAAAAAGGTTCTTAATAGGGTTGTCTCTCATTTGTTTTTGTTATAAAAACAACTTTCTGTTTTAGAAAGTAGGGCTAGAATAATGAATGACTAATGAATGTTACATTTTATTTTGAGTTTTCTGAACTTCTGTTTCTTTTTGTGTTATCTTGGAAAAATTTTGCCTTTGCAGTTATAAATATTTTCTGACCTTAAGTAACTTGATGGCTGATATAAAGTCTATTCTCATTCAGGGCAGCTAAAACTTTCCCCAAGTTGGCTATGAACAAAAGTAGGATTAAAAGAAAAAAAAAAACCCAACAAATCAAAACAGGGCAGGGGATTATGGTTGATGATCAGATCAAAGTTAACAGGGTTCCAAATGCTGAAAATATCTCTCTCAAACTTTCCAAATCAAATTTCTGTAGTTATCTTGCAGTAATTTGAAGAAGGAAGGGTTTTTACTGCTTGGAGAATGAAAAAACCAACAGTCCCATAGTACATTTTGAAAAAGGGGTTCTTTGTCACTTTTGAATAGAGGATGTGTGTGGAGTTTGTTCTTTATTATTTTCTTCAACAGAAAAAAAAAATCAACAAGTTGGCAGTTAGTTGCACCGATTTCCTCTTTGTGGTAGAAATACTGGGATGTCGTGGGAGAAAACCGCTGCCCATCTTAACACGGATGCTTAATTGTACTCTTTAATTCTTCTTAGTTACCATTGCGATGTTCTTAGCTGCCTTTTTTTTGTTGTTTCTCCCGGACAGAAGTGATTACTAATTATTGCTGCACCGAAGAAGTGGGCCATTTGGTTTTCTTTTCTTTTCTTTCTTTCTTTTTTTCTTTTTTTTTCTTTTATTTTTTAGGAGACAAAGTGAAAGGAGGATTGGAGATTTTCTGTCCAACTGCTCATCCCCTACATGCCTGGGCTGCTTCCCTAATTTGCATGGGTACCTTGGGCATTGTCCTGTGGGACTGGGGTACCTTGACCTCTTCTTTAGTTTAGTGACCCTTGTCATCTTGCTGTTCATTCGTGGGGCCTGTTTAATGCTAATTAGTCCTTCAACCAGTTGCTGTTTACAACTGTGTGCTTTAGAAAGCAGGGCCCTCTCCAAAGACCACATTGGTGGTCTTAAACTGAACTACTAGGATTGAAGACCCCCCCGCCCCCCCCAGAAGAGCCTCTTAACATTTCTATTTATTTCGAAATACGTAGCAATCACATCATTAACATAAATAAACAAACAGTGAAGAACTGAATTTTTGGCCTCAATGCTTCTTAATTTTGGACAGATGCTCCTTAAGGAAGCTGCTTTAATCCTTAATCTTTAACTCTGGGTTCCTAAAAAATATATGATCTCAGCCTTCACATTAACACTGCGGACCATGAATATTGGATAAAGGTATGATAAGAGTGCTGAAAAAGAGAGAACAGGTTCAATGACCTCAGGTTTAGGAAATATTTACAATATGGTTATCTACTGTTTGATGAAACTGATTGAACAAAAAGAAAAAACTCTGTGGACCTCATGCTTGGTGTGTGTTTGACCTTGGTAAATATAGGCCCCAGAATTTATTTCTGGCTTTATTTGAAAGACACTGAATCTGCATTTCAGCTGAGAGTTCTGTGCGCCTTCCTGGTGCTTGGCTAATGGAAGGATCAGGAAAGCGTTACAGACCTCTTTGACCAACACTGCCATTCTCGTCTTATGGACGTGTTGACTGAAGCCAGTGCAAGTCAAAGGCCTCTCCTGCCACCACTTTGGGGTGCTGGTTACAAAGCCACATTTTGAAACAGAACCTCTGAGATCAGTGTTTGGCATAGTCACTGAAGCACACTGTCTCTGAAAAGAGGACAGTGGCAAGAAATCTGTGTCCTGTGGCCATTGATATTCTTTATCCTTTCCTGACGAAGTATAATGTAGATGGCTGTTTAAAGGGCTGGGATTCAAAGCTTGTGTGATACACAGTACCTTTGAGTTACTTCTGAGTAGCCTATTTATTCCTAATTTTGATAGTGTGACATATTTATTGCAATGAAATTAACAAAAAATATTGAATGCCCCTTTATGTACAGAAAGAGTATGTGGAGTTTAGGGCGGGGGGGGGCGATGCTTGCACTTCTTCTTTCATGAGCGCAATAAATCTCATGTTGACAGGCTAGTTGGCTTGATAAGCTTGTTTATGCAATTTCTTTTACAATGAAGATTGGGTAATGCTTAATTGAGGCATTTTTGATTAGAAATGCTTCAATTAAGGGCAAATGAGATTGGATGCTAAATGGATTTGAGTAACTTCCTGGATCTGGGGGAAACTTAATACACCCTAAAAAGTAAGTAAGGCAGGTCATGTATTAAATAAAAGTCCTTACTTAGTTCATGGCATGAGAAGACAAACCTATTTTCTAGTTGTAGGCCAGGTTTTTGGCTTTTAAGTAATATTTTGGTAGCTCTTTCTACAAGAAGTTGGATGTGTGAGTGTGTGTGTGTGTGTGTGTGTGTGTGAGAGAGAGAGAGACAGAGAGAGAGAGACAGACACACAGAGACAGAGAAAGAGAAGGAAAGAGGGAGAAAGGGACAGACGGACACTGAGTGGTCCTAAGGCCAATTTAAAGATCCTCCCTTTCCTCTTGCCCCTCGGCTTTGTCTCCTTTTCAAATACAAACATGAAGCGGGTGGATGGAGACAGACCTTCTTTTTCGTTGGCCGTGACCTGACACTAGGATATTTGTAGCTCAGAGAGTAGAAGTGTGTCCCATCTGTGGAATTTTTTTTTTTTTTTCCATCTGTGGAATTCTGATTGTGCACTTCCTTTAGTAGGTCACTGATTTTTTTCTCTACCTAAATTCACATTCTTCTCAGTGACGGACTGACACTCATGATTTTTAATCTGGCTGGAAGAATGGTTATGTTGTTGTGAAAATCTGGGGGCGGAAGGCTCACTACCAAGTTATCATTTCAGGAGGAGTATATTTTACTGTCGTTTTTCCAGCACTTGAAGGATCCTCAAGGAGGTGATTTTTTGTACAAGGGGTACAAACCTCTAGCAGAGGAGTGGAGGAGGAGGCTGGGGAAGAGGACCGAGTCAACCTCACATTGTCCTTCCCATTTCTTGGTTTTCTCAGCTGTTAAGAACTGGGACTGCACCCCATCTACCTGCTATGTCACAGAGTTGAGAGAAGTTGTAATGAGATAACGTTTATAACAGTCCTCTGGAGACTTAAGAATGGAATACACAAGGATGAGGAGAATTCTGACCACAGCCATTTTTGACATTAGTTACCCTCAGCCAACAGGAACATATAGAGTAGGCCTGCCTGTATGCTAGTAGTTATTCTTCCCTTGTTTTGACCAATTTGCTCTACCATTCCAAAAATATTTTGGAACACATGTACACTATAAATATTTGGAAAATACATTATATACATATAATACTGTAGTAATATATCTTGTATATGACAAGCCTATAAAAATGGAAACTAAAATAAAGAGATACAGATAGAAGCCTCAGTATATTTCTCCCATACCCCAGTTGATTATCTTGTACCAACTTTCCTCCTTGGGAGTATGAAAACCCCCTTTAAAGGCATTGGTTAGGGCATTGTACCCAGGAGAAGACGGGCTGTGTTGTAGAAGGACTGCACATTTAGAAAGTAGAATGAAGTTGACATGGTACGTTGTTGGTAAGTATACCCCCTAGGTGGAGTATACTTAGGTCTGATGTAATTGCTATGCTCCTATGGCTTGATAAAATTCATGTTTCCTTCTACCCTGTCAGAAATTAATAGAGGGCCACAATTTGTTCATGTGCCATGGTGTCCTGCTTCACTACCGATGGCCTGGCTGATTTGGTGCACATTAAAAGGAAGCAACACTCTAGCCTTTCCCTCTCTCTCAAGTATCTTAAGGCCACCTCACTTCTTTCTCCCTCTAGCTGTAGACCAAGGCTGACTTCCTTTTGGATTCTATCTGGAAGTTTGAAAGTGGTTAGGAAATGTGAGGTTAGCGTTTTGTCAGGGTAATTCCATGCTTCATTTATTGGTTTTTGGTCTTTAATTTTCCCAGCACATATTCAGCTAGAGTTAACAGCATATTAATTTCCTTAGTGGAGAACATCGGCTTTATTGCAGAATTCTGCCCTGGAGCTTCCTGTGGGTCATCGATTTATCTTCTCTGTGTGTGTGTGTGTGTGTGTGTGTGTGTGTGTGTGTTTTGTTCCAGTCACATTAGATTTTTCAGAAAATAACCTAGGTTATAATTTTTATGTCTTCTTTATTTTCCATTTCCATTTGGGAATAAGAGTGAGTAGTCGAAGGCTCTTACCTGGCCCAGAAGGGAAGAAATTTACCATACCTTCCTTGTGGTTTTTGTTTCTCTTAAACCTACAGCGATGGAAGATTCATCAAGATACAGGTCAATGGGAAAGGACTCAGTTTTACTTTGCAAGCTCTCCTTAGGGCCTGAAGCTGCTGGAGAATTTCTTGACCACCAAAACATTAGATTGGGAAGATGTAGAGAACAAATTGCATTTTGCTTTGATTTTTGTCAGAATTGGGAAATTTATTGGAAAAGAAATTCCCCTGTCCTGTGCTTAATCCTGAGCCCTCTTCTTCTTTCTCTTTGTATCAGCTATTTTAATTTTTAATCTAAAAGAAAAAAATCTAAAAACAAAACAAAACAGAACAAATCAGAGCATGTTCTTCTGCACTGGGATGTGAGAATTTAACTTTTCTTTTCTTTGTGTCTTGTGAATATTAGTTGGTTTACCAAGTCACTGGCAGTAAAGCTCTTTGCTTTCAAACAGGAAAATACATGTTGCAAAAAATAAAAAAGACTATTTGGTTGAGAGGTGTTTTTTTTTTCCCCACATGATTGAATTATATGAAAAATATTGTGAATTGAAGAAATCTTTCCAATATTTTGTAATGTTACTACTTATATTTTATTAATCCTTTTATTAAGAAAAGCTATTGAGTTTGTTCTTATCAGTATCATTTCGAACATGATTTGTCCTTTGATGGAATTTTAAAAACCAATTATTAACTTTGCCAATAAATTTAAACCCATAGAAAACTTATTATTTTCTTGATGGATAGAACTGCCACAGAGACTGTTCCTTCTATCTCCCCCATCCCCCTTACTTTTTTCAGGTGGGGGGAGTTGGTTCTTGGATGCAGAATTTAAGTTTTTATAAGAGATATACTTGCAGTTGTTTACATATATGTATGTATGTATATATATGTGTGTGTGTATTTTTTATGTGTATTTGCATACTTACATATAACTATATCTGTTTATTACTAGAGTGCATAGTGTAAGCAGACTTCACAAGATAGAGCAGCAACGGAAGAATGTTTATTACCACATTCATTGTAATATCCCAAATGCCCTAAAGAAAATTGAAGTGACATTGAAGGAAAAAATGACAGTCTCTCACCATTGAATCTGACTTGCAAGCCTAAAGCTTGGTTCTCTTTTTTTTACAAGAATTATTTAATTTATTTATTTTTGGCTGTGTTGGGTCTTCGTTGCTGCATGCGGGCTTTCTCTAGTTGCGGCAAGTGGGGGCTACTCTTCGTTGCGGTGCGCAGGCTTCTCATTGCAATGACTTCTCTAGAGCATGGGCTCTAGGCGAGCAGGCTTCAGTAGTTGTGGCACATGGGTTCAGTAGTTGTGGCTCTCGGGCTCTAGAGCACAGGCTCAGTAGTTGTGGCACACGGACTTAGTTGCTCCGTGGCATGTGGAATCTTCCCGGACCAGGGATCAAACCCGTGTCCCCTGCATTGGCAGGCAGATTCTTAACCACTGCACCACCAGGGAAGTCCCGATTGGTTCTCTTTGTTACTTTAAGATTCTCTGGTCTTCAGGATTCTAGAGACTAGGACTCAGAGCTGACCCTTGGCCCTTGAAGGAGCTGGTTCATTTCTGCAGATGTTTGTTCACTCTCTGATAAGTGGAAGGCCCTGGGTAGGAGTTTATGTCTCTGTTTCAATTTGAGATTTAAGTAAATACTAAAATTCTGAGAGAAGGCAAGACTGCTTTTTATTGTATCCTCTCTGATTTTTAGATTTCTTTCCAAGTTTTGGTCACTGCAGAGACAGTCTTTAAGGTGTTTCTAAATTTTTTGCCTGTAGAACAATATAGAAAATTAAGCTGCCCTGATAACCTGACTGTTGTTTGGCTGATAGCTTCTTCTGATTTCCTTGTGTTCTGTTTGCTGAGGTTTCCTTTCTATTAAGAAACAATAGATCAGATGGTTCTATATGTTTCTACCTCTATGTGTGCAGAGTGTTAGGAAAAAAAAAATAAGTATCTAAACTTCTACTTTCCTTCTCCAAAGGAATTATGATCTAGTTGAGAAATTATGACATATACACCTGGAAAGGTAATTATCTCCCCCTCCCCAATTTCAATTACAGTATAAGGCAATAATGGAAAGATGTCACAAGGTGTAGTACGCTAGATATTGCCCAATAAATTGTAGTTGTTCTCACAGTTCAGAAGTGAGAATTATTTTATTTCTTTCATTGCCATCATTTTATTCATGTTAACACTGAGATCAGTGGCACTGAATTAATTTCCTTCAATTTGTACTTTGAGAGTCATTTTCACCAGCTGGTATTTCTGATAGGGAAACAGATTTTGGTTACATTTTTGGGGAAAAATGAGCCTCTGTCATTATTTTGAAGTAGTGCCGATGATGAGTGTTGAAATGTGGACTTTGCTGACTCTCATTTACTGGGGATTCCTTGATTAGAATATTGCTTGCTGCATCTCTTCTTTTTGTTTCCAGCAGTGACTTATTCCATCACATTTGAATAAGATGTCTCAGGCCCCTTAGAGCTCTTCCTGAGAGATTTTCCTCTGTCTCTGTGAGGACCTTGGAGAGGGAACAACACCAACTCCAAGGGATCCTGTAGATTTTTTTATTTCTAAGAACATTTTTACTCTTCAGTTATGCTATAGTTGATTTATGTCTATAGCATTTAAAAATGAATTCTTTGTGCAGTTTTCTTATCCCAAGATGGAGAAAATGGAAAGTGCTTCATTTTTTAAATTTGTCTTTATTGTGCTGTAGAAGACTATATAACAATACAGTTTGTGTTTAGCTCTGCTGCTGTTTTGTTTGCCCAGTGATCTTCGTCGGGCTGTTTCTTTCTAACACGTGTTACGTCTTGGTTGGATGGTGGGTTTGTACATTTTAATGATTATACCCAATGAAAACCAGTAAAAATGTTTTTCCTTTTTATATTTTCACTATACCAGGTGAAGCAGTTTTTATCATTTTCTATATTCCTGTGTTTTTTCCTCCCAGAGTTAATTTTAGGTGGGCTGAGTTGGATGGGATGGCTAACGGGTATTATTTATGAAATGTCATTGGACTTATCTTCTGAACTGAATTTCCACTTTACGTGTAATGCCTTTTTTGCTATTTAACTGTTTCTGAATTGGAAAGGAGATACTATTAAGGAATTGTTTATAATGATGTTTAGACTTTCACTCTAAAAGTGTTCGAATAATACAGAACCCATCTGTAAATATAAATGAATTTATATTTTTCCCTGTAGTGTTAGGATTTGCTAAACCTTCCAAGACTGCTCTTTGCTAGATTTGCTTCTTAAGGTCTTTATCTTTTACAGTTATCTTTGAGCTAATTTATTTTATCATATCGGTACAGGTTTGTGTGTATATAATTCTCTTAGCTGATTAAAAACAGGCATTGAACATTACATGTCCTTAGAGGAACAGTGGGCTGAACTTGTCTTTCCTCGCTCCCTTCTGATAAAGTGTGTTTCCTTTTTTAAGAGAGTAATACGTGCTTTCCCAAAATGGCATTTTGGTGAGATAGGAATAGACTTGCCAGTGTCCCAGTAGTGTTCCAGTGATTTCTATACAAAAAGTCTGTCATGGGTTTCCTTAAAAAAAAAAAAAAAAAGGCAGGTCTGCTTCTGTATTTCAAATATGACTTGATTAAAAAAAAAAACAAAAAAAACCCTTCTATTATTATATTATTATGTAACATTTTAGAAACATCTTTTGGGTAAAGTGCTTTTTATTTTGGGAAAGAATAGTTTATAGCAATATTATTCTGGTACAGAGATGACATGACAGGACTTCTTCTGACCCTTTATATAGATATTTGGAATAAGAAAAATAAGTATTTTCCCACAAATTCAATGGAAATATTCAACATTCTTACATCATTGCAGGTACCTGTAGCTACTAGCAAACTTGAGGTTAGATGGCATATATTTACTGAGGACGCAATTCTCGGGGTTACGGGGTTTGTTTTTAATAGCAACGTTTGGTAGGCTGGGAACTGCAGGAATGTGCATAGCGGGGTTGCCAGGGTGCGGGATTGGCAATGCTGGGATGGTAAATATGTCCCCTTTCCCCTTTGCAGTCTACCCTCACCCCTCCCACCAGCAGTTCCCCTTCTTACGTGCTCCTTTGTGTTTTGCATATGTCTTTTTACCTTTTTACAGTTTGTTCAATTGCAATCTCCCTAGCATGATGAGAAAAAAACAATTACTAGCTTAGTTTGCTTTCCTTTCTTTCCTTCACATCTCTCCCAGAGCCTTTTCATGTTCAAGAACTAATGTCTTCATCTTTTCCAGCCGACATTTTAGGGACTCTGGAAAGTGTATGTTACAATTATGTCCTTAACATCTCACACTGCACTAACCGTGAGCACTTAACTGCTCTTGGGTTCTTGGCCTATTCTGTGTCTCCTTTGCCTAGAATTCTGAAGTTCTAAACCCCTGCAGCTTTTCCCTCTCTTCACTTTCAGAACCAAGGAGCTCTGAATTAACTTTTAAAGGAAAGCCTGTTTCCTATTTCTGTCTGTCACCAGATGTTCCTAACTCACTGAGGGATGCTCTTTTCAGGTGATAAAGTGTTTCCTTGTGCCAAATGGCTTCCTAAAATCTCTAGATTCATTCCTTTTGTCTTTTTGAAACCAGCCACTGAAACATGGGATAAACAAAGTTAAGCGTTTTTTGTTTTTAATCTTCTGAATGGCAGGTGTAGGAAGTAGGGCTTTGCCAAATGATCAAGAGCATCCGAAACAGTCTGGGGAGAAGAAGAATTGCATCCTGTAGGCTCTAAATATGCATATGCTGAATTCCAGACGTTGTTATTAAAGAGGGAAGATCCAGTAGGTTTACGTATACTATTTTGGTCAAGAAACATTTGAAATAAGAAATAAACAAACACATGTGGACTCTATAAATAAATATTACTATGGTATATTAATGGCATTAGCAACATGAGCAATGAACAGATTCGTTAAACAAAGTTTGTCTTTCCATCTATATATGAACAGTATTGACTTGAAGTGCAATGCCATACCTGATTCAGAATTATGTAGAAATATTGACTGAGTCAGTCTCTCTACTAAGATATGCAAACAACTCTGGTTCTTGATCACCTCTGACGAAACAGCAGTGATGAAAGAAGCCAAGGAATCTGAAGAAATTTGTGCTGTTAATGCTATAGAAAGAATTCTGACTAATGGGCATTTGATTCATCTTCCCTTTGAGTGTAACCTTGAGTCTTTTGTGAGATCATGATAGGAATGCATAAGAGTTTGTGATAGATTATGCTTTCCATTTGCTTTCTATGTTGCATTGTATTTGCTTTTCGCATTTAACCTGTGGAGTAGGCAAGGCAGGTATTATTAACATTATCCTTTATTTTACAGAGGAGGAAACTGCTCAGAAAAATGAGTGAACTACCCAAGGTCATGCTGTCAGGGCCAGAGTACTGTGCTTATTGACGTTGAGCCCAAGACTTTATCACATTTGTGGAGGGATGGGTTGGGCTGGTAGGAGTTAGTTTTCTCTCTGGCTGTAGTTTCCTGTTCCTGTTTGAAAGATTCAAGATTTGAAATTTCTCTAATATTAGTAGTTTGTTTTGCTTTGGTTTGGAATTGTCATTTGATAACACTTTATTTTTCCCCCTCTCATGGATTCTCTTTAGAAGAAGGGGATGCTGTGTGACTACAGGTAGGTAGTTCTGTTTCCTTTTTCTCTTGCATTTTTCCCCTCTTTCTTGAACCTTCCTTCTTAAGACATTGAATATTGAAAAAGAAAGGAGAGAAAAAAAATCTCAGCAAGAATAATTTCGGTAAAAAAATGATGTGAGTCACTGGGTGTGGCAGTCCTTTGTACAAATATGAGTAAAGTAAGGAAGTGGAAATTAAGTAAATACCATCCTGTTATCATTTGCTTTATGCTTATTTTTTCTTGAGGCTGTCAGGAAGGGTGAGCATATCATTACGTACATTCTTACGAAGAATGTATTTTATCTTCCTCTCCAAATGGTAGGGGCTCAAGAGAGAGAGATTAGTCTATTCATCCATCTGGCATTCCAGTGAAACAACACCAGAAATTCTACCTTTCAAATGGCGTTGGAGTTTTTCAAGTTTTTTTAAAAATAAAATGATAAAATACTAAAAAAAAAAGAAAAAAGAAGAAGGGGTTGCTGACATTTGCTGAGGAGAAGTAAATCACTGGACCAGGTTCAGTGGGTTTGAAAAAATTCCTTCCCTCCCTGCCTTTCTTCCTTCTTTCCTTCTTTAGACAGACAAGTCAGGGGAGGAATATTATCGTATTCATCTTTGATTTTCTAAAGATACAGAGTGCTTGCCATGTAGTATATGTACAATTCATCTTTAAATTATGATAAATTAAAATGGGCTGAGTATCTGAATCAGACCACAAAGCATGGTCTATTTTTTGTCAAGTGAAATTAGTGTATGTTGTGGAGTCCTTGTAATCCCTTTGTGATTTCTGCAAGTGTGCTGTATGTTTATCTTTCCTTTAGCAGGGTACCTTTTGACTGAATAGATACACACATACATAAATTCACACAACCATTTCACTGTTTAGTTACAGGATAGCTGCATGGGTTAATAATTCTGAATAGTTTCCACAATGTCCTCACTACTTGGTATTTACACAAATCTGACTATTGGTATGTAAAGGATAAAATACTATTTTCTTTTTTAGGATCCCCTCTCTTTCACCTTCTAGGTCTTGGGTTCTTAAGCTCTCAAAATAATGTTTAACATTTGTAAAGGACTTTGTATTTTGTGTAGTTTTTTCATTTACATGTCTCACTAATCTTTATCCCAGGATAATAAAGTGATTGATTCAGTCTTTTTTTTTTTTTTTTTTTTAATTAAAACACAGCTTCAGTTCTAAATTTAAGCACATATTTACTTTGAAGATAATAACATCTAAGAAGCATTATTTAATTAACGGTGATGGAGTTTTCCAATGGAATGATACAAATTCAATTTATCCTTAATATTTTAGACGCTGAGGAACATGCTTTCATTCTAAATGACTAAATTAGTATTACTGCCTCAAATGACACTTGATTTCCCTTTAAACGTATTCATTGTAATAAGGAATTAACAGCATGAGGATTTGAATTTTTACACGCCTTCTTCCTGCTCCCCTTAGAAATGACTTAGGAGTTAGTAATATGGTGTCGGGGTGGGCATGGGAGGTTTTCAAGTTGGAACACTGGAGCTCATTAGCATCTTCCAAACCCCAGTGGTGTTTTGTTTCAGATAGATTTATTACACTGTCTTTCTCCCCAATTCACTGCAGTGTGTGAAGGCTCAATGGGAACAAACAAAAGCGATATGTAACCCCTGAACCAATTAGCATCGCTTACGATGTTCTTAATAGGCTTATCTACTGTATATGAGACTTGGGAAAATGACTTGACTTTTATGCTTGCTTGATCTCTCGGGAAGTTTTTCAGCGTTAGCTGCTTTGTAACCACAATGTAAATTTCACGTGTTTGATTTCCAGCTTTCTGATAGAAAACCTTCTTTACAATTTGATGGCTCCAGGGTGCCATAGTCACTCACTTGCAGCTGTTCACTTATTTGCACAGGGTCTGTTGATGCGTGAGAAGAAGGGACATGTGACTTGGTCCTGGGGCAACTGTCTGCCCTCGGCTGGCGTGTGGGACAGGACACAGCCCTGCAATTTGTTCAGCTAGTGCCGACGCCTGGGGCGCACGCCTTCTTTCTAGCTCCTCCCTTTAGCCTTTGTCCTCTCGCTTTTGACTGCTTGTCATGGAGCTGTGGTTCCCCTTTTGTTCCCGAAAGGTATAAATGATTCACGTTTTCCCCTCTTCCACTACATCTATCCACTGACACACAAAAAGGGGAAATAAATTGAGGTATATCATTAGTGACATTTCAGGGAACAGGCCAAGCCCTGCCTTGCCTACCTAGAGAATGTTGATTCCACAGACAAATGGAGGACTGTACCTCCTGTGAATTCAGCTGTTTTACATTTTAAGTAAAAGCGTCTACAGTTTTATTTTGTGTTATGTCAAAAGAGTTACTTGTATTCCTACTTTATATAAAGGATTCTATTATAAACATACGAAAATGATCCTTCAATTACCGTAATATATGATATTCCAATTTGAGAAGGTGAATCTAACCACCTCTTGACAGTATATTTGTTACAAGATTAGAGTTGGAAGGCAGACTTGCCTTAGTTACTGACTGGTTGACTTCAGACACACTACTTAACTGCTCTAAGTTTTAGTTTCTCCATCTGCAAAAAAAAAAAAAAAAAGACAGTAATCATGGGATTCTCGTGAATATTCATATAAAGCTACTGGTAAGTCTCTGCCTTGTAGTAAGCATGGCAGAGAAGGTAGCAATAAGGCCAATAGAAATCTTTTGGAAAAATAAAGAGAAGGAGCCTAGGGTCCTAAGAAATGTAAGGCAACTTGGAATAGTTCATTAATGAATCTCTTGAAATGGAAGAAGTTGAGAAAATTATATGGTAAGGCAGCCTGTTCATTCCATAAATTCTCACTACAACTCACCCGCATCTTGATATCCTGGTCCCGTATTCAGCCTAGTGTTTGTATCTGTAGGGTCGAGATTGGGTTGCCTTACATGAATGTTGGCTTCTGCAGGTTTATAGTTGGGGAGCATGATTAAATAATTTCCCCTGCTTTCTCCTCTTATGTAGTATCCATAGATACAGGTTTATGTCAGCGATTTTGTCCTTTCGGAGGTAATAAGATGTGCTAGAATACCAGAGTGTTCTGAGCGCCAGAGCAGTGCCAGCCACACAGAAGACACCGAGTGTGTGTATCTGAGATGAGTATGAGAGGCCTCCTATGAGCCTTTTAAGTTGTTGGATTTTAATAAGATAGGGCGGAGAGGGTGGTTGTTGGAAGGAGAGGGTGTCTGTAGCCAAGGTGACCTGGCCAGATTCTTTGCCAGTATTTTCGTGAAAGCATTGAGCATTAGAGAGGGGTAATGCTTGCTGAATAGAGCTGGTTACTAAGGTATCTCGAAACAAGGCTGAAGAATGATTTTATTTGCTATTAAAAAAAAAGGACTTTTATAATAGACCGATACCAGCTGAAGGGGCTGGTGGTAAATTGAACTCTTTGGCTTCTGGTTTTACTAGTGAAAAAACTTCAGGGTAAGCTAGTGGGATTTACTTTAATACATATAATGACCACTTATTTCCAGTCCTTTACATATATTTTAACTTACTCAACGGCCTCCTTTAACTTTTGGTGAAAAAAATTGATAAAATTAACTTCAGCCTCTTCTAGCAATTTAAGTAGTTGGTCTAAGAATAACTTTGTTGGGATGGTTAGTTTAGGGGGAAAAATGTATTCTGCATAGCACATTTAATAAAGTTGTACTAAGTGACAGATGCGTTCAATTTAATGTGTCTTTCTGAAGTTAGGCATAATTCTATATATCCTAAAAAACAGTATTTTAAGAAGTGATATTTGTAATCTATGTAACCTCTGGAGAATAGACTTTAAAATAGTAGCTGGCAAAACATCAAGGTCCTAGTGTATAGCACAGGGAACTATATTCAGTATCCTGTGATAAATCATGATGGAAAATAATATAAAAAAGAATGCATATATATACTTATGTTTGTGTAACTGAACCACTTTGCTGTACAGCAGAAATTAACACAACATTGTAAATCAACTATACTTCAATTAAAAAAAAGTAGGTGGCAAAGAATTGTAGAAGAGTAGTATACATTTAGTTGATAAGGCAAACAATTTTGTGAGGGGAAAGTGGCGAATCTATTTGTGTTTAATTTTGAGTATACATTAGATGCATGGTTTAGCTTTCATTCTTTATCTTTCTTTACTAGGACCATGTTAATGTAGTATATTTGAATAATACAGTATTATTTGAAAAATATGGCGATTTTATGAGTTAGAGCCAAGGTGATGGGGTGTGCAGGGGTTAATTGAAATCTCACAGCAGTCCAGAGCCATTTCACGTCCTGGGTAATCATTGTGTTCTCTTGGGGTATGGCACAGTGGTGTAATGAAGTCCAGGCCTGGGTTTAGAGCCTGTGCTTCTTAGTAGCCCTGTCACCCTGAGGAATATGATTAACCTCTGTGAACCTCAGTATACTTATTTGGTAACTGTTCATCATAGTACCTGGGCACAAAGACATCACTGGGGGAAAAAAAGTTCCCTCTATTTCTACTGTATTAGATAGTGTACTTGAAAGTGCTTTGCTCAGTATTTAGCATCTAGCCTAACAGATGTAGATACATAGATGTACGTTGAATTCATTTAGTCTCTTACCTTTGCCTGTCATCACTGCCCTCACACACCCTTAATATAGCTAAATACCTATATTAATTAACCAAGAATATGCATTCCACTAGATTGTCAGAGACTTTGTTACCAGAAGTAGAAAAACAGCTTTGGAGTCACGGGAGGACTCCTGCCCTGCAGTCCTCTCTTCTGCTCTGTAGTTGGGGTGTCCCTGGCTGACCTCAGGATGATTCCTGTACCTACTGAGGATATGGATACATCTGGGGGTGCCCCACTGTTCAAAGCCATGGTAAGCCCAGAAAGGCCACCCAGGATCAGTTTCAGTATTTTCTTCAGAGACCTTATCTGAGGTTGTAAGTATCATCCTCATCATCCTCTTTGGTGAAACCTTGGTTGAAACTTCTGCCCAAGCCCCTTTCTTTCTAGGCTATGTCTGTTAAGAAGCAATGTGGCCTAAAAATCCAGAGCAAGTTATCTTGGGAGCCTGGGATGTAAGTGCAAGTTCTGCAATTTGCCAGCTACTAGTTAAGACCTTGGGCAGGTTACTCTACTCCTCTAGGCCTCAGTTTCCACACCTGTAAAATGGGGATATAAAAGTTTCTGCTTCACAATTCTGTGAAATTCTATTTAAATCATCATCTGGTTAGCTATAATCAGATCACAATAAAAGTTAGCTTTAATAATAAAAAATTATTATTTAAGATATGTCTGTGTAATAGAAGGCTACATGTTGGTTCATGCTGTGATTTAGATCAAAAGAGTATCTGAAACAATCGATTTAGTTGCCTTTCAAACTCAAACTGTTTACACTATACTGTTCATATATTATATTGTTTATTATCTTCCCTGCCTTGTTTTCTGCAATACTGATTGCCGTTTTTCATAACATTAAGGATGTTCTGCAAGTGATTATGGAGTTTTTATTTTTACCGTTGGAAAATGATTTGATGAAATATTACTTCCTGTAAAGCCAAGGTGCTACTGCGAAGTTATGTGTTGCTAAGTATAATTTCAATAAAAGGGGTGGAGGCTGTCTTCTCATTCGTTGCTCTATTCACGAAGGCAATCCTTACACTTCTGTAGCATAATGAAGGAGACAGTCACTCTTATGGACTTAAGAGAAATAGGCCTCCTTAACCGGATAGGTTAACCATCCTAACCGACCTTCTTAATAGGTTGTTAAAGTGAATAGGCTGGCCGAATTTCTCGTAGAAATGACCATGCGGTAGGCTGATATGTGGTTGTTTCAGTATCACTATTTTCTTCAAGTGCCATCATATATATTGGTTGCTGTGTGAAATAAGGTCTACGGAGACAAAAAAAAAAAAAAAATGTCATGTCAGAAACTTATGTGAAAACATACCTCAGTACCTTTGTTGTCCAATTCTGTGCATTGGACAGTAAATCCACTTTCTAAGATAATAGGCTGTAGTTCATCAGCCTTTGAAGTATCTGACCATGGCTCGCTGGCTTATTCATATATTTAGTACATGTTTTTGAAGGGTTTTACATAGACAGAACCAGGACAATATTGAGTCATTTTAGGCTCGGTGGGAAGATTGGATCATGTGATTTCTATGAAATGCTATGACACTTATAGTTCCTAGGTACTGTGGATATCTCTAAAGTTTTGTTGGCAAAGCATTTTTTTCAAGAGTAATTCTTCTTCATATAACCAATCTAATTTTTATTATAAAAGATATAAAGGTTTTCTACTTAGAGAAATTGTGACTAGTGAACAGCTAGAGGTAAAGAAAATATACATTTGAAACAAATCCAAGCAATGATGATATTTGCAGGCAAAATTTTGTTTTCAAGAGCAATGATCTCTGGTTGAGGCACTCAGAAAAGCCCACACTGCATTCATAACTCCAGCAAAAAATATCATTCCTCCCCGATATACAACATGAGGTCACTCCCTTCTGCCAGCCTGTGCATCAGTCTAGCTGAAATTCGAGCTTATAAAATATTTCCATGGGAGAATTACTACCAGGTAATTAACTTATCTGTAGTAGCTATCTGTAATTTTGAAACTTACCTAGACTTACTACACTCTTGATAACACTGATGAGAAATACACTCAGTGGTGAAAAATGAACTCAGTCCTGCAAACCAGAGTGCAGATTGGTGCAGACTGATGATGCAAAGCCTGCCTTGTTCGGGAATCACTTGGCTCTCCCTTCCAGGGTGCCTATTGCAGGAAGAGAGGCTGTGTCCTGCTGTTTCCCAGAGGTGAGAAGTGAATTTAATATACTAAGAGGCATTTCCTAGGGAATACATGCACAGGTAGAATGGAAATATGGTCTCTTATTTGCTACTGTGGCCACATGTCTTTTAAATTTTTGGAAGCGGGGTGGGGGTGTGTATTAGTTTCTTAGGGCTGCCATAACACTGTACCACAAGCTGGGTAATACAGGAAAAAGACACCTAGTTCTAGAAGACTGAAATCAGGCTGTCAGCAGGGTTGGTTTCTTCTGCGGGCCATGAGGGAAGGATCTGTTCCATGCCCCTCTCCTAGCTTCCAGTGATTTGCTGATTTGCTGGCAATGTCTAGCATTCCTTGGCTTGTAGAAACATTACTGTGATCTCTGTCTTCATCTTCACATGGCATTCTGTGTGTGTGTGTGTCTGTGTCATGACTTTCTTTTTGTATAAGAACACCAGTCATATTGGATTAGGGCCTACCTGAATGACTTCATTCGGGTTGTACTTGATTACCCCTGTAAAGACCCTATCTATCTTCAGACTGGGTTGCATTATGAGGCACTAGGGGTTTGAACTCCCCCATATTTTTTGCGGAAGAAAACAGCTCAACCCATAACAGGGGTCTTGCTGGTGAAGCCCTCAGTGTTACTTACTGGGGCGTTGTATCACCGAGGAGCATGAAGGAGCGTCATGGCGAAGCTTTAACCAGCACACGTGCCTGCAGTCAGGCTTGTTTTATTGCCAAGAATCTCAGGTCAAGTCAAGTTCTCTGGCCTTTTATGAGACACACATAGGAATAAGTAATAACATAATAATGATAAAGCAAATAAATATAAACATAAAAACTAATATAATCTGTTTGTAGGTATGAAGCAGAGAGGTTAAGAATTTAACGTGGCAACTACTAGCTGTGTGTGATCTCAGGCAAGCAGTTAACTTCTTGAGCATCAATTTCTTCATCTGTAAACCAAAGGTAGTAATAGTATCTTCCTCACTGTGGATTGCTTGCGGATTGGATCAGATAATACTCTTAAACTCTAGGTACAGTGCCTGGCCTGTAGTACGAGCACACTAAAGGACAGTTCATAAGAAGGCAAACAAAAAGACCCGCGGCCCCTGAGGATGCTGGGAAACAGGCATTTCCCAGAGTGGCAGGAAACATCTGGCTTCTTACCTCGCAGCGCTGCTCACCTGCGTCTACTACAACTCCGACTCTGCCACGGTCTCTGTTCTCTTCAACTGTGTGTCTGGGCACTTGATCTTAGCACTTGGCACCCAGCTGGACAGCAGGCTTCCTTCTTCTCTTTCAAGTTGTTTTCTTTGTTGTGTTTTCAGAGCTCATATTTTTGTCATTAAAGCAGATTATTGGAGGAAAAGGGGAAAAAAGTATAAACGTCAGAATTCACTTAAGCTCTGAAAATAGTCAAAACTAGTTAACGCTCCCCTCCCCCAAATTTTAGTAGTTTTAGAGTTCCCACACTCGAGGACTTGGAAATGTATGATTCTCATTGATGAAATAATAAAGATGTCATGTCCACACTTTTTGCAGGGGTAAGGAGAAAACAGGGTTTGTCCTTGTTGCATTTTGATTGGTAGAGTCAAATCGTATACAAACACATTTTTCCTGTTAGCATTTACTGGGAAATATGGAATGTGTTTGTGTGTAGCTTAGAGCTGTTCCAGTTGGTTGTAGATCATTTTTAAACAACAAAGAGGGGGTTAAATCATAAACACACGTTGGCATGCTTAGAAAGCAAGTGCACGGAAGTGCTGGGTACCAGGCTATATTTTTGTAAATTTTGTGTATTTTTGTATCACTATATTTATTTTTAAACCTTTTAAAGGGGAAGCAAGGGTTTTGACAACTTTCAAAATATTTGACCATCATTTTTAAGAATCTCTTATATGCAAGGCTCTATGTGCAGGGCGGGGATGAGGGCAGCTTCCAGTGTAATAAGGGACATAAGGCAGTAGGCTGAAGGCACTTGAAGGAGAAGAACTGATTCCCAAGTGGGGAATTCAAAGAAACTTTTAAAGTTTTTCTCCTTGAAGGATGAAACTGATTTTGACGAAGAAAAGAGGATGAAAAGGAGGGAATTCCAAGTAAAGTGCATGACGTACAGAAAAGTGAATTGCTTGGTTTGATGAATAAAAAGGTTAGAGATAATGTTGGAAAGGCAGAATGAGAATGGATTATGGAAGCTTAGAGTGGCAGGTAAGTGGGTTAGACCTTGTGGTAAGGAAATAAGGATCAACCTCTTTAAAGAGGCCCTGCAGTAGGAAGGCTAGTCTGACAGTGTAGGGTACTTACAGAAGATGGTCTGGTGATGCGGAAAGCCTTTAAGGAGCTTCTGTAGTATTCCTGGCTTATAGCCATGAGGGCCTGAATGTTGTTAATGGAAGCTGGCACATAGAGAGAATGGCAAGGTGTGAAATACTGTAGAAGTATTATCAGCAGGACTTGATGCAGGTTAGAATATGAGAGAGAGTCAAAGGTAGCCCCAGTGTTTTGATCCAGGGTGTCTGGGAAGACTGGGTACCATTAGCAAGTGTCAGGAATACAGGAAAAAGATGTTAAATTTTGGATATGTTGAGTTTGAGTGGCCATGATGACATCATGACATCCAGATGCATACACCTAACAGGTTGGAATTGGAAATATGAAAGACACTCTTGGTGGAAAAAATATTGGACTCATTCTCATTGACAAGATAAGACCGTTGAGTTCTGTGGGGTGGTAAATCGAAGAAAACAATATAGTTAAAAGCTTTCTGGTTTAAAGGAGGAAGTGGAAACAGAAGAGAAGAGAAAATGAGCTTCTGAGAGCAGAAAGAGGAGTACAGCTTCACAGAATAGTAGAGGAGAGGGTTTTAAAACAAATATAGTAGACAATAGCATTAAATGTTTTTGTGAGATTAAGGAGGTTGGCCACCTTTTAGAAAACAGTTTTGGCCCAGATGAGGGGGGTCCAAGTCGAAGTATATGGAGTTAAGGAGTCTGTAAATGTTAAAAAAAATAAAAACTGCTTATACTGACTTTTTTTCCCTAAAATTTTCAGGAATTTCTTTGGTTGAAAAATCAACCCCTTTCAGTTCAAAACAGAGCCTTAATACATAGGACTGATTGAGAGGTTGTTTGAAGCAAACAGGAATGTGAAGGTAGATCTTCAAATTCTAAATAATTAATAGAAATATTCTAAGATACAGATGTGCTGCCTCACTCAACATACAGTTTTTAAACCTATGAAATATCATGTAAGGAGGTGATTGTGTTCATTGCCAAATGATTTTTCTTTTTATAAAAGGATTCACCCAGGGTTCCTTTAATTAGGTATTTTACCCAGTTCATTTAAGTGTTAGTTTCCAGACCATTAACTCCTTGACAGAAGACTGGAGGGGCAGAGAAGCTTAAACCAGAGTGTTAGGAACAAGCCTCTAAATTGCATTATTCATATGGAGCAAAACAGAGGGATAACTAGTTCCCTTTGGCTCAGTGTCGATTGGTGGGAAAATCTTTCCTTTTCTTATCATGTGTGAGTGCTACCTCTATGAGATAAAGTAGATATAGTTCAGTCTCAGTTTCATCTGTGACATACGCACCAAATGTAGACTTAGATGTGCCAGAAGGGTAATGTGAGGCAAAGCATATTTCTGTGACTCCATGTAAATAATATTCCATAAATCTGTTCTTGGACCTTAGATAAGTAATATATGACTTCTGAATGTGTGGCCAAATTGAATGAGGGTACAGAAGCAGCGTCATATGAGGCAAAATCCACCTTCCCTGGAATAACTAACAAACACAAAATATCCAGACTAATTTATTCTAGGAGATCATAAATAGACCAACGACAGAATATTGGTATACTAGGTGTTGGAGTCACCCTAATACACAGACTTATATTGAGATTTAGGCTAGAAAGGAATTGTATGAATTTATGTGAATATATGAGTGAGTAAAAGGAAAACTATTTAAAATATAGATGGATGATTAAAAGCAGAATTATCCAATTTATATGTGTAGCTATCTGAAAGTGAGTAGCCCATTCTTAACTTATAATGGGCTCTAAGAAATGTCAAGTTTTATTTGATAAAGACTTGGGTAAAATTTAATTAGATGTAGAAATTGACATCTCTAGAGTCAGTCTTCAAGAAATGGTTTGTGGCTTCTTCTCTGGGGATTAAAAGGCAATAGAAATTATTGATATAAATTGAACTAAAATTTTATTAAAATTCTAGATACCTCAGAGATGATTAACTAAATTACCTAAAACAACATGAACTTTTTTGAAATGCTTCAGAAAAAGAGGTGGATGGTAATATAAGTAGAGTACATACATCCTTTAAATTTTTTGTTCAGAATTTTTGATATTATGCTTGCTTGAAAAATAGTTGGCAATATAATTTTATTTCTACATATAGTAAGATAATTACAATAAAGTGAGTTTTATTTGTACATTGCTTTGTAGTGTTAAAAGCTCTTTTATGTTTATAATCTTATTTAATCTCTAAAATTCCTAGATAAGGAAGGAATTATTGCTGTTGGTTTGTAGATATGGAAACTGAACTGGAAGATCAAATACATTAATCATCAAGCATTATACACTCTCATTCCTTTCTTTGTTTACTTATTTATTGCTCAGATACTCACTGATCACCCTCTGTGTGCCATGAGGTCCTTTTTAAGTACTGGAGGTAAAGCTTGTACTGAGTCTTTTATCTGGTCCAGTGTTCTTTTCTGCTGCTATTTGCTGCATCTCAAAGTTCAATATTATAATTTAAGTAATCCCTTCTTGTCTATTTTGTTCAGATAGTATAACAAACCTTTTTACTAAACAGAGTTTCTAATTAGTTTTATTTTATAATAGATATATTATTTTCTTTTCTGTTAACACTTTTGCATATAGGTGTTCTATAATCAACTTTTTTTTCAAATGTAAATTTGTATAAGTCAAAAGTTTTGTCCATTACAATATCAAATTATACTTAAGCTTTTATATAATCTCTCTCTCCATTCGGTATTAGCCACCACTTTCAAGATATTTTACTCTCTTTAATCCATTACTCACTGATTTATTTTAATGAAAAAAGAAAGATATCTCAATTAACTTTCTACCCTGAATGAGAGAAAATGATTGACTCCGAAATTATTCATTTATAAATCTGCCAATATTTAGAAATAGTAAATGAAAGCATCCATCGTGAGAAATAAAGAATATTAACAGCTAGTTATCAGTAATATACAGTGGCATAAGTAATATACATTGGAAGAAAATTCCAAATCTGGTTCAATAGATTTTTCTTGAATGTCTACTCTGTATCATGCTAGGTAGTTTATAAGATAAATAAAAAGAAAAAGCCTCAGATCTTTCTTTTAATGTCATTATACCCTAGCTGGGAAGAGATTCACTGTATATTATATAGCTAATATTGCAAAGGAGAGTAAAACAAGCGCAGCAAGCATTTTGACTGCACAGAAGAAGGAATGCTTCAATCCTCTGGGTGCAGTTTTGGTAGGTTTAAGGAGAAAGTTGCATTGGAACTCGTTTTCAAGGAGGAGATTTTCTGTGGGGGAAATGGACACCTTGAGGTGGTGCCACAGAATGAAAAAAAGCACAGAAATAGTATAAAGATACAGGCTATAAATGGATATAGAAATGATTTAAAAATCAGTTTTATTGCTTTTAGACCTTCTCACAAACACTTATTCATTTGCATTGTTTCTTACTTTTTGAACCCATGGTCTCTGGGCATAGATAGGGGCTGAAGGTAGGAGTGGATTCTATATATGTAATCAATCGCTCCTTGACAGGTGCCTGGAGCCTAGTGGTTTGGGGGACTGGAACGTGAGAGAGAGTCGGGGATTCATGTCAGGGGTGAGTAATAGACAAGAAGTAATCCTTTCTTACAAACATTCTCTGGATTGGTGACTTTGAGAAGAAACATAGGAATCCCATGCCCGAGATGTACAGAATTTTCTTCAGCTGTCCTTTGTATTAGGTAGAAATGTGTGTGAAATGGGTTTGTATATTTTGTATGTTATCTAAATTAGGCCAGCCCTTTCCATGTACTTTACCTTAATCTCTCCATTTTGGAGGAGCTGAAACTGAGAATTTATGTGCAGAGTCTTTTTCTGAAGAAACTTGGAATGCTTTGGTCGTGTGTAATGATATTTACCTTTGTATACGAAGAGAAAATGTCGCTCATAATCAAAATCTATACCTGTTTAATAAGAGAGAAGTGAAGTACAATCAGTTGTTCTTACATACCACTTTCTTTAAAAAAGTAAAAGTGGATGTTTTTTCCCTTTGCTGTGGTCAAAGGAAGCTTATGCTGATTACTGTCAAATGTTAGAAGATTTTGATTTTCCTTGAAGTATCATGGATGAGATTTTAAATTGTCTTTCATGTAAAAGGCGAGGGTACCATGTACATGTGAGTTCCACATTACAAGCTGTTTTAGTTTTAAACAACGTAGAAATTAACTATAATTTACACTAATAACAGAACTATTAGGGAAAAAACTCAAACATTTCACACGTAACATATTGATCTCCAAATTGGGTCCATAACATCTTTAAAGCATGGGAAATTTTATATTTTCCAACAAGACTTTTTATAGAATGGAAGTCAAATGTTTTTCATTCATTTTATGTAGGAAATATTTATTGAGCACCGACTGAGTACTTCTACACATTGTGGTACAGAAAAATCTGCCCTCATGGAAATTATATTCTAATGAATTAGTGAGGCTTGGTCAATTTCTTTTATATTTCATAAGAATGATTTTTTTTTTTTTTGGCCGTGCCATGCGGTATGTGGGATCTTAGTTCCCCTACCAGGGATCAAACCCGTACCCCCTGCAGTGGAAGCGTGGAGTCTTAACCACTGGACCACCAGGGAAAGCCAGTATTTCATAAGAATGATATTAATTTGGCTGCTTACTATACATATTTCTTAAGCTAATATTATGTGTAAATTATAATCAGTGTTAGAAACAATACAAATGGGAAAAATCAGTGTAAATGGATATGTTATAAGGAATACTCAGGGAAAAAATTGTTTAAATTATTATTTTTGAACAAAGGACAGGTCGGAAGTTTCATATGTTTGCAAATTATTTTAGAAACTCAAAATACAGTTTTTTAAATTGCAGTGGTAAGAGCTCATTTACATTTATCTGAATGAAGGAACCATTTATACAATGATATTAGATCCTTGCTATAGGAAAATTACTGAATGTGTCTTTTTTTACTTTTATTTTTATTTATTTTTTTTTGGCTGCATTGGGTCTTTGTTGCTGCGCTCGGGCTTTCTCTAGTTGCCGCGAGCGGGGGCTACTCTTTGTTGCGGTGCGTGGGCTTCTCATTGCGGTGGCTTCTCTTGTTGTGGGGCACGGGCTCTAGGCGCACGGGCTTCAGTAGTTGTGGCTCGCGGGCTCTAGAGCGCAGGCTCAGTAGTTGTGGTGCACCGGCTTAGTTGCTCCGCAGCATGTGGGATCTTCCTGGACCTGGGATTGAACCCGTGTGGCCTGCATTGGCAGGCAGATTCTTAACCACTGTGCCACCAGGGAAGTCCCACTGAATGGGTTTTGTCGAGGTCTATTTGAAGTTTTCTGTAGCATGCTCTGCTTCCTAAGCTATTTAAACATATCTGAAATTTTAGGAGATTGTTGATGCCTTAATTTTTCTTCCTCAGTGGCTACTATATCTCACTGAAACATACTAGAAACAAAATCAGTTATTGTAGTTGTCTTAGACTCTCTGTCATTGGATGTTATTTTAGCTGCATCTCTCTCATAGTGATTATACGGAGAAAATTGATTCATGAATCCTTAAGTTCCTTGAGAATTAAAGAGAAACTCCATAGGAGGTAAGGAATTACTTTAAAATAATGGCAAAACTGGAAATCTGCATGTATTACAGCTAGTTTGTTTAATGGAAAATGTCAACAGACTTAACTAATTCTTTTAAATGGAAGGGGCATTTAAAGTGACATCAAATCGGTGTGAAATATAGACAGAACTAAGATCAAGTGGAGTTTTATTAACTTTATTGGATATTTTTCTGTATCATGTGGAATAGCTTTGTCAAAGACAGTTATGATAAAATTTTTGAGGCTGTCCTTTATATGTGATAAAAAGTCATCTCTAGGCTCATTGAAATCAATGAACACATTAGATTATAAATCCTTCACTGGCTTGGTCTGTTTCCCTCCCTCCCTTTTTTGCTTTCTTTTATTCTTCCTTATTTCTTCTATAAATATCTTGTAAGCCTGTAGAAAAATATTGAGAATTAGGTGTTTCTTTTATGCAAGAAATGTGACTGATTTAGAGCATGATTTTTTTATAATTAAAGACAAATTTTAAGAAACAGTGAAATCGCTTATAGCCTCTATCCCTAGAAAAACAGTTTTCATTTTTTATTATTAGATTTAACTGGTATGTATAATTTACTTGATTGCAATCATATTGTATACCCAGTTTTATCATTCTGTGGAAACTCAAAGTTTAACAGACATATCAGACCAGTACATTCATTTATTCTCTAGCCTCAATGTAATAATATTTACTAGTATCTTTTCCTTAAAATGTATAGGAACTCAACTACATAGTACTTAGGGCAATATATATATTTTAAAATTTCCTAGCGTTTCTGGCAGATGCTATCTAGTTTCTGCTTGAATGCTTATGTTTATGGAGGACTCACTACTTTGTAAGAGTAGGCTGATATATTCCTGGGCATCTTTAATAGTTCTATTTTTATTAAGTCAAAAGATTCTTTCCACTACATTTTTCCTTATTAAGCTTTTCCCTGTGAAGCCACACAGAGGTCAGCTATTCCCTTTTACAAGTGACAGTCTTTCAAATATTTCAAGGCAATGGTCCTATCTGCACTTGAGCTTTTCAATTTCAATTTAAATATTCCATTTCCTTTGTTCAGAAGTTTCTTATTTGGCTTTATTTTTATATCCTTAACCATTCTGATCACCTTTCTCTTGACATATTCCATTTAATCAGTACCACATTTAATTAATATGTGGCCCTAGACTGAGCACTATACCATGAAACTACTACTTCCCTTGATCGATCAACTATGTTTTTGCAGTTTCATAAGTTTTTCTGGCAGCCAGTTTACACTATTGGGCTTGGTAAAATTTTTTCCTACCAGCCCTGCTCTTTTAAGCTATATTTCCTTCTGTTGTCTTATCTATGTGCAGTTGTGTTTTTAACCATCATTTATTGAACTCCTATGTGCCAGGTATTCTAGTAGGTGCTAGGAGGTCATGATGATCAAGATGTAGTACCAACTGTATTTCCTCTGGTGTCACAGTACACTGATTACACTACCAGAGGGAATGGGGAATGGTGATGATGATGATGATGATGATGGTTGGCAATTATGGCTACTTCCCAGGTGCTGGTACATTTAGCTCTCACAACAATCCTTAAAATACAGGTATTATTATTATTCCCATTTTACAGATGAAGATACTATGGCTTATAGAGATAAAGTAACTTGCTGATGGTCAGCTAGTGGTTGGCAGAGCTAGCTTTAGAATCCAGATGATTCGCATGCCAAATCCATTGTCTTAATCACTCTTCTATAACTCCTTGTTTCTGTCTTAGCAATTTAAGTAAGGGGAAGGTTTTGTTTTTCAGCATGAATGACCAAGGCTTCTTTGAGGAAATTAGCTTTTGAGGGAGATGTTTCTAGCTTAGAAAGTTATCACCAGGTAGAGCTACTAAGATGGGAGAGTACAAAGCATCGAAGGGGGTATCCTGTTTATCTAGTTTGGCTATAATGTGACATAGGCATAGGCATGTTGAGGACAATGAGATAGAAAAAAGACTAGAGATCGATTGTTGAGGACCCTTCATGTCAAGCCAAAATAAGTGTGTTTTGTTGGCAAGTAAAAGGAAATTATGGATGGTTTTTGAACAGGTATGTTACATAGTCATCTCATGCCTTGACAATATAATCTTGATGTAGTATTTAGGGAGGAGTAGAAAGGAAGCATGTAGAAAACAATCAGATGGGAAACAAATTAGGGCTATTTCAGTAATCAGACTAAGATGTAATGAGAGCCAGAATTACCAGTTATTCCTGAAAGGAACAGAAAGTAAAGAACAGATACAGAAGACAGGGCATTGCTTGAATTGTTTGATTTTGAAACCAAATCAAATTGGAGTCAGCGAGAACTGAAAATGAAGGTGCTGCTCACAGAACTAGTCATATGTGGTTGAGGAGTATGAGGAGTATTTAAAAATGTTGAGTTTGAAGTACTGCTTGAAATCCAGATGGAAAGATCTAATAGGAAATTTGAGAATCAGTGATATGGAAGAAAAGATAAAAGCGGAGATGTTGTTAATGAAAAAAATTCAGTTGAATAAATTTACCGATCCAATTGGCTTTATTCAATGATTCGTGAATTGGGCAGCAGCCCATCTAGAAAGTAGAAAGGTGGTCCTAGGAACTATACAAAATGGAAGGCTTTTAGGGATAGAAGACAGAAGGAGGCTGAAAAAGGAAGTTTCTAACAAAAAGTGGATTGTTTCAGACAAGGTCACTTTCCTTTGGGGGAAGGGCTGGGGTCTGTCATGCAGATTACTTCACTAGTGCTAATCACTTAATTCCAGATTACCTGGTTATAGGTCACATTTCTGGGATAGGCTGAAACTATAATTAGATTAGATATTGTCTTGGTTTGTTGACCTGGGGCTCAGCACAAGTGACTCCATTCGGGACCTGTTATTTGTTTCTTCTTTTTAAACATGTAAACCACTTTTAGATGTAAAGGGGTAGGTGTGAAACAATGTATGAGGGCATGAAGGAGGGAGGGGACATGGCAGGTGCTCCTAAACTTGAGATGACCAATGGGATTTTCTGAGAGTAGTATGTGACAGGTAACAGCATGGCCATTTTCTTAAGGACTTTGTATGTAATTTCAATTGAAGCTGTTCGTTCATGCATTTCCTGATTTTTATGCTTCTTTCCATGAGTGGGTCAACCTCAAACACTTCGTTACGAAGACCAGATGCTAATTCCATTATCTTTGCCAACGTTTCAGATTTTAGTTTAAATTTAACAACCAGATCCTTGTCTTATTATCATTCCTTTCATCACTTGGCTGAAATTTGTCATGGTTATTTCTCTGAACTCTTAACTTTTGTAACCTGTAAATTCTATCGTCTCTTCTGATTCCATATTCCTAATGTTTCCTTTCTGGTTAGCATCTTGTAGCCCACAGTCCTATGTTTGCTTTACCATCAGGTAGGCTGCGTCTACTGATTTCATTGAGGTTGCTGTACATGTAAAGCATTGTAGGATATCCATATGGCAAAATGTAGCTTGATTTATATTGTTTGGAAATGATTTCTTTGGGATTTCTTGTGTGATTTTCAGAGTCTTAGAAACCCATGGCCTAACGTGCCACTGGCAACCAATCAGATTTATACTGATTAGTGGTAAGGTTATTGTATTGGAAAATATTTAAAACCATACTCTTTTAAATACTATATTTTTACTTTTCTAGTTTTTAAAGACACAATTAAGAATTCCCTTGAGGCTTGATCCAACCTTACATTTAACATTGGAGGGAAAAATGTAGCTCCTCTGACATTTAGGGTCAGGAATTGAATTCTCTATTATCCTTGACTTTTTTTTTTTTTTTTTTTTTTTTAATCCTTGAATTTTAAAGGGATCATAACAGTCAATCCCCATTGTGGGAAATCTCTCTTTCAAGTTGTATTGATGTTGGCAAGTGTTCTGATGAAGATAAATACATTGTTGCTTAGTCTAGTCCAGGAAGAAGCAGGAGTGAAAGTCTGCAGGTTAAAACATTTAATTCATTGCACAGTGAAGGTGTGACCCAGCAAATTTGAAGAGCCCCATATGCTTCAGAGTGACATGTTGAATCAGTCTGAAGGATAATACTACCCATTCCCAGGAGAGAATATGGGCTCCATTAGCTTCCATTATACAGGATGATTCTTCTTAGGTGCCTGGGTTGAGGTTGGAGTGGGAGTGGTTTAATCTGAGCAAGTCTTTACCTCCCTTTACTTCCTTAAGGATTCTAATAGACCTATATTAACTTCATCTCTCTTCCCTCTATAAGGAGATGGTGCTCATCTTTATTTCCATAACTGAGCATAATACTTGATATAGTAGGTATGTATTAAATAATTATATATATGAATGAACAAATTTTGTCTAAAAGGAAGTTTGCCCCTTTAAAAAATTTTGTTGAGTTGAATGTGCTGGTTATGCTTTCTCTAATTCTTCATTTTAGAAGTGAACATGGAAATTTTCCATTCTAGTTGCTAAAAAATTTATAAACCTTAAGACATTAAAACGTTAGGACATCAAGAAAACCTAAATCATTCCAGAATGACCAAACATAGTAGCTCAAATTCTTTTAGTGAAATTAAGCTTTACCCGTGAAGAATTTATTTAAAATTGAAAGGCATTTATTTGATGCACATATGCAATCCACATACTCTATTCCCATCACCCTAGAATCAGGGGCTCCTTTAATACTCATTGACTCGTTGAGGGCCACAGACTTTTTAAGAGTCCACCAGGAAACCCCCGATTAGATAGTGCCCTGGTGATGGTTTTAAAATGTTGTGACCTCTGAGACCCAGTATGAGTTCGTAATAAGTTAGAGTGTATGTCCGGTACAATAGACTTTCATCTTCCTGCATGTGTGTAGAGAGTGGTTCTGTTACCTCAGGACCACTAAGAATCTGCTGGCTTTACTTCAAATAACATTAGGCTGAGGTTAAGACATGTTTAAAAAATGATTAAAGAAGACCATTTAGGTGATACAAACTTTAACACTTCCTGAAGTGGACAGTCTCCTTTCATAGAACTGTAAAATGGGGCAGAAAGTTGGTAGCTTTTATATGGGATAAAGAGCAAAAAAGCAGGAAAACATAGAAAATATCTGATTGGCTGAGGTCACATAGTCAGGCTAGTTTGGGGTGAGAAGGCCCAGAATTGGCCTGGCATTTGGGGATTGGCTGACTGGATATACCGAATTTCTGGTCAAGCAGAGCATTTACAGGAACACGAAAGTTATCTAAGTTTGGGTTTGCTGATATGGCACCCTGGACAGGAGTGGCTCCATCTTGGGCCTAGAAATTGATTTCTACAGATGAGAGGACTGTTTTGACTGTTTGTTGTTTCTAAGAATGGAAACGGCAGGCTTGCAAGTTAGTAAATTTCCAAGTACTGGAAGTATTTAGTAGAGGTAGGAAAAATTAGAGAAGATTCTAATTGGAATCTTCTCTTGGAAGAAAGATTGGATAAGATTTGTCTAGGCAAATAAAACTTGTCTTCTGCTTATTCCAATCCATACTCTAGAAATAGTTTAGGTTGAGTTGTTGAAGTGGACAGAGAACAGTGTATGAACATAGGAACACAAGTTAGAAGAAATAAGAATTTTTCTTTCTTCTATAAAAATCAATTTCATCCATTTTACTTGGTATCTAAGAAGTTTTCTCCTTTCCCTAAAACCGTCTTGTATTAATTTCACTGTTATATAATATTCTTCTGGGAATTGAGCCTGTAGTTCAATAATTCTGTGTAATACAATTTGGCCTATGTCATGTAATAATTCTTGAATATGGGTCTCTGTACATGGAATGACAAAAGGCCATTTGTGCTGTTAAAATCTATTGCCCTTGGCAAAGGAAAAAAGAATCACTGTGTGTGTGTGTGTGTGTGTGTGTGTGTGTGTGTGTTTACTACCAGTGACTTGTTTGAATCAAATTCTTCACCCTTATTCATTAGGTCATTTGTGTCTTTAGTCATTACACTTTGTCTTATTCCTCAATGAGCGTGCACACAGTGAGGTAATAAAAGAAGAAATTGGCACTTCAGTTACTCCATAATAAGGACTCCCTTATTTCCAAATGAACCAAGTTGATTAGATGACTGTGATACTGTTAACTTTTTAAACTCCCGATCAGTTAGTTGCCTTTTGCCTTTCTGCAGTAGAGAAGATAGAAATTCGAGTCTAAAATTTTTCAGTATCACAAAGATCAACGTATACATCCAGGAACCACTGGCATGTGCCACTGGGCTTGAGCCTACCAGTGAGAAAATGCAGAGAGGCAAAAGGCAACTGATTCTGGAATTTAAAAAAGTAACAATTACTAGGGTCAACTAATCAATTCAGGCTCATTTGGTAGTAGGGGTGTCCATATTATAGAGAACTGAAGTGTCAGTTTCTTCACTGGTAGGTTCAAGTTTGGTGGCACATGCTAGCCATCATGGGTGTGTAGGTTGACCTTTGTGATAATAGAAAATTTTAAGACTCCAATTTCTATCTTCTCTGTCTTTGGTAGCATTTTCTGTATTGTATCAAGCAGCACATTTTACTTACATTTACACTTTAAAGGAAGAAATGAACTGGAGCTTGATTTTAAGATGCAAGTAAAATTGCTAATTTTTCCTTGTGTCTCATCATTCACTACTTGTATCTCATCTTTTCTTCTATTTTCTTCTGAAAATAATTTAGCATTTCTTACAGAGTCTTAAGTTTTGGACTTCCTGGACCTAAGTTTTAATTTTTTACTTTATTCTAGTAATTTTCATAGACCTGCTAACTGGCTCTTTTTTATATTTTAAGTTAATCAATGAAGGAAAGTAGAACTCCAAATACTTCCAGATGATGAATATTATAGAAGAATAATTTCTTTTGTCCATGTTCATGTTGTGGTCTTTTCTTCTCAATATAAGTTTTCCATAGTAAATCTTTGCAAAATTAAAACTGTTTCTTATTTATGGGAGGTCTAAAAAAATGATGGATGGCTTAACTTTAACGTTTCCATTGTTTTCAAACATGTAACAATATTTTGCCTAACTCTTCCCATGTGCTTGGCCAGATGCCATAGACCATGATACAATAGAAAGGTTAATTGCAGGGTTCTCTAGATCACTGGTAACAATGATCACAGATGTAGGTGAAGTATTTCATGTGTAAGTGTATCGAGAGAAGGGCATCCCCTGGTTTGATTGTCAGCATTTTTAGGGTTCTTTGAATCTCTGTAATTCTTAGTATGGCAGTGCTCACTAATATCTGCTTAATGAATATGGTGTTAAATAGTGTTCTAGTATTTTCAGCCATCATTTATTTGCTCTCTCGTGTTCAGCCTCTTAGAATTTTATGATGACAGATCCTGAAAAGAGATCTGTTTTGAACCACATGAACTGCAAGCTAATTTAATTTAATTTAATACGAAAATAAAAAGTGGATCATTTGTTGGCTAAATGTGCAGCCATAGACTTCATCTCAAATCTGAAATAGTTACAGTGGATAAGCTTTCTTACCACTATCATGCATTTTTATTATTTTTCATTGTGCTGTATAAAAATAAACTTACAGACCAAAGTCACAGTAAGCGTAAAAAGTTAAGATCTAACTTTTTCTAAATAATTCATAAGAATTAGTCTAGTGGGCATCCCATAGTGTTTAAGGAGTGTTTTACATAGTTTTTAGGATTACTTATATTTCATTGTAAATTTGAGGAAAATGCTAGAGTTACAGCATCTTCAGTATGACTTAGAGATGGTCACCTAGCCCCTGTTTGAATGCTTTCTTTGAAAGGAAAAAAGGAAGATTACTACTTTAGGATACAATTTTTTCCATTCTTGAACAACTCTAATTATTAAAAATTTTTATTTCAATTCAAAGTTAATTTTCTTCCTCATTACTTTCAACATTAATTTCTCATATGACATGGTGGCTCTTTTATCAGACTTATCTCTCATTTTCTAACCATTTAGATAACATGGTTCCTAGATCCTTTATTCTTCTGTTATTCTTTTAGATAATCTCCAATTTATCATGGTTCCCTTTTTTTTCCTTGTATTTATTAAATGAACTGATTAAAAGTGGGTATATGAGTGTGTATGTGTGCTTACTTATTCATTTATTTATATTTAACTTATACTGTTTCTAGGGATGTAAAAAACACTGGATAACCTCAGTTCTTTTTTCTATTCTGTATTTTTCTCTTTTTTTTTCTTTGCTAACTTTTTTTAGTTCTGTTTTTGGTCCTTTTAGTAACATTATTGGCTTTTAAGATACTTTTAGTTTTTCTTTTTTCTCTTTAGTATTTGAATTTTTCCTTTATAAACATTCTTACGATATACTATTCTTAAGAGTGGCTAAAATTTAACTAGTTTTCTTCACTCCTTTGTCTCTAGTTTCCTAAATGAATTTAGTAGCGGCTATAGAAGATGAAATTTACCCTGCTTAGCGCCCTTCAGAAAAGTAGATATTGCAACCCCCTTTAATAATTCTTATCTTTGTTTAACAGTTCTCTCAGTAAAGTTTTCCTCATTTCTTTTTTTTTCTTCTAGTTTTATTGAGATATAATTGACATACAGCACAGGTTAAGTTTAAGGTGTACCGCATAAAGATGTGACTTACATACATCATACTTACATACATACATACATCTACTTACATAGATGTAAAATTGAAGAAATAGAAAAAAATTGTTTCCTTGTGATGAGAACTCTTAGGATTTACTTAGGATTTACTCCTAGGATTTACTTAACTACTTTCATATGTGACATAGAGCTGTGTTAATTATATTTATCATGTTGTACATTACACCCCTTGTACTTATTATCTTATAACTGGAAGATTGTACCTTTTGACTGCCTTCATCTAATTCTCCCTCTTCCCCATCACCCCCCACCTCTGGTAACTACAAATCTAATGTCTTTTTCTATGAGTTTGGTTTTTTTTAAGGTATAATTGATCTACAACACTGTGTTAGCTCCTGGTACACAAGAAAGTGATTTGATATTATGAAAATCTCCATTTATCATCATTCATTTTGAAATGTAGTATTCAGAACTAGACACTGCTGATGACCTATTACTAAGAAATATTATTTTATATATTACATATGTTTTATATTATATTTATTACTATTATATTATATTATTATATTTATATTATATATTACTATTTATTTTTAGTAATTCACCTTATGTATGTAAACAGATTATTTTTGCAAACAGATTATAATATTCTTAATAACCTTGTGAATAATTAAAATACTCATGTTTTCTGCTATTAAACCAGAGCTCCCTTGTCCTTTACTGGTGCATTTGATTTGTGGATCTGGATTCTAGGTTTTTATATTCAAGGACATTAAATATCATTTTGCTTGTTTTGGTCCTTTTTACTAGTCTGTTGAAAACGTTTTGGATCTTGACACAGCAAACAGGAGAGTGAGAGCCTCCTTAAATTTTGTGCCTTAGGTGTCTCACCCTAGTTCTGGCCTTGATTTCCTCTTTCCTTCACCATTTTATTTTCCTGGAACTAAAAGATTCATGACCCCAAATTGAAAATATTGTTTTAGTTAAGTCAATTCATGATAATAGTTGCTATTGCTAATAACTCTTTTAAAGGTATTCTTCTAGTTTTCATATAGCATTATGAGAGACGGTATTAGCCTCTTTTTACAGGAAATGAAAATGAGGCTTAGCAAGAGTAAGTAACTTCATATGCACATTCATCTAATCAATAATATATTCATTCAGCAATTCATTTACTGGATACCTGTTATGTGATAGGAACATGGAAGTTTTAAAAAAAAGTAGATGTGGACTCTGCCTTGTACCTCTTGCAAGGTGCTATAAAATTTTCATCAGAAGTGCTCTAATACAATGGAATGTTATTCAGTGCTAAAAAGAAATGCGCTATCAGGCCATAAAAAGGTATGGAAAAACCTTAAATGCGTAAGTGAAAGAATTTAATCTGAAAAGGCTGTGTGATTCCAAGAATATAACATTCTGGAAACAGCAAAACTCTGGAGGCCATAAAAAGATCAGAGGTTGACAGCGGTTAGGGAGGAAAGAGAGATGAATAGGCACAGCAGAAAGGATTTTTAAGGTAGTGAAACTATTTTATATACTCTAATGGTGGATACATGTCATTTTACATTTGTCAAAACCCATAGAATGTACAACACCAAGAGTGAACCTTGATGTAAACTATGGACTTTAGGCGATAGTGATGTGTCAGTGTAGGTTCATTGACTGTAACAAATGTACCACTCTGGTGCGTGATGTTGATGTGGGGGGACAGTAGGTATATGGGAACACTGTACTTTCTGCTCAGTTTTGCTGTGAACTTGAAACTACTGTAAAAAGTAGTATATAGCCTATATTTCTCCCTTTTTTGGGGGGAGGGTCTACAAAGACCATGAAGGATTTATGAAAGACTAAACTAAAGCTCAAATGCCCCCCTGACAATGTATTCCCTGTGTATACAGATCTAACCTTATCAACCTGTAATACCAAGGAAAATGTTCCTGGATTATTTTGTGACAAACTTGATTTCCAGTGAACATCTCCTTCAAATTCCCAGTAGCAAATGGAAAATTTGACAGTGTTACTAAAAATAGGTAACATCTGAAATAGTTTTATTAAAATGCATGTGGCTCTCGTACTGTGGTGTCGCTATTTTGTCCTTTGTATAGCAGAGCACGTTACAGAGTGGGGTGTTTTCGTTTTCCATGTGGTGGTCTAGCCGTGACCAAACAAATTAGCCTCATAATCCTTACACAGCCTGAGAGCGAGCCAAAGTCTAGAGGTAGGTGTGGGAGAAAATGCTAGAAAAAGACAAAAAAGAAGGAGGAATGGAGGGAGCATCCTAAAAGCCTTCTTTGAAATGATGTTAAAAGAAAGCCTAGAGTATTCTGAGCATTTTTAACTTTTACTTCAGTGTCCTTTTATGGAACTGAAATTAACCTGTTCATCTACCACGTTGTTGATTTTAGGAAATGATATATTCCATAAGTTAATTCTCTTATTAATGTTAGCTTTTTTTATTCTGAAACATTAGCAAATTGGTGGGAAATCCTTACAAAATATATTCCATACTTACCATCATAATTGAAGTATATTGGATTTATTCTTTCACATGACTCAATACCATCATTGTGATCATTGCATATTGTTTTTTGTTTTAATATGTAGACACATTCAGAAACTCATTATATGTATAGGAAAACTTTTCACTACACAAAGTGACCCCAGACTGTTAGTTTGATTTCGGTATTTAATAGAAAAATCCTTAATATTTTTTCCTTCATAATTATGCTGCCAGCTGTTACTTCTTGCTCTTCGTATGAGTACTATACCAGGCTTTCCACACTTCCTGATTTGTTAAAACCAATTTGTTGTGGAATGAAAAATAAAAGTATTTAGTTAGTATTTTTAAGAGTGAGTGGATAATCAGTAGCATACATATTTTCCTTGGCTCAAAGAAGGATGGGTAAAAATCTGCAGTGGGAGAATATACAGTTATTTGAGGATTTGGACCTTTGATAGTTCTAATGTTGGCTCCCCTTCATTATTTCCACAGAGAAGACCCACGTAGCCCTGGCGCTGAGAAGGGGAATGGGTAGCTATTTCTTCTTTTGCTCTGATGTTCTAGTCCTGAGTATCTTCTTGTACCAAAGAAGATGGGTAGATGTTTCTTATCTTTGCCTGTGTTCCAGTCTTGAGTCTCTTCTTCTAATTTCCTTGTTCCTCCACTCTGTTTCTCTCTTCCCCCTGTCCTCCCTCCAAAAAAAGAGAGAGAGGAAGAGTTAACGTGTAAATATTAAGTGCTGGTCTAGGTGCTGGTTGTCATTCCATTTCTTAAATAACGGGTATTCTGTCTGGATCTTACAATTTCTGTTGCAGAGGCTTGACCTTTAAAGAGAGAATACATAATAATTATGCAACAGGCTGAGTGCATTAGCAGAGCCCAAGACCTTTTGCTAGTGAGTTTGGTGGCCAGACTAGGTCAGAGTGTTACCTTGATACACTAAAAATGTACATTATTAATTATAATAATTTGGTTCAAGACTGTTCTATAACTCACCTGTTAAAAGTGTCTAGCACATAGCAAGCACTCAATAAAAATGTGTGAATGAATAGCAGTGAAATGCTAGTTAGGTATTTGGGTGAAAATCAACTTCTATCACATCTATCAGTGTCTGCAGAAAAGGAATGCTGCCAGTATTTGATAAAATGAAAAGATACAGAACGGATTACAAAGAAATTCATAGGAATTTCATGCCTGTAAAAATTTGGTAAAATTAAATGGCCTGAGAAATCACTTTTCACTAGGATGTTAGAAATGAATGGCGTAGATCCTATGTTTTGTGATCGTTGAAATTTGCATATGAATTTTAAGTTTTCTAGTTAAGTGAGGGGGAGGCTAATTATTGATGAGATTGTTTTCAGGAAATAATCTATTAAAAATAGATGGGTAATTTAGAAGCCACTGTATGTGTTTCATTATGATTCAGCCCTTCCTTTGACAGAAGAGATAGGAAACTACGAAAACTTTATTTCTTACATTGAGTCAGAGTTGTTTTCTGAAGTTGTTTTATTTGAAAAAAATTTGGATTTATTAATAGCATTGGAAACGGAAGATATTTATAATGGGACAAAGACAGTTGGAAATGTGAGGTGGGTTGTCCCCTTATTTTCCGGCTGAACCTGAATGGGGAGGGCAGGCAGAACTCCCAGATACAGTCAGCCATGGGAGTAGAGACTTGCAGTCAGTGAAGAACCAAGACACATGGGGGAACAACGCTGCTGTTTTTAAAGTAATTTCAATTTCTCTATTCAACTAAGTGTTTTCAATGCTTCACTGTTAGTTTCTCTTGTCACTGGTGCTTCCTTTTCTGCTTTTCACGCATTTTATACATAATTGCTTCCTTTTCTAACCCCTTCTCTTCTGAGAGTCTATCTCTCCAACCTGGTAGGATGAAAAAAACCCTATTATGTATTTTAAAAAGAGCCACCACCACAACAAAAGAACTCTATCAAATAGATGTGTATATTTACATATGCTATGAACATATAGTTATCCAAATCATCGGGATACTCTGAGAAAGACTTAACTTGAAGAAATGGAAGTTTTCCTATCATAAGAAATTTTGTTTATTTTGAGTTTTTATATTTAACTTTCCTTAATAAGTCTTCCGGTTTGTTCACTCTGTAATTAAAAAACCAAGCCGAACCAAACCAAACCAAACAAAACACCCCACCAGGTTGCTGGAGATAACCAGGTTTCTTCAATACTAAGTGAGAGAGTACACATAAATAAATAATAACTAATTGAAAATTTCACCACAGGTTCAAAAAACTTATTTCAGATTGATGTTTGTAGTAAGTTGAGAGGAAGCGGCAGATGATTCTGGTTTGGGGTACATTTACATATATCAAGTTGATCTTCAAACTTCATTTAAAAAAAGATGTTTAAGCAAATTCATTAATCTACCCTGAAATATAATTTGAATGTCTTTTCATCTCGTGAAGGAAATTGGTAAATGAGTACATGTTTCATTGTGGTTTGAGCTTTCATTACAGTACTGTATATCTTATACTCATCCTGGTGTAGCCTTCCTTCTTATGAAGATTATAGATTAAAAGGATAATTATGAAGGAAGGGAGTATACTGACATGCTCTCTGCTTCCGTAGTTAGACCCCTAGAAGACCGTGCTAATGTTGTCCCAATAATGGCTTTACTAAGTATGTAATCTTCTGCTTTTTAACTTTGTACTACCTTTTTATCTTTTTACGCCACGTCTCTAAAGATTTTTTCTTGTTCGCTGCTAAGTTTTAGAGCCCAGAGTATAATTTTAATGGTCTGCTTAGAAAAGGTATTTTAAATTTTGCATTCCATTTCAAATCACTTACTCACATAAAAAGACTTGCAGAAATGGAGAGCCTCAATTATGTTCATATGTAATTATACAACAACATTTGCTTCAAATCATTGCACATCTTTGGTGGGAGTAGAAAGTATTTCTTAATTACTGGATGGACTGATTTTTTTTCCTCTGGTTGAATATACGTGGCCTTCCTGATGAGCTATTTGAAATTCTCTCTTACATGGCCATCTAACATGCAGTCTTGTTTACTGGGGTTTTGAATATCTTTTTGGTGACCAAACCTGTAAGAAGCTTTCAAGCCTAATGCCTAAAGCCCTGTCTGTATTTGTGAAGTATTAGTGCCTGCAATTTGGCCTCCTTTTTCCTGAAAATTTACTTATTAGATCAACATATTTCATCTTAAATCTTATGTATCCATGTTAGAGCTAAAGAAGAGTTTAGGGATTCCCAATTCCCTTATTTTACTGATGCAAAGATTCGAGTGTAATGATGCTAAATGGTTTGCATAAAGCAATTCTTAAAATTGCTGACATTATGACTTGAATCCAACACTGAAATTTTATTATGTGAAATTATAAAATAGCTAGGTCTAGTAATATATCAATTAATAAATGGTCAAAAGGAATATTAGGAGTGAGATGTAAAACATCAAAGACAATGGAAGTTAGCTAACCATGATGTCTTAATTAAGGAACAATATTAAGCTGGTTTGTTTTGTATAGAGTTAAAATCTGTAAAGGTGTAATACCTACTTCTTTTCTCTCTTCTGTAGGGAGGAGGGCAAGAAGAAGGTAAGTCATATTAACTAACCACTTACCCTTTGTCAAGCAGTTGAGGAAATGGTTCTCAGTGAGTTAAGGAAATGGCCCAAGTTCACTCAGTTAGTAAGGGACCAAGCTGAGAGAGGTCTCGTGCTTGCTGGCATTCGAACTTTTATTGTTCTTTGCATCAAATGATATGGCCTTTAAATATAAGAGGGAAATATGTATGCAACTTTTGTGAATTTTGGAGGTATGATTTAGTTTGAATAACCCAGGTTAAATTTTATCCTGTTGTATTATAGGAGAATAGATCGGAGATATAGAGTTTTATGAGAAGGTGAGGAAGTTTCTTATGGGGGCAAGGTCCACTAGTAACCATGCCTTTGCCTGACTGATATAGCACAAGGATGAACATCTTAAATGCTTTCAATTTTGAAGGGCCTTGATATACTCTAGGGAAAAATATTCTTTGTAAAATAGGCAACTATTTAAGCATTTATCTATATTATGAGTGATAGACTTTACTAGGTTGTTTAGAGAAAAAAAACATTATAAAGGGTTTTTTCTGTCCTCAAAATGTTTGCAATTTAATTGGGGTACACTATCAGCACCCATAGAACCCTTGGACCATACATGCAGCTCCCAAACAATGCTAAGTTAGCTAATGCACATCATGATAGGTGTTTCAACTTGAAAAAAAAATTAGATGTTAAGATAAAACAATCAAGAGACTGAAATTCAGAAAGTTGCTATTTTCAGGGGCGGTCATTTGGGAAGTTGTGTACTGCTTAATACAGTGATGAAAATACATGCAGAAGTATTAGCATTTATTGAAAAGCAGTAGTGTTCTCAGTAATCTTCAGGAAAACAAAAATGGGAAAAGTAATCAGAACTTGTTATAGAACCAAATTATAGTCATGTGAGTACTTCGATGAATAAAGTGTTTAATGTGCAGTCCAAGGGTTTATGTTATTTTGACAATAATATTTTTTAGGTGGCATCAGGATTCTCCAGATAAGGCAGTACTTCTGAAACACTTCATTTCCTGGCTGCGCTATGGTTTCATCAACCTTCTTTAGTTTTTGTTCTTTTGTTTACAATTGAGAAATCAGAGACCTGATTCAGATAGCCTTTCAGAATCCTCACATAAATCCACAGTCAGAACCAAACCTACTTCCTAGTGTCTGGCTTATTTTCATGATAATATTGTAGAAACATAGAGTGCTAGAATTCGAAGGAGACTCAAAATCAGTTGTCTTGATCCCTTATTTATATAAAGATAAGAAAAGGCCTTTTCCTACACAGCTCGTGAGTAGCAGACCAGGGATTATCTGCTGAAGTTTTGTTTATTTGAATTTTGTTTAATGAGTGGCATTTAAAAGAGAATTTATGCCAACAAGTTTTTGGTTTTTGTGAATATTTTAAAAAGTATTTTACAAGTGAAGAGATCATTCACTTTAAGAAAAGAGGCATCAAGGCAATCCAAGCTTGGTGATAGAAATCAGTACTAATAAGCATGCCATTAGCTAATTTTGGCAAATATCACCCCTAATTGATCCATATTAGTTTAAAAAAGTTATACATAGACAACTTAGTGCTGTTTATATATAATAATAATTATTATTATTTGTTATTCAACCTCTTAAACCTTAAGATTACATGAGTTCTTATTTGTAAAGGTAGAACAGTGCCTGGCACATACCAAGGGATATAAAGGCTTTGTTAAATAAATAAGTAATTCTGGATGTTAACTAGACTTATGTGGTGATCATTTTGCAGTATATACAAATATCGAATCATTATGTTGTACATCTGAAATTAATATCATGTTATATGTCAATTATACCTCTAAGTAAATAAATAAATAAATATTAAGTATATAATAGATGGTGTTACATGATCTATGCTTTCTAGTTCTTTAGGGAGAGGAGATAGGAGAAAAAAATTTAAATCCCAATGTTCTGAATTGCCAAATTAAAAAGTATAATTTAGAAATAGTAAAGGGTTGATCTTTTATAATGTACATAGTTACCCTTAACCTTTATTCTGCCCTAATTTATTTAAATTCAGTTTATGTCATTTGCAAATAGAATAAGATTAACTGTCAGTGGAAATACAGACTGTGCACATATCAGGACAGAATAATTATAGAGCATTCACGTCTGTGAATGAGAGTATTTGTAAGAGTCATTTTATTTAATGATGATGATTGTCATAATGTTATATTCATGTTTCTGAGAAAGAAAAGACCAGAATGTGTCCTGCAGAATTTGTACTCTATAGAGGTGCCAACGCTGCATTTGAATTTAAAATTGTGTCTTACTTGGCACTTGGTATTGTTTGAGATTTGTTTACTCAGCCAGCATTTACAGAGTGTCTACCGTGTCAAAACCTATGACAATTTCCCTTGCAGTATTTTTATTGGTTTTGAGAAGTTATTTGAGCACTTAATATGTTTCAAGCACTCTTCCAGGATATAGGAATATACTGGTGGAAAAACAAAGCATAGTCTCTGCCCTTCCAGCCGTTTGGTCTAGTGGAGGAGAGAATCATTAAGCAAATAATTATCATTGTGATGGGTGTTATAAATGTAAAACAAAGAGACTTCAGCTACTCAGAAATGTTAGGAAGGTTTCTGAAATCAACTTTGAAGCTGAACTTTGAAGGAGGAGAGGGAGTTTGCAAGGTAAAGGTGGATGGGGTTAAGATAGGAGGAAAAGCTTTAGAGGGTCTTTAGAAAGATACCTAGGGCATTATGAACTCTGTAAGAGAAGCGATAAAAGTCTGATGTGACTGAAGGTTTGATCTTAAGGGAGAACTGGCCTCAGATGTAGCCGAAAAGGTGAGCAGAGACCGTGTAATCCTGAACTATGTAGACAATGTTAAAGGTTTTCTTTTTTATCCCAAGAGCAATGGGATGCACTTAAAAATATTTTAAAGCACGGAGTTACAGATGAGGTTTGCAGATCTGCTGCAAAAGCAACCTGACAGCTTTTTCTTTTTTTTTTTTTTCCTCTAAGGGGAATCTGTTTGTTTCCTAAATGTTGAATGCAAGATTGGAAGGTTTGAAACAGCATTTTCACAAGCTAAACTGTATGGTCTCAAATTGAATTCTATTGTGTTTTTATAATTGCACCTTTGTGTCTCTGCCTAGCACAGTGGCCTTAATGTGTTTATCGATCTAGACTTCCCTTAGCCAATATAAATGTCTGCAGCATAGGTGAACTAGCTGTTTAGGGCCTCATTGAGGCACATTATATCTTGTCCTTCAGTGTTGCGAACAGTGTTTTGGTGATACTGACACTAATTTATAAAATAGCTTAGAGATAATGTTAGTAGAACATCAGATAACAGTGGTGCTTTCCTAAAGAACAGTATGTCCAGTAGCCTTTTTTTCTTACCATGCCATTTTACCATGCCCTAATAGTCTCCCAGGATATGTACAGTGTGTTTTCAGGTTTATTTTTTCCCTATCTAGTGCATAATTGGAAGGCTAAGCAATAGCTTTGAGTTTTATGTGTTAAAAAACCATGTCAAGCAAAAAACTGGAAATGATCTAAATGTCTGCCAGTACTCTAGAGTTGTAGAATCTTCATTCACTGAAATACTCTACGTAGTTACAATGAAGAAGTTGTATAGATATGGGGCAAATCTCAGACACCTGTTGGTTGAAAATGTACGTTGCAGAATGAAGCTTAGTTTATAATATATTTCAGTAAGTTTTAAGTGTACACAGAACACCATCTATTTTACATGGAAAATATTTAAGTGGTAAAAATATAAAAACACAGAAACATGGAGTAAAGAATCATACTGACTTCAAGATGGTGGTAACTTCTGAAAGGGAAGGTAAGGAATAGGCTAGGGATAGGTTAAAAAGTAAACCGTAATTATATCTTTTTGTTCTAAAAGAAAAGCCTAATTGAAATAAATAATACAAAAATTGAATATTTGTTAGTTCTAGATGGTGAGAGATATATATGGAATATCGAATAGATAAATAAGGCTATTGTCAGTTGCTTTGACTTTGGTAACCAATAACAGCTGATTAAAAGTGGATTAAACTATAATAAGTTTATTTCTTTATTTATTAAGAAGTCTGGAGGAAGGTGGTCTCAGGGTTGGCTTGGTGACTTAACCATGATATCAAGGATTCATGGTCCGTCTATCCTCATAGCTCAGCAGTTCCTCTCCTGTTTTGTTTTGTTTTTTAATAAATTTATTTATTTATTTTTGGCTGCATTGGGTCTTCGTTGGTGCACGTGGGCTTTCTCTAGTTGCAGCAAGCGGGGGCTACTCTTCGTTGCGGTGTGCGGGCTCTACGTGTCCGGGCTTCAGTAGTTGTGGCTCACGGGCCCAGTAGTTGCAGCACGCGAGCTCTAGAGTGCAGGCTCAGTAGTTGTGGTGCATGGGCTTAGTTGCTCCACGGCATGTGGGATCTTCCCGGACCAGGGCACGAACTTGTGTCCCCTGCATTGGCAGGTGGATTCTTAAACACTGCGCCACCAGGGACGCCCCTCCTCTCCTGTTTTTAAGGTGGCTGCAGCTCCACACATCACGTTCTCATAAGAAGTCACGAACCTGGGAGGGGGAAGGGATGAGGAGTGCTTTTCTCTCTTATCAATGAGAAAATATTTCCCAGAATAGTTTATAATGTCTCGTTGACCAGAGCCTGGGCTAAGTCCTCTCATAGTACAAGGCCTGGTAGATTGTAGGTCCTTAATAAATATTGGTTGAATGGATTTATCTTTAGTAAAGGGCAATGGGATTGTCACAGTAATTCTGTGAGGTGTGGGTTTGTGTGTTATCTTTATCTTCAGGCCAAAGTCTTTATCGATGATGTACTTTTTTTCTGAAATGCTTAGTGTAGAAATGTTCATAGTTTTTTTGTTTGTTTAAATGAGCCAAAAGGGAGTTGAGAGATCACTGGTCTCAAAATTTTTTTTTTCCTAGATGAGGGAGTAGATGTTCAAACAGGTTATGGTGGTACTAACACTGAAACTCCTAGCCCTCGATTTCTGCTCCAGTGTGCTCTCTCTACCTCTCCCTCCCTCCCTCTCTGTCTGTCTGTCTCTCTCTGTGGACACTCAAAGAATGTAACTGGCACCATAACTCTCCTAAAGGATCGTACTGAGAACTGAAAGATGTGTTAAGAAAAGTTTAGAGATGTATAGAAGTCCTCTTGGCTCCTTACTATTATTGTGTCATCACTTGCCTAAAATTGGACTCGTAGCTCAGTGTCGCCTTTATCATTGATAGGAAATGGCTTGTATAGACTATTTTATGTGTGCAGTACCCAACCATTACCATTTTGAAGTGACCTAAAGATACGGGTGAGCTTCTCAGGCTGAATAAGCAGGTTAATAACCACTTCTCTTCAGGGAATCAAGCTTGCTTGGTGTCTTAATTTTTTTTTTGTACTGGACATCTAGCCAAATTCATTTCAAGTGTGACGTTACAAAGAAAAAAAATCCTAAAATGTAACTTTGCAAGCTGAGTTGTCGCACAGCAAAATTTCTTGCCAAACTTTCTCCCTCATTCCTTCTTCACCCTAGCCAGACGTGATGTACGTTTTATTTGAGATACAGTTGCTGTTTTTAATTATGTGTGCAATTCTTTTATAAGTGGAACTTGTGTTACACATTTTCAGGCTGAATAAATAATATACTACTGTGGACTGTTTTAACAGTTATTTTTATTGCAAATGTTATCTTTGTAAGTGGCTTAAAGTACCTCTATGTTTTGTCCTGAGTGATAATTTGTCCTACATTATTGCCTGGGGTATATCTTCTATAATCCCAACAGCATTTCTTTTGCAAAGCAGTGGTGAAGTTTTATTAAACTCTTATTAATTTATGAGGCTTAGACCAAAAATAAAAAAAATCTACTGAAAGGCACAAGTCTTCACTATAAATAAATTGCATGCCAGTGGCAGCTACTAATTCAAAGCAGCTTTTGAAGCCTAGCAGAAAGTTTTAAAATTCTCTGAATTATAGCTTTAACTTAATTTGTCATTCAAAGAAATGAAAAAACTTCTTTAAAAGGAGGAAAGAGGGATGGAGGACAGAAAGAGATGTAAAAGGTCTGTCTTAGGAAGCAAATGTTTTAGTTCCAGATTTGCAGTCCCAGTTCCCTGCTGTTTCCACCCCCAGTAGAAATTGAATATAAAGTTTGGGTCATGGTCAAGGAAGGCGCTGTCCAAGAGATTTAATGCCATCCAAGGACTATCCAAGATGGCTTCAGTCTAGCACCAAATTCCGTCTAATTGTAGTTAGACCTGGCTGCTTTCTCTTAGTGGAGGTTTTCCTCTTCCCTTTTTGTCTTCTTTTCCAAAATGTCAATAAACTTTATGGAGTAGAACATATAATGCTGCCATATTTTCTAAAGCGTTTTTTAATGACCAAGTTGTTTATTTTTTAAGGTAGCAAGGTGGAAAATGTTTTGTTCCGCCACAGCATAATAAACCAGGAAAACCAGCTGGACAAACATTTGTCAACTAAAGTAGGTGCTAAAGCTGGGTGAGAATCCCCATTCAAACCTTGATCATGTGTGAAGAGCCTTTTTTTCAGTTTATGGCAGATATTTTCAAAATTGCTAGTGAGGCTACAAAGCAGTGTCAACTAAAAGTAAGTCTACTAAAAGCTTCTGTGTTTTAAAATGTAGGTAGTTTGGTCTCTGAGAAGTCTCTGCCCTTTGTTGAGAGTCTCTCAAGGTAGTTGTGGAAGAAAAGCAGTTAGACACATCTTATTTCTTTTTCTCAAAATGCTTCTTTATTCATTGAGCTGTTTCACTCTCACTAAATGTATGGGATATTGCCAAATAAGTCTGTAAGGAAAGCAAAAATCCCAAACAAATATGCCAAATATACAGCTGTTAATCTGTTAGCTAATTGGAATATTGATAAGTTCTATAATGTATTCAAGACTTTTGAGCTCAACTTTAAGAAAAGTTAATGGTGACCAGAGCTCTGTCTTGACACTTAAGGCTGTTGGCCATTATATGAATAATTGGTTTCCAAAATGTGAGGCAAATACAGCCAAGTAAGTAGGAAGCCTGGGAAATGTTTTTCCATTGTCCACTCTTAAACGAAGCAAACAAACACAGCAACAATACCACAACTGTAGCAAAATATGATAATTACCCACCAGGTAATTAAAGGGGATTTTCAAGGCTTAGAGATAGGGGGAAAAGTCTCTAAGTAGAAAAATGTATGCACTTTTGTAACTGAGAACTTACAACAGTGTGTTTAAGTCTGGTATGTGTGCTTCTGATTTTAGGAGGTATTCACCTAAACATTTGATTTTAATGTTTATTTTAAGGGTTTTTATTAAAAATATGATTAGCATGTCAGATAGTCCATGGATATTATTGCTAAGAACAATAATATTACTATTCTAATATTAGCCCTCATCTAATATTATTCTATCATGACCATCTCACCTCTGTTTTTAGACTTCTGTTGATGGAGAACTCACTAACCCCTAAGGTGGAGTGTTCTATCACTAGAGATATATCTAACCGTTCAAGTTCTTCCATGTAGCTCAACATCAAGCTGTTTGTAATTCCATGATCTCTGTCTGTCTTCATAGTAAGTATAGATCAAGTCTAAATTCTTCTTTGGTGTGATGATAATTTGAAGAAATTTATTCTCTCTCTTCTAAGTTGGATAAATAAGCCTTTTCCAGAGGCCTTTTTACTTGGATAAGTAAGTCTTTTCTAAAGTTCCCAAAGTGACATGGTTCCAAGATCCACATGTCATTTTGTTTGCGTCTTTGAATGTTTTCTGGTTTTAAGGTCTCTTCCCAAATGGTTTCCTGAAGTTAGGTAACCTTGGGTAATTGACTTAATCATTCTGAAGATGAGGATATTAATTTAAATCTTACAACCTCCTATAAAGTAGATGGTGAATTTGAATACTTCTGTTATAAAGTCTGTCACAAAAACTAATTAGTAAATATCTCTCATCACTAATTTTTTTTTCATTTTTTCTTTTAAAAAGCATTTTTTGAGATATAGTTCACATACCATATGACTCACCCATTAAAGTATGCAGTTTAGTGATTTTTAGTTCATCATTCTTATTTTTATTGTTAGTATGTATAATAGCAATAGTCAGTAGTAATAGTGATAATAGCTCTCTGTAATATATAATAATACTGAGATGTTTTGAGTTTATTTTATCCTTATTGTAGGTACCGTAGCTTTTGATTATGTATTGTATTTGTTTTTACTGCCGTCTGAATTTGCATTTGATTTCTTTTTTCTTTGGTGGCCACATTACACTGACTCATTGAGTTTTCCTTTTTTTCTAAAATCTCCAACTATTTTTCCATGCATATGTAGCTGACTCACGTCTTTCCATCCTGTAGCTCCTGGCTTTGAGCCCAACTTTAGATCTTAGGATCTAATCTTATCCCTATTAAACTTCACTTTGTTTATTTCAGTTGGTCATCCATTCTATCAGGATCTGTTTGGATACTGCACTCTGTTAATCTAATCATCCCCCTGCTTAAAATAGTATCAACACATTCTTTTTTTTTAGAATTGGGCATTCTTTTCCATCTGACTTTATTTCCCTCATTAGGAATGGGATGCATACGCATTGTGGCAGTCATTGGCCAACTAAATCAGTTCTGTTGGGACACTAATATTTAGCCAGTTCTCACTGGTTTGACAGTTGCAGTTGGTAAATAGCTATCGCCTCCTGCCCCCCTGAGGCTCTTCTCTTCCTTGACCATCTTGTGCCCTCACCCGAGAGCACCTGGACCTCCCCAAGGACCAACTACTTAAAGTTTAATGCTGAACATAGCAGAGGCCCTATAAAACCCAGTTGCAGTACTGCCCATTCTCTAGTAGTTGATAATATTTTGAATATCATCCCTGGGTATAACATAACATATGTGAAATCCACAGCCATGAACTGACCTTAATTACCTTAATTACAAAGTCTAGTTCTCCAGATTGTATTTGAGGCCCAGGAGGGATTTTAGAGGGAGTTTTGAGTGATGAAAGCTGTGTGGAGCTTTGCTATGAAAATTGTTCCTCTCCTTCAAATCAGGAAAAGCTTTGGGATTTTCTCTGTTCTAACCTATCAGCTTATTTTCCACTTTACTTTGTCTTATCAGAGTGTTGCTCCAGCCATTTGTATCATGTTTTCCTTTGGTTAGTATAGAAAGTAAGAAATGATGGTAATTTTTGTTGGTTTGTGTGCACATATAGACTGTTGACTCTTGCTCCTGTGTGCCTATGGAGACGGGCCTATGGAGATGGAGTACCATGTGTACTTTAGTCAGGAAATAATTTTCATCACCTTGTTAATATGCTGGGTTAAGCCTAGCTAAGTGGGACACCATGGTAGGCAGAATAAAGGCCTCCCCAACATAGCCACGTCCTCATCCTCAGAACCGGTGAATATGCTGGCAAAAGAGACTATAAGGATTTTAAAATGGGAGATTATCCTGTGTTATCTGGGTGGACCTGGTGCAGTCACGAGGGTTCTTGTATTGGAAAGAGGGAGGCAGGAGAGTCAGAGTCAGAGAAGAAAGGATGGAAGCAGAGGTTGTGTGATGGAATTAATTGCTGGCTTTGAGGATGGAGAAAGAGCCCATGAGTCCAGGAATGGCTTCTGTCAGCTGGAAAAGGAGCTGGATTCTCTTCTAGAGCCTCTAGAAGGAGCACAATCGTGATGTTGATTTCAGTCCAGGGCAACCGCTTTTGGACTTAAGTCCTCTGGAACTGGAAGATGATAAATTTGTGATTTTTTTTGCCCCTAAGTATGTAGTAACAATAGGAAACTCATGATCACATTACATTACAGTAACAATAGGAACATAATACAGACACCGATATCACCTTTTTTGCCTATAATTAAGGTTATCTAGCTTCAGTTCTTATACTGATAAGTACAAGCCAGAGGACAGAAGAAACAAAACCGTTTGACCTGACTACCTTCCTCCATCATTGTTGAGACGGGAATGCTTGAGATTTTGTGTGGCTGGTGTTCTCTCTCGCAAATCTACTCAAAATTTTCTTCTACTCTGCCATCCTTTTTTTTTTTTTTCTTTTTCTTTTTCCTCCTCTGATTACTTAGTTTCTAATGTGTGTGATATATACATTAGTCAAAAGGGACAACAAATAAGACCCTGTTAGATTAAAAATAAAAATAGAAGTCAGTTTTCAGAAGGATCTTTTCACGAAAACTCTAATACCTATTCTTGAAGCGCCCCCCCCCCCCCCGAGATGTGATTTAGATACTGTCTCCTTGTCACAAAAGCAGCTTTTATTCTTCATGTGAGTTATACTTGGAAGCTAGCTTGCCTTGGGGTAAACTGTCTATAGAGGTCTGCTTGGTGCAAAATAAGTACTAAGGCTGAAGCTCAGGAAATAGGAGGGATTTAAAAATTAAATGACTTGATTCAAGAAATGTACAGTAGTGACTTCTCAGAAGAGTTTAAAAATTCAATTAATTTTCATCAAAGTTGAACTCTAGAAGTGGAAAAACTATAAAGAATAGTTTGGCATGATTTTAATAGTCTGTTTTTGAAGTTGTTATTTAAAGACTGGAAGGCTTTTTGGTCGATAGAAAAGTCAATAAATGCAGGACGCTCCATGGTGAAATCCTTTCTGTTCCAGACAGCTTTCTAGTATGTTACACTAATTCAGCATCATTTAGACCTTTTCGTCAGTGCTGTGAATTGCAAAATAAATGGTGCTGGCCAAAGGGAATTGACTGAAACGCAGTTGTGCTGCTTTATTGTACATTATTATTCTTCAAGTATAACACAAGTTTTCAAAAACTTTTGATTGGTTTTGTGTGTGTGTGTTTAATTGTAAGTGAAATGGGGGCAAGGGCCTCCCCAGTGCAGAAATTTCATGACTGGAGACATTGGAGTTGCAGAAGTAACACTTGAACACTAGTCCAAAGATCTGATTTTTTTTCCTAATTCTGCTCCTTCCTCACTATGAGATTTTGGATGAGAGTCTTTATTTTCTTCACTAAAAAGATGGGAAAAGCATTTGTGACATCACGTGATACATATAAAACTACATTGAAAACTAGAAAGCTCTATACGTATGTTAAGTCATGTTGGTTCTTATGTAAACTTCCTCATCATTCGTCTCACCTCCTTTAGCCACTTTGGGGATCCAAAGAGAGTCACAAGCTAAGACAGGCTGGTGCGACCAGTATTGACTTTATTGTGGTGGTAGCATGGATGTCACGATGTCCACACACTTTTGACAACCATGGCTTTGTTTCTCTGTTATTGCATCACTCTCCTAATATCAGTTCCACCCTCAAAACTACTAATGCACTGTAATCAATGTAAAAACAGTGTTAGTCCCAGAGTAGTTGTGTATGAGCATAATGTAGATAATGAAACTCTCGTTTGGTTTGAAAGTTAGGCTTTTGGTGGAGTGTACTTCCTACCATGATGATCATTTTCAGCATGTGGAGCCCATTAAGCGGTGTTGGAGCTAGATTCACAGTTTAACGTGCTAACACTGCATCTGTTTCTACCCTGATGATAACACCTGGATCAGTTTAAAACTGATGTAGAAGTTTAAGATGTGGTGTAGTTAATTTCTAAAACAACTGTTGATCTTTATACGTGTGAACCCCATGGTCTTTTACATTCCAGACGAATTCACTGCCATTTGAGTTGATACCTGTGTGCGCTTTCAGAATGGGAAATAAAAAACACATGCCTTCCCCTCTAGGAGCTTTATTCTCACTTAAATTCTGAGAGGTGACAATGATGAGATTATTATTTTTTTCCTTTTTTGAGGGGGACGGAGAGGAAGATGCCTTTATGTTGTCCTCTTGTAACCTATTTCAAATGTTCATCCAAAATTAATAGGTGGTGGATGATTTTCCTTTCTGCTTTGTCAAAATGCATGCATACAGATAGTCTAAGACATTGATGATGCCATGAGTAAGTCATTGATTCCTCTTGAGAGCCCTGAAATGCACAGGTATTAAAAGTTAAAGTAAGGTAATTCTGTTGCTGAGACTGCATGCCTTATCTCTGTGACTGGCCAAAAGCAGAGTGGCAGTTCACTGGAGCTTTGAAAAATGACTTTTCCCAATGACCTATTGCCTTTTAAAGACAGCAGAGTTTGGAGTTCCTTTTTAAAGTGGTAAATGCCCTTGGAGGGTTGTAGTACAGTTATATTCCCATTAGAAAGATTGAACTTCTCTCCAGGATGCCCTCAAAAAAGAAACCATTAGAAGGCAGGACCGATATAGCATTTGGGGATGCCTATTCTATTATCCTCCCCAAGGCAACTTTTAGTGTTAGTTTTTCAATGTGAAAATCCATCCGCTCTGAGTGGAGTGACCATGACAGAGTGTGTGACATTGCTTTTTTTCACAAGGTGATTACATTTCTGATCTTAAACTTTTCTAGATTGTCTTCCAGGCCATCACAAATTACAGTCAATTTACTGCCCACCTGCCTAAGATTGGCTTATATGAAGAATATAAGGAGGACTTTTTCAAATACTATGTTGACTTTTACTTTTTGTTAGCAAAGATATAAATGGTTTAATATATATTGTCCTGCTTTTTAGAAGTTGCTGTCTTTGAAAACATAATGATGTGTGTGTGTGTGTGTGTGTGTGTGTGAGTGATTAGAAATGCCTGAAGTAATCCTTTTCCTACTTTGTGCAAGAAAAAATAGGCCTTGGGAAGCTAAAAAAAAAAAAAATTCGCGGATCACATTATAGTTTTATTAGAATTGATGATCTTTCTGTCAAAAAGAAATACCCAAGCCTAGCGTCTTTGATGATATATAACTGTTGTCCTTCCTATGAGGCTGCTTCCCAGAATATCCTAATTAGGCTGCGCACTATGACATAGGTCCCGTGACTCTTTTTCTTTCTGTTACGCTTTTTGGTCCCCTCACATAACCTCGCTGTCATCCTTTCTTCCAGACGAGTTAGACCGCTGTGACCATCATTCTTGCGCTCTTAGTTTGGCTAATGGGCTTAACTTATGATGAATACAGGCACAATTTCAGGTGGCTGTGGTGGGGAAAGAGGAACAAAGGACCTGAAGAATATGCTAAGAGAAAAGATAAACGATACTGAATGCTAGATGGAATGCTGTGTTGTGGAGTGTATGCTATGGGGTCCAGGAAGGCAAGGGAGGTGATTCATTGTGGTAGCAGTCATTTGTGAATCAACTACTCTGTGTCAGGAGTTAACCTCCTTATCTTATTTAATTATTATTTTATCTTCACCAGGAACAGCAATTTATAGATGAGAACACTGAATCATACAGTTAGTATATTCAAGAGGAAGAATTTGAATTGAGATTTGGCTGACTCAAGTGTGTGCGTGTGTGCATTTTATACTGAACATCGATTTTAGGAGTTGCTTCAGATAAAAGATGTAGATTATCTTTTTACAGACTGGAGTGAAAAATTAGATCTGTTATGCTTAGATTCCTCTGATTAAATACTGTCTCCCATTCTTACACTTAGGTTCTGCTTGTTCGCTTCATTACTTGTGAATTTAATTAGCATGGATACTTACGAGTTGAAAAAAAATTTCTTTTATTGACAATGGACAGGGTGACAGAAACTGTTTAGTGAAGGCATTGATGGTCAAGATTGAATACAGATCATCCTGTGGTCTGGTTTTGGGATTTCTAATCTTGTGGAGGATTTAGCAGTCTTAAATACAGAGGGCTACAACAGACCCTTCTCATATCTAACTCTTCCAAGTTTGAGGATTTGGGTGCCAGCAAAAGGGTAAAATATAATACCATGCTTAAGAGTCTTAAAGGGACATGTCGGTGCTTCATAATTTGTCTGTTTATAACACAAGATCTGAGAGAGCTAATAGTTTCATTATTCAGCGTAAGTATTTTGAATGCCTACCATTATGATTTATTTAAAGGGCCACAGAGCAGAAAGTGTCAGGGCTTCCTGAAGTTTGATTTGTTTCTTGATAATTAGTTTGGTCAATGAATGACATCTATATTAGAAAGTACTATATTTTGGAATGCCAATAAATTTTCATGGTGGGGTCAATATCTTTCTCTCCTCCTTCTGGGATGAAATATCTCTTGCCTTCCATGTCAAATTAGAGGCTTGCTGGTGGTTTGTGGACCAAATGTTTGGGTACTTTGTGTAGGCTCATCTGTGTTAGTTTTAAATTAGAGTGTTTTCCCCCTTGCCTATCTGTTTTTCATCAGGGCTCATATATTCTTGTGTCCAAAAAGACTCTCTGATTTAGCTGTGAGGCTGATTTTATTGTAGGGATGTCTGTGTATCCTGTCATCACAGGCAACCCTGGTGAAACTTCCCATGTTGTGTGTGTGTGTTGCTGCAATATGTTTAAAGTTTGATCTTTCTCAGATGTATGTGTGTGTGTATAACTATTTTATGGCTGAAAGGGATGCAGGCAGCAAAATTTCTGCCAGAATATGTTTTCTATTATATTTTGTAATATGAAATTATAGGTTAGTTTTTGGCTTTCATGAAGCTGCCTTTTTCACCCGTCACTGGGAGACAAGTAACACCTTCCTTTGACTCACGTTTTCCAAGACTCCTTAGTGTTAAAAGAAGACTTTCTTTTTGAAATGCAGAAATTAAAAGAATGTGGCACAAAAGCATTTTTTATATTTATTGAGTCCTGAGGGCAGATATATGGATTCCAGACAAAATGCAATAATAGACTAGGATTTTACTTTCAAATCATCTTACAAACACTTCTCGTGGGAGATTTATTGTCCATGTGGAGGAACAGGGCTGCTTTGAAGGTTAAATGGAGTAGTTTGGAGAACAGTGTTCAAGGTCTTTCTCTGCCTCTTATTTTTTTTTAAATAAATTTATTTATATTTATTTATTTTTGGCTGCGTTGGGTCTTCGTTGCTGCGCGTGGGCTTTCCTTAGTTGTGGCGAGCAGGGGCTGTTCTTTGTTGCGGTGTGCGGGCTTCTCATTGCGGTGGCTTCTCTTGTTGCAGAGCACAGGCTGTAGGCGCGCGGGCTTCAGTAGTTGTGGCACATGGGCTCAGTAGTTGTGGCTCACGGGCTGTAGAGTGCAGGCTCAGTAGTTGTGGTGCATGGGCTTAGTTGCTCCGTGGCATGTGGGATCTTCCCAGACCAGGGATCGAACCCATGTCCCCTGCATTGGCAGGTGGATTCTTAACCACTGTGCCACCAGCGAAGTCCCTCTGCCTCTTATTAAGTATGTGCTCTTCTTTAACTAACTTAAGCCATCCAGCATAGTTTTCTATTTTATAGCAGTATTGTGAGGATAATATGAGATAACGTGTGTGTGCTTTGTAAGTTTTGTGATCTCAATGTAAATATGAAGTAGCACTTGTGTTTTATTACGTGTGTTTAGTTAGAGTTAATGCCCTATTGGCATGATCAGGATTTTTTTTTCCCTCTGGTAAAGCATGTAGACAAATCCTGGCAGAACTAAGAATAAGATACGTCTTAAAGTCCTATTTATACTCACAAAGCAGTTCAACCCCTGTCATCAAAAACAGAGTACCAGACATAGTATTGGACAAATATAGCTTTTGTGTGGAATCTAGTTTCTATGTAACTCTGAAGGATAAACAGGAGAGTGTATGTAATTATGTACGATGGTCGCTATGGTATAGTAGGGTGTATTTGTTTCCTAGGACAGCCATAACAAAATACCACAGACTAGGTGGCTTAAACAATGGAAATTTATTTTCTCAGAGTTCTAGAGGGTGAAAGTCCCGGATCAAGGTGTAGGCAGGTTTGGTTTCCCCTGAGGCCTCTTCTTGGCTTGCAGATGGCCACCTTCTCATTGGTCCACACATGGTTTTTTTCCTGTGCACGTATGCCTCTTGTGTCTCTTTGTGTGTCCAAATTTCCTCTTCTTATGAGGACACCAGTTAGATTGCATTAGGGCCCAGCCTAAAGGCCTCATTTTAACTTCATTACCTCTTGAAAGCTCCGATTTCCAAATACAGTCACATTCTGAGGCACTTAGAGATTCAACATATGGATTTTAGGGGGACACAATTCAGCCCGTAACATAGGGAGGGCAGTAGACAAGGAACTGAAGTTTGGATTCCAGCGTGGGCAGCTCTGATCTGTACCGATGCAGATGTCTCACGCAGGACTCCTAACTTGTCACGTCCACATCTGCTTACTCACGGGGCAGTGACAAGGATTCAAGATAGTCGTGAACATGAGCACATTTGGTGAAATATAAAAGCATGATACAAATGCAAGGTGGTATTGTAACATGGATACCTGTGAGGGATACATTGGCAACATGTGGAAAATTTTAAGTAGAAAAGACAAAGGATCATTGCAAATATTTGCTAAAGAAGCCTCTTGGCTAGTCTGTTTGGCTGAAGGAGAGGCGTGAATAAAGAAAGGTGATTTGGTTAAGACTTAATTCAGAGAAGACAGGAGTGAGGCTTACAGATAAGCCAAACATCTGGATGATGTGGGTGAATATCTTCGCATCTCCCAATGGAGCCTGTTTTCTTAAAGACTGTTAGTTTCTTGGTTTAAAAAATTTCCCCCTACCTTCCATGGTCTGGCAGTGAGAACTCTTAGTGGGTTTCCAAGCAGTACCATAGCCGGAAGGCACTTTTCCTATTTACCTTAAGTGAAGATTCTATCACACCTCATCAAGGATGTGTTTTTTTTTGTTTGTTTGTTTTTTTTAAGGTAATATTTGAGTAGTTGGGAAAACTTCCATGTACTTTAGGATATCTGTTCTGAAATTTGTACAGCATGTTTATATACATAGGCAAGTATTTTAATTGAAAAAGTGTATTCTCAGCTTGCCATGCCTACCTATTTAGAATGCATTTGGATTCTTAAGCACAAAGCACATCATCTTCTTTTATTCTGTAAAAACACATAGAACAAGACCATGCACAAAATAGGTGTTCTTGGAATCTCATGGTTACACCTGTGTTCTCTTTCTTGGACTCTGGTGTCCAATAGAGCCCAGTCATTTTTGAAAACTATAATCTCATATTCATTTCTCATCTTAAAAAAAATCAAACATTTGTCGTATTTTAAAAATAGAATTATAAGGAACCAGTCATACTTTAAAACATATCACTAGTGGTCAAGACCCCATCGTAAGGGAAACGTAGTATGAAATGTAAGAAAACCAAAATTTTTTAATCACCTTTTTATAGAACTATGAATTTTTGAAAACCTATGAAACTGACTAAAATTCATAAATTATATACAGCAGTGTACTAAAGTGGTTCATAAACTTGGAGTTCATGGAGTGAAAAACTTTTGGGAGTGAAAAAGCTTCCTAGTACCTCTTCCAGTGGTTACTAATTTCAAGTCTGGAAAACTAAGAATAAAGATATTTTCATTAAGCTTTTAAGTTGAGACTGATTCAATTTAGTACAGCTGGAAGGAGGTGAATTGTAAGTATAATATTTTATGTTAGGGTGGCATGATATGGACATAGCGAACAAATACTTGTGTGGAAAACATTAATATTGTTTTTCATCATGCAGATTGCAAGATGAAATGAAAAATATTTCAAGTTGTTAAGAAGCTAATATTAAGGTAGAGGATTATTTTAATCAGTGAAATTAAATGCTTGGAGTATGGTTTTCATGATTATCTCATGCTGTTAGTTTTTGCTTTAATCTTGTCAAATGCGTTTCATATTAATACTTAAAAAAACATTTTTAGTGACAGAAGTTTTAATTGTATAATTTTTTTTTAAAAAGTTTTTTATTTTTTTTGGCCACACCGTGTGGCATGCGGGACCTTAATTCCCCCGCCGGGTACTGAACCCATGCCCCCTGCAGTGGAAGTGTGGAGTCCTAACTACTGGATCGCCAGGGAATTCCCAGAAGTTTTAATTTTAAATCATCAGCTTTCTTTTAAATGGATTATTAATTTGTTTTCAGGGTTACTTAAAGTTTTTTCTTGACCATTTCCTGTAGAAACTCTGAAAATGGCAGCATTGATTTATTTGGGGAACTAAAGACACTTATTTAGCTAAGGTTCATCCTTTTCATTTTCTCCCACTAAGACAAGAAGAGTGTCTGGGCAAACTCTAGACTTGGGAAGCTCTAGAGAGTGAATCCGAATCTCCAGCAGCTTAGTTCAGCTTAGTTCAGCTGCAGCTGGGGCCACATTTAATCAGAAGGCTTAGTTTTCTTTGTTTGGGGGTGGGGGGAACTGGAGAGGGTTGCTGTGTCAGATGTAGCTCATAAAATTCCTTTATTGCTTACAGGAAAAACTCCTAAAGGGATGGAAGAGGAGTCCACTAAGAATATTCCTCTAGTTACAAGGCTGAGCATTCTCAGACTTACCTTCTCACAAAGCGAGCAGTTACTCGGGGGGCCCTGTTCCTTGGATGTCTGACAGCAGGCTCTTTGTTACTCCTGTGGCCTCTTTTCATTCAACATCTAGACAGTGACAATTCGCATTTTTTAAAAAGTGCCAGTTGCTTAGGAAGTCATCATCTCTGCCGTTGAAGGGTTTACAATTTAGTGGGAGGAGATCAAGATGGAAATAAGTTTAGGAATGTGTTACATGTGTAATGATAATTTCATGCCTAAAGCATAGTGCCTTCCATTTCTGCAGGGACCAAGAAAGCTAACACCGAAATTTATTTGCCCTACCTGACATTCCTCTATGAATCTGAAATGCATTGCTTCTCGCCAGACTAAGACAGGCTGTAAGATGTTACAATATATCTCTCATTTCCCTACCCTGGTAGCTAAGTATTTGCATATTTACTGGAGCTTTCTAAATATAATGGCTTATCCCTAAAGAGAGACTCTAATGAAGGGATTACAGGTTAAGTGGGAAATGCGTGCCAAAGACATTTGGGTAAGCCAATTAACCTGATGGTTTTTCTCAGTTAATTATCATTGAGTGAACAGAATTTAGTGCCCAGAGTGAGTGAACTACTTTTAGATGCAAGTGATAATTCCCTATATACTTAAAACAATGTAGAATTTTTCTAAAAGGTGAGTGCAGCTTATCAATACCAATCAATTCTAGTTAGAATTCAGTTCATCAAATATATATTGAATGCCTACTGTGTGCAAGGCTCCAAAAGATAAATAAGATACTGTTCTGTTTCTTAGGAGTTAACAGTGCATTGGGGAGATAAAGCAAGTCCTAACAAGCTGAATCGGACCTGAAGACCATCGCGGAGCTTGATGTCTAGCCACATTGCTCTCCATCCCATGAAGGACAATAGTACAGGACAGAGTAATGCCAGTGATTCCTGCCACACCATCCCTCAAACTTCACTCCAGCCAAACCAATCTGTTGCATTTTTTTCAGGTCCCAAGTTCACCACCTTCTTCTCTCCTGCCTCATGGTCCTTGAAAATATTGCCCATCAGTCTGGCAACATCCCAACTCCCTTACTCCTTTGCTTAACCCCTTCTGTGTATGTAGACATGCTTTCCTCCAGGAAGCTCCTGACCCGCTGGCTGTCGGGAGTTGTTCTGTTCTCCCAAGGCAATCAGGATTTCGTGTTAGAGTGGTATTTATCATACTGCAGTGAAATTGCCTCTACACATCTTTGCCTCTTCTACTAGGCTGTTTCTCAAAGTCAGTGCATCTGTTTTTACTCACCATTCTATCTGCAGTGCCCTTTATAGTCTAGCCCATCACAGAATGAATGAATAAATGAGTGAGTGAATAATTTTCTTAAGACAGAATCAATCCATTTTGTTGAGTTGTGATTTTCAATAGGGTAGAGAAGAGGGACTGTTAAAATGCCCTGATTTCAATGCATATATTTCCTCCTACTCCTTCTGAAATGTCTTCCACATCTCATCCCATTTAAGATCCCTGATGATGGTAGTAAGAAGTCAGTGTTATTAATGGGAATGTGTCAATGAGCAATGTTAAAATCGAGCCGATTTGCAACAATAACTAGGAGAGACTGGGCCATCACAAACGAGCGTTGGCAATTGAAGTATATCTGGACAGATGTAAACTGGTCGAAGAACAGCAATCCAGGCAGAGGAAGGGAAAAAAATGATCTGAGCGAAGGCCTAGAAGCTGGGAAGTTCGGTTGACATTAGGATGCATATAGAGAAGTAATGGGAGATTGGCCTAGGAGTCATAATGGGGTTGGCTCTGAATGCTGGGCTGGGAAGGGTGTTTATTTTGGCAAGAAATAGGATGTGATGAGGGATTCTTGGGAAGCAGAGTGATGGTGTTAGGGTTATACTTCAGGAGTTATATTTCAGGAAGTTTCTCTATCCACAGCATGTATAATAGATCAAAAGGGGAATGAAAGCAGGCAGGGATGACTATTAGTTCAGTTTTACAAATATTTGTTATGTGCCTAATATGTATTGGGCATTGAAGAAAATATACTCTTTCCATGAGGGGACTTTGAGGCTAATGAAAGAAACAGAATAATAAACAGGCACTTTTAGTAAGCCTGCTAAGCAATAGAGGTAGGAAATGATGGAAGCCTGAATGGGGGCGGGGGAAGGAGAAAAGAGGAGTTAGAGGTGAATTTAAGGGAAACTTGCGAGTTGGATTTTTCTCTGAGATCCTGACTGGCGTCAACATATCCTTAACCAATTTAAAAGTAGATGTAGGAGCAAAGAGAGAAGGACCCCTCATGCACAACCTCGGTGTCAGTGGTGCAAGAATGATGGTGCTTAATGAGGGGCTTGTATGAAAAAGGAGGTGGTGTGTAAAGAAAATTATTTGGATTCAGTCTTATTCAGCTGAAGATACTGAAAGGGCAACTAACAATATTACTTGATAGTTACACAGTGCTATTTTATTTAGCACTCTTCTGGTTGCACATGTCAGAATAACAGTTCAAACTAGTGTACTGGCTTATTGGCTTATTTAGTTATTGGCTTATTTAGCAGTGTTAGCTTCAGGCATGACGGGATCCAGCTGCACTAAGAATTGCCTCTGTCTCCTTGATCTGGGTTTTTTGTGTTGGCTTCATTCTTAGGCTCTGTCTTCAGGGAATCCTTTAGTAGCCCTAGGATTTCATCTCATTCTTAAAAGAAGATGTCCTTTCCCAGTAGATTGTTGGAGCTGTTTTGACTCCGACCGACCTGGCTGGCTAAGTCAGTTCTTGTGGCCGGAAATGAGGATGGGGGGATATAGTACGCTAACTGGCCAAATCAAATGATAACCTTTCATCAGGAGGTGGGGATAACAGCTTCACTCTATGCACATGGACTGAGGGTGGATGTGGCCTGTTCTCAGAAGGAAGATCAGGACACTGTTAACTAAGAAGAAGGGGTCTGGAAAAACCAGTCCGTGACACCAGGCTAAGTAATTTTTCAAACATTTTAAGTTAACATTGCCTCATTTGATCTTCAACACAACAATTTGTGAGAAGCATTGTTATCTACCAACTGTAGGCAAAGAAGCTGTGCTTTAGAGAGGTTAACTGGTCAAAGGTAAGACTCTGGTGTTAGTAGAGGAGCCGGGAGTGCATCATTCAGGTGTGGCTGTCACCTGAGGCAGTACAAGTGTAGGCTTGTGAGCCACACCCAGACTGGAGGCGTAGGTGGAGAAAGCATCTCTTGAGTTGCAGGTGTCAAAGATGATGACCACAGAGGTGGAAAGTGTAGAGAGAGGGGAGGTCAGGAGACAGAACCGAGAGAGAAACATCCACATTTGGGAGAAAAATCTGAAAGAGATGCTAGCCAAGGAGAGTTGCAAAGAAGTCAAAAAAGATAGGAGGGGAGTGGGAAGAGGAATGTGTTAAAGACCCAAGGTAAGACTTCATAAATGTTTATTATTTTGTGCTGAGAGTGTCATAAAAGCTTAAAGGAATTTTAAGTGAAATAGGACCATGGTACATAGATTTTTGAAGGCTATAAATATGAAGAAAGAGCACTGATTTTGCATTGATGGCTAGCACTAGTTGTTTGGTGTTAATGGTGATAATACTAATAATGACAGCAGCTAACGTGTTACGTATATTACATATAACAATGTGCTTTTTGCTTACTAACTCCTTTACTCCTCAAAATGGTCCTATAAGGCAAGTACAGTTATTATCCTTATTTTGCAGATGAAAAAACTGAGGTACAGAGAGGTGGAGTAACTCCGGTCCAGTTGGCTCCAGACTCAGTTTTCTTAACCACTGCATTTCACTGCCCTTTCTGGGCATAGATAGGTGTGCTTGGGTAGCACTGAAGCAGGGCAGGTTAACAAAGGCCATGCTCTTTCTTCTTTCTCCTGTAGAACAAATTTCAACCCATCACCTAAAAGAAAAAAAAAATTTTTTTTTTAAATATAGAGTTTGGCCTTTACTTACTTTTTAGTAGAACAATTTGAAAGTACTTGGGAAGAGTGTGCCATTTGATGTTTGGAGAATCTAAGCATCATTCCTCCTCTGAAGGACTGATGGCCATCATTTTTGTGGGTGCTCATGACTGAAAAGGTCAATGGACAGAAAAAGTAGTAGTGAGAGAAGCCCACACGAGGACAGTTGGGATGGCAGTGTCATATCATTCATCCGTTTTATGTTTTACAATAGCGTTGGCCTTTGTCAACATTTTTTAAAGGAAAAATCATAATGCAGCAAAAAACAAAGAGCCACAAATGAACAAAACTGAAAACAGATTAAAACCTCCTTGAAAGCTTGAGGGACTGGATCTTTTTGCTTCAAAAGAGTATCTTGGGCCTGTGTTCTCTGGAGAATTCTGCCTACAATTGTTTCTTTTCCACACCTGCTGCTTCAATGTTCTTCACCTTTCCTGGAGTGGAAAATTTCCCAATTCCTTAGTGTCTTTCTGAATTTTCAATACCCACTCACAGAAGTAACATCAGAAATTATATCAGCATGACATTTTGTTTTGAGTTAAGCCTTTTCATTGACTGAGAAATAGCAGGTTTCCCCTCTTTCAGTTTTGGACTTGCATAAGAAAATGCAAATAGATGAGAATCTATTATGTTGAGTGTTGAGCGACTACCTTCTCATTTTGCTGGCAGATTATTCAGATTCCATTAAATCCCTTTTGGTCTGTATCTTTCTTAATATGATGTGAGGGATGCATTATGCATCCCTTATCACTGACTTGCATGTGTGACGTGACTTATGTACTAAAAAGCCCAGTACAATTTAGTCTTATTTCATGTTCTTTTGCCGTAACATTTATCAAGTAAATAAAAACCTGGCTAATAATAAGATAATGCCCGTCAGAGAATTTTATCAGACCGAAGTCTCCCTTAGTGCAGTGTATTTTGAACATGGGTGGGATGTTCCTTTGCTCTTCTATTATTGTTTTATTGACAGTTTGCCTTTAATTCTTTTTCTACAGTGTAAATTTAGGGCTGTGCCGCATCAAAGGTTTTTCTCACAATGAAATTATGAGATTTGTTAGTTTTGTTCTTTGTTTTGAAATACTTGTTTCATGAGAGTTAGACATAGTATATCTTGTTGGCTGCTGCAGATTACTAGATTTATGGCTATGGATATAAGAAATTCTGGCAGCTTTGAACAGATTTTTAAACGTGTGTTTCTTTTTTTTTTCCCTTTCCCTCAAAAAGTCTTTACAGAGTTAGTTATGGAGCTGAACTAATAGCATGTAGAAAACCTGGTTTAGGGAACATGCGTCTCCATTATATAAGGATCTGCCACTGAAAGGGTGAAGTATTGTCCTAAACAAAATGTGCTTTTCAGCTTTTCTCGCTAAATTAGCCAAGCCTTATCCCATAGTGCTTTGCTGTTGAACTTTCTGCTGCCCCGACTTTGATAGTATGAACGTTTCTGCATTGATATTAGAGAAATTCACATCAATATCTAGGTTAATGTTTAGTGGAGGCCAGTTGGCTTTTCATTCTCAATGGCTTGAAATCAGCTCTCTCTAACAACACTGGCAGTTTGGCAGTTTTTCATATTTCTTTAAAATTTTAATTATAACCCATCAAGTCTTAAGCAATTACTTCTGGGGTAGACTCTTGATGAATGTCATAACAGGGTGTTTTAGTTTAATGGATCCAGAATAACGTCTGTTTCTAATATTTTAAAAGCCAATTTATATGGAAATTCATTTATACACAGTCAATACACGGAGCCTTGTAAAAATCAAAATCAAAATGGAAAATCAAACCACTGTGATATAGTAGGTCTTCTGTTAACAAAGGATTTCATTGATGAGTAGATTCAGCTGTGCTAACACCCAAAATATTGCAGCTTAAACAAGATAGCAATTTATTTCTCATATTCAGGTAGTTTGCCAAGGGCTGGTATGGTCTACCATGACAGGGACTCGGTTTCCTTCAGTCTTATTGCTCTGTTGGCATGACTTCTATTCCTAAGGACACCTTATGAGTCACGATGGCCGCTGGAACTCCAGCTATTACATCTGTGCTCCAGCAGGAAGGGGGTAGGGGTAGAAGAGAGAAGAATACTAAGCTTTTTCCTTTTAAGGATACTTTTTTCTAGAAGTAGTGCATAGCACTCTGCTTATGTTCCACTGACCAAATATTAGTCACTGGCCAAATACTAGTCACATGACCATATTTAGCAGCAAGGGAAGATAGGAAATGATAATTTTTTGTCCAGAAGACATGTACCCAGCTAAAAACTAAAGGTGTTTTGAGTATGGGAAAATGGAGACTATAGACACTGGAGAACTGTCTGTAACATTGAGTACTTTTTAAAACCTGATTTTAACAGACTTTCTGCCTTTTATTGAGCATCTAGAAAAGTCAGCTCTTTTTCATAAGTAGATAATATACGCAGAAGGACTCGCATAGTGTTTGGCAGAGTAGATAACCAACTACTATTAATGTATGTTGATGTCTGTTTTCGTTCCAGCCCCCAGGTGCACCTAATTTCAGAGGTTGTGGGTCAAACTGAATTTTATAAGGGACTTTTTGTAGATTAGAATACAGTCTTTGTAGAATAATAATAGCAGCAGCTCACAGGGTCAAGATGTTCTTTGCCCTAGGTCTCCAGAACACTCATGTATCTGCAAAGCAGTTTTCTTTGCTTTTTCACACAGTAGACAAATGAACAATTACAAGGGTTAGAAATGTGGAATCTCGGCCTCCTCCCCAGACCTACTGAATTAGAACCTTTACGTGCCTGTTAACAAGATCCCCAGGTGATCTGCGTGTATGGGAAGCATTGCTCTGGGCACAGATGTTCTACCTAAAATTTATTTCTGCTAGCGGGGGGCTAGTCCTTGCTCCAAGTGTATCCCCTGCACCAGTATCACCTGAGACTTTGCTTTCTTAAGAAATGCAGATTCTCAGGCCTCATATCAACCTGGCACCTGAAATCTGGATTTCTAGCCAACATGCCACACGCGGGCAGTTGTTTGGCAACTGCTTTATTGAACCTTAAGCGTTAAGCCTTTAACTCTGCATTTATTCTTTAAAGGTATTTGCATTCAAACAAGGAAGAAAGCTTTTGAGGGAGAGAAATACAACCCTAATTGCGGATCTAGTAAGCATTAAGGGGAGGATCTGAATTCAATCTACCTGTAAAGCCGCCTCCAAGGCTCATTTGCATTAATCATGTATACCTGGAATCCCATCATAAAGCCACGTGATGACAAAGCCACGTGATGACAAAGCTAGGAAGGAAGGCCGTGTTTCAGCAGTATATTTTAACAGTGAATTTTCTTCTTTCTTTCTGTATTTTACATTAGATTTCTGTTTTGACATTTTATTTTTTAGCCGTGCTATCAAGACTAATCAGGACCTTCTCCCAGAAACCCCATGGACCCACATTTTCTACAATGATTTTTGGGGAACGCTGCTAACCCACAGCGGCAGCCACAAGTCCTACCGGCCACTCTGCACTCTTTCCTTCCGCCTGAACCATGCCATCGGAGGGCTGAATCCCTGGAGCTACCATCTCGTCAACGTGCTCCTGCATGCGGCGGTCACTGGTCTCTTCACGAGCTTCTCCAAGATCCTGCTTGGGGATGGGTACTGGACCTTCATGGCTGGCTTGATGTTCGCCTCTCACCCCATCCACACGGAGGCGGTGGCAGGAATCGTGGGCCGGGCCGACGTGGGGGCCAGTCTCTTCTTCCTCCTCTCCTTGCTCTGCTACATGAAACACTGTTCTACAAGAGGCGCCTCGGCCAGGACCTGGGGCTGGTTCCTGGGGACAGGACTGTGTGCCGGATGCAGCATGCTGTGGAAGGAACAAGGAGTGACGGTCCTGGCAGTTTCAGCCGTTTATGACGTCTTTGTCTTTCACAGGCTGAAAATGAAACAGATCTTACCCACCATTTACAAAGTAAGTGATTGTTGGTGCTTGAGCGTTGGATTATTGAGTCCTCTCCTTGCTTGGTCCCTTTTCCCCATTTAAAAAGCAAATGTGTTCCTCTTCAAAGAGAATTTAAAGTAAGTTACTTTTTGATCTTCGGGAGGTGGAAGTGTCCTCTCTGACCTTTCCCTACTAACTGGGTGTCAGTCACGGATTATTTTATTTCTCAGGTTTCTTAACTTATTTTCATGACTTCCAAGGGGGTAGAAGGACAATTCTGCCTTGTAAAGAATATGCATCTTTATTATTTATTTACTTTTACTCCTCGATTTCAGCCCTAATTCCCTGTAATCCAATAAATTGCCTCTAAGAGGTGTTTGAAAAAAATAACACAGCTGATGGTAGAGCTAGATGCTCGACTCTGTCAAGAGGAAATTCTCTGCTATTTGTTAATACTACTTTTCCTGAGCTGACTTTGGAAAACAACCCTCTCTGCAGTGCACTGGGAACTCACATTCTTAAATCATGAGTCATATTCACCTTTTCCTGATGTAGTGTATAAGAATAGAAGAGTCAAAACAGAAAGTGGTTATTGTAAGTTTTGCCCTGAGGCCAATTAAGACCTTTGCTTCAGGGCTTAATATGTGTTCTTCTGTATCCCCTTAGTGGTTTCAAATGCAATGTCGTCTGAAGGTCACGGAAGCACTTTCGGATCCCAAGTACTTAAAAGGAACTGAGCAGTTTTCTGCTGGTGTGTTTGGGTGGACCAACACCTCTTTAGAAACTGCCTCCTTCCCATCTCCCCATCCTCCCTCCCAGACAATAAACTCACCCTTGCTTTAACTTAAGTATAAAGACAACTTCGCCAGTGTTTGCAGACCTCAGCCATTTTCTAAATCATGGACCTCTGCCAGCTCCTCCATCCTTTTGGACACGCTTAAGCAAGGAATTATGGTTTAGGATACTGACCCTGAGAAAGCTGTCAAGTTTTCTAGTTTTTACCACTTTTTTCCTCTCAGTTCTTAATTTTACTTAGAATTCAATTGGGAAGAAATTGAAATAAAGAACAAAATTGAGGGAAATGGAAACATTTATTTATTTTTATTTTATTTTATTTTTAAAATATATTTATTTATTTTTGGCTGCGTTGGGTCTTCGTTGCTGCGCACGGGCTTTCTCTAGTTGCAGCGAGCGGGGGCTACTCTTTGTTGTGGTGCATGGGCTTCTCATTGAGGTGGCTTCTCTTTGTTGGGGAGCATGGGCTCTAGGCGCCCGGGCTTCCGTCGTTATGGCGCACAGGCTCAGTAGTTGTGTCTCGCCGGCTCTAGAGTGCAGACTTAGTAGCTGTGGCACATGGGCTTAGTTGCTCCGCGGCATTTGGGATCTTCCCGGACCAGGGCTTGAACCCATGTCTCCTGCACTGGCAGGTGGATTCTTGACCACTGCGCCACCAGGGAAGTCCTCAGAAACATTTATTTATTTTTAAATGACTTTTTTTTTTTTTTTTTTAACGCAGGAGGCAGAGTAATTACTGCTGTGCCTCTGCTCTGCAGGGAACTCCAGTATCAAGTGCTTAATGAAGTTCTTTTGTGATTTCAGTTAAACGCTGAAACTTTAAAAGGAAACTCTGGTTAGAGTTTGATGCTTTGCAAACAACATATGGTTTGAAAGTCAAGCTTTTAATTTCAAATCGATTTTAATTAGTCTCTCAAGGAAATTTAGGGAAAATAATCTTTTTCTTTCCTTTGAAAACCATGCCATCAACAATAGCCAGTTTTCTTGTTTTACTGGAAATACAAATAGAGTAAGTGTAAGTCATGGTCCTTGTCCTATGCAGGGTGAGAACTATTTGGGGATGCAGATGGGGTGTTTTAAGACCTTGCATTGATAGCCTGTGAAACACCGTGGTTTCTCCTACAGAATTTTCACGTTACCATCTCATGAATTAGGAAATTACCTTGGTATGTCAATTCAGGACTTGCTTTTAGGACCTTTGAGGTTCTCTTTGGAGAAATTTTCAGGTCTGTAAGCCTGCTTTCAAGGATTAAGTTGCTGATTGATCTCCTTACTATAAATATGTCCCATGCAGTATTTGGGACATACTTATAATAGAAGATTATTCTTTGTTCATCTGAAATTAAAATATAACTGGGCATCTCGTATTTTATTTGGCAGCCTTACTCCTGCAACTGCTGCTTCAGAAAATGAGAAGTGCCACTAGTGCAGGGGAGAAAAACTTTTCTCTCCATCTAAGTTCTTTGGCTGGCCTAATAATCAAATTGCCCTAAGACAGATTAACAGGAGAAAAACAAATCTTTAGTTTTGTACATACAGGACCCCCGCAAAGACAGGAGAAGCTCCTCAACAGTTAGGCAGTTGAGGTTTCTATGCCATCCTGAGCTAAGGAAAAGGGAGAGGGGTCTGGAACTTCAGAGGGAGGAAGACGATTCACAGGAAGACAGGATGAGCAAATGTTTGCCACGCCAGACCAAAGAGTCTCCCTTACGTAAAAAAGTTATCTTTGGTAATAACTCTCTTCCTGGCACAGGCTAACTAACTAACTTCTTTCAGGCATTTAAGAGGGAAGTAAAAACTTCTTCTTGAGTCTGTTGGGCCTTAATTGTCTTCAGCTCCATATAATCCACATGCCAAAGTGGCACATTCTGCGGCAGCCTGCCCCGAACCCCATCACTGTGAAGGAATTCATAAGAGTAGAGAGTGTGAAGTCCCCCACACTATGGGAAAGGACTTAATGCTTTGAACGTTCAGTGTCTTGAGAAGTTTTCAAATGGAAACTTGCCCAGGCTGTCTGGCAGCCACTGCTTGCGGGCAAGGGAAGTGGTCAGGGGGGCAAAACACTTCATCTGATAGTTGCTATCTCAACTTAGCTTTTTCTTTCATTCTTAGGTTTTGGGCCAGTGAGCTTAATGAGGACATTGGGATAACAGACTTTACAGATTTTTAAGGAACCTTGAGACCATCTATGCCAGTCCCCTTGTTTCCAGCTGAGGTGTAGAGAACCAGAGATGTGAAAGTCACCTGGAAAATGGTGGAATCACTAGGACTAGAAGACATATTTGTGACTGTCTAGTGATCTTACACTGTGAAGGTGTGAAGATGGATAAAGAAAGCAGTCAGATGACTCCACAGTAGAGAAGAAAGTTATAGGCATTGACTCTTAACGTGCACTGGCTGAGTCACCTTGGACTAGTTCAATGACCTGTTTCTTCATGTAGAAATAGAGATAATTAATGTTCTCTGCTAAGAGATGTTAGGAAGATCATGTGAAACTGTAGAGTGTTCGTTGTGAACTGGGTGCCCAATATTTGGAAGTCACTTAATGCACATTAGTTGAAGGGGGAGAAGAAATATCAGTGGAAATTGTAATTCTTTATCTCAAGAAAGAGAAGGCCAAAAGATAAATTTCTACTAGTCTTTAACCATGCAGTGGTTTGAAAGCATATGAATTCGGAATCAACTAAAGCTGAAGCATGAATATTTAAGCAAAAACTTTCATTTAGAATTTCATGACTATGGGACTTACAAACACCGGCATAGATTACATATGGAAGTTATAGAAAAATTCCATATTCTGTCTTTAAAATAAATAGATTTCTATGCCTGGGGTGAGTTAGAAGAGACTCTGAAGGAAGTGGATTAAAAGACTTTTCAACCTTAAATGAATAATCGTCTTAAATATCTTACTAATTAACTCTGCATCAGAGTTATCATAGTTGGCCAGATGAAATAAACTTCCCTGCCTTATTAAAACATAACTTATATATAAACAGAAAAATCCAGTGCACAAATGTTTACCTCTATTAGGCAAACTAGAGAACCAGCCAAATACTCAAAAATCTAAAGATGGTGGTCCTCCTCAAGCTGGAAATTATTAAAACCAGAGGGGCAAGGCTCTCCATTTTTATAGTTTTGTCCGTAATGTTTTTCTCATAGCAGTCACACTCAGCTTCTCCCTTCACATTTCTTCAGAAATGTCAGAAGTTAGAGGCCTATCAGATCCAGGCCCCAAAGTCAAATGCACACCAGGACCAGGCAGAAGGGACTCTGCTGAACTAGAGGTTATGCTCTCCCACTCGTACTTCTCTCCATACCATTATTGCAATAAGCAAATACAGGGTTCAGTTTCGTAGAGGTTAATATTTTTCTAAGACAGACAGACATCTGGATTTTCTATGACATCTCCTGTTATTTAATATTGGCTACTAATTTAAGAACAAATATGCCCTGTTTGGGCCAGACAATATCCTTGGGATGACCGAATTTGGCCAGAAGTCTTGGCTGCCATTTTTTGACTTCTAAGATTCATGCAAGGAATGCCCGTGTCCATATGACATGTAAATTTTTTGTAGTTCTGCAAAAGAAATACGAAAGTTTTTTCTTCGGTGAAGTGTTTGAAAAACAGTAAGTACCCAGAAAATCATAGATATTTTATTTAGTATTTGGTAACCATGTGTAGTGTTTATATCTGCCAGGCACTGTTCTGAATATGTCAAAAATATTAACACATTTAACTTATTTAGTAAATGCTTATCAAGAGAGTAATATGACTTATGAAATAATGTGGTTGAATATAATATGAAATAATATAGTTTTCAATAGTTAGGAAGATTTCTAAGAAAACAATATAAAATCTTCAGGAATGTGTACGAACAAAATTAGAGTTCATAACTATTTTTTTGAAAATTGTTAAATGTTCTAGATCTTCACTTCAGCATCTATTTAATATGTTTCCTACATTATTCTTGGCATCTAGTGCACCATTTGGCACATAGTAGGTACCTAGTAAATTATTGAATTCACCCTTGTTTAAGATTGACTTTTGAAAAGGATGTGCCTGTAATGGTAAAGTGAAATCCTATACTCTCCCCTTTCTACAGTGAGGATTTCATTACTGGTTAGTGAGGTCTGGAAGGTGGGATTGGAAGAAATGCATGTCAGAAAAATGTTGAAAAATGAGTTTTCTTGACCTCTCACCAAATGATTATTTTAGCCTTTCTTAGATGATTTTCACTTACTTTTTGACAACATAAAACTAAGTAAGGGGAGTGGGGAACCCTTGAAACACACTTACACTAGCCTTGCAAATAAATGCTAGACTTTTATCTGCCCACAAAATATTTTACAAGTCTCCCATGACCCCAGGAGGTACATGGGTAATAAAATCAGTAAAGACAACATTTTTCTTACTTACCCAACATCAGTCATTGCTTACCTAGTGGCCATTTTCTGTGCTTATTTAACATCTGTTAACTGTTTTAGTGTGGAAACATCTTTTTCCCCCCACTTTATTAGCCTCATAATGACTTACTCAGTTACAGGTGGGGAAAAAAAATTTAAAAAGGAAGGAAATCTGAAAGTGGGTGTAACAATTCTAATTATATCCCAAAATAATTTGGAAAAATGAAGCCCTTTGAGTTTGATCTTTTTTAAGACTTTCTCTAAAGATGACTGCATTAATTTTGCTGTAGTTGCTTCCAAGATGTGCATTATCTGGACAGCCTCCTTCAAATAAAATCTTGAGCTCTATTTCATGTAAACAAGATAAAGAGACTATATTATTAGAGAGGGAAACGGGAGGCATTGCCACTTTCAAAACACAAGTCATCTCTGTCTAGAAATAACTTTATTTTAATGCTAAGCAGGATGTGTTTGATGGAGGTTGCCTTTGTTGAGCAAGTTTACCTTTATCTTGGGTATTATGTAAGCTGGGCTCTACAGCGGGGTGCAGTGATCAGACCCACAGGAACAAACAGTCCCATGTTTCCAAACCATTCACAGGGTTTATCTTGAGAATGGTTTCCGAGGTTTGGGGCTTATGTTCTGTTGAAGGTTTGGGTTTGTCGCAGTCGGAACACTGAAGACATTAAACGCGGTGCTTCTGTATATCAGACTATTTTGTGTGACTCCCTGTGTACAGAAGAGCCAGCGCATAGCCCGCAGGTATTTGCACATTGAATCCACATGTGCTTTTTTTATTTGACTAGCTGCTCGGATGACATTGGTGGAATCTGTTACCATTTATGTCTCTGTCCCTTTTCTTTCTAGACCAGGTTGTGGTTTTATGCAAGATGTGACCCTCCTATCCATTGCCTTGAATGAAATAGGATATGTTTGCTCTTTCTGATTGTCTTTAATCACCATCTGTGCCACTCCAAGTAGTGTCCCTGCTTTCTGAGGATTGTCTTTTCCCGCATTTGCCTTACACTTGACTTTGTGAGAATCCAGATATAGCAAGATGCTCCGATTCCGATCACGGTATTTCCTCACATTATTGAAACTGGAGGACTGTTTGTCATGCAGTTACAAATGAATCTGGATTTCCTCCAAGTAAACTTGTTGTAGCATTTGATATTCATGACCTGTAGTACTTTAAAACTTCGAACTGCTGCCAAGACCGCTAACCAGATAATACCGCAAATAAAGTCGAGGTTCAGAAATATTTTACAATTCAAAAAGTCTAAGATTAATAGGGTATTTTATTCCTGCAGGTTGGCTTCCTCGCTCAGCTGACTTAAGATGATTCTGTATTCTAGTTGTGGTTTAGGTTCCAGTTATTTAAATTTGGGGAGCTGACTACCCTTGCAGGTTTCTGTAATGCTTGCATTAGAGTGTCAGTACCTGGGACAGTGAGCTATTCACAAATTATGATTATTTTTTTAAAGATTCATCTTTGTGCAAGGCATTGTGTTAGGTGATGTGGGGAATCAAAGAGGAATCGAAAAAATTCTGCCCTGAAGGACATTTGAGAGTAGTAGGAAGTAGAGAATAGTGCCTGCCAGTGTAGAGCTGAAATTCAAGCTGGAGAGTGGTGAGGGCTGGAGGGGAGGCCCTGGGAGCACTAGGGCAGTTTAGAGGAAGGGGAGGTGACTTTCAGCTGAAGTACCTTCAGGAGCAAAGGTGTGTGAGGCGGACCCCAAAGGATTCTTGGGATATGGGCATTTATAATTGGACAGACGAGGAAGAGTGGAGAGTGGAGCCTGAGCCTTACACAGAGGGCCGCTCAGAGGAAGTTACTGCGGAGCACTGAGAGGTCCTTTTGGCAGATACACAGAGCACCGGAACTTAGAGAGGAAAATGAATCAGGAAAGGTAGACTGAGACAGCTACTGTGTCTAATGATGTCGGGGCCTTTTAAGATAGGTTGTCACCCCGACAACGATGGGAAATGATGCATGGCTTTCAACTGTGCTAGCCCTTGGACTGGTCCATGGGAGAAGCCCAGGAATGTATAGGCCAGCTCTTCTTGCCTCTTGGAGAACTTTCGTTTCTGTTCTTCCCCTAAACCTGAGAGAGGGTCCCTTGGGTGATGAGACTAAGGATCAGCCTCAGGAGTGGAAGTTGTATCTCATTCAGTGAGTGTGTCTCCTATCAGTGTTTATCTCGTTCTTTAGCATTTAAAAGAAAAGCAGTTATTTTCTGAAGGCTAATATTGTCGTACTTCTTACTCTGTAATATTTGGCATATTATTATATACTCCTAATGAGAAAAACAGGGAGTCCTTAAGGGCTCTCTCCTATGTCCGTTTTTCCAGTATTCCTGAAACGTGTTCAGATATTACTGTGAATGGCCACAAATACAAAATCCCTCTTTGTTTTGTACTCTTTCACAAAGGAAGACAGAAAAAAACATTTTTTTACAGGACGGAATAAAACACCCTATCAGCACTAAATTTCAACCAGTTAACTGAGTACACTGTCAGTGAAAATGACACGCAAATTGGACCTTGTGATGAATAAATAATGAGTCTCATTGAAATCATCTCTGCTGTTCTCATAACACTGTCTGGGATGCATATTACATCACTTGGCTCAATTTTCGATAACCTGCTGCCTCAGAGGAATCAAATTGACTGACGGGATCTCATGACTATCGGGTTACTCATATTCAGCTGGGTTCTGTCAGTTTCACAGAAAATGATGTGGTTTGCACAAATTTGAAATCCATTGTCATTGCCTAGAAGTCAGATTCCTGTCTTAAATGTCTGGAACAATGGAAATGCTAATTTAGTGTTGATTTCTCAAATGAAACTTAAGCTATAGAAAGCTGGATTTCCAGAGTACATTAGAGATTCCTTAAAAGGTGTGAGCAGGGTGGGAGGTGGGTTGGATAAAACTGAATATTAAATCAAATTCATTGATCATTAGAATATCTGTGATATATGATACTATGGTAAAGGTTGCATGGTGTGATGTTTTATTTTTTATATCCAGTTTCATACCTATTGATCACAGTATTCCTTTCTTCAAAAAGGAAAATAAGAAATCAAAAGGGAAGAACAGCACTTTCTAATAACAAAAGTCTGCAGTGATTTGGTGCTAGGAAGGTCGATGTGCCCTTGCTCTCAGGGTTTGTCTTTACAACTCTGCAGCACCCAGATGGCTCCTGTATGCTCTGTTGGTCTGATTACAACTCTTGCATCAAGTGAAATAGCATGAATTCAGAATTTAATACATGTTTCCTCAGTAATTATGCCCTGATTAGTGAAGTCAGTGTTTCTGTTCCAGAGGACACTTTCTTTCTTTCTCCACATGTTTATTCATTTCATTTCAGGAAATCAAATAAAATGCAAAGATCATAATGCTTCTCTTTGGTATAATAGGGGAATCTGCAATACCTGCCTTTGGGTATGTGGTTGTCGTTTTGCTTATAATTAATATAAGATTCAAAGAAAACAGCAGGGACAATATGAGAAAAATGAAGGACATGTAAAAACAAATAAATGACTCTTAGCTTTTAGTATATGAAGAAATGGAAGATATATCTAGAATTTCCATTAATGTATTGCTGAAGATAACTACATACCAAGTACATTTAATAGTCTTTGATTATATGCAACATCATTTGTGACTGCTTAAAAATAATTAAATTTTATGTATTTAAAAACAGCAAAAAAGAAAAAACCTTAATATTTTAATTTTATGAATTTTGAGTCATTATACCTGTTAGCAGTACCAACCCAACCTTTTGAGGGCATTGTCTTAGTTTTTAACATATAAGACACTGAGTCCCTTCCCCCTATAAAAGGGTGTGTGTGTGTGTTTTGTGTGTTCTATCAGAATACATGTTTATGTAATGTAGTCGGATTTTACCTAAGTTATACATGAATGATTTGAGTGTATTTCCATAACTTTTATGAAATGGAAAGCTCCAAATTACATAGGATTATTTTTTCTAATTTGAAGATTCAGGAAAAAATTTGCCAGTTTACGTGTTCCATCGAGTGAAGTTTCATTCTTAAAATCTCATGACATAGTGTGATAAAAAGTTAAACAAAAAACATAAAAACAAGTGATGTTCACTTTGAAGAACGACTTGGTGATTGGCTAGTCTTCTCACGTATAGGTGCAAGTAAGGCTATTTTGGAAAGGCTGTAGGACTGGAACATGCAGATTTAGATTTAAATGGTATGATTTTAGATACAGTACTAAACGTATTGAACATCAGTTACAGGGTCTGTGAACTAGGAATATAATATTTGCCTTGCCAAGTTATTGCCAGATATGAATATAGTAAGTGTACACTCTTCAGCCAAGTTCCTTTCCTATAGTACGTATCACGATCGTCAGCATTTTACTGCATTTCCACAGCATTTCAATAGTAGTGAACTTTTTGTCTGTTGTTTTACAGAGCACTCAATTAGCATAACTCTGGCTTTTCTAGTGGGATGCAGGGTGAAATGTCAATCAACTTGTTTGCTATCCTATTCACCAATGCTGACCATTTAAAGAATATTGAGAAGAAGACCTTTTTTAAGGATGATTTTTCTGAACAGCACGATTTGATCGTTTATCTTTTGTTTGATTGAAAGTAAGTACACATACTCATTCCTTAATTTTTCTCCGTTGATAATATCTTGCCATCATCTCATACTTTTATAGCCTGATTTTTCCCCTTCAGGCTCAGGATGGTGCTGTTGCTTATATATATGAAAGTGGAGGGGAGCCGGGCCTTTTCTGGTCTGCTCCCCCCCCACTGCCCTGTTTCCTGTATATTTCCTTTTGGTAAGGTTTATAGTAAGGAAGATTAGTTCAGTAGCTGCAATAGCTTGCAGCGTTCAAGTCTCATTCTTTGGAGAAAGAGGAAGCAGTTATCACCTAAGGGTGAATGTGCATCTCTTTCCTCCTATTCTTCCCCAGCCTGGCAGCCAATATTGTGGCAGCTGATTCCAGAATCTCTTATAACAAACCTTTTCAGGGAAACATTGAGGCTGCTTTTTGCTGTTGTTATTGCTGCTGTTACACAGTTTAGTTTATTTCCCTACCTCCTAGGGAGAGCAGAGAAAGCAAAAAGTTTTCTTTTTAAAGCATTACTATTTTCTGGCTGCCAAAAATTTTATGAAATATTTCAGGCGTCTTAATAACATTCAGACCAAATTATTTTTACAGAAACTTAAATCTGGTAACTTGGGCTTGCTGAGAAAAGTCTATAGGTAAAATTAGGTTTTGATTTCAGAAAATTCAGTATTTAAAAATCTGGGTTAATTGACAGGTAATAGCAGGGGCAGGTGGGGGATGGTGACTGTTTAAAGATGAGGATACATTATGGGCTTCCAAACTGGGATGATCATCAGCCTCTCCTGGGGAAACTGTTTTAAACCAGAGATTATAGCCCCAAACTGGAAGCTACTGAGTAAGAATATTTTGTTCTGCTTATTTTTAGTTTGTTTTTGAGGTGTTGAGGGGGAGCTGGTGGAGAGGTTGCAGGAAAGAAACTACTATTTCTTATTTATTTATGGCCGCACCTCACAGTTTGCGGTGCACGACCTTCAGGATCTTAGTTCCCCGACCAGGGATTGAACCCAGGCCCATAGCAGTGAAAGCGTCGAGTCCTAACTACTGGACCACCAGGAAATTCCCAAGAAACTCCTTTTAAAAAGTTCCTGCTGTTGTTACCAAACCCAGGTTTGTTTACTTGCCGCTCATAAGCCAATAATTCAAGAGGCAGGTGTCAGTACAAAGCGAAGGTGCTCTAATCAGAAAAACTGGCAGTCTGGGGAGAAGGTCGACTCGTGTCCAGAGACCAACTCTGAAGATCCTGCTCAGCCATGGCAGTTTTAATTAATTTATTTATTTTTATTTTTTATTTTTTATTTTTTTAATTTTTAATTTTTTTAATTGTTTTTTAAATTAATTTATTTTTGGCTGCATTGGGTCTCCGTTGCTGCACACGGGCTTTCTCCAGTTGTGGCTAGTGGGGGCTACTCTCTGTTGTGGTGCGTGGGCTTCTCAATGCGGTGGCTTCTCTTGTTGTGGAGCACAGGCTCTAGATGCATGGGCTTCAGTAGTTGTGGCACACGGGCTCTAGAGCGCAGGCTCAGTAGTTGTGGTGCACAGGCTTAGTTGCTCCGCGGCATGTGGGATTTTCCCAGACAAGGGCTCGAACCCGTGTCCCCTGCATTGGCAGGCAGATTCTCAACCACTGCGCCACCAGGGAAGCCCAATAGCAGTTTTTAAAGGGAAAAAATGGGGGAGTGGGGGAGAATCTCAGTGAATCATCAAGGCAGGAGGTTGGGTTCTGCATCATTCTTCATCGCGTGCAGACTGGGTGGCTGTCTCTTCAGACGTTACCTTGCCCGTGTGATCTGTCTGCAGGATTGCTAAGGGGGCTATTGCTAGTCATTTTTTAACAGCTTAATTCTTCATTCTTCTTTTTAACTAGGAAAAGAATCAACAGGTTAGACAGGGCATAGTGTGCATTCAGGAGAGCGTAAGTCAGGGGTTAGTTTCAATTGCTTACTGATCTCATTCCTATAATTAGATTCTTTTACTGTTAAGAGGGGAACAGAAATGGGCAAACAGGAAAAGGGCAAAAGAGCTGATTTCACTGTGATTTTGATGAATAGCTGGGTTTGGGACCCACTGGTGCACATCGAGAATCTGATACCCCATACAATATTATGAAACATTATAAGATATTCATAAAGACACAAGATTTTGTGGCTGGAGAAGGATATTAGAAATTATCTATCCATATGCTACCCCATCTCTTTTCACAGAGTTTGGGGCCCACAGAAATTAGTCACAGGATAAGTCGAGCATAGAGTTGGCACGGTACCTTGTCCTCCAGGTCCAGTGCTCTTACCACTGTGCACATTGCTTCCCTGCCTTTAATTTATAAAAAACTTGTTACTATGGAAATACTTTTCTGTTGGCCACTTTAGACTAGAGACTTGTAGTGGACTGCTATGTACCGTCCCTCAAGTACGTCATTAATTAAGACTCTGCCCTTCTTATTTCACCCTAGGTTCTTTCTCTTTTGCTGTGTTAATAATTCCAGGGCACCTTTTGAAATTGAGTTGGTTTGTGTTTTGTTATTGTTTGCCAGGCCCATCTTTTTCCTATCCCTGCCCCTTCCTCCCCCACCCCCTGAACTAGCTTCACTTAAGGGCTCAAATGTCCTGTTGCCATTTTAGGGCTCCAGCTTGATTTAAGCTTGCTTTCAATAGGAACATATACTTTTGTAGCTACCAGAAGCTGAACACAAAGTGACTAAAATCAGAGTATTTTTCTTCCTGATTTGGTGAATTTCCTTTACTAACAGGATATTATGTTTGGAATAGGTTACCCCTCAATAGAGGGATCTTCTCTTTGAGGATGACGAGTCTGAGATTGGTCTAAAGGTGGAGAAGTAATAAATAGCAGGGCACCTCCTTTTTGAAACCCTTTTCCAACTCTCCAAGGTACCACGGCTCAAACTTGGAGAAGAAAAATTTTAGGCATTAGCAGTAGACTTATCAGCTTGGTGTATCATCATTCACCCTGGCGCTTGCAATTCCAGGAGTGTGGTGGACACCACTTGTGTCTTTAAGATGCTTAAAGTTTCTTCTGACCATATGATATGACTTTAGTTTCTCACTAAAGAGTGAGGGTGGATATTCGAATGAGTGACAACCCTAATGTCAAAGTGAGAATGGTTCCAAAAACGAAGGTAAAATTGCCAGAAAGGAGAAAATGCAGAGGTGCCAATTGAAAAATGGGCAGGCTGAGTGAGAAAAGGGCTGAATTGAAGCTGTCAAAGCAACAGCCGAAAGTTTCTGGTTCTTGGTTAGGGTAATTTGTAGTTTGATTCTTTTGCATTCTGCAGTATAATCTTCTCCATGGCTCTGCTGACTTCCATATTCTTTAAAGAGGAAGAGAAATACCCAATTTGAATTCATTAGCCTTCATTTGCATATACACAGAGCTGGTGGTAATTACGATAACAACCACCATTGATCAAGGCTTACCGTGGTGTGCTAGCAAAGTGTCCTCTGTGCATTTCTTTGTTCGATTCTATGAGAGTAGGTATTATTAACCTCATTTACAGATAAAGAAACTAAGGTTTATAGGAGTGAAATAATTTGTCCAAGGATTCAGAGAGTGCCTAGGGGAGAAGGGATCTCCTTCCAAAGTTTTGACACCAAAGCTCGTGGTCTTTCCATTATACTGTTTTTGTACAAGTTTGGTTAAAATGGAAGATGCAAATAGGATGATGAAAGAATCAACCGCTTTCGTATTACTTGGTCTTGGGACCAATGCTGTTTACCTGGAATAGCTTTAAATACAAATAACCTGCACTTCCACATGCAATAGCTGATTTTATGTGTGCTAAAAATACAAAGATGGATAATGTATTATCCCAGTCCCTAGGAAGTATAAGACATGTGTACAAATTATATCACTCTGCCTTAATGCTAATAGAATTTCATATAAAGTGCACACGTGTCTGACAAATTTATTTAGTCTGGTGAGGGAAGAGTCTTGAGTGACAGAAAAGCAGTGGCATCTCAGTAGCTCTGCTCATCCAAGATTTTGTTCTGTTTCAATTATTTTTAGAAACATTTCATGTGGGTGCATTTAACTTGGGTTCAGAGTCAACTTCCATTTTTTTCTCCCTCAATACCTGTCATGTGACTAGAAGTTTGCTAGATGCTTTCTTATTTTTTCATTTTTTGAAAAATAGGTACTGAGTGTCTTCTAGGTATGAGGCACCTTTCTAGATGTCGAGGATAAAGCAGTTAAGAAAACAGACAAAATTTCTCTTCTCTTGGAATTTACATTTGTTTTCTAATTTAACTGTCACAGTAACCCTGTGGGGTCATTATTTGTACCCATTTTACAAGAGATGGAGTGAATTCCCCTGAATTGATTAGCATGCAGTGAAGCTGGATTTCAAAGACAGTGCTGATGGTAAATCCAGTGATCATTTCCAGTGCAGCTCATTATCTTTCAGTTGAGTTCCTTCAAGTAAAATGTGGCCTGATGATTTAAGGTATTATATGAGTAATACTGATTGTGTGTGTGTGTGTGTGTGTGTGTGTGTAGTTGGTTTAGAAGCCTCCTTTAGAACAAGGACTGGATACTCTTTTTCTTTTGCATCTTCCTGTCCCAGAAGAGAAATAGTCATTGAGTATTCTGAGCTTGATCATCAACATCCCATTGGCTTGCAAGGGCATAGCATGTCCACCATGGCTTTGTCCTACACTGAACAGATTGAAAAGAGAGGCCTTGTACATACCTCCTTTGAGGTTGGACTGGGTTAGATTTGCTTCTGAAGCTCCTTACAGCTCCTCTCCCTCCTCTGAAATGCATGGTGTTTCTCAAAAGCATGCAAAAAAGAATTATCTGGAGTCAGTTCACAGTAAAACATTTGGGTTGGCTCCGAATTTCATATTGCCGCATCACTGCTAATCAACCTTATTAACTTATTTACGTGTATAGGCAATGCATTCCTAATGGCTTTATAAAAGAAAAGATGAGTCTGTGATACAGAGGTTGTTTTATAATTCAGGTTAAAAACTTTTTCCTGTAAATTTCATTAAAATTATGAAACAGCTTAGAATAACTAGCGATGTTTTGATGCCAACAAGTGCCTATGTGTCTTAGTGGGTCCTACCCTGCACAGGATGTCGGGTCTTGTTGGACGAAGATTGTAAAGAGTGTTTTTGGAATCTGAGCTTTCCTCTATTTCTATAAAAAAAGGACTCTAAGTTCCCTGATGCAATACCCATAACCTTTGAGGCCAGATGTAATTCTGTTTTTTTAAAAAATTATTTGGAAGTAATGGTACATAAACTCTGTATTAGATAACACCCCCAACGTGGCAGCATTTCAAAGTAAGAAACTTTTAGTATTTCTGAAGGGAAATATATGAATATTTACAATAAATGGCATAAAGACTGTAAATAGCCTCATGTCAGTTCAGGTTGGGCTTTTTTTGTATTTTTTTGACAGTTTTATTGAGATACAATTCGCATATCATAAAATTGGTCTATTTAAAGTGTATAGTTTATGTTGGTTTTGAGCGTATTTACCAAGTTTTTGCAACTATCACCATAATCTTAATTCCATATTTTGAAGTTAAGAATGAGGGAGTTTGGAGCTGTAGTTACTGTTTTTAAAAGATGTAGGGTTGTTGTTGTTTTCCCTTTTTTTAAAAAAAATTTTTCAAGTTTAATAAGATCTGTAGAAAAAAGTTCTGACCTCAATCCATGTAGTTGGTTAAAGTCTTACTGAGACTCCTGCATGTTTTCACTGGTGTCTTTAATATGCTTGCCTGTCTTATTTACTGTTTAACAAATTGGTTACGGAGTTTGGGTAATCAAGGTATCTTCCTTGGGGTTATGTTTAGGTCAGAATGCTTGGATCCTTATTTTGTTTTTTCAAAATTATGATAAATTGTAGGCCCCTACATAAATGCAATTTTCTGCAGTAAGAATCTGACATCAGTATTTGATTGCTTTCTTGACTGTGTGTTCTGTACACGCAGCCCTTGGTTCTTGAATGAGTAACAACGGCTTATAGTGTAAATAGGAATCTAGGTACTTCTAAGTCTTTTCCATATATTTGCCTCTCAGTGTGTATTACATATGTCTTACACATGCAGAAGTAATTGTGTCCTATTTAAGTGCATGTTATTGACTTTTTTTAGCTGTGACCAGGGGTTTTATCAAAGTGTAAAGGTGCTTTTAAAATCTAAGATAGACCCAATTTCCATACCTTTACTTTTTTTAAAAGAGGAAGCATATTTTTAGACAAACTAAACATATTTAAAGATGGAACAGAATTTGGAGTATTTCTTTACCCCTTTAAAGAAATGGCCATCCTAAAATATGTCCCAGCTTATTTCCTAGAGGTAGATTTACTTTTGAGCAGCTTTAAAAGAGAAACAACATCAAGTTAATTATGGGAGAACGATTCTATAAAAATTTAATATGCCATTAAGACATTTGCTGATTTACATCAGACTTACATAAAGGTTGTTTGAAGCTCCACCTTTGCATCCTGCTGGTGGCCTTTTTCTGGGTTAATTACACGCGAGCCACTGAAAAATGTTAGACATTTGAGAGAAGTTGTGATTTCAGAGAAAAGGGAGCACGCTGTGAAAAGTATGGCCATGTAGCATAATGACATAAATCCTGCAGTTCTAATCAGGAGGCCTGGGTTCTCACAGTTTCTGCCACTACCTGCTTGTGTAATTGTGGACAAGTCATTTAACCTCTCCAGGGGTTATTTTCCTAATATGGGAGTTTCTGGGGATGCTTCAGGAACCAAATTATATCATACTATTTTTAATCATAATTTAAAACATAATTTTATTGCTAATCTTTTTTTAGTAAAAGCATAACTTTCTCTGTCTTTGAAATAATCTGATTGGAAAAATGGAATTATTATGCAGGTATTAAGTTCTTCATTCACTGCCAGAACAGAAGATTAGATCCCCAAGTACTTATAATAATATTTTTTGAGGACCAAGCATTTATTGCAAACTGAAGTGGGCTCTATGTTTTGTTTCACCTTTCAGAGGAATCTGTATTAAAATATCTTCGTATCTCCCTTTTATCATGATGATTTGAAGTTACTTTTTTCATTATCTTCTAAACTCAAATACAGTTAACACTTGGTTTTCTGAAATGGATTCTCCTAGAAGTCCATCATACTTTCTAATTCTTAATTCCCTATTCTCGTCCCCATAATTGTTTCCTTATGTCGTTTCACATGAGCAGTACTGTCATTTTAGGCCCGTAATTAGAAATTGGCTTTGATCCTTTTCTCCATGCAAGAAAAAGAGCATGTTTTCTTGAAATACCAAATTGAATTTGCTATTCTCTATAGGGAAATTTTAAAAGAAAAAAAAAAACTAAAAGAAATAATATTGTCAAGTGTCAAACGGTGATCTAGACTGAGAGCTTGCCATATTGTATTCTCTGTCTCAGAGGTCAGCAAACATTCAGTGTCAAGGGCCAGACAGTAAATATTTTCTGTCATTTGAACTCCATGACAACAGTTCAGCTCTGCTGGATTACTGCAAACAACTGGATGTTCTGTGTTTTAGTAAAACTTCATCTGAAAAACAGGTGTGCACTAGATTTGGCCAGTAGGCTCTAGTTTGCTGACTTTATCTAGAACCTTAGCTGATACACACACCCACGTGAGTTAAATCATACAGGCTCTCCAGAGAGACTATTATCCAATTTCGGGATAATATCTTTATAGTAGTATCATTCATTCAATTTCCTACATGTCACATGCATTTTACAAAGGAATTTCACATTCATTTTTATTTTTATCTGGATCTTTAATACTTCTGTCAAGAGGACGTTAATCTTCTTCCTTTATAGTGGAGGAAATCTAGAGTGGTGAAGTTTGCCTGAGGTGACCCTGAGAAGACAAATCCTCTCTTTTCCTGTTCTGTACTTTATCCAAGTACCAGAGAGCTCACGGAGAAGATACCTCCTATGCTGCTTTGTGTTAGTGGGCTCTCCTTTACCCTATATTTTGAAAGTAAATTCAAGTCCAAATTTAGCACTCTGGCTATTCTCTGGATACTAAATTCATTCAAAATAATCATGCAAAGTAAACTTTGGTAACAATTCTCCCCTAAAGGAAGCCCAAGTAAGCAGAAGGTGGTTTCCAAGAATAACCAGCTCTAGAAGTTCATAGCAGCTGTAAAAATATATCTTCAGTAGAAATTTAGCTTGTAATATAAGGGTACTTGAATTTTTCTTTTTCTGCATCTTCCTTGATTTTTTTTTTTTTTTTTTTTTGCAAATTATTTAGAAAGAGATGTCGAGGATATTTATTTATTGCTCTTAATACAAAGGCCAAGCACTTTTATCGTGAAGGGGAGCTGTCACTGGAAAAAAATTGAGAAGTAAATACCGGTTTCATAATCTTTTTTTCTTGGCTGGTGTTGTTACTGGTGGCAGTGGAGTGATGGTGTACGTCTTACTGTGTTTACGTCCCTAGTAGATAAGAAGTTATTTGCTTTGGCAGTGATTTTTTTTTTTTTAGTATCTTGGTGATCGATGTGTTGGTGGCTGTGACATAGTTCAGTTGGGCGGTAGCGGAAAGTTTGACAATGTTATATTTACTGTGTTATAATTCTCCCATCCTGTCTTTTTGAAAACTGGCCATTTCCTTCTGTCTGAATGAGGAACACTTGGGGCAATCAAACATCATTAGAAGTATTGGTTGAGAATTTTAAAAATCCAAGATAACTAGATCTGTAAGGATCCATGTGAATTTGGCATCTCTTTTCTTTTCTTTCAAACTCATCAAGCCAAAATCTCCAGTTCTGAATGTTCTGTAAATACATTCTAATAAGTAACGTTTAATTGTTCTTTTTGAGTGCAACGTTACATTTGGCCCTTTTCAAAGTTATTTCAGATTTTTTAGCGATGATTTGTAATATTTTCGTCCCTATCTTAATGAGGCAGCTGGTTGCATGAGGGAATGAATAAATAAAGCCTGCTGTTTTAATAGTGCCCTGACCGGGACATTCTGATTCTGTCTCTTTGTGTCTCAGTACACCTCAAATCTAGGGTTTTTTTGATGATTAAATGAGTTACTATGTAGAAATCTCTGAATGCCTAGCACACACTAAGTGCTCCATTAATGTGAGCTGGTTTTATTTTTCTCTGTTTTAAGACGGTTAGTCTTCTCTGCAAATTGGCTAATTTTAAAGTATGTGCCATAAGAATGGTTTTTCCTGTTATTTTTTTTAATATTTTTTTTTAGAGGTCAGAGTTCATTAGAGAATTGCAGTAAATGTGAATATTCTGATACTATTATCTAACATTGCAAAGATGTTAGTCCATTTTTATATTTATCATTTGCTAAATTTTGTTATTCTCTATGTATGACACTAAACTAGGAAGTGACTGCATTTTCAACAGGAATGTTTAGAAATGAGATTAAAAATAGCTTCCTCCCTAGGACCATAGTCTCCCGTCACTGGGAGGTATGCAGTTACCTAGAAGTTTCTCACATCCCACAATAGCATCCTTTTGAAGGAACTAACATTGCTGTTTCAAGTATATCCATCCCTCATACCTGTAATGTCTTACATTTGTCCAGTGTTATATTTTTTTTTTTTACAAGCCTTCCTAATACTACAGATCACTTCCTGAAGACCTCAGGAAGGGAAGTGGATATTTTAAGGCTCTTCATTTAGAGCTGATGATGCCCAGAGGTTTTTTTTGTAATTTGAATACTGTCATCTTGTTCAGGTGAACTTACAAATCTAATGATTAAAAGTCTTGTCTTCCTGACTCCTTTTCTCCCTGCCTCCTTCTCTCTGTCTCTCCCTCTCCTTTTTTCTTTTCTTTAAGACAGTATATTCTTCTCCTATTCTTCATTGATTAAAAAGAGCCCTAAAGATTTGGAACTTGACCTGGCTTCATGTTTCAAATATATTTAAAAAACATTTGAACTTTTTTCTACAGTAAGGAAGACAGGCCTTATTAGCTACCGGGACCTTTAAATGCTTTACCATTGTTCTGACTCCTGAGTTAATAGAGTACCCACCAGGAAAAATAAACGATTTGTTAAAGAAGGTATGGACAGCGATATAAAATATGTAAGTTAAAGAAATGAGGAGCTGCATTATCACCTAGCCATGTAGACTTCAAAAAATCCCAGGGTAAAGAATCCCCTCTCTGTATTGTCCTTTATAGGTATGTAGACTAGAGAGATCAGATTGGACAGTTCAATCATTGTATCAACATTCTGGTGTATCTAATACTGCGCTCATATCTGCCCTGCAGCTCCCTTCTAGACTGCTGTCTTGGTTCATTGTTCTTTTGTTCATTCAATCAGTCATTTACGCAATCACTCATGTGCCCATTCATCCATCTAGTGTTGAGTGCCTGCCCTGTGCCAGGTGCTGGTCCAGTTGCTATGGATAGTTTACTTCAGTGAAGAAAACAGACAAATCCCTGTCCTCTAGGAGCTTGTATTCCTGTAGGAGCAGTGAGACTTATTTCTGAAGAGTGTGATAATCATTAAGATTATATATGCTTAGTGTCACTTTGGGCCTTAACAACTTAGACTTGACCTTTACAATGTATCTTTCATATATGGTACAAATTTGTAAGAGTAGAGAACTTTGAGAAGTCAGGGATTATGTAGCCAGGAGAAGTTGGGGATGTCTTGTGGAAGAACTGGAATTTAAACTGGAGATGACAGAGAACATTTAAGATAGTGTAGACATTTAAGACATTAGGTAGATGGATGCAAATTTGTTTAATGAGACTGATACCTGGGGGAATTTTGAAGTTTTAAACAAACAAAAAAAGAGATCCGTATTACTTAGGGAGGGAGGAGCCAAGATGGTGGTGTGGGAAGACGCGGAGTTAGTGTCTCCCCACAACTAGGGCACCTGCCGGCCGCTGGTGGGGGACTCTGACCCCCAAGGAGACGGGAGGAACCCCAGAGTGAACTGGTAGGATGTAGGGGGACTGAGGGGGGAGGGGAAGTGGAGGCCAGACAAGATCGGTGCCCCTGAGGCGGGGGAGATCAGGAGAGGTAGGTGGGAGGGACTCTCCGGGAAGAGTGGGAGAGGGGCGGAAGGCGATTGCCTTGGCCCACTTAGGCCCAGGGAGTAGGAGAGGGGCAGAGGGCGATTGCCTTGGCCCACTTAGGCCCAGGGAGTGGGAGAGGGGCAGAGGGCAATTGCCTTGGCCCACTTAGGCCCAGGGAGTGGGAGAGGGGCGGAGGGCAATTGCCTTGGCCCACTTAGGCCCAGGGAGTGGGAGAGGGGCGGAGGGCGATTGCCTTGGCCCACTTAGGCCCAGGGAGCCTGCTGAGCTCCCAGGCTGATCCCCTGCCCTCCAAACCCCCCTCCAGGCCACATGGGTCCTTGAGGGCATAGGAGGGAGGCCGGGGAGATCAGGAGGGACAGGCAGGAGGGGCCCTCTGGGAGGAGTGGGAGAGGAACAAAGGGCTATTGCCCCGCCCACTCGGGCACTGGAGCCTGCTGAGCTCCCAGGCCCGTCCCCTGCCCTCCAAGTCCCCTTCTTCCCCGACCCCCCCAGCTGCATTGGTCCTGGGAGCATAGGAGGGAGGCCAGGAAGATCAGGAGAGGCAGGCCAGAGGGGCTTTCCCAGACACCAGACTGGAGGAGCAGGAGAGGAGAGGAGAGCGTTTGCCTCGCCCACATCAGCCCAGGAAGCCTGCTGGGCTCCCAGGTGAGGTCCCCTGCCCTCTGAGACCAGGGGTGGGGGGCATGCCGGGGTCCCTTCTGTTCCTTGAGGCTAAGCCGCAACTCCAAAGCCCGCAGGGCCTTTTCCAGCCCTGTGGGTCCTGAGCATTGGCCCCGCCCACCACCCAAACCTCGCCCTTGCTTAGGCCCCGCTCTCCACAGCCAAGGCCTCCCCCCAACCCCCGGCATGCTCTTTTTTTTTTTTTTTTTTTTCCCCACTCCTCTTTTTAACTATTGTGCTACTGATGTATCTTCCGGTTGTTGATTCATCTATATTTTTATTTTTACATTCTTTCTAACATATCGGTTAGTTTCCTAGTCTAATTTTATTTTTTACTTTGTTATTATTCTCTCTTTTTTTTTTGGCCACCCCATGCGGCTTGTGGGATATTGATCTGCTAGCCTAGGGTCGGGCGGAAGCTCCTGCCATGGGATCTCTGAGTCCGAAACACTGGACTAACAGAGAACCTCAGACCCTAGGGAATATTCATCGGAGTGAGGTCTCACAGAGTTCCTCATCTCAGCACCAAGACCCAGCTCTACCCAGTAGCCTACAGACTCCAGTGTTGGAAGCCTCAGGCCACACAACCAGTAAGACAGCAACACTCATTAAGAAAAATAAAAAAATAAAAATGAGATGGCAAAAAAATATGTCACAGATGAAGGAGCAAGGTTAAAAACCTACAAGACCAAATAAATGAAGAGGAAATAGGCAATCTACCTGAAAAACAATTCAGAGTAATGATAGTAAAGATGATCCAAAATCTCAGAAATAGAATGGAAGCACGGATTGAGAAAATACAAGAAATGTTTAACAAAGATCTAGAAGAACTGAAGAACAAACAAACAGAGATGAACAACACAATAACTGAAATGAAAAATACACTAGAAGGAATCAATAACAGAATAATGGAGGCAGAAGAACGAATAAGTGAGCTGGAAGACAAAATGGTGGAAATAAATGCCAAGGGAGCAGAATAAAGAAAAAAGAATGAAGAGAGTTGAAGACAATCTCAGAGACCGCTGGGATGACACTAAATGCACCAACATTCGAATTACAGGGATCCCAGAAGAAGAAGAGATAAAGAAAGGGTCTGAGAAAATATTTGAAGAGATTATAGTGGAAAACTTCCCTAACATAGGAAAGGAAATAGTCACCCAAGTCCAGGAAGAACACAGAGTCCCATACAGGATAAATCCTAGGAAAAACACACCAAGACACATGTTAATCAAACTAACAAAAATGAAATTCAAAGAAAAAGTATTAAAAGCAGCAAGGGAAAATCAAAAAATAACATACAAAGGAATCCCCATAAGGTTATCAGCTGATTTTTTCAGTGGAAACTCTGCAGTCCAGAAGGGAGTGGCAGGATATACTTAAAGTGGTGAAAGAGAAAAACCTACAACCAAGATTCCTCTACCCAGCAAGTATCTCATTCAGATTCGATGGAGAAGTCAAAAGCTTTTCAGACAAACAAAAGCTAAGAGAATTCAGCACCACCAAACCAGGTTTAAACAAATGCCAAAGAAACTTCTCTAAGCAGGAAACACAAGAGAAGAAAAAGACCGACAAAAACAAACCCAAAACAATTAAGAAAATGGTAATAGGGACATACATATCGATAATAACCTTGAATGTAAATGGATTAAATGCCCCAACCAGAAGACACAGACTGGCTGAATGCATTGAAAAACAAGACCCACGTATATGCTGTCTACAAGAGACCCACTTCAGACCTAGGAACACATATAGACTGAAAGTGAAAGGATGGAAAAAGATATTCCATGCAAATGGAAACCAAAAGAAAGCTGGAGTAGCTATACTCATATCAGATAAAATAGACTTTCAAATAAAGACTGTTACAAGAGATAAGGAGGGACACTATGTAATGATCAAAGGATCAATCCAAGAAGAAGATATGACAATTATAAATGTTTATGCACCCAACATAGGAGCACCTCAATACATAAGGCAAATGCTAACAACCATGAAAGGAGAAATCGACAGTAACACAATAATAGTAGGGGACTTTAACACCCCACTTATACCAATGGACAGATCATCCAAACAGAAAATAAATAAGGAAACACAGGCTTTAAATGACACAAGAAACCAGGTAGATCTAATTGATATTTATAGAACATTCCACCTGAAAGTGACAGAATACACTTTCTTCTCAAGTGCACATGGAACATTCTCCAGGATGGATCACATCTTGGGTCACAAATCAAGCCTCGAAAAATTTAAGAAACTTGAAATCATATCAAGCATCTTTTCTGACCACAATGCTATGAGACTGGAAATCAATTACAGGAACAAAACTGTAAAAAAACACAAATACATGGAGGCTAAACAGTGCGCTACTAAATACCCAAGAGATCACTGAAGAAATCAAAGAAGAAATACAAAAAATACATAGAAACAAATGACAACAAAAACACGATGACCCAAAACCTATGGGATGCAGCAAAAGCAGTTCTAAGAGGGAAGTTTATAACAATTCCATCTCACCTCAAGAAACAAGAAAAATCTCAAGTAAACAATCTAACCCTACACTTAAAACAACTAGAGAAAGAAGAACAAAGAAAACCCAAAGTCAGTAGAAGGAAAGAAATCATAAAATCAGAGCCAAAATAAATGAAATAGAAATGAAGAAAACAATAGCAAAGATAAACAAAACTAAAAGCTGGTTCTTTGAGAAGATAAAGAAAATTGATAAACCCTTAGCCAGATCATCAAGAAAAAAAGGGAGAGGACACAAATCAATAAAATTAGAAATGAAAAAGGAGAAATCACAAATGACACTGCAGAAATACAAAGGATTATAAGAGACTACTACAGACAACTATATGCCAATAAAATGGACAACCACGAAGAAATGGACAAATTCTTGGAAAGGTACAATTTTCCAAGACGGAACCAAGAAGAGTTAGAAAATATAAACAGACCTATCACAAGGTATGAAATTGAAACCGTAATTAAAAATCTTCCAACAAACAAAAGTCCAGGACCAGATGGCTTCACAGGCGAATTCTATCAAACATTTAGAGAAGAGCTAACACCGATCCTTCTCAAACTCTTCCAAAAAATTGCAGAGGGAGAAACACTCCCAAATTCATTTTACAAAGCCACCATCACCCTGATACAAAAACCAGAAAAAAGTATCACAAAAGGAAATTATAGACCAATAATCACTGATGAACATAGATGCAAAAATCCTGAACAAGATACTAGCAAACAGAATCCAACAACACATTAAAAGGATCGTACACCATGATCAAGTGGGATTTATCCCAGGGATGCAAGGGTTCTTCAATATACACAAATCAAATCAATGTGATACACCACGTTAACAAATTAAGGAATAAAAACCATATGATCATCTCAATAGATGCAGAAAAAGCTTTTGAGAAAATTCAACACCCATTTATGATAAAAACTCTCCAGAAAATAGGCATAGAGGGAATCTACTTCAACATAATAAAGGCCATATATGACAAACCCACAGCAAGCATCATCCTCAGTGGTGAAAAACTGAAAGCATTTCCACTAGGATCAGGAACAAGGCAAGGATGTCCACTCTTGCCACTCTTATTCAACATAGTTTTGGAAGTTCTAGCCACAGCAGTCAGAGAAGAAAAAAATAAAAGGAATACAAACTGGAAAATAAGAAGTAAAACTGTCACTGTTTGCCAATGACATGATACTATACATAGAAAATTCTAAAGATGCCACCAGAAAACTACTAGAACTAATCAATGAATTTCATAAGGTTGCAGGATACAAAATTAATGCACAGAAATCTCTGGCGTTTCTATACACCAACAACGAAAAATCAGAAAGAGAAATTAAGGAAACACTCCCATTTACCACTACAACAAAAAGAATAAAATACCTAGGAATAAACCTGCCTAAGGAAGCAAAAGACTTGTACTCAGAAAACTATAAAACACTGGTGACAGAAATCAAAGATGACATAAACAGATGGAGAAATATACCATGTTCTTGGATTGGAAGAATCAGTATTGTGAAAATGACTATACTACCCAAGGCAATTCAGATTCAGTGCAATCCCTATCAGGCTACCAGTGGCATTCTTCACAGAATTAGAACAAAAAATCTTACAATTCGTATGGAAACACAAAAGACCCCAAATAGCCAAAGCAATCTTGAGAAAGAAAAACAGAGTTGGCGGAATCAGGCTCCCTGACTTCAATGTATCCCACAAAGCTACAGTAATCAAGACAGTATGGTACTGGCACAAAAACAGAAATATAGATCAATGTTACAGGATAGAATGCCCAGAGACAAACCCATGCACATATGGGCACCTAATTTATGACAAAGGAGGCAAGAACATACAATGGAGAAAAGACAGCCTCTTCAATAAGTGGTGCTGGGAAAACTGGACAGCTACATGGAAAAGAATGAAATTAGAACACTCCCTAACACCATACACAAAGATACACTCCAAATGGATTAAAGACTTACATGTAAGACCAGCCACTATAAAACTTTTAGAGGAAAACATAGGAGAAACACTCTTTGACATAAACCACAGCAGGATCTTTTTTGACCCACCTCCTAGAGTAACAGAAATAAAAACAAAAATAAACAAATGGGACCTAATGAAACTTAAAAGCTTTTGCACAGCAAAGGAAACCATAAACAAGATGAAAAGACAGCCCTCAGAATGGGAGAAAATATTTGCAAATGAAACAACAGACAAAGGATTAATCTGCAAAATATACAAACAGCTCATGGAGCTCAATATCAAAAAAACAAACAATCAAGTTAAAAAATGGGCAGAAGACCTAAATGGACATTTCACCATGGAAGACATACAGATGGCCAAGAGGCACATGAAAAGATGCTCAACATCACTAATTATTAGAGAAGTGGAAATCAAAACTACAATGAGCTATCACCCCAGGCCAGTCAGAATGGCCATTATCAAAAAACCTAGAAACAATAAATGCTGGAAAGGGTGTGGAGAAAAGGGAACCCTCCTGCACTGTTGGTGGGAATGTAAATTGATACAACCACTATGGAAAATAGTATGAAGATTCCTTAAAAAACTAAAAATAGAACTACCATAAGACCCAGTTATCCCACTACTGGGCATATACCCTGAGAAAACCATAATTCAAAAAGAGACATTCACCAGAATGTTCACTGCAGCACTATTTACAATAGCCAGGACATGGAACCAACCTAAATGTCCATCGACTCATGAATGGATAAAGAAGATGTGGTACATATATACAATGGAATATTACTCAGCCATAAAAAGAAACGAAATTGAGTTATTTGTAGTGAGGTGGATAGACCTAGCGCCTGTCATACAGAGTGAAGTAAGTCAGAAAGAGAAAATCAAATACCGTATGCTAACACATATATATGGAATGTAAAAAAAAAAAAAAAAAAAATGGTACTGATGAACCTAGTTGCAGAGCAGGAATAAAGAGGTAGACATAGAGAATGGACTTGATGACATGGGTGGGAGGGTGAATCTGGGGCAAAGTGAGAGAAGCATCGACATATATACACTACCGAATGTAGAATAGTTGGCTGGTGGGAAGCAGCAGCATAGCACAGGGAGATTGGTTAGGTGCTTTGCAATGACCTAGAAGGGTGGCATAGGGAGGATGGGAGGGAGGCTCAAGAGGGAGGGGATGTGGGGACATGTGTATGCATATGGCTGATTTGCTTTGTTGCGCAACAGAAAGTAACATGGTATTGTGAAGCAATTATACTCCAGTAGAGATCTATTAAAATATATATATATATATTACTTAGGGAATTTTGAAGTTTACGTAGTAAAGATGGGCCAAATTTTGGACAGCTTTGAATACTAGGTCCACAACGTTGGAATCTGATTATTCCTGAATTATTATAGTTTCTTGCTACAGAGTAGTGATTAAAAATAGAAACAAAGGGATCAAGTTCCTTGCCACAAACACAAAGGCAGATGAAATTTGTGGTCCTGACCTCAACCAAATAGCTCTCTGTGTTTGGGGAACACATTTAAACTCTATGGACGTCCATTTCCTCACTGCAAAATTAAACATTGAGGAGATAATTTCTGAAGTTCTGGGATTTTACAAACAGAGATTTCTGATCTCTAGACCTCTTCTAGCATTTACCTATCTGTGGTTTTATGAGCCTCTCCTGTGGAAGTGATGGTCTTTTATGTTGGATAACACCTGGAGGTTGGAGAGCGTGAGAGCAGGTTAAGGAACCTGGCTGGTGAAGGACTGGAGATGGTGGTTGAAGAGTGGGAACTGTGCGGTTTGGTTGGGGGGAGGGGTAGGCCATAGCACCCTGGACTTTTAAAGGACATAACTTTGAGTCCTAGTTCTTCTACCCATTAGCTCTGGGATTCTGACCAACCCATTTCGTCTCTCGGAGTTCCACCTACCCTTTTTAAAAAAATTTTTATTATTATTATGTTTTTATTTATTTTTGGCTGCGTTGGGTCTTTGTTGCTGTGCGCGGACTTTCTGTAGTTGTGGCGAGCGGGGGCTACTCTTCGTTGTGGTGCGCGGGCTTCTCATTGCGATGGCTTCTCTCGTTGTGGAGCACAAGGCTTCAGGAGTTTTGGCACGTGGGCTCCGAAGCGCAGGCTCAGTAGTTGTGGCCCACGGGATTAGTTGCTCCGTGGCATGTGGGATCTCCCCGGACCAGGGCTCGAACCCGTGTCCCCTGCATTGGCAGGCGGATTCTTAACCACTGCGCCACCAGGGAAGCCCCCACCTACCATTTTGTAAAATACAAATTCACAAAGTTTACAAACAAGGTTTTAGAAAGAATCCCTTGAGATAATATATGTAAAAACATTCTGTAAAATGTTTACTAAACCTTCATAATTAGTGTTACTCCTACTAATAAATGATTTTGCCCCGCATTTCACAGTGAAATATATTGACAAAATAGAATGTTGTTTTCTAGACACTGCTCTCTTCACTAGATGCCGGGGCCTCTTCTGGGAGGGATAAAATGACTTAACAGGTGTTTGAATTCATTAGGCAGTTACACACAATTCTTTCTTTCCTCATAATATCTGGTCTCTCATGGAAAAATAGAATGGAGCTTAATTTGTACTCACCTTAGCATATCATTTGGATGACCTTCATTTGTTTAGATTATTGAAGGAACAAGATAACGTGGGTTGATTTGATGGTCCAGAATAGAAGAAAAATGGATTTATTGAGAAATATGATCCTCATTGTAAAATTTTTGGGGTGTTTAGGAGTTGTTACGGAACCTGTTCGAGAATGGAATTTCCTGATACTCCTTAAAAGGGAATGCTTTTGAGTCACAGAGGCTAAATAAAGACTCAAGTATATCCTGTAATTTTTATTATTTTCTGGCTACCAGAAGTTATAGCACAGTGTTACCATACACTGTGGGTTTTATTAATGTTCCATTTGCCCGTGGCATGGGTTGCATGAGTTTGTACACTTCTAAGTGCTGCTGGTTCGTTGCTGTATTGAAGGTGCCGAACTGGTCACATTATGCGGGGACAGGGATAAGTAACGTGTTTGAACAAGGGCGTGTTAAGTATGGCGCCGGAAGCCGGAGCAGCCCGGTCAGGTATTTTAACCAGTCCTTTCCACTTCCCCTTTGCTTCGTCCACCCTTATTGAGTACCAGTCACACACCTGGAAAAAAGCTTCTTGCTTGTCTCCCAGCAGGGTTCTTGGGGCCAGGAGCCAATCAAAATGATTGACAGTTTAGTCCGGGAGCATCCACTAAACCACAACTATTAAAGCAAGGCAGAATTCCCATAAGACGAATTCTTTTTGGATCTAATCCAATGATAATAATCTATTAAACCAAGTTGTCTAATCTTATGAGTTAACTTGAAAAGAGAAGTGGATGCAGGGTGAATTGCAAAATGTTTGCACGTGGAAGTTCAATTTATTTCATTTTAAATAATTAGGGCATGGCAATGATTAGTGCTAATTGGAGCTGTGTTGGGCTGAAAGAATTATCCAAATGTGTTTTGAAGACTCACTGAGAGATTTTTGCAGTAAATCTTAACTCTAGGATTTTTTAAAATTGATATTGCTAAAAATCAAAGATCTACATCTTAATAAAAAAAATACCAGATTTTAACCAGATTTGAAATCTAATACTTTAATGATAGCTACAAAGGCTGGATGTGCTTAAAAAGGAAGATTAATGGGGAGAGTTTTAATGGCCCTCAAAATAGGTATTTAATAAATGCAGAATTCTTTTTTTTTTAAACTAATTTGAAGTAAGATCAAACTTTTGGGTTGTATTGAAATCTTATTCAAGTGGAAGACGAATACTGCAATAGTTACATGGATTTCACAGTTGTCAAATTCCTTTCTGTTTCAAAATCTTCTTGTGAAGCTGCCTATGAACTTTCTGAAACACCTTAGATCACTTATATAATCTTTAAAAGTTAGTATATGATTAAAATTTAAGTTCAAATCTCACAATAAAAGAGGGAAAAAAAAGAAATTAGGTAGATAATATTTACACAAAAATTCCATCTGTTTAGATTGGTAGCCATCACCAATGGGCTCCCAATATTGCATTTTGCCAAGTTGCTTCTGGCAAGAAGACACACTTGGAGAGGCCATCAGAGCAGAATCTGAACTGAAAACTTTCTAGTATTTTCGTGTGTTCTCAAACATCTGGCTCATGGTCACTTGGCAGCTATATGAATCATTTCTGTGTCTGCATAACATGAAACATGCAACTAGTTTATTATTCATGGAGTCAGTATAATCGAGGGTCACCCTTTTGATGATTAATTTCAGCTAATAAAAGCATGCATTTAAAAACGCTTCTTTGGGGCTTCCCTGGTGGCGCAGTGGTTGAGAATCTGCCTGCCAATGCAGGGGACACGGGCTCGAGCCCTGGTCTGGGAAGATCCCACATGCCGCGGAGCAACTAGGCCCGTGAGCCACAATTACTGAGCCTGCGTGTCTGGAGCCTGTGCTCCGCAACGAGAGAGGCCGTGATAGTGAGAGGCCCGCGCACCGCGATGAAGAGTGGCCCCCGCTTGCCACAACTGGAGAAGGCCCTCGCACAGAAACGAGGACCCAACACAGCCAAAAATAAATAAATAAATAAAAACGCTTCTTTGATGGTACAGATATTACTTGGTGCTCTTAGAAAAGATATCCCACTTCTTTATAATAAGTATTGCCATCTAGGTTTACTATTTACTTTCCAGAAGAACTTCATTTTCAGAGTAATAAGATGCATAGACGTTGAGCGATGACTCTTCTTTTCACAAGAACTCAAATTATATTTTTCGTCTTTTCTCACATCACCCATCCCTAGACTCAAATTTTGTTTTTAAGGTATTTTCAAATAACTAGCCTTAGGTTACCGCTGATATCACTACTTTGCTACTCCTCACATCTCTTCCTATATTCAAGGGAACAAGCCAAATAGTCCACCCAAAAAAGATTTGAAAGTAGAGGGTTTTTTGGTTTTTTTTTTTCTGTAGTAGATTCTAATAACCATAACTTCCCTTCCTACTCTGATCACTTGAAAATCTGGCATGGGCACTTGTTTATTCTGTTTTCAGTTAGGCAAGGATAAAGGGGAGGAGAGGTGATGACCCCCGTTCTCCTTGCTTAGTAAACCCAGAATGTTCTACTCAGGTGTTCTTATTGAGAATTCCAGTTCTGTTTAATTCTGCTCTGAATGACTAATAATTGTAATGCCTAAGTATGTGCCAGAGTGTTGTCTGGGACTTTCTGAATGGTTGTAATCACCAGATATTGAGAGACGAATTTTAAAAATTGATGGATGTTTTCCCAAGTGAACATTTTCTTTCAAAGACTCTAATTACTCTACCTCAGTTTCCCAATCAAAAGAAAGTGTTATTTTATACATCAGTGGGTATTTTGCGAATATAGACAAAATCCACATGAGAATTATATAGATAAAAGGCTACATTTTTAACCCTGAGGGAAAGTGAATAATCATTCATCCATTTTGACATTGAATTTACTCTTCATATTTAGCAGAAGACAAGTGTAATTATAGAATGGGAACACATTTATTTCCATGTAAAGACATTAAGCATTAAATTTATGTTTATTAACGAACACCTACCTATTAGGTACGTATGTTGTTTTATATATATATATATGTATATATATACATATATATATATATAAAATCTTCCTTTTCTTATTGGTGTCTTTTGTGTCTTCACAGGAAAACTCCCACACTCATTAAATAGCTGTCTATTCTCTTTGAGAGAAGATGGATGTCTCTTGGCCTCCCCACTGAGTGAAGTCTCATTATAATTTGTCTCTTTATGTTTCCAAAATGCTGGACTCACATGCTTACCTCATTAATGAGACTGGAACGCATCTCATAATGGCTGGTTTGTCTCACTAAAGCCACACAGAGTTAAAAGAATGTTGCTGTTTAATCCATTGGTGCAGGAAATGCATTTGCAATGCAGTTGCCCATTTGAGGAGAAATGGATGGAAAAAGAGGTCCTTTTCCAAATTCAATTAATTTTGAGCTCTTTTATTTTGATTTCTCCCCCTATTAGGTGTCATCTTAAAGTATAGGCAAAGGAGCTTAATAAGAACCAAAAGTGTTTTGATAGAGAGGTGTCTTCTTTGGTTTAAAGCTTTTTTTGTTTCTTAGGTCACGAAGGCTATTTTCTTCACATATTTTCTTCATAAAGGCTGGATTGTTTCATGGCTAACCTGATTTGACCATAGCGCACTGCCTGGTGGGAAGTGTTAAACCCCTTATTTTAAGCTAAACAAGATTACTCTGAAGGCTGGCATTCAGAGGCTAGCTTTTAGTATAATGGGATAGGGGCTGTGGCACACCCCTTGCAGTTTCAGTAATTGAACTCTTTGGGTACTTCAGTTTCTAATAGTTAGCTCTGGAAGCAGCTTGCCATGGGTACACAAGGAATTGCTAACTGCTTGATTTCCCCATGTTAGCTTAATGAGGAAGACTGGGTCACCATGCCAACCAAAACACCCTAGCTATGTGTTTAGAAGCGTGCTTTCCTTGATATTTGCTTCTTGTTTGGGGGTTTCTAGTAAACTACAGAAGCTGTAGAGTGTCAGACAAAACCCAAACAGGATTTGAAATCGGCATATCATCTCTCATACAATCCATATAAGCAACTGTGGTCATTTAACCTGAATTAAATGGTCATTTACTTCATTGTGTTGTTCTATCCTTTTAATTTTGAAGACATGTGAAATGTTAATAGGCACTTATGTTGGTGTTAATTGTCAGTCATTAATATTTCTTGGCTCGTAGCTTTCAGATATTGATCTATCAAAGGCCATCTATTTAATTTTGTTTGGTTTCTAGCAACTTTTATTCTAGTAAAAACCGTTCTTTAAAATAGACTTTATTTTTTTAGAACAGTTTTAGGCTTACAGAAAAATTGAGTAGAACAGAGTTCCCGTATATTTCACATACAGTTTTGCCTATTATTGACAGCTCACACTAGTATAGTATCTGCGTTGCAATTAATTAACCAGTGCTGATATGTTGTTATTAAATAAAGTTCATAGTTATTTCAGATTTCCTTCATTTTTACCTCATGCACTTTTTCTCTTCCAGGATGCCATCTAGGATAGCGTATTACATTTATTTGTCATGTCTCCTTAGGCTCCTCTTGGTTGTGATGGCTTCTCAAACTTTATTTTTGATAACCTTAACAGTTTCGAGGATTCCTAGTCAGATGTTTTGTAAAATGTTCTCTATTAGAATTGGCTTGATGTTTTTTGCATGATTAGACTGGGTTTATGGGTTTTGAGAGGAAGCACACAGATAAAGTGACATTTGCATCATGTAATATCAAGGATGAAAGGTACATGCTATCAACATGACTTATCACTGTTCAGGTTGACCTTGATCATTTGGCTGAGATAGTGTTTTTCAGGTTTCTCTACTGTAAAGTTATTCCCTCCTGCTCCCCTTTTTTCATATCATTTTATTATATCATTTTTTTTATCAGTATGGACTCATGGATATTTTATACTTTAGGTTATAACCCAATACTACTTATTTGATTGCTCAAATTGTTCTGGCTTCGGCCAGGGGAGCTCCTTAAGTAAGCTCCTGTGTCCCTTTGGCACTTTGCCATATCCCATGGGTGGGTGCTTGAGTGTGTGTGTGGGTGCGTGAGTGTGTGTGTGTGTGTGTGTTTTGAGCACTTTCTTACTTTCTAGCACTACAAGATGCTCTAGGATCATCTTGTATATTTCCTGCCCCAGTCCTAAAATCAGTACATTTCTCCAAGGAACCTTGGTTCCTTTTATTGGAAAATGGTATTTGAAATCAAGATGTGAACACTAGGTAACACCTTTTAAGGAATAAATAAAACAAAATTTTAAGTAAAATTAAGGAGGTGTTTCAAGTATGCTTAAATGAAAGAAGAATAGATGGTTGTCTTAGGTTTTGTCTCTTTACATCACATTTAAAAACTATTCTAAATGTCCATTTTTACCAATGTTAGCTAGTATCATATATATGAAGAAATATGAGAAGATTTCAAATAGGCTAATAGTTGTGGTTATAATTGAAATAAGAAAAAAAATCCTGTTGTTTCTGGTGGCTTTTTACTACCAAATCGATCCAAATATATTTGATTTTAAACTTCAGATAAATATCCTGTGTCATTCCTTATATCAGATACATGAAATACGCTTCAACACTCTTTGGATTTTTATATAACTACACTCTCCCTTGATGAAAACCTTGTTGGGTAAGTTATAATCTGGTCTAAAAAAATCTGTGCGTTTTCATCAGTGAATTTCAATCTATAACTGATTTTATTGAGATGCTAAATATTTTTCTGGATATGTGAAATACTTCCTGATAGATGGCCAAACTTAACAAAGTATTATGGTGTATTGTAGAGTCAGCTTGAATAAATGAAAAAATTCCTTATAATCTAAAATGTTAAGTATCTCACCAACATACTTTTTTTTAAATGCCCTTAGCTTTTAAATTCTTTCCTCACAAAGACTGGATATGCCCACCCATTGAACCTCTTTATAGCTTTTGAAATACCAAACATTAAAATTCTTTTATCTTGTCTGTTAGTTGGTATGGAAAAAAGTTTCTGATGTTGTATAGAGGGTAATTATTAATAAGGAAACCCATTTTTCCTTTGAAGGGAAACAGAACTACCTGACAACTTGGTTATGGCAAAACTTTGATTAATCACATGAATATATTCTAGAAAAAATATTTCTAATTATACTTTTAGCCATGCATTCCTTCTTGTCACATATTCAGAAAAATCTGCTTTTTGTATTCATGTTTTGGAGTGAGTCTCCAGTGAGAACTATTTCAGAAAGGAGGACAGCGAGGAGAAATCCTATATTGTTGATAAAGTGAAAGCTTATGACTTCAGTGATGAATGGTGGATACAAAATAGGGAATGCTCGATTTTTGTTATGTCTGGATAGCCTTTTCTCTCAGTTATTCTTATAACTTTCAGATACTGATTTTTATCTACGTTATTATTACAACTCTACTATCATTGCCAAAGGCTTAATTTGGAATTAAATGGGACTTATGCTTAAGTAATTTATTTTCATTAGTTTGCCAAAAAGTGAGTCTCATGATGGTTTTAATACTCTAAGGCAGAATGTTTACATTTTTCTTTCATTGAGTCTAAAATAATCCTTTTCAGTTTCCTTTATGTCTCACAAATTGTGAGAGCAGAAGACAGTATTGAAGTTGCCATCATGAGTGGCAGTTTTCCTTGAATAATAGAGAGGGGAGCTGTTGTAGTTGATTTTTGCTTTTCTCTTGTATTATTTCTTTAGTCAAAGACTCCCCATAGGAGAAAATCACCACAGGGCTTCTATAAAGACATCACCACTAATTAATATGGCAGGGTCTTCTCATCAGCTTTGCCTTCATATTTCAGGTGATGTGTGGGAAAGACTTTTATGTTCTATGATAAATTTCTCATTATTTGCTTAAGCTGTAGCTACATTCTTGTATTCGATTAGTGTGTCCAAAGACTAGAGATAAGATTGTCAACCATGAACTTTATATTCTTAGCTGATTTCCATTCTATGATTTACTATGTTTGACAGTTCCATAAAAATCCCTCTAAGAGGGCTTCCCTGGTGGTGCAGCGGTTGAGAATCCGCCTGCCAATGCAGGGGACACGGGTTCGAGCCCTGGTCTGGGAAGATCCCACATGCCACGGAGCAACTAAGCCCGTGAGCCACAACTACTGAGCCTGCGCGTCTGGAGCCTGTGCTCCGCAACAAGAGAGGCCGCGGTAGTGAGAGGCCCGCGCACCGCGATGAAGAGTGGCCCCCGCTCGCCACGACTAGAGAAAGCCCTCGCACAGAAACGAAGACCCAACACAGCCAAAAATAAATAAATAAATTTATAAAAAAAAAAAAAAATCCCTCTAAGATTTTGTGATTAGCAATGTATAATTCTTTAAAATAAAATGGAGATTAGATCTGATTTCCCTTTTTATGTTAAAGAAGAATTTTTTAAAAGATGAATGTATTTGAACTTTTAGAGAAATTAGACTTTCATAAAGCAGATTTGTATCATTTTGTAAGTAAATAGTGAATTAAACCATGAAGGAACCCTGTCCATTCAATAATTGACATAGGGGCTTCCCTGGTGGCGCAGTGGTTGAGAATCCGCCTGCCAATGCAGGGGACACGGGTTCGAGCCCTGGTCCGGGAAGATCCCACATGCCACGGAGCAACTGGGCCCGTGAGCCACAATTAATGAGCCTGCGCGTCTGGAGCCTGTGCTCCGCAACAAGAGAGGCCGCGATAGTGAGAGGCCCGCGCACCGCGATGAAGAGAGGCCCCCGCTTGCCACAACTAGAGAAAGCCCTCACACAGAAACGAAGACCCAACACAACCATAAATAAATGAAATTAAAAAAAAAAAAAAAAAGAACCGTGTGCTCTGACATATCTCAAAATGGTTCCTTTAAAAAAAATAATAATAATAATTGACATAAAATGTGTCTGATAAGAATTTTTTTAGGGATGCAATCAATTTCCCATTTCTAATGCTACTTTTGGAATGAAGTTGTAGTCAGAAAAATGTTCCTCCAGAACATATGTCATTGCTTTTGTGTGTACTTTTCATGGAGAAAGATTGAAACAAGCAAAAAGTGTTATGATATAAAGGTGACAAGGCCAAGTTTCTGTATATGATGACAACAAGCTATTTTTAAATAGCCTTGGAGTTGTGCAATATTTAATTTATGAGGCTTCATAAGGGATTAGGAGTGAGGATTTATCATAACAAGATTCAAAATGTGTGAGATGATAGGTATAAACAGACTTTTGGTTTGAGGGTCAGAGTTAGTTTAAGAATAATTTATTTGAATACCTACAAATGTCAGAGTGTGTATTACCTTCTGGGGATTCAAAGATGTGTGATTATACCACAGATATAAAAGAGTGCTTTGGGGTAATATTATCATAATTTTGTATCCCACCTAGGGTGCATTGTGAACTTAAGAGATTTTCTAGCAAAATTAAGGTAAGGGTCACAAAATAATTGTAGATAGATTGAATAGGGACATGGAAAAGTATTTTTTAATTAAGAAACGATTATAGAATTATAGGTACAGTAAATACTAAATATAGAAAATTATAGGAACTAACACATCAGATACTTAAGTGCCTATGACTAGAATTTAGATTTGTTAACATTATTTGCATATTTCAAAAAAAAATTTTTTTTTAAACCCAAGAAATATAAGTTTAGGCACATCAAATTGTCAAACCTTGTTTTTTACAATAAATTTTGGGAGGCTGTGAATAAACAGCAACTACTCAGAAATTTGAAGCCCCCTTTGTCTCTTATCCATCAGTCCATCTCCCTGCCCTATCCTGTCCCAGAGATTTCATCATCTCATGTTTGGTGTAATTATTTCTAGACTTGGAAAAAAACAAAAACAAGCTAATGAAAAACCTTTACATATATATGTATGCATTTGTGAAAAATAGATGGTATTTTTTCCTGAATAGCCAATATGGTTTTATGATACGAATATTTTACACAATGATTATTCACTAGTCATGTTACTTTAAAATGATTTGGTTTGTTTGTCTTAATTGCTATATAGCATTTTTCATGTTGGTATATATGTATGCATATATATAAATATTTGTATCTATATATATTATATATAGTTTATATATATGGTCTTCCTTTTAATTACCTTATAGATTAGATTATATGGTTATACCATAATTTATTTTCATATTGCTCTATTGAAATTTTTAGGTATTTCCTTATTTTTGCTTTTATAAATAGTGCTGCATTAGATGACATTGTATTTAGATCTAAGAGGTTTTGTTAGAGAGTATGTAACTAAATCCAGATTACCAAATGATAAGGAATACAAATTATTAATTTTCCTAAACACTTCCAAATTTCCCACCCAAATTGTACAATTTATGTTTTTCACAATGTGTGATAGTTGTCATTTCAACACAATTTCAGGGACTTTAATATCCAATTCTTTTTTTTGTTTTTCACTTAGGTTCATTTGAAATATATTCTTTTCTCTTCAACTTTCATTTTATTAATCAATGAGATTGAGCATCTTTTCAAATGCTTATTGTTGTCTTTTCTCTGAATTTCCTGTCTGTAGTTTCACATCTGTATTTACTATTGGATTATTTGCTTTTTGTGGTTCATACTTAGAAGTCTCACTTTTTTTTTTTCTGAGAACAAACCCTCTGTCTTCTGAATGTCGCAACAAGACTTGAGTATTTCAACTCTGAATTCTACTTATTCCAAAGACCTCAATTCCTTTATAGCCTGACTTTCATTTATTGTGCTGAGTTCAATTTGTCCCAGAGACTGAAAGAAAGCATTATTTATGTTTCATTATGGTTTCTTCATTTAGAATGGGGAAAATATGCCTTAGACTGTGAAATGAAAGCCAGAGTCCAACAGTATTTTTAGTGGTAGTAATAAGAATTAGACTTGTGCAAATATGTGATGATTCTCAGCCTTGCCTATGTTACAATCTCCTATGGAGATTTTAGTCAGGCTAGGGTATCAGTATTTTTAAAAGCTCACAATTGATATTGATGGTCCTTTAGGTTTGAAAACTATCATTGAAAACACTAAGATTTTTCTCCTTCCAAAGTATTTTTCTAGGCAGGGTAGAATACGCAAAGCTCCAAGAGCACATGGGCTCTCATTTCTTCTTACAGGTGTATGTCCAGCACATAGAAGAAGAGTGTCTGCCACATAAAGCAGCCTTAATGATGGGTTGAATGAACTGATTATGTTTTTGCTATTAAACTTCAATCATTTTCTAATGCTCCCAATCAAAGGTTATGCTTAGATCATGTTTAAATTTCCCGGACTTTGGAATTCATCTTCTATATGTGGTTTTTACTAGTTTTGACTTTCAAGTCTGTGGTGGCAGTTCATCAGAACTCTCATGCCTTATCTTGGAAATAAGTGTGTTGAATCAATTTGATGCACCAAGCCAAGAACAAAACAATGCAGAAATGCTGAGGCTAATTGTATGGTCACTTGGCTCCTAGTTGTAGCTCAATAAAAAATTGTTAATTTGATTTAATCCATAAATCAGAACGTAAGGATTAAAATTAATAAATAAAATCTTTTCATGCTTTTTTTTTTCCCACCTTTTAAGGCCATCTCCACAGGAATAGTGAATGTGAGGTTAGAAGAGAGATTTGGTTTTATCAGAATCCCATTTTTATAGGTGATAATTTTAAACAAAATTCTACGAGAAGGCATTAAAGAGACTTGAAAGTTGCAGTTTCAAGCTTTGGCTACCACTTTTTTAAAGTATCAACCTATCACAAGGCTTTAGAAGCTCTTCTACTTTAAACATTTAAACATCACTTTTCTTTTACCTGTTAGCTCAGTTTTCCTTTAATAGTGTAATTTATTTAGCCCTTGTAGACTTCACCATTATGGCAGAATGAGTGTACAGAGCATCTCACTTCACAACCTTTATGTCTCTTGATCTTAGTTATTATGTCAGTTGTTTAAATCAGAGACTGTATGTGAAAATGTTTTAAAATGTAAAGTACTTCACGCTAGTATTTTATTTTTATGCTTTTTCATTTTTCTCATTTTCTCAGCACTTAGCCTTCTTATATAGTATTTATCGTTGAATAGTTTTCATTACTCACATTTTTATTTTGTAGTTTAGTATATTTAAATATTCTTCCAGCATTATTAAACTAGACTCATTTGATCATATCTTAAATCTTGTTTTATTTTGATAGTAATATATTAAAATTTAATATAATGATGCTTTTATTAAAAATTAATGAATAAGGTAGTTTTGCCTTATGACATTTCTATCTTTAGGAATCAGATAGAATTATGTAATTATTAAGGCTAACTTCTTCTGGAGTTTCACGCCAGCAAAGAAACCTGATTAATTTCCCTCCCCAAGGTTCTCTTACTCCCTTGCTTTTCTTGCCTGATTACAGCTTGTTTTTTGTAATGCCTTCTTCTTTCTGCTCATCTTCTCTGCTTACCCCCACCAGAAGATTCTGTAATAGAATGGCCCTAATTGCACTTAGAACACTTGGTTAATACTTAGTTACAAAATGGACTTTTGGTACAAATTCAAAGTTGAATTGTTTTCCAACATCTGTCTCCTTTATGATACCTTGATACCTGGCCTCATTTGTCTTTGTCAAATGATGTGTTTCTCTCTTGCATAATCTAAGACTACTCAGTTTCGTGATTGATCCAACAAGTTATGACAACTTTTAACATATGGTTTTATGCGTTTTTTTTCCCCTAAAATCAAGAAATTTTAGGACTTTTGCTAGGTAGAATTTCAGGGGAGCAAAAGAATAGTTTGCACAAGTTATTCTTAGATGAAAATGAGTCTTCAAACATTGCATTTTGATAGGGCAGACCTGAAATTGAAAGCTTGGTGATGAATGAACATATTACTCCCCCAACCATTCAAAATTCCATATAACATTACATGAATTAATTTTGAGCAGCAGTCTGCCACAGATGTTTTTAAAACACTGAGGCAGTTAATTCTGTGAATTTAGTGACACTGTGATACTATATTAATGAACAATTTCTATTTTGGGCCTCTTGAGTCTGAGGTACCTAAGGTGTCTGTGACTGTGCCCAACAGGCAATTGGATAAATGACCATGGAGATGAAGGAAAGTTAAGGTGGTGTCATTAGTATTTACTAATAAATTTTAAACTCACGATCCTTGCTGAGATTATTCGGCTCAGAGTAGAGATGGAGCAGATGATCTGTGATGAGTTCTGTGGCTTCCAGCAATCAGAGTTGGGGTGAACAAGAGAGAGTCAGAGGAGGAGAGGCCAGTGACAGTTTAATACAGACACTGTTTTAATAGAACTTGTACATGCTCAAAATATATTGTTTTGTGGACTAAGGTTTTTTTTCTTTTTGGGGGGTATAATTGACATTTAACATTGTATTAGATTTAGGTATACTACATGATGATTTGATACATGTATATATCGCAAAATGAGTACCACAGTAAGTTTACTTTAACATCCATCGCCACAGACACACAAATTTCTGTTTTTTTTCTTGTGACAACAACATTTAAGATCTATTCTCTTAGCAACTTTCAAATTTGCAATACAGTGTTGTTAACTATAGTCACCGTGCTATACATTACATCCCCACGACTTATTTATCTTATAACTGGATGTTTTTACCTTTTGACCACCTTTATCCCTTCAGCCATTTTGCCCATCCCCCCAACCCCTGCCTCTGGCAACCACCAATCTGTTTTTTTTAATCTATGAGCTCAGTTTTTTGCTTTTTTAAAAATATTCCACCATAAATGAGATCATACAATATTTGCCCTTCTCTGTCTGATTTATTTCACTTAGCGTAATGCCTTCAGGGTCTATCTGTGTTGTTGCAATTGGCAGGCTTTTCTTTTTTATGGTTGAATAATATTCCATTGTATATATGTGCCACATTTTCTTTATCCATTCATCCATTGATGGACATTTGGGTTGTTTCTATGTCTTGGCTATTGTAAATAATGCTGCAGTGAACAGTGATCATGGGTGTGCAGGTATCTTTTCAAGATAGTGATTTAGTTTTCTTTGGATAAATACCCAGAAATGGAATTACTGAATCATATGGTAGTTCTATTTTTAATTCTTTGAAGAGCCTCAAAAATGTTCTCCATAGTGGCTGCACCACTTTACATTCCCACCAACAGTGCAAAAATGTTCCTTTTTCATCACTTCCTTGCCAGCACTTGCTATTTCTTGTCTTGTTGACGATAGCCATTCTAACAGGTGTGAGGTGATATCTCATTGTGGTTTTGATTTGCATTTCCCTGAGGATTTGTGATGTTGAGTACCTTTTCCTATACCTATTGGTCATCTGTATATCTTCCCTGGAAAAATGTCTGTTCAAATCCGCTGTCCATGTTTTAAACAGATTGTTGTTTTTTTCTATTAAGTTGTATGAGTTCTTTATATATTTTGTATATTAACCCCTTACCAGACACATGACCTGCAAGTATTATCTTCCATTCCGTAGGTGGCCTTTTTATTTTGTTTGATGGTTTCCTTTGCTGTGCAGAAGCTTTTTGGTTTGATGTAGTCCCACTTGTTTATTTTTGCTTTTGTTGCCTTTTATAGATTGTTTTTTAAACTAAATATTTGGCATATTCTTTGCATAGTTCCAAGCACATTTCTGAATGTCTTTGAGGAAGATAGTTTTATATAGTGCCAGAATGTGTGCAGTAAGAGATCACATTAGCAGTGGATCATTAAAGTTGGGATATGGTGTCCATCCTTCCCCCTTCCCCACTGCTTCTTCAGGACTTAAATTATTTGAGGTCACTAAATTCTTATTCAGGTTGAAAGAGTTTGCCAGAAATTTCTCATTAACAGGGATGCCCTTTGGCCTTCCTCTCACAATTTTCTGTCTTTCTCTTGAAATAAGTCCATTATTAAAGTCATTTTATTTTTAAAAAGTTATCATCGACATGAAAATTTTAGGATTCACGAGGAGTCTTATTAGATGTTTACTGTCACTGATGTCACTGAGAGCACAGGGTAGCAGATGATAACCCAGTTTATAAATTCTGCAAGGAGATTCAAGACTATTAAATGGGGACTGGCACAGACATACCATGGTTTTTACTATCCAAAAGTAGATTGTTCCTGTGAAACCTTTTGCAAGCTGAAATGGCTTAAAGCAAATAAGCTATTACCTGAGGGCACATCTTGCTAACGGATGTACCAGATAAATCAAGATAAAGTGCAAATGCTCACAGAAACAGTTTAAAGCTATGGCAGCTTGATGCTGAGTATAGCTCCTGGGGAAGGAGCTTGGAGGTGCCGCTCACTGGGGTACGCACTGCCTCTGTAGATGGCTCCCTGCAAAAACAAATGCTGAACCTATTTTCACTTTTCACCGTTTTTGTAAAAGTGAAAATCCTCTTTGCATGTTGGTTGTTGTTAATGAAAATAGGTACTAATTTAGGTCTTTTGTAAAAGCAAGGTGGCATAAAGTGAACTTTTGAAAAGCGGGGATACCTGTAGCTAAATGCGATTGAGCCGTGCAGGATCCTGTCATACTCCATATTTTTTGGCACGTCTGCTCTTTGTTTTCCCCAGAATCTAAACTATAAAATGAAAGAAGACATTTATTAGATGTCTACTATATCCCATATACAGTGCTAAGTACTTCCACTTTGTAGTCTGATTTTGACCTGACACCAGTTTCGAGAGGGAAATGTATTCAACCCGTTTTATAGAGGTCAAGAAATTGAAGGTTTGGTTATTGGTATTTAGAGAGGAACAAGAAGAAAAGATACTCATCAAAAGTTATATGCACAGTAGAATTCCATAGTCCATTTTTTTTAAGCTTACAGTGTCTGTAAGCATGTTTAAAGGAGATGGAAACGAAGTCACGTATTTGAAACCTAATGCTCTGTTTTTAGTTGCCCATTTAAAGTATTTTTCATCTCTAAGTGTTGTATTCCTATGTTGTCTTGATGATGATCTTAATTTTTTTCCCCCCTCTCTTTTGGTTTCAGGGGAAGAACTTGTCTCTTTTTCTCAGCATTAGTTTGTTAACTTTCTGGGGAACTTCCCTTTTGGGTGCCCGTTTATACTGGATGGGAAACAAACCACCAAGCTTTTCCAACTCTGACAACCCAGCTGCTGATTCGGATAGCCTCCTGGCTCGGACACTCACCTTCTTCTACTTGCCAACCAAGAACCTTTGGCTGTTGCTCTGCCCAGATACCCTCAGTTTTGATTGGTCAATGGATGCCGTGCCTCTGCTCAAAACAATTTGTGATTGGAGAAACCTACACACTGTGGCCTTCTATACTGGACTCCTCCTTCTTGCCTACTATGGTTTGAAGAGCCCAAGCGTAGAAGGAGAATGCAACGGGAAATTTGTAACAAATGGCAAGCAGAATGCAAATGGACATAGCTGCCATTCAGAGGTGGAGTACCGGAACTCAGAGATTAAGCCCAGCTTTCCATCCAAAGTAGAAAATGGCATTAAAAATAATGTGTCACAGAGAACACGGCTTCCTTCTACAGAGAACATTGTTGTTTTGTCTTTATCTTTGTTAATAATACCCTTCGTTCCTGCCACGAACCTGTTTTTCTATGTTGGCTTTGTAATTGCAGAGCGAGTATTGTATATTCCTAGTATGGGCTTCTGCCTCCTCATTACAGTGGGTGCGAGAGCCCTTTATGTCAAAGCCCAAAAGCGGTTTCTCAAGAGCTTGATTTTTTATGCTACGGCTACGTTAATTGTTTTCTATGGACTGAAGACAGCGATCAGGAACGGAGACTGGCAGAATGAAGAAATGCTGTATAGGTCAGGGATAAAAGTAAACCCAGCTAAAGGTAATATTTTATTTTATGCTTTTGCCTGGACGGTGTACTTTTTCTGCCTTTTTATATCTTTGCTTCTTGCCTTAAAACACACAGTATTAAGGAAGAGGAGGTTCTTTTACTCAATACTTATAATTTTTGTTTTTTTTTAAATGAGGGAGCAGTACCATTATTTTAGAAACATCCAGCATTCCATATTTGGAACAGGGAAGTGTTTTCCTGTGTTTCTGACTATACTTGTCCAGAGGAATTAGAGCTCCTATTGTGTAAAAATATTGACTATCCTAAGAATTTAGAAAAAGGCTTGGTTTCCACATTCTAAAATACTGATACGGACATCATCTCTTTTCATCATGCAATGGAAGTCACGTTATCCCACGTAAGTATAGTTTAGCTCTTCTCTTTTCCAAGCACCGCCTGAGGAAATACCACGAGACCCACACTGATATCTTTAAAAGATTTGGAGGTAAGGCCACCTCTGAACCTTGACATGGTGTCTATAGGTATCATCAGTGTGTGTGCGTGCAAGTGTGAGTCACCCTTAGCTTTGCAGAGACTAAATAATCTGGGTATCGCCAAGCAGTTCGCATATTCTTATTTGAAAGTCCTTAAGTCACTTAAGGAAATAAACTTTTCACTATACAAGGAGAAGATGGAGCATATTTTTCATTACTGCTTTTGATTTAAAAAATTATTTTAGTAAACCTCAGAATCTATTGCTTGAGTAGAAAGTAGCCTTTAAAGCATAAATGAATAGTCAAAAGCTGTTAATTCAGTGATCTGTCTGGTTTAGGCAATGAATGATGAGAGAAGCTAGAGAGCAGTTGAATGAAAATAAGTGTACATTTTAAGTGTAGAAATATACCATAGTAAATAGTGCCAAAGAGTCTTGTTCTTCATAAGGCATTTTTTAGTGTTTTATCCTTTAAATTATGGTTGCTTGCATAGCATTTGAACTGGGCTTTTTCCAATTTTTCCAACACATTTCTGTACCAGTTATTCAAATACTGAATGTGTGAAACTGTTCCTAATGAATGGAATGGCCTGCTGATATGTATCAGGATATATATGTATCCAAAGATCTAGATGCCCCAGAAACAACTCTGGCATCCCTATCGATTACCAATTAAGTCAAGAGTTCAGTGAACCACTATTCATTTCTTTCAGCCGAGGGACTAATTGTTGGTACTTATAATGCTTAATAGATTGCAGAGATTTTAATGGGAGTAGAAACATTAAAATTGAGCTAATACAGAGCATAGAATTTCTCAGTTCTCTTGGAAAAATCTTTACCATGTGGCGTTTTAGGTAGTGAGTGCAGCACAGTTTATTGAATGCCTGAACCCCAATCTTGCTATAAAAATTGTTGCAGTCAGTTCTCACAGAATGCTTTTCAGCTAGTTTTTCTTCACTGGTACATGTAAATATATAAAACAAGGCTATGTTGCTAGTTTATTTTCCTGCTGTTTGAAAGAGATACACAGTAAGGAATTAAAAGAAAAACCCCAGCATATTAATTTCATCACAGGGTTGTTCTAAGGATTTGTTAAATGTATTGGTTAAGTTTCAGGTTAAGCTACTGTAACAAAGAGCCAAGATAACAGTGGCTTAAATAAGATAGAAGCTTTATTCTTTCATGTAACAATCTAAGCCTGTGCGGTCCAGCGCTGATAAGATGGCGCCATGGGTTTTCTGGATCCGTGCTCCTTTGCTTTTGTTCCCTTGCCATCTCAGTAGTGTCACCCTGTCCGAGTGGTCCAAGATGCCTCAGCATCACATCAGCACTTCAGCTAACAGGAAGAGGGAGAGAAAGGACAAATGGTGGGTGTTCCCGTTCTCTTTAAGAGCATATCACAGAAATTGCCACACCATGCTTGCTCCCAGACTGTTGGCCACACCTAGCTACAAGGAAGGCTGAGAAATGTTATCTTTATTTTGGGAAGCTAAGCACCCAGCCAAATTTTATTACTCTTGAAGAAGGGGAGGGCAGATACTGAGATGCTAGTGTAAGTAGCAGTCTCTGTCCCAGAGTAAGCGAAAGCATTTTGTAAACTCCTAGATATTTTCCAGCATTAGCTACTGTACTGCTGACACTTATGATTCCGATTTTGCTGAAGTTATTTTGGTGACATGGTTAAGATGACTGATCATTTCTTCATTCATCCATTCACTCAGTAAAACAATTATTAAGCATGTCTTTGGTTTCTGATATATTTCCATGTCTCCTTCTTAGTACTTAAGAAGTGCTATAGTATTTAGGTACTCCAAATTTTATTAAATGAGTACACAGCTGACCAATAGTATAAATCTTTTGAGACATCAGAAATTGAATTCCTGAATAATGCCCCCTCCCCAACCTGCGCCCCAGCCAGCTGCTTTACTTGCAGCATTTACCATCTCAGTTGGTGGCAACTCCATTTTCTCAAAAGCTCTGACCAACACTTAGGAGTCATCCATACCTCCTGTTTTTCTTTTGCACCCTACCTCCATTTCATCAGCAAATCCTCTCTGCTCTGTCTTCAAAAGTACATCCAGAACTTGACCACGTTTTACCACCTCCACTGCTAACATCATGGCTAAAGTCACCATCATCTTTCATCAGATTGTTATTAAAAGCCTCTAAACTAATCTCCTTGCTTCTATCTTCTTGCCTTTTAGCATGCTTTTGTGAAAGTCGGACATGATGTATCAGGTAGTAGGAACTTAGGTAAATAGGCTTAATGTGAGTTTTAATGTTAATCTGGCTCTGAGTTGGGCGTGGGTTTAATGTTTGCTGTAGCTATAGGTCCCAGAGGCATTGTATTTCCCTGGTGTCCTTGTTCTTGTCTCCCCTGTTGTTTTTGGGCTTCCCCAAGAAGTCGGAGTCTGTATTTTGCATCTCTTTCCGCTGTAAATTCACCATTTTTATAATGGAGCCCTGTAAGTGTGTTGGTTAAATGTAGGAGAAGGGAAGTGTCCTCCTATTTGGTGATTAAATCCTAGTGCCTCTAGGCTGTGAGCTTTGTGAGAGTTTCTTGGCTTTCCCTGTGTCTCCTAGTTGGGACAGGAAGGCCAAAGCGGATGGGGGTGATAGGGAGGACTGTCCCCCACAGCTCTGGGTAAGGCCACCCCCCTGGAGAGTAGACCTTTGCTATGAAGGAGGATCAGGGCTTATTTCATAAAATTTATATTTCTCCTCCTCTTGTAGAGCCAGGAAGGCCTGTTTCTTGGCTCTTCAGTGTGAGAACGGGCGTCCCTGGAGGTAACACCCACAAAAGAGTAGAGGCCCCTAAGACAGTGGCCTCCAGGAGTTTCTCCCTCTTACTGAAGCTCTTCCAAAACTCAGCTTCCAGCAGCTCCTCTCAAAATCGCCAGTTACTTGTTCCTATCAGTTTCTGCTCCAGGTAATCTCATCTCTGCATGACTGGATTTTCCAGTCTCTCCAGATTTCCTGGTGATGGTTTGCCCAGTGACCTCAATTCACTGATGGTTCCAAGAAAAGCCGTTGGTTTTGCAGTTCCTTTAGCGTATTCTTTTTTTTTTTTTTAATTTTTATTTTATTTATTTTTTGGCTGTGTTGGGTCTTTGTTGCTGCACGTGGGGTTTCTCTAGTTGCGGCGAGCGGGGGCTACTCTTCGTTGTGGTGCATGGGCTTCTCATTGCGGTGGCTTCTATTGTTGCGGAGCACAGGCTCTAGGCGCGCAGGCTTCAGTAGTTGTGGCACATGGGTTCAGTAGTTGTGGCTTGCAGGCTCTAGAGCACAGGCTCAGTAGTTGTGGTGCACAGGCTTAGTTGCTCCGCGACATGTGTAATCTTCCCGGACCAGGGATTGAACCCGTGTCCCCTGCATTGGCAGGCAGATTCTTAATCGCTGCGCCACCAGGGAAGTCCCCAAGAAAAACCATTGGTTTTGCAGTTCCTTTAGTGTATTCTTGTTGTAAGAATGGGAGTGATGAGTTCCAAGCTTTTTGCATTTCTGAGCTGAACTCCTGCTTCCAGTTTTCCATCCTTAGCATCTGCCTGTCATCAGCAGCCCTAATGATTCCTTTGAAACGTAAACCAGAGTATGGTGTTCACTGCCCCCAGTCCTCTACTGGCACCCATTTCTCCCAAAGTCAAAGCACACAATCAGAGACTTGACACTATACATCTCCCAGCCTTGCCTTCACTTGCTTCACTCCAGCCCTACTGGCCCCCTTTGATGTGCCTTCTCTATTCCAGATAAGCCCGTGCCTCAGGGCTTTGGCACTTGTCATTGCTTCTTCTTGGAATGTGTTTCCCAGGAGAGTCTCACCTCTATCTCCCTCACCTCCTCTAGGTCTCCAGTCCAGTGTTGCATTATCAGTAAGGTGCTTTATGTAAAACTGTCTACCTTTTGAAAAATTGCAACTACCCCTCTGCTTCTGCCTTGTCTAGCATTCCCTATCCTCTTTCCATACTTTGTTTTTCCTGTAACACTTAGGACCATTTGACATACTATATTTTCCATGTTTCTGTGTTTATTGTTTGAATGCATTGTCAGTGTCCATTAAAATGCACGACACAAGAAGGCAGGGAGTTTCGCATTTTTTTTAATGCTATATATGTAACGACTAGGACAGTGCCTGGTAGAGAGAGGGCATTCAGTAATGAATACACTGACTAATAAACGTTAGTCATAATCCTTCTCCTTAAAGAGTTTAGAGAACCTGTTGAGAGATAAAATGTGCATGCATTAAAGGAAGTGAAAGTGTAAAATATGCTGTTGATATACCAGGTACTGAGGCATGCTCCATAATAAGAGGGATAGAATTGGGAGTGGAGTTAGTTTTGGACTCCACGAGTGCCTTCTGTGACATACGCTTCCATTTTGATACAAGGCAAAACTTTTAAAATCCAGGTTCCTGATTTTTTTCTGTTTATAACATGCTAATAAATATAGTTCTGACTACAGTGACTTCTTTAGCAATTATGAGACTGGTAGTAATCTTCCTTAAGGTAGATTTTTCTAAGTCTCTGATGTTATTTGAGCCTAGCCAAAGATTAGAAACTCTTTAAAGCCAGTCTTATGTAAGGTTGTCTGAGATGACAGTTATTTCATTGAGTTAGTTTTTCTTTCCCTCCTTTGAAAGCCTTTGCAAATTTTGGAGTACTTCAGTCTTCCGTGTACTTTAACAGAATATGATTTTAAACCTCATGAAGCATTATACATGAAAGCTGCTGCCTTCAGTAATTGGTCCTGCAGACAGCTGCCAGTCATTAACTGATTGGATGCAAATGATGATGGGTAGAGCCTGTCATAGTGACTGTGTTGCTAATTTATGGTTTAAATCTGGATAGTGGAGAAAGGATAGCTGATTTGGACTATGTAAACCACAAGTCCTATCTCATTATGTGGTTGATAATGTCAGGAAAATACTAGACATAGTTGATTACCACAGTTTGCTGATTTCACAATAACTCTTTGCATTTTTGTGCTTAGGAAAAAGGAAATTTTCTTTGATGACTGCTTTAATGAGCAAGCCACATAATATTTAAAAGGTTTTTTTTTTGAAGCGTGTGTTTAAAGCACCGTTTTTTATAAACTGTATTGATTAGCATTTGCTTGCAACAAGCATTTCTTAATTCATTACAAGGAGGTTAAATGTATGATCACTTTCCTTCTTGGCCTCTGGCCTTATCTAAATCCCTGTGTGTCTTTGGCTGTTACAGAATTTGGCACCACTGATTTCTGCTCTCTGGCTTTCAAGGCCACTACACAATTTTGACTGTCTCTCATTTTCCACAGCTGTCTCTTGTATGGTTTTGCCTCCTCCCCAAACTGATTCATTCTGCAAGGTTCTGTCCAAAGACTGCCTTCATTTTCCTTTCTGTATAGAATCTGGACCACTACTTGGGTTATAGTACGGGGTCAATATATGTGTCATTGAATTTCTAAGTTACCTTCCCCGTGACTTCCTATCTATGTGGGACTTCTCCATCTGGGTGATTTGTCCACATCTCTAACTCTTCACCAGGCTTCCCTAAAACCATCTACTCACTGACTTCCTTAGTGATTAAGGTCATAAGCAGAGACTAACAAAGTTATTATAGATAAACAGATCAGTAGGCACATATAGATAAAAAAGAATGATAACATATAGGCAGCATAGCTGGTGTGCTAAAAGGCATTTACATTTTTTCAAGTTATAGATGAAAAATCAAATCAGCTCTTTAGAATGGTTGGTTTATTAACTCTATATCAATTTGCTTTAGAGAACATACGACTATGCTTTTTAATTGTTTGGAAACAATTTCTTAAAATAATTAGGAACAATGAAGCAGCGTTCATCCAAGGAAAATTTAACAAGAAAACATTTATTTTAATGCCTTTTTCTAATGTAAATATGTGAAATGATAGATAAAAAAGATGTGTATATCATGATGCACGTATTTGAAACTCGAAGGGTGATTACTCACACATCCTATATTTGACGCCTCCTTATGCAAATGACAAATATTCCCCATTTAGATATAGAAAAACAGAAACTAAATAGTTGTTTCAGCCATGCAACATTTGACAATTTTTCTTTTTTCCTGGATTTCTGTAAAATTGACACTTCAATTTCAACTTCACATGGTTGCAGATTTCAAGAAACAAGTATGTGGAAGGAATATCATTTTATGAAGGAAAAAATTCATAATTTAAGTGAAATCTAAACCTCTAAATCATGTGAAACTTGACTAATTCCGTGTGGATTTTATGGTCTAAGTTTTTGATTACCTCTAATTGACTGTCTTCTTTAACTATGGTAAATTGCAATTAACCAGCTAGCTTTGAGATTGTGTAATAAATCTTATTATATTTCTTAGCTAATTTGTCATGTTACTTCTGAAGTAAGATGAAAAATCTTCAAAAGAGGTATAGATTTTTATGAAAAATAACACGAAGCAGTTAAGTCAGGAAGGAAAACCAGTATAATATCTTATGAGATTGGCTGGCCTGAGTTAAAAAGCTGTAAAATACAGATTTTAATTTTTAACAGATATGGTAGGAGATACTAGCAAAAAGCCCCCTAAAAGGCTGATTGAGAGAAAAACAATGCAAAGTGGAATCAGGTTTCCAGAGGGTAAAGAAATTCAGTGTTTCTTCTCAATTCGTCTCTTCTGAGTAGAAAAAAGAAATATAAAATAATGGGACTGACGAGAGTAAAATGAAAATGTCTCATTGGCTCAACCAAAGGATTTAAACAAGTAAATCTGCTAAATTGTTAAGGCCCCTTTTAAGCATTCTTGAGGAAATCAACTACGGTCATTTCTCAGTTGAGATAGAGTAAGTCACAGTAGTTCAAAAGCATGTGGTTTCCTTGCCTCTAAGAATGGAGTAACACATAAATCTTTTCTTTGGTTCCAGCTCTAATGGCTGCAAGTACAGTTGTGTAGGGAAGAAGAAAACAAACAAACAAACAAAAAACAGACCACAACAGACTCAGTGAAAATGGTCCTATGGTGTATTACCAGTGAAGTAGGTGACATACTGCTGTTTCTTTGGGATTATCCGTAACAGAACTTTTAGAATCTTTTTGGGTTTTTGAAAACCCTCAAACCTAAAATTAGTGTTGCCTTAGATTGAATATATTTACCAGTGGTTATATTTCAAAGGAACTGAAACTCACATGTAATTAAAATAAGTATAAAGTTACTTTATTCTGATTTCCGTATTAGTTTTGTATTTGATTCTTAAAATGCTCTGACATTTCTTTGCTTTTCTTTTATTAAACATATATGAAATATTTCATTCATTGAGAAATATATACACATACCTCATATTTGAACCACTTAAAGGATACTACTAAAACATGCATTTTGCAGATTAAGAGAAAGCTATTACCAGAACAGTTGATGACCTCCCCCATACCTCTTCTTACTTCACAGTTTTGTTTCTTTCATTTGTGTTCTCTTATTTTATGCTAGAACCCCCATTACACTCTCAAACAAGAGTGATGACAGCAGGATTTTTGTCTTATTCTTGTTTAAGAAAGAATGTTTTAAATATTTCACCATTAATTATGTGTATTTTATAGGTTTTTCAGTAGACAGCTTTTGTCAGTAGAGTTTTCCTCTTATTTCTAGTCTAAAATTTCTTTTTAGGAATTAATGTTGATAATGATGGTGATTTTCTCCACTCAATCTATTTATGTTAATGATTTATATTAATAGATTTTCTAATGTTGAACCTACTTTGCATTCCTGGAATAAGCCCAAAAATTACTTATAATGTTTTATCAAATTTATATTCTTCTAAATTTGTTTTTCACCCATGTCCCTGAGTGAGATTGGCACTTCCCTTCAGGGGCTTTGAGTTTGTTTGGCTTCTCCAATCTGACCTCCCTTTTGAAGCTAACTAAACCCCAAGCCCTGTTCCTCTTAGTTTCACAGATATACGCAAGGTGAATACCATCTTCAGAACCGTTTAACCTTCTGGATTCCTGCTTTCAAGCAGTTTCTAGGCTTAGGGATTCCCCTTACTTTCCCGTCAATTAATGCATTCATTAACAAATATTTGTAATTTCTGTCTAGCATGTGTTCTGTACTAGGAGGCAATCTCTGAACATTGAGTTTCACTGTACTGTCGGAAAGAGAAACACCTAAGAAATATCCTTCAATCTAGCATCTATTAAGGAATGGGTTAGCTACGTTAGAAGTTAGAGAATAGAGTTGTTTGTTTATGACATAGAAGATATTTTTGAAATTTTAAATTCTCCTTCAACAAAAGAGAACCAAATTGCCTAAGTAAGCTAAAAAGTGTATTAGAGCACTGTCTTAAGCAAAATTAAATTACAGGTATTTGACCCTTATAAAACACAGAAGGGTAATGTATATTTGTTTTCTGCTGTAATATAACTTGCAGATAATGTCACAGATATAGCAGATTTTCAAGAAGACAAACACATGTTTTTTAGTTTTACCCTTATTACATGTGCACACCTATTACTGGTGATGGTGGAAGTAAAAGAAAATTCCAGTTAAGTCTCAAAGGATTATGGAAAAATCTGAGATGTTCCAAGTTGTATAATTATTGAAAAAGACTTGGATGTAGAAGACTGTTTATATATAACTCTATGGGAGAAACAAAGTGTGAGCCCTATTTTTATGCATATGGGTGTTAAATTAGAAATCTCTCCTCCGTTTAGTTTTAGTTTTTAGTTTAGTGTTAAATTTATTTCTAATTTAAAAATAGAAATATTACCATTCAGGGGGATCTAGTGGAAACATGTATGTGCTTACTAAAAAATAAGGACCAAACACTAAAAGATATGATTTTAAAATGATAATATTATTTACCAAGTAAGACACTACAATCCAACTTGATTAAATAGTAGAGAGAAAGCACAAACAAACAAACAAAAAACCTTGCTCGAGGGCTGGACTCTATTAGGGGCTTTGTTGTGTCTTGTATTTAGGAGTCTAAATCCCAATGATGTTAGCTGCCACTCTGAACATTTATTCAGTCACCTTAAACAGCATAATTCAGTTTCTCTATGTAAAACACCATGGGGTATTATATTAAAATATCAACGTTAACATCTTTTTTGGGAGTAGTGTAGGCATACATTTTAATTAGGAGAACTTTCTCTCTAGGAATTGGAAGTTTAGAAAGAAGGAACTGGATTAGATATGCAATACAATAGCTGAGTCAAATTTTGACAAGAACAGATAACTGAGGTGTCAGCCAACTTTTTTTTCAGCTCTTTCCCTGTATGGCAGAGGAAACTTACAGTCTTATAATGTTTGGGGCTCTGCATATTACAGCTGGGAGTTTGTATAATAAAGAAATGCGATAAACTTTTTTTCTTCTCTTCCTCTCTTTTCTTTTCTTGGGAAAAGAGAGTAAATTTCTCAAATTATATATCACGAGACTACCAGGAAGGACCAGGAGGTCTGAGATATGTTGAGATAATATCTGGTTTTACTTTATCAGTTGGCTTATTCTTTTTGAGTTTTACAAATAAGCTTTGGTGGTTTGCAAAACTGGTATAGAATACCTCATTTCTCTACTTAGTCTGTTTTCATATTATCTGAATATTTCCCAAGGACAGCTTCAAGTCGTGTTCACTCTAGTGGTTAAAACTGAATGCTGTTGTCCATATTCATGTGAGTGTTGAAAACAATTTTCAAGTAGAGATAAGTTTCTGGGTTTACATAAAGAAAACATGAGCATATTAATTAATGATATTGTACAAATCCATGTGTTGTGCGTTTTTCTTATCTCCAATCACTATTTGAAATTACTTTTGCTCTTACAATTCTATTATTAGGAAGCAGTGGCACAAGATTTAAAAAATCTCTTTTGCTTTTACAGTTTAGGACAATGATTTTGAGAAAGTTTTTTCAGGCAGGTGATACAGTCACTAAAGTTCTTTCTGTGCCATACGTTTGGGCTCTGTGGTGCGATTCTAGAACCAAGAGTCTTAAGTGGTACTTTGATCAGAGGCCTGCCTTGCTTTGATCATGGTTGTTGGTTCCCAGCTCATGTCCAAATTGAGCCTGGAGTAGATATTTACTTTTGAGGTTTTTAAGTTAAAAGTTTAGACTTAAAGAAGTATATCCTAACCCCAATCCTGATGATTTCATAGGGAAATACAGCTTCTCTGTGGGTTTTAATCAACCTAAAATGTAAATCCTCTGAACGTCAACACCACTTAGGACTCCTGGATGGAATATAGGGGTTTATGCCTCTAAAACCACATATCTAGTCATAATTTCTAGTTGGTAATATTTATTAAACACTAATATGTATCCAGTAGATGTGTTTGGTGTAGAAGAGCCTTTAATGGCCTCTGAAAATTCCCTGTTGGGATCCAGTCCAGTTAAGATTAGAGCTTCAGGAAAATGGGCCAGCCCTCCTCTTTCTCATAGTGCTCAACTGATGTGAGAATGTCATTTTAGTGCATTCACCCTTCTGGTTCTTCCTATTTATTTTACCCCTCTGTGTACTAGCTTCCTTTCGCTGTTTGGAAGTAGACTTTCTGAGTTGTACGTTTAAGGCTGTTAAATGAATAACATCATCCTTTGTTTCAATATTGTTTCTCAAGTGCTGCAAAAATGCCTCATACAAGTACTGGCTGCACAGCCTTTGAAGAACCCTTATCTATTTGTCCTGTAGCAGCAAAAAAGGCAAAGAAAATTAACCTCCCTCTTTTTTTCTGTTGTTTGTAGTTAGCTGAAAGTGCAGAAGAAAGTACATTAAAATAATAGTTGCCCAAGATTTGTGCATATAGGAAGGTAATAGATATTTTTAGAAATGTATTTATTTAATAGCTAATTTTTCTTCTCATTAGCATTCATAAGTAAATATTTTTCTACTCACATAAATATTTTATTCTTGATATTTGTTTTTACTGATCATTTTTCACTTTTTAAAATGCTGTTTTCTCTAGTTATTAACTCTACTTTTTCCATGTTCAGCACTAGGTGCTGAGTTAAGAGTGACTGTCAAAAATTAATATATTGGACTTCCCTGGTGGCGCAGTGGTTAAGAATTTGCCTGCCACACGGACCAGTACCAGTCCGTGGCCCGGGGGTTGGGGACCCCTGCTATAGTGGACTTTTTGTTTATAACAGCCCCTCCCAACTTTCCCTTCTCCTGAACAAAAAGTTTCCTCTCCTTTCTTTGCTGGACTTGCATGTGGTTTGCTATAGTTGCGTGTCTCGAATTGCAGTTCTTTTCTGCTCCCAAATAAACTTGCTTTTGCTTTGATGGTATAAAAAAAAAAAGAATCTGCCTGCCAACGCAGGGGACACGGGTTCGATCCCTGGTCTGGGAAGATCCCACATGCCGAGGAGCAACTAAGCCCGTGTGCCACAACTACTGAGCCTGCGTGCTGCAACTACTGAAGCCCGTGTGCCTAGAGCCTGTGCTCTGCAACAAGAGAAGCCACCGCAATGAGAAGCCCGTGCACCGCAACAAGGAGTAGCCCCCGCTCGCCATAACTAGAGAAAGCCCGCGAGCAGCGATGAAGACCCAACACAGCCAAAAAATAAATTAAAAAGAATTAATATATTGAATATATTAATGTAATATAGCGTATAACATGGTATCCTGATGGATATTTGAGATATACTGCATGTTTATCTTAGGAACTGATTTTTTTAAAAGAAAATGTAATCTTTGATTTTTATTATTTTTCTCTTCTTAAAACTGGCTTTGAGAGTATTTAATGTTGCTTTGAGATTTGTTTTTCTTGGCCTGGATTTGCTTGGCAATGAAATCCTCAATAGCATGACTATAGATTCTGAATACGGGAGGTATACTGTTAAAGTGTGTATCTAACTGGTTATGCTTTTTATGGATGATGATCTATTAATGACATATTATTCCTTTTCCATAGTAATGTACTTTGCAGAGTTCTATTTTCTTATTTAATTATCTCAGTGATGCTGGAGTTTAACTTGGGCAAGCATTGTTACACCTGTTTTACAGATGAGAAACTAAAAGACAGATAGAATGCTTAGGGAGAAAAGGCATGGTAAGTAGGGCAGATTTTGCAGTAAGGTAGATCGGGGTCCTAATCCTAACCCAGACCGTGAATAGCTGTTATCATCGTCCTTAGAGTGTCAAGTGGCTGATCTGTATAGTGGGTATAGCAATACCACTGTGTGGGACAGAGTGTGTGTAGCACCCTAGCCCAGGGTTTGGCCCATATTACATGTTTACTTACTACCGCTAATAAGAAATAAGAGAGTCCAGTAATTTACTTCAGTGTACCCAGATCTAATTGTTAACAGAACTAGAACTAAAACCTTAGGTTTGGGATATTTTGGTTTATGTTTCCACATCAAATTTCCTTTTAGTGACACATAATAGGAAACTAACCTGGGGCCATTTGATGGCAGGGACCCATCCAATGGCAGGGACCCATCCAAATGATGACAGGATTCGCTGTGAGATAAAGTAGGTTATGAGATTGGATGGTAAAGGAACAAAAGAGAGAACTAAAAAAAAAAAAAAAAAAAAATCACTTCTCTGTTTTCCCCCTGGAGTTGTTTAGAATTCCTGAACTCTTGCCTTTTCTAAAGGTTGTTCATCTTTTAGAGCTGAGCCAGACTCAAATGATACCAAATATGTCGGAGACAAACTCTAAGAGATTCTTTGGGTCTATTATGTTCCTTATATGAAATCAGAAGCAACTCAACTACTCTGTAGAATTTACAGTCAACCTATGGTACTGGTTGAACAGCCTCATAGGCTAAGAGATCAGCCAGATGCGAGGAATTTCTGATGAGTCTTTGCTGAATTGGTATGTCTTTTGTATAAATAGGGTCACTATATACCAGTTATATATTCACCAAGTGTTTTAGATTGACAGTGTAATAGGCAAAAAAAAAAAGGGTCTGTTGGTAAGATTTGAGGAGAGCCTCAAAGCTCAGATGCTTCTAAATTCTTCCTCTTTGTCCAGTCATTATATTTGCAAATGCAACTGTATTTACTGTCTTCATGTATAATGCTGTGGGTTAGTTAATCAGAAACTTCACAGAGAGCACATTGCTATCAGAAAGGAACATAAAGAGATTTGTTTTGTTTTGATGGAGAGGCAATGGGAAAAATTTTGAGCACAGATGGGAAATTAAAGAGTGAAGGCTTCCACAGGTGAGACCCAGCTTCACAGACCATGCGTGGTACTGATAGCAGACACTGAACTGTGGACCTGGGGGTGGCTCATAGTTAGTCAGAATACAGTAGAGATTGCAGATGGTGAAACACTAAGGAATAACCCTAGATATGTTAAAACCAAAAAACCTGCACTGAACTGTATATGTGGATATTACAATATGCACATAGCTAACGTAGTGACTAACAGTGCTGTCAAGACAATGTTAACATATCAGTGGAATACTAAATTTTTTTTTTTTTTGTGGAATACTAAATTTTATCTTTTCATTTTTAATACTTTTTTCCCTTATTAGGAATAAACTTATTTTCAGGTCTGTGTGAAGTAACCAAAGGTAGGGAAACGAGAAATAATTGCATATTATAAAATTGCTCTAATTAGAGTGTAAAAGTGTATAGTATGTGTATTCCGGTATCATATGAATCATAATCTTTAAATTATGTGTACTTTTTCCACTTAACATTTTAGCCAGGCAGTTTTTTTTTTTTACCCACTTAACATTATGTTCGTTTCTGTAATAATCCAAGGTATAATTACTAGGAAAAATAAATTCTTGTAGGCTTATAAGGGCTCTTATTTCCCTGCAGTCACTATCATACAATTAGTAAAAAGCCCAGGCTACAAATGTTGACTCCCTTACACTGTTTGTTAATGGATAGAATGAGAAATCATTCTGGTTAACAAGAAAAAAAACCACATTCACATTAATCTTAAGTTTCATGCAGTTGAGTGGCTCTTTTTTCCCCTCCTTCTACTTTCTTTCTCTTTTTTCCCTTTTCATTGAGATTAGAAATTTTAACATAATTATCCTTTATATTTTAAAATGACATTTATTTAACTTATATCTTTAGTAACACCATTTTTGGAACACATCTGAAGTCCAAGTGTTCCATAGTGATTAACAAGGGCTTTGGAACCAAGCAGACATAACTTTTAGCTCTGTTAGCTTTTAAGTGTCACTTTCTCTGAGGCACAGTTTCCTCATGCAGTACAGGTACATTAGGCACTCCTGTATTTATTTTCTTTTGCTGCTGGCCTGGCTTAGATAACTGGCAAATTTCAATGTTTAACCCTTTTTGGGGGGTAGCATTCTGATTTCAAACAAGTAACTTAGAATTGGAGGAAGCAAAATTTAGGATTTATCACCTTATTTAAAACAGTATTAAATGTTTCAATTTTGCCAGATCTTTACATAGAACTTGGTGTTGATACAGGAACTAAAGACATATATTAAAGTTCTAAAGTAAAAATAAATTACAGCTGAAGGCAGAAGTCAAAAATCGAGTCCTTGCTGATTTTGGTGGCTGTGTTCGCTGCACCAATGAAATGGAAATGCTGGTATGATAACCCTGAGGCATGATTGCATTCCTGAATGTTAAGTAGCTAAAATTTGAATATTAAGAGATTCATTCATCTTTTTTTTTTTAACATCTTTATTGGAGTATAATTGCTTTACAATGGTGTGTTAGTTTCTGCTTTATAATAAAGTGAATCAGCTCTACATATACATATATCCCCATATCTCCTCCCTCTTCCGTCTGCCTCCAACCCTCATTCATCTTATTAGCTAATTTTTCAAAGAGTAATAATGCATGCCGTAATCATAAGAAAATTATTTAAACTTTTTTTAATAATCAATGAATATAAATATCTCCAAACTTTTAGTGTAAAGTAAAAATATCCTTGAATGGCTTCCCTGGTGACGCATTGGTTGAGAATCCGCCTGCCAGTGCAGGGGACACGGGTTTGAGCCCTGGTCCGGGAAGATCCCACATGCCGCGGAGCAGCTAAGCCCGTGCGCCACAACTACTGAGCCTGCGCTCTAGAGCCCGTGCTCCGCAACAAGAGAGGCCACCGCAGTGAGACGCCTGCGCATGGCAACAAAGAGTAGCACCCCACCCCCCGCCCCAACCAGAGAAAAGTCCGCGTGCAGCAACAAAGACCCAATGCAGCCAAAAATAAAATAAGTAAAATTAAATTAATTAAAAATATATATATCCTTGAAAAAATTGCTCAAATCTCCCTGCATTGATTTTGTGAAATATATCAAGTGCTATGAAATTGCAGTAGTTACTTTACAGTAAGTTTGAATTACTTTATGAACTTAGAACTGCTGTATTTGAATGAGGGCTTTGAAAAAAATTTGGAGAGATTCATTGCTGTAGATCACTTAACATTTCCAGAAGGGGCTCACATTTGATTTTCTCTTTAGAAGAACTTTTGCAAGACGGGAATATTTAATTGTTTTTCTGCCTTTCAAGGAACATAAGATGAACTGTGTCAGATTGTGGACGAAGTACAAGAGAAGCTTTCCTTGTGAATTAAGGTCAAGTTTCTTAGTAAGTGGATACCTTTTAGATGCAGTTAAATACCAGTGTGAAGGGCCCTTGAGATATGAGTTATTCTTGCTTCTTTGCTTCCTGATTTTGTTTAAAAGAAAAATTTCGTTTTCTTTTTGAAAATAAAATAACTTTACAGTTGAGATTTCCTAAAGCTTATCCAGTGATACCTAGAAGCATCTGTTTGCTTTTCCTTAAAATAATCATTATATATGCTTAGTCCTAAGAACTAAGTCATGTACTTGTTAAACGATGCTTTTTAAATCTCTGTCACATGTAAGGCATCTTCAGGGCACTTAGGAGTCCTTGATAAATGTACCTAAATCCCCAGTATCTTTGAGCAACAACCATTTATTTACATAGGTAGACTCTGTTCTCTTTCCATTGCATTAACTAGGAAATGTGACATTTAAAATTCCATTCCCAAAGAAATGTAAAACACTTTTAATATATTGTTTGGCATTAATTTTTCTGTGGTATAGAAAACACATTATGAATTATGGATACTAGATAGCTTTAGTTTGTTGTTTCTGGAGTATTTTGTCCCTACCAGTTCTGAGGGGATGACTCATTTGGATAATTTATCTTGGTTCTGTATTATACTCTAGTGCCTCAATTAAATATGTGTAAATATTGAGTACTCTAATATGTGATCTACTTTGTATTCCGACTCAGTATTGAGAGGGTGAGATTTATGATGCCTGGAAACAGATCTGGTTCTCTATTGTCATTAACTTTGCAATTTAAAAAGTTAACTTCAGTTTATACATCAATGAAATGGGTATAGTAATGGACCTCAAAGGTTATTTTTGTGTTAAATAAATTCTGGACACTGTCAAGCATATAGTAAACTTTAAATAAATGAAAACACTGTTATTTTTATTATCCCAATATACATATATTTTTATTCCTTCTCCACCTCCCCTTCTCCCTTCACCTTTTCCTTCTCTTTTTCTCTACCTAGGCTTGTAGTGGTGCATGTTAAGCCCATGAAATGGGACAGTAGTCCCCCAACAAGAGCAGCTTCTTATAGTATAAACTGTGTCAAAAATAGGAATAAAATGAGTACTCTGAATATTTTGAAATGCTGTTTGTTGGGAAAAACTTTCAAAAATTACATTGAGATTTTAGGATAAACTGATTACATTTTTTTAAAACTTCAAATAATTGCTTTATTATCTCCAGTGCTTTAATGTGTGAATTGGATTCATCTGGGCACACTGTCTATTAAAATACAGACTTTAAAAAACTAGATAGGTTTTTATTAGGCTTCACTCACAATTTCTTGGAAGAATTTCAGGGATTTTATTCCAATCAAACTGTAGTTTTAAAGGTCACTGCAGTGAAATAAATGCATCAATAAAATATATGAGATTAAAAATGTAAAAAGTGTAAATGACATTAAATATTAATGAAAATACAAGATCTTTAAGTCATGTTGGTCCAAAGTATAATTACCAAGTGAAAATTTGAAGATAATCTCAAACATCTGTTTCGAATTGTCTTAGTACAAGAAAAAGTTTAGTGAATGTTAAAACCCTTTATTCCTGAAGTAGGATATAGAATAACCCCATCTCTATTTTAAAAGAATGTGACGTGTGACCTTCATTTTCCTTTTGTCTCTTCTTTCCTATCCTCCCCTCCCCTCCATTCTCCTTTTCATCCCCTGCTACCCAGCTGCAGAAGTTAATTATATTCCTCAGTTTGCAGCCAGTTTTCAGGGTGATCCCTACAAATTTCGTCTCTTTTATTTATGTATTTATTCCCTTTTATCTCTATTCCTAACTTGAATTTCCCTTTGCATCATAGGTAACTGCTCTAATGTACTTGATTTGCATCCTTAGATTTATAATGTACCCTTGTAAAATATGTAGTGATATTTTGGGTGGGAATGAATTTTTAATATTTTTTAAAGAATGCATTAGATATTTTGAATCTTTGTAAGCTTTTCAAGGTCCATTCATGTTACAGTATTTACACGGAATTTGCTGGTCCTCACTGCTGTATAGTAATCCATGAAGTTTATGTCTCACATGATACTCCCATGATGGGCAGGTTGATTATTTCCTACTGTCAGCCAACACTAAGAGGCTTGCATTAAACATCCTCTTAATGTTCTCTTAGAATTTCTCTGGGAGTGGGATTGCTCGTCAGGGATTATTCATGACGTCGTCAGTAACATTTGCTGATTTGACAGAGTACTGTCAGATGGCAGAACGCAGTGGTTTCCCCAGGCTACAAGGCCCCCCACAGTGCCCAGGGTCCATTCCCACATCCCCACCAGTATTTGGCCTTATCCAGTTTTCTAATTTTTGCCAATCTCAAGTCTCATTGTTATAATTTGCATTTCTCTGGGTTACTAAGGAATTTGAGTATTAGTTCAAATTATTTAATGTATACTAGAATTTATTTTGGTTTCCCTTTTTGTAGATTCCTGTTCATATCCTTCGCCCATTTTATTCCCCCGCTGTTGGATTTCTTATTTTCTTATTGCTTTGTTTGGAGTTCTTTTTATTTCTAAGTACAGTTCCTTATTTGTTTAGATGTTTGAAATATCTTCTCCTGGTGTATTAATGCATGTCCATAGTGTCCTTCAATAAGTAGAAGTCCTTCATTTTGAGATACTCAAATTCATCAATTTTTTTACTTTTTGAGCTCTATTTGGAGGTCTTTTTAAGAAGCCACTTTCCCTTCCACAGAGATAATCTATATATTCTTCTGTTAGCTTTACTTTTTCACATTTATCTTTTAAAACCATCTGGAGTTTACCTTTGTATATGGTGAATATGCTATAAAGACCCAGTTTCATTTTTCTCTTCTATTATGGTTATTAGAATACATTTTTTTGAGTTTGTTAATAAATTATGCGAAAATATTGATTGGAATTATATAGAATTTATAGATTAATTTTAGGAGAATTGACATCTTTTTAATGTTAAATTGTCCCATCTGTGAGCCTTGGAATATTTCTCCGTATTTTTTGAGTTTTGGTTTGGATACTTTCAAGTCATCAGACCAGCTAGGTGTAAAAATTGATCTGATATAAAACAGTTGACTTGGTTGATATGATCAAATTTGTCAAGTAATAGAAAAGAAAACCCTAAAGCTACACTGATTAATTCTATAGGTTAATTATATAGATTTGAAATCATCACATTAGCCCTTTTAAGATGTACTTTTTATAGTTTATTTTAATGTATTTTCCTTTAAACTATTAATATATCTGTAAAAGCTAGATTTTAACTGGTTTATATGTCAACAGTGTTTTTTTTCCTACTTTTTGTTTTATCACTGAAACATGAACAACTTTTGTGAAAAGATTACTATTTAGTTGACTACTAATAGGATTTTTAATTTTAGGTTATATTCTATAGGGTAGCTTTATATTTTTAGAAATAATCTTTAGGTTAGCATTGGTTTCTGGTAGCATTGAAGCAAAAATCAATAGTATTTAAATTTGAAAGTATGGAATAGTAACAATAAAAAAAAAAGCAGGCAAAAATTATAGGCTTAGTCTTGTCAGCTCTTACTTAAAAACCGAAACTCTCTTTTGGTAAACACAGTACTAAAGAGTAATTATCTAAGGAAGAAGGGATTTTGAAGAAGAATTGTTTTCATATTTGAATGTGATGAAATCCTCTATGTCGGTGCCTTTCAGGCAGAGACCAGCAGGAACACACGGGTAGTAAGGAAGTTGGCTTAATTACTCCTTGCACTGAAGGAACACTGCACCATTGGGGTCCTGGGGAATCTCATTATATGTCCTGTCATTGGATTTGGATTTTGGTTGGGTGATTTGGGAAAGGGTCTAAGGAAACAGGGGAGTCCTCTAGATCGGATGCTGGGACAATTCTATCTATGCCTGGTTAAAGAAGTCATTCATTTAGCAAGAGAGGGGGTTGTTTGGTATTTTGTGGGTTGTACAGTGGCCTTTTTCTTTTTTGTGTTTAGTAAAATTATGAAGTGATCTTGCTTGGTATCATTTACCATGGTCTCAAAGTAACCTTGTCTCCAGCTTGTTTCCTGTTGTGTATGTACAACAGGAGGACAGAATGGCCTGTTGGTGAGTGTCAGATGAGTTCAGGACATCAAAGTCTACCCTTTGTTTCCTCTCTCCCCTACTCCCTCTTTTATCCATAAGCAATTAAAATTGTTTAAAAAATACGTACTTAATTTGGGAATTTTCTTCTTTTTGTAGTCACCTAGGGCAATGACTTAATCATAAATATGTGAGTGATTTCTGTTTGGACAAAAGAAACTTAGTAACACGCTGTGGCTTTGCCACAGATAACTCTGCTGATGATTTTTAATTTATAAGTTGTAGTCTTACTTTGAAATAACCATCTCCTCTACTGCCTTTCCCTGTGGAAGGCATCTTAGATTCTTTGCTCTTACTTTTCCCCCTACCTGGAATCGCTGGTCTTTGCAAGACTGCTTCTTTATCCTCAGTTTTTAGAGATCACACCCATTTCCCTATTTCTAAGATATCCCTGTTTGAATTAGCCTCATTCCCTCCATCTTAATTTGTTTTATATTGTTTGTAGCACTTATCACCTGAAGTTAATTCATTTCTTCTATTGTGTGGTCCTCCCATCCCCACTCCACTCCCCACTTCAAACCTAAGCTGCGAGTGGGTGAGAACTTGTATGTATGTACAGTTGTGCCAGCCCCCAGTAATGTTTCTGGCACAAAATAGGTGCTTAATAAACAAATACATTTATGAATTAATAAATGAACCACTACAAATGAGTAAATGTATATTCTAGACATAATTATGTATTTGTTGACTATTAACTATTAATTGGACTATAAGTACTTGAAAAAATGTCAATCAGTTTCTCTGGAAATATGCCTTAATATTCAAAGTAATTTCCTGCTATAATTTTTTTCATCATCTGTGTTCAAAGACTATGGGTAAGATGGGATAACATTATAATGATGTTTTCCTGGTGCTTAAATTACTAGTTGGATGCATTTCTCTGGAATGATCCCAGTGTAAATATATTTTCATTTACTAATGCCACAATCAAAGCAAAACTTTGGGAGAGGTGAGGTGGGTTGAAAAACAGCCTGGCTATTAGAAGTTTCCATTGAGCCATACTTTGTTATATTGGTGGTGGGATGGGGGGTTGGATATAAAATACGTATGGTGTTTTGCCTATTAAATTTGAAGATAATCATAATTTATTTTACTATATGTTTTTCATACTTTGTATTTTTTTAACTTTTATCTTTCAAAAAGATAAGGATTCAATTTTCTGTGGACTCATAGTGCCAAGGCCTAATTCGTAGCGTGTGAATGTTGGTTTGCAGTGAAAGGTGAAACTTGGTGTGAAAATATTTATTGAGTATTTGCCACATGGCGGGCACTGTCTTAAACACCCTACGTATACAAACTCATTTAATCCTTGTCAACAAACCCAGGAGATATTATTCTCCCCCATATTACAGATGAGTAAACAAAGGCACAGAGTGTTAAATTACAGGGCACATAAGCAAATTTGGGATTGAAAGAGGCTACACATTTTTGTGCATTAAAAAGTGATATCTCAAAACCCCTTTCGTTCTTCATATACAGCTATTAATTACCCAAATAAATAGATCTTGGTACCCATGAGCCTTCTCATCCTCATCTTCTAGTTGGGAGGGACTCTGATTTCAGGACCTGACACCCCATCTCCTTATGGGAAAGAAAGAAGACAAGAGAAGCATCCAAGTTTGAGGGATAGGTCTGTTTGAGAGCCATGCTGTGTGGGCAGCTATTAATGGGGTGTCTTATAATATTGAGAAATCATGATTATTTGGAGTGAAACATAAATGGTATACAGAAAATGTAGATTTTTAAGTGTAACTATTTGTGAAAACACTGTTACTGATTTTCCCATGTATGAATTTATTAACAGGAAGGGTATAAAAGAACATTATATGTGAATAAACCATGTATACTTAACTGTTTTAAGAAGCAGAGTGTTTACTGATACATTCTGATGACTATTGAGCCTTTTTATAGCTTTGATCTACTTAGTTATCTTCTTTTTTATTTCCAGTTCTTCTATGTCATTTATCAGTGTTTTTGTATTTGAATGAAGTCTTTATTTTAAGATGATTTCTTACAGTTTCTGGTTTAGTAAGTATACAATAATTTCAGTCCACGAAGACCCCTACCAAGATTTGAAAGAGCTTCAAGTCTTTGTAGGTGATCTTAAGATAACATAGTTCTTGGCCTTATGATGAACTGTACGTGTATATCAGCTTTGAGACATATTTTTGTTTTAGGCTTTCATTGTATTTAATCCCCTAGTTTGATGAAATGTTGGAGTATAAAGGAAATAAATTTGCTTTCTTAAAAATGTTTTATGAGAGTTTTTTCTCTCATTGTGGTACTTCCTGACGGCCTGATATTATGTCATATATAATTGGAATGACACTCAGCCTGAATACTTCTTTCTCTTTTTGGCAGCATGGGGTAACCTTGGAAATGTTCTCAAGAGTCAGAGCAAAATTTCTGAAGCTGAAAGCGCCTATAGAAACGCTTTGTATTACCGAAGCAACATGGCTGACATGCTCTATAATTTGTGAGTATGCGTTGCTTTCTCTGGTTTGGTTCATCTTTGAAACATGTGGTGAGAGGAGCTATTGATTTAACTGCTGCAAATGGAGATGATGGTAGCTGATATTCTGAAATAGTCTTTTCATGAATCATGCCTCTGAGATTAGTAAATGGATGGTATTTGTGATCTCTCTTTTGGGCCACATCATTGATATTCATGTGTATTGATATAATATGGCTGAGGTTTTTTTTTTTTTTGAAGTACTATGCCATATAACATAAAAATTGGTTTAAATGCTTTTAGCTTTTTTTTTTTTTAAAGTTCACATCATTAGTACTTGGTTGGGCTCGTAAAATAAGGCTGCTATGTATGATACTCTACGTAATTGATATCTTGATTTTTAATAATAGATTTTATCCTTTGTTAAAGAATTGCTGGTGTCAAAGTATATATAGAACATGTACTAAACCTGGGGAGTTATCAAATAAGATAATGTTTTTCTTTTCTTTTTCCACCCTCTCCTCCAAAGGTAGTGACAATTAGGTTGGGATAATGGGATAATTTAGAATGTCTGTGTATGTTGGGTTAGAAAAATCCCTGGGGAAAAATCTGTTCTGTTATTTGAATGGAAAGGCCCAGGGGGTGCAGTTAGATGTGAGTGGATAAATGCAAATTAAACTGAAATCCTTTTTCTGTCTCTTGTATTTATGACACTCTTTTATTTATAAGTAATAGAAACTTAGTCTAAACTTGCTTAAACACAAAAGAGAATTTATTAGCCCCCATAACTGAAAATTCCTGGGGTTGACTAGATGAAGGCACAGTTAGATCCAGGTGTTTTATTATGTTTCGGGTGTTTGTCTCCATTTTGTGTCTTTGGTTCCTTTTGGGTTCACTCCTTTCTCTGTGGGACTCTAAGTTAATGAAATGACTCCTGCACCTTTATGCATATAGACTCTTCTCAGTCTCTGAAGGAGTTGTCTTGGTGTCTCTATTAATCCTGGAAAAAGATCTCTGACTGACCTTTCTGGGATCATGGATCGTTTCTTAAATGAAACTTTGGGCCCTGTGTCCGGGGCTATAAGAGCCCTCCATTGACAGTGCCTCTGGGGTTGGAATGGAAAGGAGGAGGACCAGTTCCCTGTAGGAGGGGACCAGGCATATAAGATGTCTACTGCTTGTGTTTAATGACTGCTATGTAATATTGACAATATTTAATTTGTCAGCTTCATTTTTAATGTGCATTTGTGTTCTGGTTATGTCTAATCTTTTGTACTGGCTAAATCTAAAAGCACAGATGTAAAAAATTTTTGTAAAAAAAAAACACCAAAATATCTAGATTTTTAAGGGAAAGCAGACAAGATGAGCTCAGTTTAACTTCCTGTTTGTACATTTACCTTTCTTTAACTTCCTGGACTTTAACCCTGGGGTCTCAGTCTCCTGGCCTATAGTCTAATTAGGTCAGCATGTGTTTTGTGTTGACCTGCACGGTGTTCAATTTTCTCTTTTTTACCTGGGATGCCTTCAGGGGGAGCACTCCCTCTCCAGTTTACACACCCCTGATAGTCACTCTCTGCTGTGTTTCATACTTCGTCATTTTCCCGGAAGTAATTTGAGATTGCATCTTTTTCTTTATTTGAATGGATATATCTAGATACAACTACAAAGGCTTTCTCCCCATGTCTTCTTCATCTAAATAATGTGATGTTCCTATATTATTGATTAGTATTGATTATTGAATAGTATTTTTATTTCATGAAAAAGAACCTTATCAGTTTGATAAATTTACACAAACATTCTTTTTTTTTTCTTTTTTTTTTGCCTCTGAAAGTAATGTTGTCAAAGGGACCTCTTGTCTTGCAATGTGGGATGCCAGTTTGCTTCTGGTGCCCATTCTTCATACATTGTCAGGGGAGAAAGTAGCTGAACAACCAGCATCCCTTCTTTGAACTTGTTTTTCTCACTCTCATCTATAGCCACTGGTTGAAAAGTTACCTACCTTCTGGTGTTACTTGTTGGGCAAGGGTTGAAAGAAAAAGGAAATGTGTCCAACCAGGCTGATTCTTTGCTGAGAAGAGAAATTTATTCAATTAGATGAATATACTTTACATGAAATTTAAAAGCTGCATCTTATAACTTACTCTGTGGATGCACATGTAAACTGTGAAAGCATATAGATACATCTCCCTAAACCCCAATGAAAAATTCTTGCTGAAGAAGTGGTTATTAACAAGATTTGGTTTCTTCCCCCCTATTTGTAGGAAAAGGGATATGGCATAATGCCATTTATAGTTTCAAAATAATTTTACTACTGTGACAGGTTTTTTTAACTATACTTAACTGTTAGCTCAAATGGAGAGGCCTAAATTCCACAAGAAATGTCGGCAATAATTTTGAAGGATTACATAACCCATGTGGTTGACAGAATTCTGATACATAACTAATTATGTTTCAAAATAGGTGAGTTATTCAATGATTTTTAATCAAATATTAATAAGACACACCAAGATAAATACTTTACAACCTGTAATATCATAAATATGTCTGGCATCTTATGTCCCTAGGAGCAATCTTATTTTTTTTTTTTCTGTTTATTTACATAGTTAGGAAAAAAGCCAGGTTTTCTCATGAACAGTTAGAGACTATGTGACAAAGTTTTTTGAGATATATATATGCTATTTTCATCACAAATTTTAAAAATTTATTTATTTTTATTTTTGGCTGCGTTGGGTCTTCATTGCTGGTCACGGGCTTTCTCTAGTTGTGGCGAGTGGGGGCTACTCTTCGTTGCAGTGCATGGGCTTCAGTAGTTGTGGCACGTGGGCTCAGTAGTTGTGGCTCTTGGGCTCTAGAGTGCAGGCTCAGTAGTTGTGGCACACAGGCTTAGTTGCTCCGCGGCATGTGGGATCTTCCAGGACCAGGGATCAAACCCGTGTCCCCTGCATTGGCGGGCGGATTCTTAACCACTGTGCCAGGGAAGCCCTCATCACATAATTTTTTCTGACGTACAGAAATTGCTCCTTGTTCTATTTCAAATCCTGAAAGAAAAGGAGTTTGCTTTGCTTAGTTTTACCAGTAAACTTAACCAAACAACATTCCTTTGTGGTAGCAGCAGGTGTTAATCACATTTCATATTATCAGTTAAAGTTAAGTCTCTTAAAGATGTTTTATAACCAAAACCTGAAACTAATGAAGCTATTGTGTTAGTTAGCATGGAATACCCATATTTATTAATGAGTTTTAGAAGCTGTTGAGAATCATAAACTCCTGTTAGTTCCCTCTACTTAACTTTAAATCAGTAACCTAGATTTTTTTGAACGCATTCAATGTTCATAGATCTACGTGCTTTGTAAATTATTGAAAAAAATTCCTATTGCTAGAAAATTTTATTAGGAATATAACTTGGAGACATGCATCATTATGTAACTTCAAAGCAATAATTACTAAAGAGAGGTACACTACCACTGGCCAGACACAGGATGATTCTAAGAGGCCAGAGATAATCTTTAAATTAATCCCTGTAATTTTATATTTATGTTTATATTTAAAAAATATAACTAGCACGTCTAAATATTGTTCTAGGAGAGAATAGAGAAAAAAGGAATGATTTGGAAAAATATTAAATAAGTGATAGTACAAATAATATATGGTTATATCTGAAGTTTAGGAAACATTGCATTAAAAGACTTTAAAACTGAGGACATTTTTTTTGTAGCATTAATACCAAGTTATATCCAAGAGGTACATATAAATGGTTATATTTCTTATTTATAAAATGATGGAATAATTTTAACATTTTTTCTTTGGGAGCAGTTACTTGAATTACTTTTATGTGCCAACCACTTTTCTTAGTTCCTTACATATGTTATGACAGTTTATCTTCACATGAAGCCTACAAAATGAGGAAAATGCAGAGGTAATTTGTGTAAGATCACCCAAACAGTAGAGGAGCCAATATTTGAGCTTAAGATGTTCTGACTCTATAACCCTGCAACAATTGTATTTTTGCTCAAGCTGGCAGAAGTAAACCAAGGGTATGGGGGAAAAAAATCACAGTATACAGCTGTCAAATTCAGAAAAAAAATTAATTCAAATCACTTTTCATATAGAAATAAAATACTTGGAATTACATCTAACAGAAAATGTAGGTTAATTTTTTTTTTTTTTATGATAGTTTACTGAACTCATGCTGTAGAATTTTGTTAAAAAGATCATGGGTTTGCACAACTGAGCTAAGAGTTGCTTTCAAGAAGAAGATACTGCAGAAATTGTTTTTAATTATCCCATTGTTTTGATATCACTTCAATCCATAGTTAGAGGTTATAGACATATAATGTGAGATTTAAAACAGTGCTTAGGTTCTACTTTTCTGTGTTGAGGTATAATTGACATACAAGATGTTATTAGTTTCAGATATACAATATAATGATTCGATATTTGTATATATTGCAAAATGATTACTACAGGAAATCTAGTTAACATCTGTCACCATTTTTTTTCTTGTGATGAGAACTTTTATTTAGCAAGTCTCTCTTAGGAACTTTTAAATATGCGGTATGGTGTTATTAACTAGTCACTATGCTGTATGTACGTTACATCTTCAGGACTTATTTATTTTATAACTGAAGTTTCTACCTTTTGACCCCCTTCACCCATTTTGCCTACCTCCCCCCAATTCTACTCTTAATAGCAATAGATGTAGTACATTTATTGCGTAGCTTTATATTTAGCCTTTTATTCATACTATCAAAGTTATTAAAATTCAGTAGTTCCCACAAGTAATTTTAAGACCAGGTTTAACAGACCTGCCTTATGATGTTGGTTTCTCTTTTCAGGTATAATAAATTTTCAAGGACAAAGCAGACGGACCACCAGTCAATGGTTTACACTGTCAAATCTTATAAATACGTAGTCGACTTTCAACCTTTTAACTGCACCACTCACTGCCATTTGAAATACAATTGATTTCTCCTCTGAAAAATGCTCTGTTCTTTCACTGTTATAGATTTGCCCCAGTCAGTCTGTTCCAATTGCCACCGAAACAGGGAATTCAATAGAGCATTGAATATTTCATTAGGCATTAGATTTCAGAATGCAGATGATAAATGTAATGTGGTTTATTCAATTCTTGATTATCTTACATAGCAGAGGGGATTATTTCTGTGGAAAATAGAGATTTTGCCACCATAAGTTAGTTGTCATTTTTCTTCTGTAAGCATCTAAGTAATCATCTAATCTGAGAAACTAGGAAAGGAGCAATACAGTAAACTAATAAATTTAAGGCAAGTAAAAAGAAAATGTTAATGAAGTAGAATATGGAGGAACAATGGGAAGTAATGAATAAATGTAAGAGCTTGTCCTTTAAAAGATCAACAATATATGGCAAAGGTAATGGACAAAATAGAAAATCTCAAATATACAATACAACACTGAGAATGAGAAAGGGCCTGCATCCAGATGTATGGAAGCTTAAAATAACAAAATGTTAGTTATGTATATGAAAATCTTAGTAATATGAATGCTTTTCTGGGAAAATATAAATGATTAACATTAGCCCAAGAAGAAGCAGGCAATCTGAGTCAAAAACCTTGGAAAAATTTGAAAACCATATTAAAGAAGTGTCTCTCCAAGGAACCAAGTTAAGGCATTTCACAAGTAAGTTCTATCAAATCATTAATCAAATGGTATTTCTTGCATTAGTTACACTTCTCACTTATTTTTGTGAAGCTAGATAAAACTGATAGCAAAAGGTCTGATGATACTTAAAACCAAAACACAAAAGAGAATAACGACAACAAAACTCAAAAAACAAAACAAAAAGCAAACAAGCAAGAACAAATAACCAAAACAGGCCAATAGACTTATGAATATAAATGTAGACATATCTTAAAATTAATATAGTGGATGCAGCAGCATATTAAAGATTAAAACACCACTATCAGATGGGATTCTAAGTTTTATAGTGGAGTATTCAGTACCACAATTCAATTGCTATACTCTTTCAATTTAAAAAGTCAGAAGAGGAAAAAATTTATGATCATTTCTAGAAGTGCCAGGAAGGCTTTCGATCAACATCTGCCTCAGAGAACAAGACATAAATAAACTAGAAATAAATAAATACTTCTACAACATAAAGATTATCTGTCTAAAGTTATAGAAATACCATATTTAATATTGAAGTACAAAGGTCATTACCATTCATATTCAGCCTCATGAAGTAGTGGCAATTTCTTATTGGTCATTATATCTCTCCATATCTACAGGAGTTCTGACTCTATTTGTTGCTTTTATAAATGAATTATGAAATTCATATCAGAACAGAGGAGATTCCATATGTCACTGTAAGTGGTAAGATTAGTAATGGGTATTAGCCACATTCTTTGAATTGTGTAAGTATATGTTGATCATTGTCATTAAACAATTCTGGGTTATGACAGCCTTCTTGAATTAGGTGTCTAGAGTTGTTATCTTGAAGGTTCAGAAACAGACATTTATGTTAGCGTTGGTTTGTGTATTAGTTTCTGTAACAAAGTACTGCAAATTAGGTGGTTTAAAATAATAGAAATTTATTATGGCACAGTTCTGGAGCCTAGCAGTTCACAGTGAAGGTGTCCACAGGGCAAGCTCCCTCTGAAACCTTTAGGGGAATCCTTCCTTGCCTCTTTCCTGTGGTTTGCTGGCATTCTTTGGAGTTCCTTGGCTTGCAGCTGCATGACCCCAGTCTCTGCCTTTGTCATTACATGACGATCTCCCTGTGTAACTTTGCCTTCACATCCTCTTATCTGGATACCGGTCATATTAGATTAGGGGCCCACCCTTGTTATCACATTACATCTGCAGTGATCATTTTTCCAAGAAAGGACATATTCTAAGGTATTGGGGGTTACAACTTCAACATACCTTTTTTGGGAGAGACATAATTCAACCAATAGTTGCCTATTGGGAGCTTCATTTTAAGAGGCAGAGTGACACATAGTGGTACCATTCTACCTATCCCCAGTACCAAGCACAATGCCAAGCACATGAGTTTTTAACGGGGGGTAGGGGTTGAGGAAGCTAAAAATTTGCATAGAATTTCAACAAGTTTATATATCTCATGATGCCGAGAACTCTGTCTTCAAAGGAAGTAATTTAGGAGGATAGAGCAGTGAGGGAATGTGGGGTGCAGAGTTGTCACCATAGATCTAGTTCTAATGAGAGATTTTTTTGTTTGCTCAGGACCAGCTTTTGAGGACCCTTGAGAGGTTAGAGGGATCAGAGATTACAGAATGGAAGTGGTGGGACTATCTGATAATGGGGCCGAGCCATTCCTTGAATCCCTGTTGAAAACAAGGCATGAGAAGCCTGTGGAAGTGAGGTCTGTAGAAATGAGGGGGGAAGTAACCCTTGGCCAAAAGGCTAGAGTTCAGGGCAGGGTTTCCTGCCAAGTTCCATGGATGTGTGTATGTGTGTGTATAAAGGATGGAGGGAGGTGTTCAAAGGATACCAGGTAAGCAGACTGGTCTCCCAAAATAGACAATTCAGGAGAGGCTATCAAACAGGAGGGCCAGGAGGTTCTTGCCATGTCTGATATCAAGTGAATGGGACTGAGAGATTTTGGTGAAATTCCATTGGCCTGGGGTCACCAGAGATCTGGATACACAACTCATCTGGCCCTTTAGTGATTCCTGGAAGGAGGTGAGACAGCTTGCAGGTACCTACCTACCTGTTCACATGGCAAGAGCAAAGCCTAACACTTATTACACACTTTCATTTTGTTTTAAATGATCATTTTTACCACTTAATTTATACTCAGATAGAATCTTGTGGAAAACATTGAAGCAGTACGGAAGAATAAGGAGTAAAGCATAAAAGTTATTACTGCATTCCTTACACATCTTTTTCCCTCCTCTAGTATATATCTTTTCACTTTTTTCATAAGCATTTCTATATGTGGTTACAACATGTAGTTATGCAAGCATACTTTTAACTTTTTCCGCTGTGTATGTGCATCACCAGTGATTTTTTTACTTCTGGTTGTATATACAAATGTGTCATAATTTTCATGACCGTCTCTGCTTTCATTAACATTACATTGTTTCAGTTGGGGCTGTTACATAGACAGCATTAATAAATGTCCAATGGAATGGTTTCAAAACTATGTTGCTTCAAAACCATGTTTCCGTAATTACCAGTGGAGTTTATTTTGTTTATTAGCTCTTTGTAATTTTCCTGGGAATTAATTGTTCAGGTTTCTTGCCTACTTCTTTATTGAGAAGTTTTTCTTGTTGATTTGTGGGGTTTTTAAGGTGAAAATGGGTCCCTCTGCCGCACTTACATGTATAACACAAACATCTTTTCTGCAGGTATTTTCTCCTAGTTTTTGCTTGTATTTTTACTTTTCTTATGATAATCGTTATTGTATATAAATTGAATCTCTCTCTCTATATATATATAAAAAAATCCACAGACCCTTTCCTTTAGAACCTCTGTATTTTGTGTCTCTATGAAAACCATTCATAGGCTAATATTTTTAAAAGTTATTGTCCATTTTTTGAATAGTTTTAGAATTATTTTTGGGTTTTTTCTTTAGGTACTTAGCCCACCCTGGATATATTATTTCTTGTATTAAGGTTTTTTTTTCCCCCCCCAAAATAAAAACTAATGTCCCCATGATAATTTATTGAATGCTTCTCACCTAGGCTGTTGGTATGTAACCCTGGAGTCATTGTTATGGGCTTTATTTTGGTCTTCTGGTAACCCACACCAAGAACAATTTGTTTTATTTACTGTAACTTCTAGTATATTTTATATTTTAAGGCAAGTTTCCCATTCTTCTTATTTATTTTCAAGCAATTCTCGATTATTCCTCTGTGTTTTGTCTTTAATATGAACATGATCATAGCCTTGTTAAATTGCATTAGAAGTCTGTTTGGGCTTTTAGTTGGTTTTCCAGTGACTATATGTTCAAGGGAGGTAAACTGACATTGTTATAGTCTACAAGTTTCCCTTCTAGATATGCGTATTTCTACATTTATTTCATTTTTAAATTTCCCATATTGAAAATACTGTATTTTGGTTCAAAAAGGCTTCACATATTTGAGGTTTATTTATTCTTTTTTTTTTTTAACATCTTTATTGGAGTATAACTGCTTTACAGTGTTCAGTTAGTTTCTGCTGTACAACAAAGTGAATCAGCTATATGCATATGTATATCCACATATCCCCTCCCTCTTGCGTCTCCCCCCCACCCTCCTTATCCCACCCCTCTAGGTGGTCTCAAAGCACGGAGCTGATCTCCCTGTGCTATGCAGCTGCTTCCCACTAGCTATCTGTTTTACATTTGGTAGTGTATATATGTCAATGCTAGTCTCTCACTTCATCCCAGCTTACCATTCCCCCACCCCGTGTCCTCAAGTCCATTCTCTACGTCTGTGTCTTTATTCCTGTCCTGCCCTTAGGTTCAGCAGAACCATTTACAAATTTTTTTTTCAGATTCCATATATATGTGTTAGCATATGGTTATTTATTTTTCTCTTTCTGACTTACTTCACTCTGTATGACGGGCTCTAGGTCCATCCACCTCACTACAAATAACTCAATTTTGTTTCTTTTTATGGCTGAGTAATATTCCATTGTATATATGTGCCACATCTTCTTTATCCATTCATCTATCGATGGACACTTAGGTTGCTTCCAAGTCCTGGCTATTGTAAATAGTGCTGCAGTGAACATTGTGGTACATGACTCTTTTTGAACTATGGTTTTTTGAGGGTATATGCCCAGTAGTGGGATTGCTGGGTCGTATGGTACTTCTACTTTTAGCTTTTTAAGGAACCACCATACTGTTCTTCATAGTGGCTATATAAATTTACATTCCCACCAACAGTGCAAGAGGGTTCCCTTTTCTCCACACCCTCTCCAGCATTTATTGTTTGTAGATTTTTTGATCATGGCCATTCTGACTGGTGTGAAGTAATAACTCATTGTAGTTTTGAATTCCATTTCTCTAATGATTAGTGATGTTAAGCATCTTTTCATGTGTTTGTTGGCAATCTGTATATCTTCTTTGGAGAAATGTCTATTTAGGTCTGCCCATTTTTGTTTTGGGTTGTTTGTTTTTATGATATTGAGCTGCATGAGCTGCTTGTATATTTTGGAGATTAATCCTTTGTCAGTTGCTTTGTTTGCAAATATTTTCTCCCATTGTCTCTCCATCTTTTTTATGGTTTCCTTTGCTGTGCAAAAGCTTTTAAGTTTCATTAGGTCCCATTTGTTTATTTTTGTTTTTTTTTTCCATTTCTCCAGGAGGTGGGTCAAAAAGGATCTTGCTATGATTTATGTCATAGAGTGTTCTGCCTATGTTTTCCTGTGAGAGTTTTACAGTGTCTGGCCTTACATTTAGGTCTTTAATCCATTTTGAGTTTATCTTTGTATATGGTGTTAGGAAGGTTCTAATTTCATTCTTCTACATGTAGCTGTCCAGTTTTCTCAGCACCACATATTAAAGAGGCTGTCTTTTCTCCATTGTATATTCTTGCCTCCTTTATCAAAGATAAGGTGACCATTTGTGTGTGGGTTTATCTCTGGGCTTTCTATCCTGTTCTATTGATCTCTATTTCTGTTTTTCTGCCAGTACCATACTGTCTTGATTACTGTAGCTTTGTGGTATAGTTTGAAGTCCAGGAGCCTGATTCCTCCAGCTCCATTTTTCTTTCTCAAGACTGCTTTGGCTATTCGGGGTCTTTTGTGTTTCCTTACAAGTTGTGCAATTTTGTGTTCTAGTTCTGTGAAAAATGCCAGTGGTAGTTTGATAGGGATTGCATTGAATCTGTAGATTCCTTTGGGTAGTATAGTCATTTTCACAGTATTTATTCCTAGGTATTTTATTCTTTTTGTTGCAGTGGTAAATGGGAGTGTTTCCTTAATTTCTCTTTCTTGTATCAATTTACATTCCCACCAACAGTGCAAGAGGGTTCCCTTTTCTCCACACCCTCTCCAGCATTTGTTGTTTGATTTTCTGATGATGCCCATTCTGACTGGTGTGAGTTGATACCTCATTGTAGTTTTGATTTGCATTTCTCTAATAATTAGTGATGTTGAGCATCTTTTCATGTGCTTCTTGGCCATCTGTGTGTCTTCTTTGGAGAAATGTCTATTTAGGTCTTCTGCCCATTTTTGGATTGGGTTGTTTGTTTGTTTAATATTGAGCTGAATGAGCTGTTTATATATTTTGGAGATTAATCCTTTGTCCGTTGATTCATTTGCAAATATTTTCTCCCATTCTGAGGGTTTTCTTTTCATCTTGTTTATGGTTTCCTTTGCTGGGCAAAAGCTTTGAAGTTCATTACGTCCCATTTCTTTATTTTTGTTTTTATTTCCATTACTCTAGGAGGTGGATCAAAAAAGATCTTGCTGTGATTTATGTCAAAGAGTGTTCTTCCTCTAAGAGTTTTATAGTGTCTGGTCTTACAGTTAGGTCTCTAATCCATTTTGAGTTTATTTTTGTGTATGGTGTTAGGGAATGTTCTAATTTCATTCTTTTCCATGTAGCTGTCCAGTTTTCCCAGCACCACCTATTGAAGAGACTGTCTTTTCTCCATTGTATATCCTTGCCTCCTTTGTCATAGATTAGTTGACCATAGGTGCGTGGGTTTATCTCCTGGCTTTCTATCCTGTTCCATTGATCTATATTTCTCTTTTTGTGCCAGTACCATACTGTCTTGATTACTGTAGCTTTGTAGTATAGTCTGAAGTCAGGGAGTCTGATTCCTCCAGCTTCGTTTTTTTCCCTCAAGACTGCTTTGGCTATTTGGGGTGTTTTCTGTCTCCATACAAATTTTAAGATTTTTTTGTTCTAGTTCTGTAAAAAATGCCTTTGGTAATTTGATAGGGATTGCATTGAATCTGTAGATTGCTTTGGGTAGTGTAGTCATTTTTACAATATTGATTCTTCCAATCGAAGAACATGGTATATCTCTTCAGCTGTTGGTATCATCTTTAATTTCTTTCATCAGTGTCTTATAGTTTTCTGCATAAAGGTCTTTTGTCTCCCTAGGTAGGTTTATACCTAGGTATTTTATTCTTTTTGTTTCAATGGTAAATGGGAGTGTTTCCTCAATTTCTCTTTCAGATTTTTCATCATTAGTATATAGGAATGCAAGAGATTTCTGTGCATTAATTTTGTATCCTGCAACTTTACCAAATTCATTGATTAGCTCTAGTAGTTTTCCTGTGGCATCTTTAGGATTCTCTATGTATAGTATCATGTCATCTGCAAACAGTGACAGTTTTACTTCTTCTTTTCCAATTTGGACTCCTTTTATTTCTTTTTCTTCTCTGATTGCCGTGGCTAGGACTTCCAAAACTATGTTGAATAATAGTGGTGAGAGTGGACATCCTTGTCTCGTTCCTGATCTTAGAGGAAATAATTTCAGTTTTTCACCATTGAGAATGATGTTTGCTGTGGGCTTGTCATATATGGCCTTTAGTATGTTGAGGTAGTTTCCCTGTATGCCCACTTTCTGGAGAGTTTTTATCATAAATGGGTGTTGAATTTTGTCAAAAGCTTCTCCTGCGTCTATTGAGATGATCATATGATTTTTATTCTTCAAATTGTTAATATAGTGTATCACATTGATTGATTTGTGTATATTGAAGAATCCTTGCATCCCTGGGATAAATCCCACTTGATCATGGTGTATGATCCTTTTAATGTGTTGTTAGATTCTGTTTGCTAGCATTTTGTTGAGGATTTTTGCATCTATATTCATCAGTGATATTGGGCTGTAATTTTCTTTTTTTTTAGTGTCTCTGTCTGGTTTTGGTATCAGGATGATGGTGGCTCGTAGAATGAGTTTGGGAGTGTTCCTCCCTCTGCTATATTTTGGAAGAGTTTGAGAAGCATAGGTGTTAGCTCTTCTCTAAATGTTTGATAGATTTTGCCTGTGAAGCCATCTGGTTCTGAGCTTTTGTTTGTTGGAAAATTTTTAATCACGGTTTCAATTTCAGTGCTTGTGATTGGTCTGTTTATATTTTCTGTTTCTTCCTGGTTCAGTCTCTGAAGGTTGTGCATTTCTAAGAATTTGTCCATTTCATCCAGGGATTTCATCCATTTCATCTATTGTATTCACTTATAGTTGCTTGTAGTAATCTCTCATGATCCTTTGTATCTCTGCTGCATCAGTTGTTACTTCTCCTTTTTCATTTCTAGTTCTGTTGATTTGAGTCTTCTTCATTTTTTTCTTGATGAGTCTGGATAATGGATTATCAATTTTGTTTATCGTTTCAAAGAACCAGCTTTTAGTTTTATTGATCTTTGCTATTGTTTCCTTCATTTCTTTTTTATTTATTTCTGATCTGATATTTATGATTTCTTTCCTTCTGCTAACTTTGGGCCTTTTTTGTTCTTCTTTCTCTAATAGCTTTACATGTAAGGTTAGGTTGTGTATTTGAGATTTTTCTTGGTTCTTGAGGTAGGATTGTACTGCTATAAACTTCTTTCTATAACTGCTTTTGCTGCATCCCGTAGGTTTTGGGTTGTTGTGTTTTCATTGGCATTTGTTTCTAGGTAGTTTTTTATTTCTTCTTTGATTTCTTCAGTGATCTCTTGGTTATTTAGTAGTGTATTGTTTAGCCTCCATATATTTGTATTTTTTTTTACAGTTTTTTTCCTGTAATTGGTATCTAGCCTTATAGCGTTGTGGTCGGAAAAGATACGTTATACGATTTCAATTTTCTTAAATTTACCAAGGCTTGATTTATTACCCAAGGTATGGTCTATCCTGGAGAATGTTCCATGAGCACTTGAGAAGAAAGTGTATTCTGTTGTTTTGGGATGGAATGTCCGATAAATATCAATTAATTCCATCTTGTTTAATGTGTCGTTTAAAGCTTATGTTTCCTTATTATTTTTATTTTGGATGATTTGTCCATTTGTGAAAGTGGGGTGTTAAAGTCCCCTACTATGATTGTGTTACTGTAGATATCCCCTTTTATGGCTGTTAGCATTTGCCTTATGTATTGAGGTGCTCCTATCTTGGGTGCGTAAGTATTTAGAGTTTTTATATCTTCTTCTTGGATTGATCCCTTGATCATTATATAGTGTCCTTCTTTGTCTCTTGTAATAGTCTTTGTTTTAAAGTCCATTTTGTCTGATACGAGAATTGCTACTCCAGCTTTCTTTCGATTTCCATTTGCGTGGAATATCTTTTTCCATCCCCTCACTTTCAGTCTGTATGTGTCCCTAGTTCTGAAGTGGGTCTCTTGTGGACAGTATATATACGGGTCTTGTTTTTGTATCCATTCGGCCAGTCTCTGTCTTTTGGTGGGAGCATTTAATCCATTTACATTTAAGGAAATTATCGATATGTATGTTCCTATTCCCATTTTCTTAATTGTTTTGGGTTTGTTTTTGTAGGTCTTTTCCTTCTCTTGTGTCTCCTGCCTAGAGAAGTTCCTTTAGCATTTGTTGTAAAGCTGGTTTGGTGGTGCTGAATTCTCTTAACTTTTGCTTATCTGTGAAGGTTTTAATTTCTCCATCGAATCTGAATGAGATCCTTGCTGGGTAGAGTAATCTTGGTTGTAGGTTTTTCCCTTTCATCACTTTAAATATGTCCTGCCACTCCCTTCTGGCTTGCAGATTTTCTGCTGAAAAATCAGCTGTTAACCTTATGGGGATTCCCTGGTATGTTATTTGTTGCTTTTCCCTTGCTGCTTTTAATATGTTTTCTTTGTATTTATTTTTTGATAGTTTGATTAATATGTGTCTCGGTGTGTTTCTGTTTGGGTTTTTCCTGTATGGTACTCTCTGTGCTTCCTGGACTTGATTGACTCTTTCCTTTCCCATGTTAGGGAAGTTTTTAACTATAATCTCCTCAAGTATTATCTCAGACCCTTTCTTTTTCTCTTCTTTTGGGACCCCTATAATTCAAATGTTGGTGTGTTTAGTGTTGGCCCTTAGGTCTCTGAGAATGTCCTCAGTTCTTTTCATTCTTTTTTCCTTATTCTGCTCCCTGGCAGTTATTTCCACCATTTTATCTTCCAGCTCACTTATCTGTTCTTTTGCCTCAGTTATTCTGTTATTGATTCGTTCTAGAGTATTTTTAATTTCAGTAATTGTGTTGTTCATCATTGTTTGTTTGCTCTTTAGTTCTTCTAGATCCTTGTTTAATGTTTCTTGTATTTTCTCCATTCTGTTTCCGAGATTTTGGATCATCTTTACTATCATTAATCCGAATTCTTTTTCAGGTACGTTGCCTATTTCGTCTTCATTTATTTGGTGTTGTATGTTTTTATCTTGCTCCTCTGTCTGTAACATATATTTTTTTAAATTTATTTATTTTATTTATTTTTCTTTTGGCTGCACTGGGTCTTTTTTGCTGCGCGCGGGTTTTCTCTAGTTGCGGCGGGCGGGGGCTACTGTTCATTGCGGTGGCTTCTCTTGTTGCGGAGCATGGGCTCTAGGCACGCGGACTTCAGTAGTTGTGACACGTGAGCTCAGTAATTGTGACTCGCGGGCTCTAGAGCACAGGCTCAGTAGTTGTGGTGCATGGGTTTAGTTGCTCCACGGCATGTGGGATCTTCCCAGACCAGGGCTCGAACCCGTGTCCCCTGCATTGGCAGGCGGATTCTTAACCACTGCGCCATCAAGGAAGCCCTGTAACATATTTTTTCGTCGTTTTTTTTTTTGATTGTTGGGGCTGTATTCCTGTCTTACTGGTGGTTTGGCCTGAGGCGTCCAGCACTGGAGTTTGCAGGCAGTTGGATAGAGCTGGGTCTTGTTGGTGAGGTGAGGCCCTCCGGGAGGCCTCACTCTGATTAATAGTCTCTGGGGTCTGAGGTTCTCTGTTAATCCAGTGGTTTGGACTCAGAGCCCCCACCACAGGAGCTTGTGCCTGACCTCCAGCCTGGGAGCCAAGATCCCGCAAGATTCGTGGTGCAGTTAAAAGAAAAAGAAGGAAGAAAGAAATAAAGGAGTAGTACAATATCAAAGAGGAAAAAACAAAATAGAATTAGAAAGATAAAAATTATATTAGGAAAAATAAAACTATAATTGAAACAACTGCAACAAGGTAAAATAAAACCACAACAGAAAAAAGAAATAAAAAAAGTGGTGTGGGGGGAACAAGCCAAACGCAGAGAACAATATCAAAGTATAAAGAATAAAATAAAATTAGAAAAATAAAAGATTTATTAGGAAAAATAAAAATATAAAAGAATCCACAATGACGAATCAACAAGGTAAAACAGAACCCCAATCTAAAAGTGAGAAAAAGAAGGAAAAAATAAAAAATAAGCCTTGGCTATGGGGGCGGAGTTTAGACAGGGTGGAATTTAGGCAGGGGCAGGGTTTAGGGTAGGGTAGGACCTAGGCCGGTGGGGGGGTGACGTTTCAGCATGGGGCAGGGCCTTGGCTCAGGACCCAGTAGACGGGAAAAGTCCCTGGGGGCAGGGCCTAGGCTGGGCGACATTCAAGCCTGGGGTAGGCCCTCTGCTTAGGATCTTCGAGGAAGGGGAGAGGCAGCACTTGGAAAGGAGGGCCTCTGGAGTGTAGAGTTCCGGAGTTTGGAGGGCCTCTGGAGTGTAGAGTTCTGGAGTTTGCAGGTAGGGCCCTGAGTGTGTGCGGGTGGGGTTTGGGCCCAGCTTGTTGGAGGGGGTCTCTGAGTGTGTGGGGGTGGGGCCCTGGGTGGGGGTATAAGGGCGGGGCTTGGGTTCTGCATGGCAGGAAGGAGGCTCCGAGGGCAGAGGATTAGGCCTGGGAGCCCAACAGGCTTCCCGGTGCCTAAGTGGACAGGGAAAGCCCTGGCCCAGTTCCCTTTGCTCCCCTCCCCCACCATCTCCCCCAGGGTCTCCCCCGGCGCCGCTGGACCCCTAACCGTGGGTGGGTCCTGCTGGGTGTAGGAACTCCTCCCTTACCCCAGCCACCCCTCAGGTGTGCAGGTCCCTGAGGTCTGGCCTTTACTTTTGCTCCGCCTTCCCTCCCTCCCACTCCCTCAGGACCCACGTGGCTGGAGGGGGCCTTGGTGGGCGGGGGAAACCTGGCCACACTCCCTTTTGATCCTCTGCCCTCCCAATGGTTCCCCAATTTCCCACTGCAGGCGTGGGATCCCTTCCCCTCCCCCAGCCATCCCTCAGGGGCGCCAGTCTCATCCCGCCTCCACTTCTCCTCCCCCTTCACTCCCCCCATGCCCCACGTCCTACCTGGTCACTGGGGGTTTCTCCCATCCCTTTAGGTGTCCGCGGTCCCCCTCTGGTGCCTGGTAGGTGCCCTAGTTGTGAGGAGACGTGAATTCTGTGTCCTCCTTGTATGCCAACTTGACTCCTCCCCAAGGTTGATTTATTCTTAATTTTTTCAAAAAAGTATTTTTGCTAATGTGAATTAGATCCTTTTTTTCCCTCATTACACTTTAAACTGGTTGAACCTGATTATTTAGATTTTATTTTTTCAAAAGATGCTTGATTCCAAATTTTGTTGTTGCTCTATCATATATCTGATTTTTAGTCTAAGGTTCTTTCTTGGAATTTTCCTAAATATGTTATATTCTTATTTGCTGGGAGGCCTCTGCACATGCTATTTGTTTTGCCTGCAACATTCTCTACTGTTTTCTCCTCTTATGACCTCTTTATACCCTACTCCCTATCCTTTTTGCCCAGCCTGATACTTATACATACCTATACACTTCTCTGGGAGGATTTCTCAATACCTTTCCTATTTTCAGAGTTGGAAGAAAGATAGTTGCTCCCAAATGTCACCATAATACTAATACTAATGTCACCATAAAACTAATACTTGGCTCTTTTTAGTGTGGATCATATTTACATATGTGATCCCCTTAATCACGATGTAATCTCTTTAAGGCCAGGGAATGTTTAGGTACCATTCCATCCCTAGTGCCAAGCACATGAGCTTTAAATTATATATATGATGATTAAGAAAGTAGTAAGTCAGTTAAACTATGATTAATAAATTAGTGAATGAGTTAATAAACTATTAAATGAGTTGATTAATGAATTCACTAATGAATGAAAATAAATCAACAAAGTTCAAGTTTGCTGGACAGCATTTCCTGCCCATTATATGTAGCCAATCCACTTCTTTCTCAGCTCATGTTACTGGCCATGTTCACATGTTTGACTCTTCATATTGATTTTTTCCACAACTTTTTCCATTATACATATCTATGAAAAAAGTCACTGCCAAAAAACGTAAGAATAGTAAAATTCCCTCACATCGAACATGGTTATTGTATACATACTGATGTGGGATAAGGATTCTGGAATATATGATCTGGTGTCAAGACTTGGGTTCTCTTTCCCTTTCTCCCACCAAACCCAAAATATTTTCTTTGTTACAAACATATTGAAAACTGTTTTTCAGAATGGGTAAGAGAAGATAATGGATGTTACATAATTGGATAACCAGCCAAGGAATGTTTCAGCAGAACAAATTCTGATATTTTCATTAGTTAATCAGAAAAAAATTAAATAGTAAATAATGAAGCCTATACTTCTATTCTGATTTATTAAAACTGTGATGTTTCATGTTTCTTAAAATAATAGTAGTCCCTTTAAAATCCTACTTGAGATGTATAAGTGGCTATGCAACTGATTTCTCTTTATAGAAACACATTATTTAAATGTCTTTTACTAATTTTCAATTCTAATTTGTAGACTTCCTGTAACATTAACCATGTCTACAGGAAAAGTGGATGAACTAAGTATATAAGCGTAGGCTTTATTGAGAATATTTTCAAAAGTAAAAATTAGTGATTATTTGAAACTAGGGCAAATTAACCATGCTTAATGATTTCATCAACTATGTATATGCATTTGTACATGTAAATTCTTGAGTATATTTTAGCATTAAATTATCCATCCTTGAGTTTTGGCCATGCTACACTCTATTCGAGAAATTTGGGGCTTCCCTGGTGGCGCAGTGGTTGAGAATCTGCCTGCCAGCGCAGGGGACACGGGTTCGAGCCCTGGTCCGGGAAGATCCCACATGCCGCGGAGCAACTAGGCCCGTGAGCCACAATTACTGAGCCTGCGCATCTGGAGCCTGTGCTCCGCAACGGGAGAAGCCACGATAGTGAGAGGCCCGCACACCGCGATGAAGAGTGGCCCCCACTTGCCGCAACTAGAGAAAGCCCTCGCACAGAAACGAAGACCCAACACAGCCAAAAATAAAATAAATAAATTAATTAATTAAAAATACTTAAAAAAAAAAAAAAGAAAGAAATTTGGCCAAGCCTGTCTTGTCAAGATGCCAAGATAGATTAAGGCAAGAGAATTAATATATGATGACCTGGACATCTGTAGGATGGTAAAGAGGAAGTCAGAAATAATTTAATAACACATCCAGGTCAATTAAAAAAGACAAAAACACAATATGATAGATTTTTTATTGCAGGTTTTATAGTGTAAAGCATCATATGTAATTATTAGTTCAAATTACAAATTGTAGGTAACATGAAGGCTCATTTTACAGTATTCAAATATCTAGTGAGTTTTTGCAAGTAGTTTGAGGGAAGAAACAATCAGTTTAGGTGCGTGGGGTGCTTAGTTGCCTGGGGTGATCAATCCCAGAGCAACCTACTTATATAATAAAAACACACAGAAGAGTGACAGAGTTCCCCTGTGGTGGTAGTGTTTTCATGGGATTTCCCCCACTGTACTGTCACAGGTACTAGAAGGAATCAGAGTCCAGTGAAATCTGCATGAGAATCATAAGTTTGTTCGGTAAGTATATGTATCCATGTGTTAAAAACATTCAGTTTATAAGAACATCAGGCTAAAGAGTATTGGATGGATTAATTTATAATGACATTAGTCTAAGACAGCCTGATGCTATGAAACCTCTTGGCTGAAGCTCTTCCTTCCTTGGAAAGTGCTGGAATAAGTGCTATTGGCATTTGCCTCTGTAAATCCCCATTTACAGACCTTTCTTCCAAGTCACACCACCTCTCTTTCATGCAGACTTTTACATTTTGTACTCAGTGGTTGTGTTAATATAGTTAAACAAGTAAGTGCTTCATACCTGCTAGCTTCATAGCCATCTTCTTTCCACAGTTCATTTTTTGAACACTGGTTCTCTGATTCATTGTGAGTTGATTTTACAGTTTAGCTTTCAAGGTGAAATCTGTTTTCTTGCCACTCTAAAACCCCCAATGCTTATAACACCTATGTCAAACATCACTAATTTTCACGCATTTATGAGATGTAATGACCAATTATAAAGTTTGATTAATACTGATTATATTTTCTGAGTACATTTGTATATATGAACACGTTTGTAAGTTCGTGTATTGGAAATAAGGATTCATTAATTCATTCAACAAATATTAGTGCCTTCTGAGTGACAGATATTCTATTAGATGGTAGGAATAAGCTGACAAAGACAGTGTAGTTTCTGCCCTCAAGTAGCTTGAAGTTTGGACTTAAAAATATGTTAAGTAATAAGGTAATATCTCTTCTAAGAGAGAGATGCTTGTATTATTATGAGAAGGCAGGGACTTAACTCAGGCTGGAGAAAAAGGAAGAATAATAAAGAGAAAGACAAGAGGAATCGCACTTGAAAGACAAATGAACAAGGTTGTTTAGGGGGAAAATTGCACAGTTTTGGCTACATAAGTTTCAGATGACTATTGGGCATCCACTAGGCAACTAGAACGTGTTTCTACCACTCATGAGAGCATTCTGAGGTAGAGGATGTGGATTTTGGAGTAATTATCTAAGTGTGTAAATTGAAACTGACTGTCAATAATGTGTGTGTGTGTGTGTGTGTGTGTGTGTGTATGTAATATGTATAAGGATAAAGGAAAGAAGGACCATGGATGGAATCCTGGGAAATACCAGTATTGAAGGAGCTTGGTAGAGAAAGTGGAACCATAAAGTGTGCTCAAGGAGAAGGAAAGAAGCCCAGGGTACTTTGATGCCATTGAAGCTGATGGATAGGACAGTAAGAAGGGAGAAAATGGCCAAAGATCATGTACTATAGAGAAGTTAAGTATTTCTAGGAGGTTTTTGTGTCCCTGTGGGGGAAAAAAAATAGTGGCATCAATCATGGGTCTAGAAACTTGGAAATATTATTCACTTCTCTTGAATGTAGTAGAGAATAACATTTTGCCATCACAAAGCTACAAGATATCCTAGAGAATAATTTTATCCTATGAAATCCATGGACACAATGACCAAAGAATTGAAATTCACACTAGGAGCTCCTTAGGGACTGGGGATGTAATTTATTTATGTCTCTATTTCTAGCACATAGTGAAGTCCTTGACACCTTCTTGGTACTAACAATTGCTTTTGGATAGAACTGAATTAAACCACTTATTATTTCACACTCATTTCTTTTATAGCAATGGAAACTACACATTGTAGTACTGGTGTCTAGGATTGCGTGCTGGAACTAACTGTTAAACTTTGCCCTCCCCATTGCAACCCAAAGTAAAATTGAGGGAAATCAGAATCTTTTTAGAAATTGGAGCCTGGCAAAGAGAAAGAAGGAGATTAAATCATTCCTATGCTTGTTTGTGTTACAGGTTTTCTATTACAAATGTAGTTTTAAAATGACATTGTATGGGTCATGCTTTTCCATGTAGAAATACTCATTCAAAATTAACTGTATAGAGAGAGTTAAACTATTTTCCATGTTGGAAAAACGATGAAAAGCATTTTTCTGAAATCTCATTAAAATGGCCTTTAATTTTATAGTCATTTTTATCCAGAGCACTGCAGGTAAATTTGAAGACATGTATTAGAAAGCGTATAAAAGAGGTTTATAAAGAAATTCATAATTGCATCCTGTTTTAATGCCTTTTGTTTGGTTTAACTTTAAAACTGATTGAAAGTTGCTCAAATAGCCAGAAGCATTTTTGTTGTTGTTCCTAAAATTATGTTCATATGGAAAGTGCAGGCTGATAGGCAGCAGAATTTCAAATAAATTAATTTCAGTTTTCTCAGAAGGAGGTTTTGCACTATGAAAAAAAAAGTGTCTTTTTTCCTCTACTCCTGAAAAAAATGAACAGATGTAAATTTGTTATTTGAGTAGTTCCAATCAGTCCTCTGCAGATTTCCAGTTACTATGACTTAAGAATTATTTCCTAGATACACCAGGAAATAAAGTAATATTGTCTTCCATTTAATTTATTTTTTCTCTTACACAAAACCTAACTGATTTTGCCTGTGTTTTGGAGAAGTTGCTTAAAGTGTAATTGAAGTTGGAGGCCATCTGGGTATTCAGATGATGATGAATTTTAAAAATTAATATCTTGTCATCTGCTGCTTATTTTTCTCTTATATGTTATTCATATAAATATGTACTAAATTATTATTGTGGCTAAATTATATCTCATATCACTCCTTTCAATTCTTTACTCCAAACAATTGCATTGGGCTCCCCAGATGCGCTATTTAAACTGCAGCCCCTCCACTGCTCTCACACTCCTGTTCTCCTTGACTTAATTCCTTTTTTTTACATTACATTTATCACCTTCTAGTGAACTTTATAATTTCCTATTTAGCTCTATATAATGGTATTAAAATAAATACAACGTATAGTTTATTTTGTATATTGCTAACATGTAAGCTCCCTGAAGCAAGCTCGATAAATATATGTTGTACGTATATTTATATGTGCTTTCCATGATTTAGGTACATCCATTTTCCTTAAGCTCTTTGTGTGTGAAGAGTGCATCAAGGATTATTTCAGAGACTTCCCTCCCTGCTTTTTCTTTCTTCCTCTGTCCCTGTTTACCTCTGTAGAATCAGAGACCGAAGGATGCCCTTTCTCTTTACTCCTCCATTGCTTGCAATTACAGTGCCCCTAAGTTGACTTTGCCCCAGGGATCCTTGTATTTGGAAATGACTAGATAGGGGTTGGATGAATGGCAAGAGGGAGGAGTGATCCCATCTTGCAGTTCTGATAATAAGGAGAACACTGTGAGGAAATGCTCGCCAATCATCTAGAGAAGAACAACCAGATCCAACCTGGTCAGTGTAACCACATCTCATCATCAGACTCAGAAAATGACAGGCAGACACTTTCTTAGAGAATAGAAATTTCAGGTTAGGGGATTAATCTGAGCTGTCCTGAAGTCTAAAGGTAGTCCAGTTTTGAACGCCATTTATATTCTGTGAATAGCCTTTGGTTTTTCATTTTAATGACTCTGTGTGTGTGTGTGTGTGTGTGTGTGTGCATGTGTATCCCCTGTATCTTTGCCTAATTTGTGTAAAATTCTCAGAAAATTCTCTAACTCCTCAAAGACCAGATTTCGGGGTGGGTGCAGACCTGGGCTGCCAAATGAGTACTCAGTCTCCTAAAACTTAGGGTTGAAGAAGAGGGTGGAACTGTAATCAAAAGCAACAACCGACATCGAGGAAAGATGAGCAAGCTGGCCAATTTCTAGACTCTGTTCTAAAAAAAGTAATGGGAAGCATTCAGAGGTGAGAAGTTTCTCTGGGAAGGGCCAGTACCTTTATAAACTATGAGGGTGGAGTCAACAGAAAAGATAAGAAAATAAAAAGCAAGTGGTGCTGAAAGTATTCACCCATTTTTCTCTTCATTGCGCACCTCAATCCCCAACTTTCCGTCATTCTGTTCAAATCTTCTGGCGCTCCGCCAGCTCTTTTTCCTTGTCTCCAGCCACTAATTTGCCTCTGGTTCCCACTACTAGGACCTGTAAATGATGACTCCTGACACAAATAGATCCTTGCTCTCTTGACCCTTGAGTTGGGTGAAGGGGCATCTCTTCTCAGCACCAAAATTAAACCTGCAAGGGCAGTTTTAGGAACATTGTTATAAATGGTGTTTTCTTTCAGTTCTTCAAGTACTGCAGGATAAGCCCCTGAGTGAATTGTTTCTAGGTTGTAAAATCTATTCCAGGCCAAAAGAGATAGGCTAAGACTTTCATTTTTGGAACTGCTCATGCCTGTTCTTAAGTTAGAAACTGCTGGTTTGACCTAACACCTATTCCTGCTGGTCTGTGAGATACATGATACCTTTTCCTCTTTCATAATTTATTGCTTCAACAGCAGACTTTTGTTAGAGCCCTGCTGTTAAGGGACAAAGAAAACACCCACTTTGTTGAACATTTATGTTTAAAGTGAGTTCATTGCACTAAATCACTGTGTGCCCATGGGAACATCTCTAACCCAAATTATAACCATATCTGTGATGGAATCAGACCCTGATTTTTTTTTTCTTTTTTGGTAATATTTTTTTGAGTGTGTTGATTCCTGTGGAATTCACAAATGTTCATTATTTTTTTTTCCCAGGGCCTGAACAAACTAGTTTTAAGTTAGGTTTCCTTGCTGTGGACTTGCACAGTGCGTCAGACTGTATCATGGTACCCTGTACACAACTTTGTTACTTCTTTTTAAATTATCTCTCTTTTCTGCCAGTCATTAAAATCTCTATAATGGCACTTTCAAAATATATTTTGAATGAATGAATGAATGAACAAATCAAGAGTCTAATTACATTGACTTTTACTGAGCAGGTCAAGCTTTGGCCTACTCCTCTATCCCAGCTTGGGGTTCCTCCACAGTGATTGTACACCATCCAACTGATAAATGTCTCTCCTTCAAAAAATGACATAATAATTAGTCATCGATTTTGGATAGCCCCTGTAAATAGCAAAGAATAAAAGCAAGTCTGTATATAGGTTTAAAGTTCCATCACTGGTGGTCAATGCCTTTAATTTGTGTTAGGTATACCTTAGTTCTTAATTTTGCTTGTTTTAAATCACAATTCTCTTAGAGAATGAGGAAATATTTGAAAGAGATTTGACTATGGTCCCAGAAAATATATATAGACCTACCTGAATAATATTTGTTTTTGTGGGGAGAAAAGGAGTGGGGAAAAGGGAAAAGTTTCGGTTTTTAAAAAATTTAACTCTCACCTTTGCACCGTGGAGGCAGCTTTGTGAAATATTAAGGGCATGGGTTTTGGCATTAAACAGACTTGGATTCAGATCTCCCATTTATTGGTCCTGCGCTTGGTCAAATTGCTTAATCCTTATTCTTCATCTGCAAAATTGGGCTCTGATATCACCTAGTGTTGTAGCAAGGATTAAATAAAGTTCCTGGAAACTTGATATAATTGTATAATAATAAAAGCTAAAGAGTTTGTTAGCTGTTAATTTCATTCCGTGTCTAACTGCTCACAGCTCTCTTTTGTGAGGATATTGCTTACACTCACTGGTAAACATTTCCATTAAGAGAAGTGGGTCTTGAGCACAAGAATAACTCAAGGAAACCCCTTTATAAGTTGTATTAATCAGAGTCTCCAGAGAAACAGAACTGATAGTGTGTATGTGTGTGTGTGTGTGTGTATATATAATATAGATATATAATATATGTATATAGTAAAGAGATTTATTGTAAGGCATTGATTTATGAAATTATGAAGGTTGAAAAGTCTCATGATCTGCCCTCTGCAAGCTGGAGACCCAGGAAGGATGGTGGTGTGACTCAAAGACCAAGAGCCTGGTGTAAATTCCAGTCTGAGTCTGTAAGCCTGAGAATTAGGATTACTGAGGGCAGATCAGTGTCCCAGCTGAGACAGAGAGAAAGAAATCTTCCTATTCTCTTTTTTGTTCTATTCAGACCCTCAACAGATTGGATGATGCCCACCTACAATGGGAAAGGCAATATGCTTTACTCCATCTGCTGAATACAATGCTAATCTTCCTGAAACATCCCCACAGACGTACTCAGAAATAATGTTTGACTAGTGTTCTGGGTATCCTATGATCCAATGAAATTGACACATAAAATTAACTATCACACCAAGTATATTGGTTATGATGCATTTCTTGGTGAAGTTGACTTGGCATTGGAGGCTGTAGTTTACCCACCTTTGAAGCAAATCCAAGATGTTTACATATTGGGATGGGCATGTATAAATACAGAAAGAGAGAAGAGAAATTTGTTGATACAGAAAATGGAAAAGCACTGGGTATATGAGCAGGAGAGAGAGGGCAATTATAAATGCTTAAACTAAGAACAGGTACATATTCCCAGTGGACCAATATGGGAAAAGACATGGAAAGACATGTGACTTGAAGCCTGGCAGCTCTGAATTTGAGTCTCATCTTAAGACTTTCCAGTTGTGTTATCATGGGCAAGTTGTTTAATTTCTATCTCTGATGTTTTCATATCTCTAAAGTAAAAAGAGTAATAATATTTTAAATTGCTAATTTTAATTATGAAAAGAAATAATATGGAAAACATACATCAAGTGTTAATTCTCTTTCTTACTTCCTATTAAGTACTGTGTTTTAACTAGGAAAGTATATTCACACCTATTATTATTGTATGACGTGTAGAGGAAAATCTAGCCTTAATTATATATTCAGAAGACAGGTATAAAGTGAATTATGCATATATTAATATACAATGTAGTCTGTGTATCCCAGCTCCAACAAAAATTAGCTATGTGGATCTGAGTAGCCATTCTGATTTTGGGGCTCCTTATTTGTAAAATGGGGATTATACCTTTATAGGTTTATTGAGAGAATTACATAAGATAATAATAGTGAAGCATTTTGTTCAGGACCTGTTACAGAGTAGAAGTGGACTTATATGGGATAAAGGCTTATTTAGATGTCGTAGTTCAGGTTCTAACTCAGAAGAAGTATCTTCGTAATGAATGCTCCATTTAACTGAGTCTTCATCTATTTTTCAGACATGGTATTATAGTGAGGATACATTTATCTTTCTTTAGACCCTAAGCAAAAACTAATTTTTTTAAAAAATTTATTTATTTATTTATTTATTTATGGCTGTGTTGGGTCTTCGTCTCTGTGCTAGGGCTTTCTCCAGTTGTGGCAAGCAGGGGCCACTCTTCATCGCAGTGCGCGGGCCTCTCACCATCACGGCCTCTCCTGTTGCGGAGCACAGGCTCCAGACGCGCAGGCTCAGCAATTGTGGCTCACGTGCCTAGTTGCTCCGCGGCATGTGGGATCTTCCCAGACCAGGGCTCGAACCCGTGTCCCCTGCATCGGCAGGCAGATTCTCAACCACTGCGCCACCAGGGAAGCCCCCAAAACTAATTTTAAAATAAAAAAGTTAATAAAAGCTACAACTTGTTCATCTTCCCCCTAATATGAATTGATGAGGTTTTTAGTAATGTGTTGGAAATATAAAAACAGTTTTTTGATTGGATGCCTACTGCCCCATATTTGATAGGTTAGAATAAAAAATAATCATCTTTATGAAATAGGATGTCATTACTGTACTTTATTCAGTTGTCAAAGTCTAAACAAAATCCAATTTAGAACAAATAAACAGTTCTGTGTCAAAAGAAAGATACCAGAGAGGAGGCTTAACTGTATTTTCTGAAACTGTATTACTTGGCAGTTCTGTGACACTTAGAGGTGATACCCAGTGAAACGGGTTTCAGCTTTGGGGAGCTATGTAATAGAATCGTGTGTGTGCATCTGTCTAGTTCACGTTACGTGGTTGTCTTTTTCTCCATCTCCATTTCCATTCTTCAGGCAATAAAAGTACGGAGCAGGGAAACAACTTGCTCATCACTCTGCTCAGTGGGATTTAACCTTTTCAAGAAGTGACATCTTTTTATTTTGCTCAGAGTACATACAGTATATAATTATCATGTACAATAATTTAGCAGTAGTTTAAAATTAGTATCAATTAAATTATGCTTTTTGTAACACACATATTATTATTCTAATAAATTGAAATTGTGTGTTTTAAGTAAAAAGTTAACTGTTTATATTCCCTTTCTCTCTTAGTGCTTTTCTAGTTTAATTAAAAGAAAAGGAGAGAAGGAAAGTTGAGTTTATGATTTGAGAAAAAAAAATATGAGTAGAGAGAATTCTTTTGCGTGGTCCTCAAATACAAAATCTATTATCCTAGGGTGACCTGAAAGCCATAGATGTGCCATGTGAGACCAGAAAATTTATATAACTTTGTCTCTGGAATCTCCCATGGAACTCAAATTCAATCACTTATATCTCACTTATATCTTTTTTCTGAGATGAAAATCCTACCTATTTCTATTTCACGTGATAATTCCTATGAGTCTGCTTCTTTCTAGTTATTTGAGGATTGAGAGGATTAACTAAAATGCTTTTATATTAAAAAATGCTACTAATGTCATCACTCTTTTGGGCAAAGAGTGATAATTCTGACCACTCTGTTGTCTAGACATTTAATTTAAGAGTTCCAATTTCATGCCCCTATTACACTCTAAAATTATATAAGTTTAATTGAATATTTAATTGCAAATTTCATACTTGGCAAATTGCCTCATCTGGTTATCACTCAAAAGTAGACAACGCATACTTTGTATTCATTCAAATATAATTAATAGAAGTTTTCCTTAAAATTCTCTATAAGAGCCATACTTGATATTACGTATTTTAGTTTTTAAAAAAACAAAGAAAAACTAAAGAAAACAATGCATGTGCTTTTATATATTTTTTTTTTTAATTTTTAAATTTTATTTTATTTATTTTTTTATATGGCAGCTTCTTAATAGTTATCCATTTTATACACATCAGTGTATACATGACAATCCCAATCTCCCAATTCATCACACCACCACCCCCCACCACTTTCCCCCACCTTGGTGTCCATACGTTTGTTCTCTACATCTGTGTCTCTATTTCTGCCCTGCAAACCGGTTCATCTGTACCATTTTTCTAGGTTCCACATATATGCATTAATATACGATATTTGTTTTTCTCTTTCTGACCTACTTCACTCTGTATGACAGTCTCTAGATCCATGCACATCTCTACAAATGACCCAGTGGAATATTACTCAGCCATAAAAAGGAACGAACTTGGGTCATTTACATGTGCTTTTTTATCAGTAGAGAAGAGATAAGAAAGTAAGTGATAAGAAATCCCAAATAACATTAGCTTAAACTAGTTAAAATTGTATTCTCTGTACAGATAAGTCAGAGGTGTGCAGTCCCAGGGTCATGGGAAATTTTTATAAAGGGCTCAGTTTCCTGGCCTCCTTTCAGTTTGCTCTCTACCATCTTCAGAACAGGGCTTTTCTCTACCATCCTCAGAACTGGGCCTCCACCTATAGTCAGCAGGACAGAGGAAGGGTAAGGGAGGACATGCTCTCTCCTCTTTGAGGACTTTTCCTAGAGGTGCTCTGGCTACTGTGCTTTCATTTCATTGGATAGAATTTAATCACATGACCGAGACTCCTGTACTGATTGATTCTGGTTCTTTGTATGTATTCAGTGGCTTGTGCATATTAGATACTTAATTTCTAAGCTCTTGTGTCACCCTAAACCTTGGCATTACTGCAGTTGATTCAAGTAGTAGTAATTTATTCATTTTACTTACAGCCTCTGTTTTTAAAAAGGACTTTGAGTTTCATTCCATTTACTGCTGGGATAGTCACTTGAGATTTTTGCCTGATACCTATTTTATCAAGCAAGATTTGGGGGCATTTTTGTGTTATGAGTTTGACATGCTATTAATTATCACTTCTGTCCAATAATAGAGATTAACGATTTATGTTTCCAAATATCCTATTATGAACATAGACTAAAACTAGGCATTAATCTTGGAAAAACAGAAGAAATGCAACTGTAATGCCATTTCACAATTAAATTACATAAAATCTCATTATTAGAGTCATTAGCTAAATTAGCAAAATCAATTATTAAATTTGAATTAATGCAAAGTTTGAATATGATGCCAAGCCAATGCCAATTAATTTCAGTTGAGAAATTTCAGAGGCATGAATACCTTAGGAAAACATTGAACATCTAAAACATATAATGTCTTATCTCTGAGGAAAGAAATCTTAGTTTCAGAGTACCTACATGTGTTAAAGGATAATCAAACAAAATAAAATTCAGAAAAAAAGTCTCAATTTAACATGAACATGATGTTTTTGTTAGTATTTGGACCTTAGGGATTATCAATTATTTTGTGAACCACTGCCTGTAAACATTAAGCTATCTGATTTATTTTGATGACTAAGAATTTTTGCCCAGGGAATAACCAAACAACTTATTACTGAAATATTCTCAATAATATAATCTTAATTTTAAGTTGTTTTAGCTTGTCAGTTTCCATAAGGCTTCTAACATAGATCGTCATTTAATTTCCATGAAGCTTGTCGTTACTGCTACTGGTAGATTAAAATGCTATCCTCTGTAACTTTGAGTTTTCATAAGCATGGCGGCCTGATCTGTCTGGAACTCCGTTCCTTGCATGCTTGCCTTCTCGACAAACCTCACCTGACCTGTCATTGTGGAAAAGTATCCCTTTTGTGGGTTCCCAGAACACTTTATGCTTCATTTACACTGTATTGTGAGTGTTTGATCGTCTGTCTTCACCATGAGATAGTTCATTCAAAAAATATTTACCTATTGTTTGGTAATCTTATTCTCAATGTTTAATATGGTGTAGGAGTGCCACAAATGATGCTTTAATGAAATTGAAAAAAGAAAGAAAGGTACTATCCTTTAGAATTTCCCTAGTCTTAACAGCTCATGACTCTGTAAACCACATCCTGTCTCATCCATGTTCTGAGTAAATGTCCACTTAGTTTACTGCAATTCATATTCTTGAAAACTATACTTTTCTTCTGTTTACTGCAATACATATTCTTGAAAAGTATACTTCTGCTGATGTGCTTTATTAATACCAATTTTCGAACATGCCGGATTTCAACGATTTTTAAAGACCTTTGTTTGAACCTGAGGCAAAAGGTAGCTTTACTTGAAGATTTGTATGTTTTGACAGTTCTGTATTGAGGGCAACCTTCTACAGAGAGTCACTGACATTTTGTTTGGATGTACTGACAGCAGTGGGGAAGGGCATGCTTTTTAAAATAATTTAGAAAATTTATTTTTTTGCCTTTTTAAATGAAAAGTCAGTAGAAATGATGATAGATTAGATTTTTATTGAAAAAAATAATTTATTCCCTGTAGTTTGCTTTTTTACATTCTATATTCTTTACATAGTTCATGTATGTGGTTGGCAAGGACATGAGGACCTTATGTTCTGAACAAATGTGTTGCAGTTAGTATGTATGAAATGCTAAATGTGGTTTCTTAACCTCAGCTCTATTGACATTGGGGGCCAGATAAATCTTTGCTTTGGGGGGCTGTCTTGTGTCTTCTAACATGTTTACATATTTAATGGCATACCTGGCCTCTACCCACTAGATGCCAATAGCATCCACCCAGTTGTGACAACCATAAACGTCTCCAAACATTGCCCAGTGTCCCCTGGGAGACAAAGTCACCCCTGGTTGAGAAACAGTGTACTAAAAAATGCTCCCCTTCTGACTCTGTCAATATTTAGAATCAGCTAGGGATTTGTATGCCTATTTACACTTAATGTTTGCATTTAACTCTGTCCAATCCACTGTTACCATGGGTTTGACTGGTTTTCATTTATCAAGTATTTGGAGTATTGTGATTTTTTTTTTTAAATGGTATTTTAGAGAAAGGGTTGTTAGAGGAGACTGGAGTAAAGATGGGCAAAACTTTTACAAGAAAAAGAAATTCTACACACTTAATGGTAATTCCTAGAAAATGGTCAAAATCAGGTTTAAAAAAAAAAAGCTGAAAGGATTTAAGGGATTTATTTTCTTGAAATAAAGTGGTCTTCTGGAATTTAAGTGTTACAGTGAATAGTACTTTTTCTATCCAGATGTGTTTTCTTCCTTTGACTATAACAAGTATTTATTCTTTCTGTTTCTCCAAATTGTAGTCTTCACTGGCTGCTTAATTTCAGTGACTGTGGTTCTGAAAGATAAATCACTGGGGGAGAAATATGAGAAGTAAAAGATTTGAATCCATTAAAATACACTATAATATATCCACCTACACACAGATACATAAAAGTGACCCAACCATTTATTATTTAGAGATCAATAACATTTTTTCAATTTCTCCCCCAAAAGACACTTTGAATTCACATTAATGTATAGCATGGGCCAGTTTCCTTAATTGTAAAGCAACTTCACATAATATGAATAAAACTATTTCTTATTAGATTCTAGCTTGATGGTGTATTAAAATGTGTTGTTGTTTTTAATATACATAGAAACCAGAAGATTTTATTGACATGATCAGCATGTGCACAAACTGTGTCATCAATTTTAAACAGCTGTGGAAAAGCCTTTGGTATGAATGCTCTATTAAAATACAGATCCTCCTTTACAATCGGATTGCTGGGCTTGAACTGTGGCACACTTCTTGCTAGCTGTGTATCCTCTGGTATGTTGCAGAACTTTTTCTTGCCCCAGATTCATCATCTGTAAAATGAGACTTGTAATAATAACCTACCTCATAAGATTATTGATGAGTAATAAGTTAATATATGTAAATTAAGTTAATATATGTAAACACTGTAAGTGCCAAATAGGTTTAGCTGTTGTTGTTGTTCTTATTATTACAACCACAACTATTACAATGTGAAGGGTTTCTATCCTTCTATCCAGTCTTCAGTAAAATAAAGATTGGGTTCTATAAATGTGGAAAACAGCAGTCATAGAAGCTTCATTGTTACAGTGCTAGAATTGACCCAAATTCATCCTGAACTGTCAAAATGGCATTTGGATTCCTTTTCAGAGCATGAATTCAAATTCATATTATCCAAAATCTGAAGAATTTTAGAGCAAAAGGAAACATAACCTAGTACATATGCATCTAGACTTGAATTATCTTCTCTCTCCTCTTCTTTTTTTTCTTTTAGAAAGAGCATGGGATTTAGTGTCAGAGAAACTGTGTTGCAGTCCTGGCTTTGCCTCTTATTAACCATAAAACCTAGGGTTAGTTGGTAAATTCTCCGTGGACCTCGCTTTCTTCCTGTGTAATGCGGGGCTGATGATGACACTCTTTACTGCTGGCTAACTGCTGCTTACTTTCAAGCCTCTGCCCAGTGGCACTTGGACTCCGTGAACCTTCCTGTGTCCATTCCTGAGCTAGAGTGGTGTTGCTCCTCTGTGCCCTATCATCGTAATTTTCCACACCATTTATTTTCTTATTTGTCTCCCTCAATAGATCGTGCATCCACAGGAGAGTGCATCTGTCTTGTTCACATTTGCAGTGTGCGTACTAGAGCATAGTTGATGCTCAGTTAAGTCCTTAGCCATGAGAAATTGGTCACAATAGCCGTCTAACTTGGACTCACTCCATTGCTAACTTTATTCAGATGATACAGGGGATGATGCTTTCTAATTCAAAGAGCCACTTTATATATAATCCTGGAGACTTGGCTGCTCCATCCCTCTGTGTGACTAGTTTCTTCCAAAGAATGAGGCAGGCTGGACAGGATTGTCTAGGTGTGGTTATCATGCTGTATTTTATGAGGTGGAAAATGACCAGACTGTAATACATCAGTATTGGGGAGCCCTTGAGGCTGAATACATCATTTTCAAGGTTTATGGGCTTTAGGTACAGTTTCAAAGATATGCATTCATCTCCTCATGTTCTTTTTGTCTAGCCTAACAGCATATTTGTCCTTTAGAAATGTAATTATGTGCAGACTAATTAGTGGGCGATTGCAGTTATTTAGGTGACAGGAAAGGTAAAAAGGGCTCTGCCAGATCTGTAAAAGTGAACCTTGAGGGGCCAGAGTAAAGAGCCTTAGAAAATAAAATAAGAATTGGTAGGCTTTGGAGACTTTCTAAACCTGGGATTTTGAGGGTAAGTGAAAAGTCACGAGTGATAACCAGGTTTCTGATTTTAGCAACTGATGTAAAGGATGGTTCTAATTGTTGAGGAAAGATTTTTTTCTTCTTTTATCTCTTTCATTTATCTCTTTATTTTTTGAGTGGGAAATATTGCTTTCAATGTTTGGATGTGTTGGTTTTGAAATTCCAGCTAATAAGCACCTAGATTGATGTGGTTGAGTAAGCTGTTGAATTTTCAACAGATCTGGATGTCAGGAGAGGGATAGCTATTTTAGAATTGTGAACAGTCAGCATATGAGCTGCATTGTATGCATGTTGTCATGCAGAGACAGTACTTACCAAGAAAAGGAGAAAAAGACAAAGACCTGGGAAACACCAACTTCTTTTAAAGGAATATATGAATAAAGATACACTTTTCTTCATTCTTGGAAGGATAGTCTCAGGGATAGAGAATAAGGAAGACTGGTTTTCCAGAAGCCGAGGAAACACAAGAGTTTCAGGAAGGAAAATGGGTTTAATAATCACAGATGCTACAGTTGAGTAGGTGATTCATATAAGCAGACTATTTTGGGAGTTTGATAATTAGTGGAAATTCGATTACGACATTTCAGCAGAATTCTGGGAAAGAGCCTAATCTGGATTTAGGGGTAAATGGGATTTGAGTCATTGGACATGTGCACCACAGACTGTCCTTAAAGGAAATCTGACTTTGAGGGGAAGAACGACAGTAAGAGGTAGTTAAGAGGTGGATGCAGGAATGATAAGGTGGTAGGGTTTTATCTTCCGCTCTCTGCTAAGAGGCACACAAACATTTTTGTAGTCTTAAGGGAAAGGAAATTGCAATGGGGAAAAAGGTTGAAGATATTGGATAAAAAGGGGCTCATGGAAGGACTTTAGTTCCTAAGGAAAGTAGAAAGACTCGGATTAAGATGGATTTCTCCTCTGATGACGTTGGCCTTGTATCAAAGAAGAAACACCTCTTTATCTGAACCTCAAAGGAAAGTGACAAAGACAATCAAGGTTGTAGATATGTTTCTGAAATGAGATAATGTGTATGAGCTTAGTTAACTGGAAAGCATTTTGTCAAAATTGTTTTTATAAAGAATATTATTCCTTTTTGGAAAGTATGTGAGTGTTCTTTCTCTTTATCAGTTTTACTTGCTTTTAAAGACAACTGAACTTTTTCACAGACTCTTGAATACCGCAGGAAGCTTTGTTTTTCCTTGTTCCTAGCAACTGAAAAGTACACTTAACAGCAAAGCATATCAATTTCATTATCAAATTGTTGCTCTAAATTTTCTACAGCTATGTACATTTCTGTGTATATGTAACTGTTAATGTGGTTTGGAACAGTTTCATTTATTCAAATGGCTCTTTTAACAAATAATAGAAATAACGAGGTTAATATATGCTAATGACACAAGTGAGCAAACTTTAATTTCAAAATGATTTACTTCATTATTTTTCAATCATGCCCATTAAGTAAAAAGCTGAGTATTTTAAAATACTCTACAAAATGATAAGTTTTTGTCAGTGGCCTTCTCATTTTGCAAACCTCCATTTTACCGCCTTTTGGAGGCCTCAGGAACTGGCAAATGGAATCTGCAATTTGAGGTTGATGACAGTAGTACTCAGGTCCAAGAGAGGTGCCAAATGTCTGTAAGACACTTGCTGATTATAAGAGAATAGGGATAGGCCAGAAAGCCCTCTGTGAGAACTTTCAGAACTTAGTCCAGTTCCTTGACACTGTATTTTCACAGACATGATTATAATTGATTCTCACTTGTCATGAGGGCAGGGCCTGGAAATTCTGGGATAATCCATGTGGCCACGCACTGCCAAAGGAGCCTCCTAGGGAGGCCCAGAGTCTGAGGGTCTGTAGACAAATGCATGTCTCACAACAGTGAACTGAAATTTGCCCAGTGTTCTGAAATTTAAGCTTATTTGACCAAATCCAAATAATACGGAAATAACAATGTGGTTGGTCTTCAGTCTTTGATGGAATCTGATAAGATTCTGACTCTATACTATTGATCCAGATTACCTTTTGCCTTTCAAGCAGTCATGGGCCAATATTTCCCAAGCAATATGGCCAGTGGGAGAGGCGTCTCAGGTTTAAACGTACATATGTATATCAGGGCCTTATACAGGTTTCCTTTCTGAAGTGATGAAAAACTGTGCATGCTCCAAGGAGAAATCCAGGTGGTTTGTAATTCTAGTGGGAGAGAAAAGATTGCTGGAAAGGGGAAATTTCAGTCGGGGGTAAAGAGCTTTTTGGAAATACTTCTTAATACTTTCTAATGCAACGTAAATGCAGTTGATCCCTCTCTAGTATTTTCTCTCCTGAGTAATCATTTCCTTCTATTTAGAATTTATTTTTATAGTACCTCGTCCTTTTTATGGCCCCATTAACCATTTTTATTTTTGAAATATAAAATGAAAATTTGATTTTATGTATAGTAATACAGTCTTGTCTCCAAATTTCTATTTTGCTCATGCAGAGGGTTACTTCTACAAGAGAACAGCAGGTTTGCAGAAGCACTACATTATTATAAATTGGCGATCGGGAGCAGGCCTACGCTGGCTTGTAAGTAATATTCAAGTCCTTTTAAAGTATCTCTCCCTCCCTCTCTCCCTCCCTCCCTCCCTTCATGAAAATGGTGACTTAAAGCCTCACAGATTAAAAAACATGGTAACTCTATTTCTGAATACTTGCCAATCAAATTATGAGACTTTAACAATTACATCTCTCTCAATTTTAATATTTTGGTGCCTGTTTATCATGTTAATATATTAAGATAAATATAACTTTTATTCATCTAGATATCAAGTTCAAAATATTCTGGCTCCTTGAAGGCAGAGACTATTATATATTTTTTTTTCAGTGATACCTGTACTTCTTACTACACTGTTGTTCTTTTGTATATTTGTTCCCTGGGTATTTATTTCTTGGTTTTCTTTTAAAATCATAAATAATACATAGAAACAAAACTGAAATAAAGATAACTTTATTGTTTCCATAGTGTACATCATCTTCTCACATTTGTATTTCCACTTGTCTCCCCTCAGCTGCATATTTAAACACCGGGATTATTCTAATGAACCAAGGAAAGACAGAAGAAGCTCGACGCACATTCCTGAAGTGTTCTGAGATCCCTGACGAAAACCTAAAGGACCCTCATGCCCATAAGAGCTCGGTCACCAGCTGTCTGTACAACCTGGGGAAACTCTATCATGAGCAGGGACACTATGAGGTCAGGCCAAAACCTCTGTCTCATTCCTCCCCCTTGTTCTGATCTAGTCTCAATGTTTTCTACCTACGATCTCATTGTAGGGACACTGATCATTTAAGAAGCTAATAAGTGTTTTTATTAAAAGAGTTTTATGGTGAAATTCTTTAGGAAAAAAACTCTGCTTAAGCAAAACTTAATGGATTTCTTCACTGTGAATTTCTCGGCGTAATTATGACTCCTCAGGAAAAGGAAATAACATGCATTGCAGCTCAAGCTTATTTGCTCACCATCTCTTTGATTTTAAAATTCAAGACATGTTATTTATCTATATCCATTTTTTGATGTTAAAAAAATACATTTTTGTACTCTCTGTGTATTGAGTAAATGATTTGATATAAATCCTACTTGTTTCTTTTCATTCTTTTTAAAACAATAACCCAATGAAAACTGACTTTATTGTGTTTTTGAATTGGGGAGAGGGGAAAGGTGATGGAGACAGGGTCTTGTATGGGAAGTTGGGAGGTTGGCCCAGTCCTGTGTTCCCTGTCTCTCACACGAAGCCTGCCTGCATGGGTTTCTTCTCTCCCATTCAGTATGGCTCCTCCCTCTCTCAAATGACACCCACACACACTCTTACACGATGTATTAAGACTGCAACGTGAGGGTGAAAATAGAATTTTAAAAATAATTGCATTTAATGATCTCAGTAGGTCTGAGTAGCTAGAAGATTCATTAGTTGATATTTTATTTAGATCCTACTTGATCACCTGACTTGAAGTACCTACAGATTTTAGATGACTGTGGGTGACTTCTGGTTATTTTATTGCATAATCTATGGGAACTGAAAAATTTATATTGAGAGAACAATGGTAACATTTGACTGCTTGTTAAACTAATTTTTATATGACCTTCTTCACGGACTGGGTTGAATATTTTTATTCATGAAATGGAGGCAGTATGATATCAAAGGACGGCTTAATTATTTTCCTCTAAATACCATTTAGAAAGAGCAATGGAAGACTTTAATTTTGGAAGGATGTTGTTATTTTATTTTCAGTGAATAGTCCTGTACTTTAGCTCTTTTTCTGTTTCTTAAATTAGGATGCACTTAGTGTATACAAGGAAGCAATTCAGAAAATGCCAAGGCAGTTTGCCCCACAGAGCTTGTACAACATGATGGGTAAGTAAAATAGTAATATTTTAATTGATATTTCAGGGACCTGTGGAAAAATTGAAACCTGTAATTCTGTTAAATGGAATTCTAATAAATCATATTGTTAATCCTCACTAAAAAAACCCTGTTCACAATTGAGTGTCACATTCAAATGTTTACAAAGCATACTTATTCTAAGAGAAATAAATGTGTTAACATAGTGATTTTCAGCAATTGGCTGGATCCCAGAGTTGTTCAAAAGGGGCTCAAAAACTGAAGTGGGTATTGAGTGTTAACTAGACCTTAGAGATTGAAAATGATGAATAAAGTACATGTAGATTTTAATGAATTTATCAAATTTGTGATAATTTTTGATCATGTTATTTTCTTAATCATAATGGCCTCCTCAAAAATAAACATGCTATGATGTAGAGATTCATGGTTTTGATGCTTATAAAAAAAATGTGAGCAACTGAGCCAACTTGTATGGTTTTCACTGATAAAGGCTTGGATCTCAAGAGGTTTTTTTCAGGGTATTATTTTAGGGTAAAAACAATACTGTGAAGAGTGTAAATATCCTACTACAATTATTCCTTTTTCTACATTGAATAATTTAATTTTCTTATTAATCAGAAATTATGTAAGCTAGGGCATTGATTTTTCTAGGTACAAGAGATCAAGAACTAGAATTACTAATAAAATAAGCTGCCTATTACCTGCAATTGATCCGTGGCAGCCTTATAGGAAATTGTTACCACAGCTATTTGATGGTGGACACACCTGAAAATTGCCTATTTGGTATGTGATTCTTGAAATGAATCCCTAAAGTTTAAGATGTTCTGCTGATTGGTTAACTTTGCTGTTTCCAGATAAGGGGTTACTTTTGTCCTCAAATCAAATATTTCTTTTTCTCCGAACAACAAATCGCAAACTCAGATTTTCCTTTTTCATTAAACTTGGTTAACTTGCTTAGTATTTCTAGGCCTTCCTCATGCATATAAACTAAATGTGACTACATGATCTCTAGGATTATTTTATGCTTTTATATTCTGTGATTTGAGACATTTGATAGTAGCCGTATGGCTTTGAGTACACATAGAAAATCCCAAGCCCTCCCAAACTAGAAAATATATGCCTGGCAAGGACACTCACTTCTACTTTTTTTAATTTTTTTTATAAATTTTATTTTAATTTATTTATTTAGTTTTGGCTGTGTTGGGTCTTCATTTCTGTGCGAGGGCTTTCTCTAGTTGCGGCAAGTGGGGACCACTCTGCATCGCAGTGCGCGGGCCTCTCACTGTCGCGGCCTCTCTTGTTGCAGGGCACAGGCTCCAGACGCGCAGGCTCAGTAGTTGTGGCTCACGGGCCCAGTTGCTCCACGGCATGTGGGATCTTCCCAGACCAGGGCTCGAACCCGTGTCCCCTGCATTGGCGGGCAGATTCTCAACCACTGCGCCACCAGGGAAGCCCTACTTTTTTTTAAATAACAGAAAATTCAGAAATAGTTTAGAGCTAGAACAAGGCACAGGTCAGTAAATAGAAAAAAAAAAAAAAAAAGATTTGGGAGAGGTTTATATATTCATTCCCTGTCTCTGGGAATCCTGACAGTTGGCCTGGACAGCAGTAGGGTGATTTAATGCTCGTGTTAAAGAGGACACTGGAGTAGTTTTAGTTACTGTTTCTTTTTCTCTTTAGTATAATTACTGAAAGGTAAAAATCTCACTTCCTTAAATGTACTTTTGTCTTTATCCTCTTATGAATTAAAACCACTCATTTTACTATCTAACATTTTACCATCAATCTATCCACTCAGGTGAAATGTACGTGTCCATAAAGTGTGTACCTAGAGTATGTAGATTTATCAGTTGAATTAACTTTCTGTGTTAGTGCTGGATGGTTATTCATTTCAAAATGAATACTGAAAGAACTGTGTTCTCTAATTTTGTCTGAGGAGGCACAGTGGTTTTAGTTTATAATTTTATTTTTAACGCTAATGCTTGGGAAGGGCTTTTTCCCAATTTTCCTCAATGATCAGAGAAGATATCTTTCTTTAAATTAGGAAAGGACTCAGATCCATGGCAACAGACTGCATATGGCATCTTTATTGTTAATAGGAAGTGTGGTATTCACTATAGTTAATGATTCGAGAAAATTCATTCAATTATTTTAAGTAAATACATTTGATTGAAAATTCAGCTGGTACCTTGAGATCTGTGTCTCATGTGGTTACACAGATGCTGAGCACACACAGGCAGCAAAAGATAAGTGTATCCCTGGGGTGATTGCTTAGTCCTTTGTCTTATTTTCCATTACAGAAGGAGGGAGCCGCTTTGCCCAGACTCTGCAAAGCCCTCTAACAATTTGCAAGGGGAGAATCCCAATATAATTTATCATTCCAGATTTCTGCCATAATTATAGTGGCTGCCTTCTGTTTAATTTTATGTGACGGTCTGTCAGCTTACTAGGTTTTGTAGTTTCAGTTGTTCACGAAACTATAATTTTCTCTGAGAATGAGTTCACCTCCTAATCAAATGGGTGAAATCCTCTGAGTGTTGGCTTTAACTCCTAATACATTTTGATTAGCCTCCATTTGACAAGAAAAAAAAATGGCCCAGGAGATAAGCTGCCCTATCAGTTCATCATTTTCATTAGTCTGTCAGCATGTGCTGATTATCCTATCAAGTTTATCAACAGCCTTGAATGTGTTTTCTAATTCTCACATTTGCATATTATTGGTGCCCTTTAGGGATGAGTGATGGATTATAACGTCTGGCTAGATTTAGCCTGCAAGTATTCATTTTTCTCACGGCTCATTCATTTACCCCTTCAAGACCACTACCCCCAAGCACTTGCATGTAATAGTATAAATAATGCAAACATTATTTATTTTCTTTTATTTGGAGGTTAGGCGACATAAAGGAATATGTATGAAAAAATACAATTATATTTGAATGTTATTATTACTTTAATAACTCAATTCATTGCAGCTGCTTAAAAAAACAAAAAAAAAACAACAAAAAACCCCAACACTCCAGCCCTTTGCATTTTCCCTTCCCTTGAACATTTTATGAAAAACATATCACTCTATTCTGCATGCCAGTAGTTGACTTATCCTGAACATCGAATGAGCCTATTTTTCACATTTGTGTATTAACAGAAAATAACAAGTTTGATTATCAATTATTACTTGCTTCCCAACTTAATTTTTTCTATATTTTATCATAAGACTTAGTTTTTATTGTGACAATTTATAAATAAACTTAAAAATCTATTTAAAAATACATTCTCATTATTCTCTTTGATTTCATAGGATCAAGGCGATTGAGTAACAATAATTGAGGAGTATCGTCCCATCCAAAATTAAGTGAATTTACGAGCATGTACAAATCATATTTTAAAAGACACTATATATCATTTTTATAAACAAACATTAAAGTTTCGCCTAGGTGGCAGTTATAATTAGTAAGGTATGAAAATACATGAAATGTTAAGAGTCCAAATCACACAATAACTGTTAAAATTACTCCTAGCCAGTTGTGGACCTCAGTTTCCTCTTGAGATAATGGGTTGGATTCAGTGGAGATTCAGTATAGTGTGAAGTCAGATAGCCCAGGTTCAAATTATGGCTCTGACACTTAACAGCTGAGTGACGTTGGGCAAATTAATTAACTGAAGCCTCAGTTTCTCCATCCATAAGGTGCTTGTAATGGTAGTGTCAGTTTGAGGACTGATTGAGATAATGAAGGTAAAGCATATTGGACCAAATGCCCAACCTAGTAAGTGTTTCATAACATTACCTTCCGTTGTAATCATTATTCTTTCTGTGGGCTTTAAACTCCAGAAGTCACTGATTGTATTCTCTCTGGCAGTTCTTTTTGTATTTACCATTGTAAATCTGATTTCTCTATAGATACAGTTTTGACGTACTTGGATGGCCTTGGAGTCACCAACGGGGATTCTGTTTAGTTCTGTCCCGTCTAGAATTGCTGCATTTTCTCTCGAAGTCCATTTCCCCTTATCTCTCAACAACCACAGTCAAAATCCATCTTTTATCATTAACTGCATTAACCAAAAGTGAAACAGCATACTTAGTTAATGCCCAATTAATAATTCCATTAATAGAGTGTTCCCTTTAAATTGAAATCATCATATTTAGTTTAGAGTTTCTTCTCCTTTTCCTGTCATGACATACTTTTCTGCTAGACTTAGTCAAAATTTTTCTTTATTCTGACACCTATTATAGGCCTTTATTGAATCTCAATTTCTCCTCTTTTCTTCTCAAATTGTGATTTTTAGAATCATAGAATGTTAGAGATGGAAGATTCATATCTTTAAAATCCTCCTAACATAATCTTTTATTTTACAAGCTAGAAATTTACACTCGAATAGTTAGGTTGATCTGAGCCTGAACCAAGATGGCGGAGTAGAAGGACGTGCTTTCACTCCATCTTGTGAGAACACCAGAATCACAACTAGCTGGTGGACAGTCATTGACAGGAAAACACTGGAACTCACCAAAAAAGATACCCCACATCCAAAGACAAAGGAGAAGCCACAATGAGATGGTAGGAGGGGCACAATCAAGCAAAATCAAATCCCATAACTGCTGGGTGGGTGACTCACAGACCGGAGAACAGTTATACCACAGAAGTCCACCCACTGGAGTGAAGGTTCTGAGCCCCACGTCAGGCTTCCCAACCTGGGGTTCCGGCAACGGGAGGAGGAATTCCTAGAGAATCAGACTTTGAAGGCTAGTGGGATTTGATTGCAGGACTTTGACAGGACTGGGGGAAACAGAGATTCCACTCTTGGAGGGCACACACAAAGTAGTGTGCGCATTGGGACCCAGGGGAAGGAGCAGTGACCCCAGGGGAGACTGAACCAGACCTACCTGCTAGTGTTGGAGGGCCTCTTGCGGAGGCGGGGGGTGGCTGTGGCTCACCACGGGGACAAGGACACTGGCAGCAGAAGTTCTGGGAAGTACTCCTTGGCATGAACTCTCCTGGAGTCCGCCATTAGCCCCACCAAAGAGCCCAGGTAGGCTCCAGTGTTGGGTCACCTCAGGCCAAACAACCAACAGGGAGGAAACCCAGCCCCACCCATCAGCAGACAAGCAGATTAAAGTTTTACTGAGCTCTGCCCACCAGAGCAACAGTCAGCTCTACCCACCACCAGTCCCTCCCATCAAGCCTCTTAGATAGCCTCATCCACCAGAGGGCAGAGAGCAGAAGCAAGAAGAACTACAATCCTGCAGCCTGTGGAACAAAAACCACATTCACAGAAAGACAGACAAGATGAAAAGGCAGAGGGCTATGTACCAGATGAAGGAACAAGATAAAACCCCAGAAAAACAACTAAATAAAGTGGAGATAGGCAACCTTCCTGAAAAAGAATTCAGAATAATGATAGTGAAGATGATCCAGGACCTCGGAAAAACAATGGAGGCAAAGATCGAGAAGATGCAAGAAATGTTTAACGAAGATCTAGAAGAATTAAAGAACAAACAAACACAGATGAACAATACAATAACTGAAATGAAAACTACACTAGAAGGAATCAGTAGCAGAATAACTGAGGCAGAAGAACAGATATGTGACCTGGAAGACAGAATGATGGAATTCACTGCTGTGGAACAGACTAAAGAAAAAAGAATGAAAAGAAATGAAGACAGCCTAAGAGACCTCTGGGACAACATTAAACGCAACAACATTCGCATTATAGGGGTCCCAGAAGGAGAAGAGAGAGAGAAAGGACCAGAGAAAATATTTGAAGAGATTATAGTCGAAAACTTCCCTAACATGGGAAAGGAAATAGCCACCCAAGTCCAGGAAGTGCAGGGAGTCCCAGGCAGGATAAACCCAAGGAGAAACACACCGAGACACATAGTAATCAAACTGGCAAAAATTAAAGACAAAGAAAAATTATTCAAAGCAGCAAGGGAAAAACAACAAATAACATACAAGGGAACTCCCAAAAGGTTAACAGCTGATTTCTTAGCAGAAACTCTACAAGCCAGAAGGGAGTGGCATGATATACTTAAAGTGAGGAAAGGGAAGAAACTTCAACCAAGATTACTCTACCTAGCAAGGATCTCATTCAGATTCGATGGAGGAATCAAAAGCTTTACAGACAAGCAAAAGCGAAGAGAATTCAGCACCACCAAACTAGCTTTATAACAAATGCTAAAGGAACTTCTCTAAGTGGGAAACTCAAGAGAAGAAAAGGACCTACAAAGAGTTAGGTTGATCTGTTTAGGATTACACAGTTTGTGTTAGAACCAGAAGTGTAGTTTACTGATTTAAATTTAAATGCTTTTTCTATTCAGTCCTTCTGTATTGCCAAAACTGGCACATTCTTCACTATGTCAGTGTAGCTTATCTTTACCCATTTAAAAACCAGCATATATATCTATATGTAGATATAGATATATAGATATATGGATATAGATATCATTCCTTGTCCAAATACATATTAAAAACCTTTTCATTTTAAAAGAATGAAACACCTACAAAATTGTGGTTTCATTACAGAATGCATGAAATGCAGGATATTAAAATTCTTTTAATGTAGGATAATTTTTAACCACCCTCATTTTTTCTCTTCTTTCTCTATAATTGTTTATTTCCCTTACTATGTCTACTTAAGCATTGCTTTTGAATAATCCTAAGAGATTATGGGAAACTAAGATAGGCTGTAACTTTCAGTTTTATCAGTTTGAGCCCTTCCAATCCCAAAGGTCATTTTAAGCCTATTTACTATTTAATATAAAATTACTTGGCTTTCTCAGTGCAAAGTGATTGTTTGGTTTAATTACAATATATAAGCAATTTAGGCCATTTCATCTTGGTAATATATCTTGAGAACAAAAAGCCACAATGTATTCATGGAGTAAGAGTCTAGAGTTACAGCCTTGTTGTTGCAGTCTGCAATCGCTATGTTTAGAATAACCTCTGTGTGCAAAAGAAAAAAAAAAATCTTTAAGTCACAGGTCCTGAGTTGGGGGGAGCGTATAGTGGTGGTAGGATGAAATGGAAGTAGTCCATATGGTTTCTGCTCTCATAGAACTTTCTAAGGGATTTCACAGTTGGTCTAGTGCTCTTTAGTATCTTTCCTTAATAAGTAAATGCCTACAAATAAAATGGATAATTGTATTACTCTAGCCTCGAGAATATTTTGTTTATAACTATGTAGGCCTACTATGTTGACTGGACCAAACAAACCAAAACAAACAAAACAAACAAAAATCTCAAGGTTTTATTTTATTTTGATGTGACACTAGTGTCACAATTTGCATATGTATTCATATATCCTTGTTCTTTAAAAAATATGTCTATGGGTAACATGCTTTTGTCTTAGGGAGAGATTACATTCTTCCAGGGGAATTCCATGATAATGATCATTGATATTTATTACCTCATTTGCCTTTATTTTGATCTTACCATTTTGATTCTCTTATTTCTGATAATTCCTAGATCTTTTTTTATACACATCCCTGTTACTTATGAAATCCTAGCTCAGTATTAGAAAATATATTTTTCCTCCATCAGCCTGCAACTAACAAGTCTTTTACTTACATAGGTTTCAAATTGACAAGATGCTTTTTCCTCACATTCTCTCATAAAAAAGAAGGAATCTTTTGACTTAATTTTCAGTTTTGTGAAAACGGCTCTTCAATTATGAGAGATTTCCCCAATTTCATTGAGCTAGTTAGAGAGAACAGTGAAAGAACCAATAAATAGGAGACACAGTGAATTTATTATAACAATTTTTGGAGTAAAGAGCTTGTCCAAATTTTAGAATTTGTATTTTTGAGAAAGAAACTTGTGGAATGAAAAAGTTTTGTCATAAATGGCTACCAGGGACCTTTAGATTCCTTACTCTCATTTAGGTAAGAACTGACAAAGAAGATGTCAAATGTACCTCCTGACAACAAAACACAAAAATTCTCACTTGTAAATTTATCCTAACTCTACTCGAAGGGTGTATACTCTATGCTGAATTCAGTTAGTAGGTTGGCTGTCAGAGAAGTCTGTTTTTCTCTCAGCCTCTGTATGGTTGGTTTTTTAGATGCATAATTTCTTTTTGTTGGATTTGTCTAGTGTGCACATTTGCGTGTGTGTGTGTATGTGTTGACCTCACTTTGTTCCAGAGTATATTTAGAATAGAAATATTCAGAGTAAATTTTTGACAGGACGGTTCACATGCGTAATGTTTTCTTCTGTGACTGGTGGTTCTTAAGTGGATTGCTGAAGGCATTTAGCATGCTGACTGTGAAAGAAATGGTTTTTAACTGTGTGAGATTTGAACTTCACATCTTTCAAGTGTGGAAGCATTAACACTCCAGTAGTGTTAAGCTTTTTATACCACCTGCTTCCCCTATTTTGAGTTCTGGTGATTTTCCTATGATTGCTTCCATTGGCACTCTTGAAAATCTGTGAGTCAACCCTTCAAATATGATACGACTGTATAACTGGATTAGCCATTGATCTGTGTACCTCTACAAGAATATTAACTTCTAACTTTTAAGATAAATCTTTTCATCGCATTTTCATTTTTCATTCGTCAGAAAGGACAAGACCAGGAGAAAGGATAAGACCAGGGCCAGGAGATTTTAGAAATTCACTTTGTAAGATATGGAGCCAATAAGATAAGGAAATACGAGCTTTGGCCTGTGTATCAAAAAGAATAAATATATGAAATGTATGTACACAATTTGCTCCTAAAAGTTCATTTCTCATTATAAAACCGTTGTGGTTTATTTTCTTTTCTTTTTACCATTCACGCTTGATATAAATTCTACATTATGTACTATGGTTACAGACATTAATTTGCTAGGCATTAGTCTATACACTACAAAGGCCAGCCTCCAGTTCAGCTGCATTAAATAGGTAATATATTTTGTTTAAAGTTTCAATTAAACTCAGGACCAGAAGATATATGGTCCCTATGGGGAGTTTGAACATTTTCATGCCAGTGCTGGGATTGCCTAAGGATCATGCTTAGGTCTAGATGTTGCTTGCTTTCCTGGAAATATGATATGAGACAGTTGATTATATTTCACTGCTATTAAAACCACACGAGCCCACCTGTTACATTAATTCATACTTTTGCCAGTTTAGTGGTAAAGGAGGAGACTGAGGCTTAAAAATTTTATTTTTAAATTGAGTTATAAGGAAATGAATATATTCAAATTAATACCTAATTATATCCTTATTCTCTGATTCCCAAATAATTTCAATATGTTCTGCTTGAAAAATATGTTTTCTGAGGCTTCAATAGAAATAAATGAGAAAAAAAAGTGTATATTTTACTCTCTTATTGGGCACTATCCACGGAGTGAATCTTTTACTCAGTAATAAATATGGGTTGGATTGTTCTCAGAAAATTAAAGTGATGCTATGTTATACTTGGAAAATTAACTAAATTTCGAATTCTGACATTCTTAAAAGATGCCAATTTTGATGACATTGAGACGAAATGAACATAATCATGGGAAGAAGAAAATCTTGTATGAAGGATACAATCTTGAAAATCAATGTCAAGAAAATGATAAATTGTTGCACATATTTAGAATAGGCCAGTAATACAAATGAAGTTAAAAATTAAATACATTACTCATTGTACATACTTTGCTCTGTGTGTATTTATATTGGCTTTTCCTAATAGGTAGGGAAAAGTTGTTTCCTACATGAAAATCTTATTTAACTCCCCTATGAACTGTTACTTAGTTGTGATTTTATTTACACTGACTGAAGCTATTGTCATATTCAAATTGAATAAAGCATTAAAATAGAACATGCAAAGTTTTGTTCCAGATGACAAGTCTTTTTTTTGCCAACATGTAAATTATGAGTATGGGGTTCTGTGAGCTGTTGTAGAATCTTATTTTTAAGGATTCATTAAAAATAGAATGAATTTTAAAATTTTTGATACATCTTAGTAATTAACATTAATATAAAAATGTATAGTATAAAATAAATTATTCATTACATATTATAGAGACATATTGCTTGATCCAGGAATACATACGAAATGTAATCCTAAGAAGATGTGTATAAAACTGAAAATGCTTTTATTATTCTCTTCCGAGGTCTTCCTGCAGATATTTATATCCTATTTCTCTGAATGCTATTATTTTCATTAATTCTTTCCAAGCTAGTACAACATTTACTCATTCTTTTTTATTTTTTCTGGTGTAAACTTTGGGTTTTTCTAAACACAATTTAGAAATTCCTTGCATATATTTTTAGTATTCCCTAAATATTTCAGTTGTATTAAGCCGTTTTATTTTATTCCACTGTAATTCTCTTGACGACAGTATTACAGTTTTTGGGAGTGGATCATCACCTCCAACATATACGGGGACACACAGTCTCACTTTCTCTTTTTTTGGAAAATCTGACCATTTTATGGGGTGTCTCCAACATTCGTTGATTGATTGCTCTTAGTGATTAATTTCCTTGAAAACATAAAGGAAATTGGTTAGCCTAGAGAACCTTAGGATCCCCAATTGCAAAAAGAGACATAATAACATAGGCTCCTGGCTATTTTCCAAGTTAAATTTTGATGGCACATCAGATGTTTCCGGTATGTAACACTAGGTAGTAGGAACCTTTTTAACTTTCACTGAAGTTTTAACCTCTTTCTTCATGATTTGTGTTTTTACTTAATGAAACACATTTTCATTTTTTTCCCCTGCACTTCCTCTCTTTGCTTTAAAACTACCCTTTCTGGCTTCAAGGGTTTCCCCTTAAGTTTGGTGCTGTAAGGACTTGCTAAAGAATTACGTACTGAACCTTTTCATAACCTTCAGTTTAAGACTTGGATTATATTTCATTTACTTCCAATCACTCCGCCCCAAAGGAAGAAGTTATAGCTGTTAAAGTCTGTTGTCAGATACTAAGTAGCCCTCCTAATTTCTGTAATCATTTTAATTTTTGTCTTTGTCTTTGCCTGCTCTGTTCACTACCTCTTAAGGATTTCCAGTCAGGACTAATATATCCAAGGTAACTGGACTCTGTCATCTTTATGATACCATGAGGCTGAGGAAAATATTAGGATGGAAATACAAAAGATTCACAAAATTTGACAGCCAATAGTTACAGCAAGTTTATGACATAAATAAATAAAGGCCAGACTCCCTAATGTTTCTATGTTAATGCTAATACCGTGAAGTAAAAAGTGAGAATTAAAATCACAGCAAGTTAAACTCTTGACATAATAGGCTCCTGATATCATGTGGTTCTGTCTGACCTATAGATTCTAGAAAAAGAAGTTACTTGGAAATTTTTCTTCGGTGACATACTGGGCAAAAATGTAACATCTAAATCCAAGTTGATACATAATGTGATCAATTATTTCTCAGATATTTATAAAGACTCTGTGGAGCCACTTCTGAACTTAGGTTGGAGGACAGATAAAGAGATGAAGTGTTTTCTGTCTGGCTCTACACATCTCATAGTCTAATTTAAGATCAGGAAGATTATAATTGGTGAGGTAAGTCCTATAGATACATTAAAAAGATGGGGGACAGATAGGAGTTGGAATAAATGAAGAATTGAGTATAATCTTAAATAGGAAAAGTCAATTTTGTAAATATTGCCATCTTTAATTGATCCCTGGATTATAATTCGATAGCAATAAACATCTCAAAAATTTATCAAAAATTTGACAAAATGATTCTAAAGTTTATCTGGTAGACTTAACAGGAAAATAGAACCAAGAAGGTTTAGAGAAGAATAATGGGTGAGACTTGCTCTACTTGATATTAAAATATTAGTATCAATAGAAGCTACAGTAATTAGAGCAGTGTTGCCCTGGCATAAAAACAGAAAATCTGACTAGTAGGACAGAATGGAGACCCCAGAAACAGATCAAAATTTACTAAATCTTTATAGATAATAGATGTGGAATTAAATATGATTGAGGGAAGGGAGTTTTTATAAAAGCTGATCTGGGAGAATTGATTAAATGTTTGGAAACAATAAAATTAGATATCTGCCTCGCACCATATGGTAAAATGTATTTCATGTGGAATAAGTAGCTAATTTTAATAATGAAACTATATAAGTAGAAGAGAATATATGTCCCTCTGATGGAGAATAATTTTGTGCAAAATAGATAGTGATTAAACTACAAAGGAAAAGTCAACTTGATTTGCATATGTAAAAATTAAAATAGTCTGAAATGAAAAGCTATTACCATCTTTTGCCTATTATAAGGAAAAGATAAATGTCTTAATTAAAAAATGGTTTAAAACCATTAAACAGTGACCCACAATTTTAAAAAATTGATGGTTAAAATTTTATTAAAAAAATTTGTGAAAATATATGCATTTTCATTAGTTCAGGAATTCTACTGCTATATATGTATTCTAAGATAATAAGATAAAAATTTTTTAAAAAAGGTAATTACAAAGAAGGATGATAATTGCTGAAGTAGGTGTAGTACCTGCAAAAAAATTGGGAGGGAAATTTGAATACACAAAAAATTGATCTTGAATGAGAAAATATAATTTTGGAAAATTTATCATATTTCTTAATATAGTTTTAAAATGCTAGAAGGAACCCAAATATTTTAAACTAGCAAAATATTTTACTTATAATTGATTTTTTTCAAAATATAAAATAAATTCTGGAAAAACACCAAAATTTTACCAATCACTATCTATGAGTGATGGGATTCATCTCATTTAATAAAATTATCCTCTTTCAGATTTTCTACAATGAGTAGATATAATGTTTGTAATTAGATAATAAATATAAATATTAAAAAATTTTTTAAAGGATTAATCAGGACTTGGGCTAGTCAATCTTGAGTAGATCATCTAGAAAATCCATGAATATGACAGTTCCTTTTTAAACTAATTAGGATATTGTCACTGGTTTATGAAATGACTATGTAAATTACTGGACAGTGATGAATCTACAAATGATTATATAATTTAGGGGATTAAGGAGTTATTTAGTCTTAGCCCCTCATTTTGTGGATGATAAACTAAGGTCTTGTCAAATAACCTGTTTGTCTATAACCATACAAAGTTTTAATGGAAAAGTAAGAATTAGAAACCCAGCCATCTAATTACTCTTTTGGTATATAATTCATAATTCTGTGCTGCATCATAATTATAAATAATTTCGACAGGTAGATGGACAAACGAAGTTAATCAGTCAATTAATTAAAATGTGTTTATTTCATTTTAAAATTATGTGGCAAAATTAGTTCCTAAGGAAAGAATTAAAAGTAACATATAAAAAAAAAATCGTAAACTTGAAGATGGGTAAAGTGCTCATTAAAAGAAAAATGACCAGCACAGAAAAACACTTCTTATAAAAACCATCAATATAGGACTTCCCTGGTGGCACATTGGTTAAGAATCCGCCTGCCAATGCAGGGGACACGGCTTCAAGCCCTGGTCCAGGAAGATCCCATATGCCGCGGAGCAGCTAAGCCTGTGCGCCACAACTACTGAAGCCCGCACGCCTAGAGCCCGTGCTGTGCAATAAGAGAAGCCACCGCAATGAGAAGACCGCGCACCACAGCGAAGGCTAGACCCCATTCACCGCAACTAGAGAAAGCCCGCGCACAGCAACGAAGACCCATTGCAGCCAAAAAAAAGAAAGAAAACAAAATAAACCTGCTATCTTAAATGGAATAGAAGCATTTCTTAAAAATGGAATGATTACGTTAGTGACCAGCCAAGTCCTTAAGCTGGGAGAGCTTAGAAATTAGACAGATTACCATAGAACGCCTGACCTTCAGGCAAAGTATCCTAAAACACTTGCAATATTGACAATCAGATGCATTCACCATATCAGCAACAGAAAGCCTGCTAGAAATCATGTAGGGCTATTTTCTGAATGCTCCTATTCTTTACAGGCCAGAAAAACGCTATAACCTACATGAGCCCTTTTACAAAGGTAGCATTTCTCCCCAGTGTGCTGGTGTCGCTGTATTTTACAAACATTCTTCTGAAACTTTTAGAACTTATCAACTTATAGCTAGGCACATGCAATTCAGTGTTGTTCACACCTTCTGCACTCATGTTCCATTGTTCACTGTGATTTTGCTCATAACCACTTACCACCTGTTTTATTGTTTACTTGATATTTTTCTTCATTCTAAAACATATCTATGAAATCACATTTTTAAACACAGATTAAATGAAATTTATAAGTACTAAATTTAAAAAATTTTTTGTGTTGTTTCATATGCATCTAAAAATCAAACTTTGGAAAATACTGATAAATATATTTCTCTCGCAAGATTGTAAGTACCATGAAGGTGGGAATGACTGATACCTCATTAGCCTTTAGGTTTACCATCATATGCATTATCCATGTTGGCTAACCTAAATTGATATGCAAGATATGTATTTAAGATTTTTTTTTTTTTTTTGGCTGAGCCGTGTGGCATGCGGGATCTTAGTTCCCTGACCAGGGATCGAACTTGTGCCCCCTGCATTGGGAGCGTGGAGTCTTAACCACTGGACCACCACCAGGGAAGTCCCTATTTAAGAACTTTTTTAAAAGAGATTTAACAATTACCGTAATAATTGAGAAAGTGGTGGGAATGTAAATTGATACAGCCACTATGGAGAACACTATGGAGGTTCCTTAAAAAAACAAAAATGGAACTACCATACGACCCAGCAATCCCACTACTGGGCATATACCTTGAGAAAACCATAATTCAAAAAGAGTCATGTACCAAAATGTTCATTGCAGCTCTATTTACAATAGCCAGGACATGGAAGCAACCTAAGTGGCCATCAACAGATGAATGGATAAAGAAGATGTGGCACATATTTACAATGGAATATTACTCAGCCATAAAAAGAAACAAAATTGAGTTATTTGTAGTGAGGTGGATAGACCTAGAGTCTGTCATACAGAGTGAAGTAAGTCAGAAAGAGAAAAACAAATACCATATGCTAACACATATATATGGAATCCAAGAAAAAAAAAAAAAAGGTCATGAAGATCCTAGGGGTAAGATGGGAATAAAGACGCAGACCTACTAGAGAATGGACTTGAGGATATGGGGAGGGGGAAGGGTAAGCTGTGACAAAGTGAGAGAACGGCATGGACATATATACACTACCAAGCGTAAAATAGACAGCTAGTGGGAAGCAACTGCATAGCACAGGGAGATCAGCTCTGTGCTTTGTGACCACCTAGAGGGGTGGGATAGGGAGGGTGGGAGGGAGGGAGATGCAAGAGGGAAGAGATATGGGAACATATGTATATGTATAACTGATTCACTTTGTTATAAAGCAGAAACTAACACACCATTGTAAAGCAATTATACTCCAATAAAGATGTTTTTAAAAAAAAAAAAGAATTGAGAAAGGGGTGATTACTTTTGGTACCTGTGGTCAAAAAAATTTTTTTAAGTTGGGAAGGAGGGATAGATTGGGAGTTTGGGATTGACATGTACACATTGCTTTATTTAAAATAGATAACCAACAAGGACCTACTGTATAGCACAGGGAACTCTGCTCAGTATTCTGTAATAACCTAAATGGGAAAAGAATTTGAAAAAGAATAGATACATGTATATGTATAGCTGAATCACTTTGCTGTACACCTGAAACTAACACAACATTGTTAATCAACTATACTCCAATATAAAATAAAAATTTAAAGAAAAGGGAATTTGGAGGGTGGAAGAATTGCATAAGTTGGTCAAAAGATACAAACTTCCAGTTATCAGACAAAGACGTACTAGGGCTGTAATGTACAACATGATGACTGTAGTTTACACTGCTATATGATGTATTTGCTTAGGGAGTAGATCCTCAAAGTTCTCATAACAGGGAAAAAAGCATTATTTTGTATCCATATGACATGATGGGTATTAACTAACCTTACTGTGGTAATCATTTCACAATATATATGTCAAGTCATAATGCTGTACACCTTAAACTTTTACAGTGCTGTATGCCACTTATATCTAAATAAAGCTGAAAAAAAAATAGGGAATCTAAACTGCATCTTAACATAGAGATATATTCTCTTGAGCAAGGGCAGGAGAAACAAAAGGTAACACTAGCAGATAGGGGTAATATGTACCCCTACATGCTCTATTCTTTATCTGGTAGCTGGAGCTGTCCAGTAACTTGAAACATGAAAATTAGTGAGATCTGGACTCTTACATCATCAATAATCCAGCATTCTTTCCTTTAAGGAGTTAGTCTTTGCCTGGATTATTTAGATTCAGGGCTTTTTAGGGAGGAAGAGTGACATTATTTGTTCTACATCTGAAACTGCTTTATATCTGCCTGAAGCCAGCCTGGAGACATCGAAATCCCTTTTGTCTGTGAGTGAATTGGAAATAAATCTGGGTGATGAACCTGATCACTACATCATCACACTGCAAATCTTGGAATTCTTACGAAAGTACCTCTATTATGTCATTTTTGTGTGTGTGTATGTAGGGTGAGAAAGAAAAATAGTCATCATTGCTTCTTTCCTCCTGGGTAGTATAAACATTTTTTTTCTATTATTGTAAGTTAAGAAGAATTATAGTACCAGAGAAGATGACTTAACCCTCCTCCCTCCACCCCATTCCCAATCAAGTATCTTCATTCCCTTCCTTATTGAATTTACTGAACTTTCTTTTCCTGTGGCCATTTCCTTTATGGAATTTTTATGATTTTAATATTTTAATCAAGCTTGAAGGATTACATGTATACCATTCTTTCCTAATACTGAATCCACTGATGGCACTTTTTGCAGTTATTTTATCCCTTCTCTAATTATTTTTTTATGGTATTTGGACAGAGTGGAATAGTAGAAAAAAAAAGAGAGACTCTAATCTGAATCCTGAATCTGTCATTTGCTTGTTTTTGAACACTGAGCAAGTTGGTTAAGCTCAATGACCCATAGTCACTTTGTTTGTAAAATGAGACCAATACTAATTCGAGTGTAGGAATAATGTAAAAAGTATAAAGATAATGGGGGGGGGGAGTGGGAGGGAGGCCCAAGAGAGAAGGGATATATGCATACATATAGCTGATTCACTTCATTGTACAGCAGAAACTAACACAACATTGTAAAGCAACTATACTCCAAAAATATATATATATATAATACTTTAGTAGGTATTCAATAAGTAATAAACTTTATATAGTAGGTAGCTTGATGCATTGGCAAAAAGTATGGGCTTTCGAGGCATTCACACCTTTTAAGATAGGATTATTAACTGTTTAAGTCACTTATTATTCCTGTACCTTCCTCCACATTCACAAATGAGTGTTCTAACCCCTTGTATGAATTAGAAATGAGAAATATGAGGCTCCTACCTTGGCAGTGCCAGGGATATAGCAAGTACTTGGGCTTGTATTGTTTGTTGCCTGAATCTTTATTGAGTTGCCTTTTAAACACATTTAAATTCATCCATGATCATTTTCTTGCATTTTAGGTTTTGCATCTTGATTTTATTACCACTTTTATGGGCTGTTTTGTGTTAAGGTTAACCTTAGAACTTTTTTTTTTTTAATTAATTAATTTATTTATTTTTAATGGCTGTGTTGGGTCTTCGTTTCTGTGCGAGGGCTTTCTCTAGTTGCGGCAAGCGGGGGCCACTCTTCATCGCGGTGCGCGGGCCTCTCACTGTCGCGGCCTCTCTTGTTGCGGAGCACAGGCTCCAGACGCGCAGGCTCAGTAATTGTGGCTCACGGGCCTAGTCGCTCCGCGGCATGTGGAATCCTCCCAGACCAGGGCTCGAACCCGTGTCCCCTGCATTGACAGGCGGATTCTCAACCACTGCGCCACCAGGGAAACCCTCATGACTCTTTTTGAATTATGGTTTTCTCAGGGTATATGCCCAGTAGTGGGATTGCTGGGTCGTATGGTAGTTCTATTTTTAGTTTTTTAAGGAACCTCCATACTGTTCTCCATAGTGGCTGTATCAGTTTACATTCCCACCAACAGTGCAAGAGTGTTCCCTTTTCTCCACACCCTCTCCAGCATTTATTGTTTCTAGATTTTTTGATGATGGCCATTCTGACCTGTGTGAGATGATATCTCATTGTAGTTTTCATTTGCATTTCTCTAATGATTAATGTTGTTGAACATTCTTTCATGTGTCTGTTGGCAATCTGTATATCTTCTTTGGAGAAATGTCTGTTTAGGTCTTCTGCCCATTTTTGGATTCGGTTGTTTGTTTTTTTGGTTATTGAGCTGTATGAGCTGCTTGTAAATCTTGGAGATTAATCCTTTGTCAGTTGCTTCATTTGCAAATATTTTCTCCCATTCTGAGGGTTGTCTTTTGGTCTTGTTTGTGGTTTCCTTTGTTGTGCAAAAGCTTTTAAGTTTCATTAGGTCCCATTTGTTTATTTTTCTTTTTATTTCCATTTCTCTAGGAGTTGGGTCAAAAAGGATCTTGCTGTGATTTATGTCATAGAGTGTTCCGCCTATGTTTTCCTCTAAGAGTTTGATAGTGTCTGGCCTTACATTTAGGTCTTTAATCCATTTTGAGTTTATTTTTGTGTATGGTGTTAGGGAGTGTTCTAATTTCATACTTTTACATGTACCTGTCCAGTTTTCCCAGCACCACTTATTGAAGAGGCTGTCTTTTCTCCACTGTATATGCTTGCCTCCTTTATCAAAGATAAGGTGACCATATGTGCATGGGTTTATCTCTGGGCTTTCTATCCTGTTCCATTGATCTATATTTCTGTTTTGGTGCCAGTACCAAACTGTCTTGATTACTGTAGCTTTGTAATATAGTCTGAAGTCAGGAAGCCTGATTCTTCCAGCTCCATTTTTCGTTCTCAAGATTGCTTTGGCTATTCGGGGTCTTTTGTGTTTCCATACAAATTGTGAAATTTTTTGTTCTAGTTCTGTGAAAAATGCCAGTGGTAGTTTGATAGGGATTGCATTGAATCTGTAGATTGCTTTGGGTAGTAGAGTCATTTTCACAATGTTGATTCTTCCAATCCAAGAACATGGTATATCTCTCCATCTATTTGTATCATTTTTAATTTCTTTGATCAGTGTCTTATAATTTTCTGCATACAGGTCTTTTGTCTCCTTAGGTAGGTTTATTCCTAGATATTTTCTTCTTTTTGTTGCAGTGGTAAATGGGAGTGTTTCCTTAATTTCACTTTCAGATTTTTCATCATTAGTGTATAGGAATGCCAGAGATTTCTGTGCATTAATTTTGTATCCTGCTACTTTACCAGATTCATTGATTAGCTCTAGGAGTTTTCTGGTAGCATCTTTAGGATTCTCTATGTATAGTATCATGTCATCTGCAAACAGTGACAGCTTTACTTCTTCTTTTCCGATTTGGATTCCTTTTATTTCTTTGTCTTCTTTGTATGCTGTGGCTAACACTTCCAAAACTATGTTGAATAATAGTGGTGAGAGTGGGCAACCTTGTCTTGTTCCTGATCTTAGTGGAAATGGTTTCAGTTTTTCACCATTGAGGACAATGTTGGCTGTGGGTTTGTCATATATGGCCTTTATTATGTTGAGGAAATTTCCCTCTATGCCTACTTTCTGCAGGGCTTTTATCATAATTGGGTGTTGAATTTTGTCGCAAGCTTTCTCTGCATCTATTGAGATGATCATATGGTTTTTCTCCTTCAGTTTGTTAATATGATGTATCACGTTGATTGATTTGCGTATATTGAAGAATCCTTGCATTCCTGGAATAAACCCCACTTGATCATGGTGTATGACCCTTTTAACGTGCTGTTGGATTCTGTTTGCTAGTATTTTGTTGAGGATTTTTGCATCTATGTTCATTAGTGATATTGGCCTGTAGTTTTCTTTCTTTGTGACATGTTTGTCTGGTTTTGGTATCAGGGTGATGTTGGCCTCGTAGAATGAGTTTGGGAGTGTTCCTCCCTCTGCTATATTTTGGAAGAGTTTGAGAAGGATAGGTGTTAGCTCTTCTCTGAATATTTGATAGAATTCACCTGTGAAGCCATCTGGTCCTGGGCTTTTGTTTGTTGGAAGATTTTTAATCACAGTTTCAATTTCAGTGCTTGTGATTGGTCTGTTCATATTTTCTATTTCTTCCTGGTTCAGTCTCGGCAGGTTGTGCATTTCTAAGAATTTGTCCATTTCTTCCAGGTTGTCCATTCTATTGGCATAGAGTTGCTTGTAGTAATCTCTCATGATCTTTTGTATTTCTGCAGTGTCAGTGGTTACTTCTCCCTTTTCATTTCTAATTCTATTGATTTGAGCCTTCTCCCTTTTTCTCTTGATGAGTCTGGCTAATGGTTTATCAATTTTGTTTATCCTCTCAAAGAACCAGCTTTTAGTTTCATTGATTTTTGCTATTGTTTCCTTCATTTCTTTTTCATTTATTTCTTATCTGATCTTTATGATTTCTTTCCTTCTGCTAGCTTTGGGGTTTTTTTGTTCTTCTTTCTCTGATTGCTTTAGGTGCAAGGTTAGGTTGTTTATTCGAGATGTTTCCTGTTTCTTCATGTAGGCTTGTATTGCTATAGACTTCCCTCTTAGAACTGCTTTTGCTGCATCCCGTAGGTTTAGGGTCGTCGTGTCTCCATTGTCATTTGTTTCTAGGTATTTTTTAATTTCCCCTTTGATTTCTTCAGTGATCACTTCGTTATTAAGTAGTGTATTGTGTAGCCTCCATGTGTTTGTATTTTTTACAGATCTTTTCCTGTAATTGATATGTAGTCTCATAGCGTTGTGGTCAGAAAAGATACTTGATACGATTTCAATTTTCTTAAATTTACCAAGGCTTGATTTGTGACCCAAGATATGATCTATCCTGGAGAATGTTCCATGAGCACTTGAGAAAAATGTGTATTCTGTTGTTTTAGGGTGGAATGTCCTATAAGTATCAATTAAGTCCATCTTGTTTAATGTATCATTTAAAGCTTGTGTTTCCTTATTTATTTTCATTTTGGGTGATATGTCCATTGCGGTAAGTGGGGTGTTAAAGTCCCCTACTATGATTGTGTTGCTGTCGATTTCCCCTTTTATGGCTGTTAGTATTTGCCTTATGTATTGAGGTGCTCCTATGTTGGGTGCATAAATATTTACAATTGTTATATATTCTTCTTGGATTGATCCCTTGATCATTATATAGTGTCCTTCTTTGTCTCTTGTAATAGTCTTTATTTTAAAGTCTATTTTGTCTGATATGAGAATTGCTACTCCAGCTTTCTTTTGATTTCCATTTGCATGGAATATCTTTGTCCATCCCCTCACTTTCAGTCTGTATGTGTCCCTCTGTCTGAAGTGGGTCTCTTGTAGACAGCATATATACGGGTCTTGTTTTTGTATCCATTCAGCCAGTCTGTGTCTTTTGGTGGGAGCATTTAATCCATTTACATTTAAGGTAATTATCGATATGTATGTTCCTATTCCCATTTTCTTAAATGTTTTGGGTTTGTTATTGTAGGTGTTTCCCTTCTGTTGTGTTTCTTGCCTAGAGAAGTTCCTTTAGCATTTGTTGTAAAGCTGGTTTGGTGGTGCTGAACTCTCTCAGCTTTTGCTTGTCTGTAAAGGTTTTAATTTCTCCATCAAATCTGAATGAGATCCTTGCTGGGTACAGTAATCTTGGTTGTAGGTTTTTCTCCTTCATCACTTTAAGTATATCCTGCCACTCCCTTCTGGCTTGCAGAGTTTCTGCTGAAAGATCAGCTGTTAACCTTATGGGGATTCCCTTGTGTGTTATTTGTTGTTTTTCCCTTGCTGCTTTTAATATGTTTTCTTTATATTTAATTTTTGACAGTTTGATTAATATGTGTCTTGGCATGTTTCTCCTTGGATTTATCCTGTATGGGACTCTCTGTGCTTCCAGGACTTGATTAACTATTTCCTTTCCCATATTAGGGAAGTTTTCAACTATAATCTCTTCAAATATTTTCTCAGTCCCTTTCTTTTTCTCTTCTTCTTCTGGGACCCCTATAATTCGAATGTTGGTGTCTTTAATGTTGTCCCAGAGGTCTCTGTGACTGTCCTCAGTTCTTTTCATTCTTTTTTCTTTATTCTGCTCTGCAGTAGTTATTTCCACTATTTTATCTTCCAGGTCACTTACCCGTTCTTCTGCCTCAGTTATTCTGCTATTGATCCCATCTAGAGTATTTTTAATTTCATTTATTGTGTTTTTCATTGTTGCTTGGTTTCTCTTTAGTTCTTCTATGTCCTTGTTAAATGTTTCTTGCATTTTGTCTATTCTATTTCCAAGATTTTGGATCATCCTTACTATCATTATTCTGAATTCTTTTTCAGGTAGACTACCTATTTCGTCTTCATTTGTTAGGTCTGGTGTGTTTTGACCCTGCTCCTTCATCTGCTGTGTGTTTTTCTGGCTTCTCATTTTGCTTATCTTACTGTGTTTGGGGTCTCCTTTTCACAGGCTGCAGGTTCGTAGTTCCCGTTGTTTTTGGTATCTGTCCCCAGTGGCTAAGGTTGGTTCAGTGGGTTGTGTAGGCTTCCTGGTGGAGAGGACTAGTGCCTGTGTTCTGGTGGATGAGGCTGGATCTTGTCTTTCTGGTGGGCACGTCCACGTCTGGTGGTGTGTTTTGGGGTGTCTGTGGCCTTATTATGATTTTAGGCAGCCTCTCTGCTAATGGATGGGGCTGTGTTCGTGTCTTGCTAGTTGTTTGGCATAGAGTGTCCAGCACTGTAGCTTGCTGGTCGTTGAGTGAAGCTGGGTCTTGATGTTGAGATGGAGATCTCTGAGAGATTTTCGCCGTTTGGTATTACATGGAGCTGGGAGGTCTCTTGTGGACCAGTGTCCTGAAGTTGGCTCTCCCACCTCAGAGGCACAGCCCTGATGCCTGGCTGGAGCACCAAGAGCCTTTCATCCACATGGCTCAGAATAAAAGGGAGAAAAAATAGAAAGAGAGAAAGAAAGGGGACAAAATAAAATAAAATAAACCTATTATAATAAAAAATAAGAAAAAACTTATTAAGAAAAAATTTTTTTTTAATTTTTTAAAATATATTTATTAATTTTTTATAATATAAATAGAAAAAATTATTAAGAAAAAATGTATTAAGAAAAAATTTTTTAATTTTTTTAAAATAAAAATTAAGAAAAAATTATTGAGAAAAAAATTTTTTTTAATTTTTTAAAATAAAAAGTAAGGAAAAAAATTATTAAGAAAAAATTTATTAAGAAAAAAAATTTTTTAAGTAAAAAAAAAAAATCGGACGGACCGAACCCTAGGACAAATGGTGAAAGCAAAGCTATACAGACAAAATCTCACCCAGAAGCATACACATATACACTCAGAAAAAAAGGAAAAGGGGAAAAATTAATATATCCTGCTCCCAAAGTCCACCTCCTGAATTTGGGATGATTCGTTGTCTATTCAGGTATTCCACAGATGCAGGTATATCAAGTTGTTTATGGAGCTTTAATCCGCTGCTTCTGAGGCTGCTGGGAGAAATTTTGGTTTCTCTTCTTTGTTTGTACAGCTCCCGGGGTTCAGCTTTGGATTTGGACCCGCCTTTGCGTGTAGGTCGTGTAGGTCACCTGAGGGTGTCTGTTCTTCGTTCACACAGGGCGGGGTTAAAGGAGCAGCTGCTTCGGGGCTCTGGCTCACTCAGACGGGGGGGAGGGAGGGGTACGGAGGAGGCGGGGCAAGCCTGCAGCGGCAGAGGCTGGCGTGACGTTGCAGCAGCCTGCGGCGCGCCGTGTGTTCTCCCGGGAAAGTTGTGCGTGTATCACGGGAGCCTGGCAGTGGCGGGCTGCACAGGCTCCCAGGAGGGGAGGTGTGGATAGTGACCTGTGCTTGCACACAGGCTTCTTGGTGGCGGCAGCAGCAGCCTTATCGTCTCATGCCCGTCTCTGGGGTCCGCGCTGATAGCCGCGGCTTGCGCCCATCTCTGGAGCTCCTTTAAGTGGCGCTCTGAATCCCCTCTCCTCGCGCACCAGGAAACACAGAGGCAAGAAAAAGTCTCTTGCCTCTTCAGCAGCTGCAGACTTTTTCCCGGACTCCCTCCTGGCTAGCTGTGGCGCACTAGCCCCTTCAGGCTGTGTTTACGCAGCCGTCCCCAGTCCTCTCCCTGCGAGCCGACCGAAGCCCGAGCCTCAGCTCCCAGCCTCCGCCCGCCCCGGCGGGTGAGCAGACAAGCCTCTCGGACTGGTGAGTGCTGCTCGGCACCGAGCCTCTGTGCGGGAATCTCTCCGCTTTGCCCTCCGCACCCCTGTGGCTGCGCTCTCCTCCGTGGCTCCGAAGCTTCCCCCCTCTGCCACCCGCAGTCTCCGCCCGCGAAGAGGCTTCCTAGTGTGTGGAAACCTTTCCTCCTTCACAGGTCCCTCCCACTGGTGCGGGTCCCGTCCCTATTCTTTTGTCTCTGTTATTTCTTTTTTCTTTTGCCCTACCCAAGTACGTGGGGAGTTTCTTGCCTTTTGCGAGGTCTGACGTCTTCTGCCAGCGTTCAGTGGGTGTTCTGTAGGAGCAGTTCCGCGTGTAGATGTATTTCTACTGTATCTGTGGGAAGGAAGGTGATCTCCACGTCTTACTCTTCTGCCATCTTGCCCCGACCCCCTAACTCTGAAATTAGTATGTGTTTTCTTCTGGCTTTAGAATCCCTTTTAGAGATAAATAGTTGGATTTGGTTTATCATTAATTGCTTTACAATTTTTAATATCCAGGATTGTATATCTTTTCTGTTATATAAATCATATCTAGTATCGTTTTAGTATGAAGAAGTGGTTCACTCTCCCTAAGGAAAATTACTATTTGTTTTGTTTGGAAATATTTATTAGTTCAACATGGCAAAAAGAAAATTGTATGACATTGTTTCACTTATTAGGAGATATTATAATTAAAAAATATAATTATCGCAGAAACATGTAAAAAGTTTTTTAAATCCATGCCTAATCCTACCACCCTAACAACTATGAATGTTTTGTATATTTTATTCTAGTTTTTGGTCTTTGCTTCAGGATTTCTTGCATCTCACCCTGAGCATTTGATTAAATCTAACCAAATTCTTCTTAAATGCGAACACATTTTAAGCTTTAGGAGCTAAAGCTTTTTCGAGCTATCATTTTTATGATAATATAGTTTAGTGACTTTTCTCAGAACTAGAAACACATAGATGTGTGTGAGTGGTACCTACATTTGTATGCATGTTACATATAATTTGTCACCAATATTTTTACTAACCGGTCAAGCAAAGGGCACTCAAAAGGTCTGGAGACGCAAATCAATTCAATTCATCAGACATATTTCTATTGACAATGCTGTGCTAATTCAAAAAGAATTTGATTAAAATAAAAGGAAGCTACCTCTTCCTTTGAAGCAAAGATGTACAACCAGTGTGGGTAACACATTTAGGAAAAGCCTCTGATTATTCCTCTAAATGGAAAAAGCCATCATAATTATGATTAGTTAAGCTATAAAAGTCTGCTTGAAAAATAATGCAGGTCACCAGTCTGTTGCCTGGTCTCAGAAATTAAGTAGCTTCAACATTTACAGTGTTTATTATAACTATAATATTTAACTTAAATACACAAATCATCTTAAAATACACTTTTACCATCAGGGGAATAGTCTACCATACTATGAGCATAGAAGGGAGAGGGGGGTGATAATAAGCAGGCAACTGATACACTTTTGGCTTTATTTCCGATTTTTTTCTCTTGCTTGGCTGTTAGTGAAATGCTATTTGGTGGGCAAAATTTGTGTAATTTGAAAGTAACAGCTGATGGCTGAAAGGCCTTAGACTAGCTTTGCACATGGTGATGGGCATGCTAAGTAACTGTCATATATTCACTGGATCTTCCAAAGGAAACTGGTAAATTTTATTTACTTATTAAAATATAAAACGCAAATAATTTCTGAAAAAACTAAAATCTAGCACCAATGCTTAAACCCAAATATTTTTAACTCCTTCATTTAATCTTACTTTCTCAACAAGGTTGTCAACCTTAGAGGGTAGGACCTTGAACTTCTGTTGTCTAGGTGCTGCATAATACTCTCCAATTAGTAGTTATCCTATAAATACTTGAGTGTCTGAAGGAATGAATGAATGTGAATAAAAAAGAACAAATGATTGTACATAAGGAAGACCCAACCTTAAAAAAAAAAAAAGAAATGATGACAAAGCACATATTCTTGGGAGTTAGATGTTTCTAAGTTAAAAAAAAAAAATCAAAGCTTTATCATGTACTACATTTTTGACTTTTAGGCATTTCACTTAATTTCTCCAAACACAGGTTTTCTCATCTGTGAAATAGACATGATGGTGACTTTTGGGGAATTAAATGAGGTAACGGATGAGAGTACTTGCCACAGAATCTGAAAATGTGTGGAATATAAACATGATGATGTGATCTGTTGCAAATATTCTTGGAAAGCTGTATCCTCATACTGATTTTCATGATTCTCTTTCCAGGTGAAGCATACATGCGACTAAGCAAGCTCCCTGAAGCAGAACATTGGTATATGGAATCACTGAGATCCAAGACAGACCACATCCCTGCTCATCTCACCTATGGGAAACTGCTTGCTCTAACAGTGAGTAACTCCCTTTCTCACCCTTTAGAAACTGGTTCTGCCTGTGCAGACTGAGGCAGATAGGGTTTGAGGTACTGGTTCCTGGCCAGTTAACCCAGATTGTTAGGATTTAATGATGATAATACTAAGTTAGAATTCTGTACAGAAAAATATAGAAAAATGCATTCCTTTGGGTATGGGGTTTGCCATAGATAAAATATGATATGTATCCTTGATGTAACTTAATTGAAATGTATAAATGGAGAACTCCAAATGTGTGATTATATAATGAACTTGTCAAAATAACAATATTTATATAAAGACTATGTTCTCCAAGCCAGTGTTAACCCCAGATTGGCTATAATGTGGAAGTAAGTCTGATTCTTTCCAAAAAGCCAGCGTTATATAAGATACTGCACGTGTATCCATCACTGTCACCTAGAATTCCTACTAATTGGAAATCATTCTGTAAGAGAAGTGGAGCCATCATTTGGCCACCCACTATGTGACAAGCTCTCTTGGCCACATTTCTGTGAAAGTGGTATTATTTGAAGCGTAAGAAATCGTTGATATTCTACCTTTGTGACTTACAAAAACTGTAATTTTATGTGCCTCAAAGTAGTATTAATGTTTTTATTTTATACAATCGGGGATTGTCCAAAATATTTAAGTAACTTTTCACCCAGCTGATAAATGGTACAACTAGCCTCAATCCTAATCTGAATCTATTATCTGTGTTATTTTAGTTATATCCCTTAATCTCTCTCCAATATTACTAAAGATAAATGAACACTAGCAAAACGTAGAGCAAATGGTCAGGAAAGTGATTGCTAAGTGAATTCGTAGAAGGGTGTCTTATAATTATTTGAAAATAATAACATTTTTATTTCCCACAGAAGATGATAAGCTAAACACTTAAAAGTATTATGTATCCATTCTAAGATATCACTAAAATGTTACTAAAGAGATTATATAGGCAGACTAAGTAACCAGAAAACATCCCACTAAAAAACATCTAGATATGCCTAATAAACTACAACAGATATGCTCTTAATGCATGGCTGAGCTCAAGGTGTAGAAAGAGAATTTCCCAGGGATGGAAATGAAGCAATAACTAAACACCAGAACAGTAAACAGTAGGCTGTTCCTACAGCTGATTTGGGATAGTTTACCAGTTGCAACAACCCATGGGAAGGAGCTTATTGTTTGTTTTCCTTCTTGTTGGAATAAGAGACAAAACCTTGGACCAACAGAAGGCCAGGAATTAGATGCCTAAATAAAGCAGGAAAGTTCACATCCTCAGTGAAAGAATAATGTAGAAAAAGTTCACATAGTGATACAAGAGGGCAGCATGAAAGTTTGTCTATCTCAGCATGGAATCTGAAATCTTTGCAGAGAATTTGTCACTATCATCCTCCCTTTACCAGGCTTTGGGTTTTGAATTTACTTTACTTGAATGATCAGGGAATTCCTAGGCCAAGAAATTAGTCAGTCCACTAAAACCTCTAGCTGAAGACGTTACTGAAGGTGTCCTTCGAAAGAACACAGTTAAATCTAGAAGAAGTTACTAAGTGGGGAGCAAAAAGACTGGTGAACAAAGAAATGGTGATTATGTGGGTAAATCAGAATAAACTTTTACTGAATAAAACTATTGAGAAGGAGTAACCTCACAGGGACAATCAGAATGGGAGGGGAGATGAAATTTAAGTTGATTTTTGGAAGCCAGAAAGCAGAAAGAGGTATTACAACTGATTCGTCAGAACAGAGTAAACCACCATCTAAAGGGAGTTAGGAACGGGATAACAATGAGAAGAAAGCTGGAGCGACTCAAGACGTGGCGGCAGCTGGCATAGAAGAGAGTGTGTTAAGGAGTATGAAATAGGGTAATCAGTTGTAACTTACATATGCGGCAGTCAGGTTTCTCCCCACGTGCTCAGTGCTAGCAAGCCGGCACTCACCTCCAAGTGGGGAACGGATGCTCACAGTGGCGGAGCGGTTGGGTGAGAGAGCTCTGTGACTCAGGAACAGCTTGCGCAGTCAAAGGTGGAACGCAGAGGGGACCGAAAAGAGGATTGATTGAATGTCTTCCAGTGGAGTACTCAGATTGTCAGTACCGCTCCCCTGCCACACGCAGAACACAAGCTACACAAAGTTCATACCCACTCAGCAACACATATACACACACCTCACCTCCCAAGAAATGGTTGCATTCTTATCTGGAGAAGCTGAATCACTGTAGGGGAAAGATTTCCATATACCTACCTTTGGAGGTCCCTGAAAATGACTAGCTCCCAAACCAGACAAACAAAAGTGACTCCAGTCTAGAAAGCATACTTATGCCTAAGGAGTTCATTCAGCTTTTATTAACTTTTAAATAAAAAGTTTATTTTTTAATGGGCAACCAAGGATCATCAGTCATATTAGGAAAGCCTCAAATGTAAAAGATTGGAACTGAAACAAATGATTAGCAAAAGGAAACTGAAGGAAACAAAAGAAAAAAAATCCTTAGAGATGGTAATATAGCATTTTGTGAAGTGCAGGATGCCATAAAAAATAAATAATGAAAAAACAAGAAAGAGCTTTTAGAAGTTAAAAAAAAAAATGATGGTAAAACAATTTTCATTTGAAGGATAAGAAAATAAAGGTGAGTAAATGTTTTCATACATAAACATAAATATGAAGAAAAAAATATATGAAAGAAGAAATTATGAAATAAATTAATATGGGGGCCCAAAAAAAGAAGGAACAGAGAAAGGGAAAGAACATTACTTAGAATTGGAGGGTATAAGTTGCCATTTTGGCCATCTATAGGATCATAATATGTCTAGTTTAATCAGTTAGAAAAAAATTATTTTACCTTATGAAAACCTGTTCCATTTCCTATTCTGATAGACTGATAATTCACACAGCTCCATATAAAAATAGAATGCATGTATAACTTTGGCCTCAACTACTGTCTCTGAGATGTCCTTATGGAATTCAAATGGAAACATTTTTAATTAGATTCGGAAATGGCCACCTTCAAAGAATCTAAAAGTTTCAAATGCCTGATTTACCTCCCTGCCAAAAAAAATCATTTAGAAAAAAAAAACTGAATGCTTAAATGTACTTAATTCTGAATATACCTAGATTGTGACACTAGTTTGGATATAGAAACTACGTGTCTTTTAAATTTTTTTTCCTTCTTCTTTTCACGCCTGAATAATTTGTTTCCTGTACCAAAAATATGATTTTACAGGCTGCTTTATTTTTCAGAAGGTATTTTTAAAAACAAGATTTAGCAGTTTTAATTTACTGAAACATATGGAAGGAAGGGAAGGAAAGACATGTATTACAATCAAATTTTAATCCCCACCCCCACCATCAAGAGAACTTTCGTAGTTTCCGACTTGCTGATTAGATGAAATACAAATCCTATTATGGAATGGCTTAAACTCAAAGTGCCAAAAACTCCACAACCATCCGTAACAGTCTCTTTTTGAATTATGAGATTTGGCAAATTTCTGATCCCAGTGGATTGCTTTTGTCTAATTTTGGGTTTCTTGGCCTGGTAATATGCCATTGACTTAACATGGAATTGGCAAGGTAGAAAATACCACACATTTGACTTCTGAATGCTTTAAATATAAAATATTATAAAATGGAATTGGCTATTACTCTCAAGGGAAGAAGAATAGAAATGGAATTGTGTTTTTACTGTTCCATCAAAACTGACCAAAGGCAAAATATGTAAAACTGACGTGCAACAAAATTAGACTTAGACTATAGAGTAGGACTTCATATAAAGAATTATATTTTTCCGAGACAAATTAGACAAAAAATTGATTATTGGTGCTTTTATTATAGCCAGTGGAATGATTCACTCGAGCATTTTTGTACAAAATTTTCTTTAAGAATTTGTAGTATAGTATTTAGAAAAGTTCAAAAAGATTTGGAATTTCCCAGAATGCTCTGACAAATTCTATAGATCAAATCCTTTTTTATTTCTCTGACAAAAATGTCCCTTTCCTCTCTCTACCTGTTCAAATTTTATTTCCTCTGTGAAGTCTTGCCTGAGTCTTTCAAGCAATGATTTTTTCCTTTCTCTGTACTTCCATGGCACTGGTTTCAGTATCTCTATGATAGCACATTTTAGATTGAATGGCAGACATAAATCTATCTTTTGACCCTGGACATGGGACAGGGACTAAGTCTTAACTTATCTTTTTATATCTTTAGTATATGGCATTTCAGTATCTTGATAACTATCCCTGTACCCTCCTTTTGCATTTCCCTTGTTAAGTTACATAAGGGCTGGGCATAGGTCATTTTTTTCCCCCCAGTTTTATTTAGATATAATGACATATAGTACTGTATAAGTGAAAGGTATACAGGGTGCCTGACTTTTTAATATTTCTGTTTCCCTAGCCTGATTCTCATGTCCTTATTAGTCCCTTCATTTTGCCAACACATGTATTGAGATTTGTTAATCCATGCTAGGGATCACTCTAATTCCCAATGATATATACTGAATAAATGAATAAGAGTGGCATGATTGTAGAGTGGATAGAGTGTAATCTTCCAAGACCCTGGAAGGGGAGGTGGTCACAAGAGGATTGTACATCTCTTGAGTGCCTGTGATTGATATATGTTATTTCATGTAGCTTTACAACGAGTACTGTCCTCTTTTTATAAATGAGAAAACTGAGCTTCAAAGATTTAAGGAATGTCCCCAAGAATAAATAAGCCACTAAATAGTAGAATTGGATACATCCTCAAGGATTTCTGAATTAAGCATCATTAATTTTCATTCTATATTAAATAATTTTGTGTGGAGCTTTTTCCCTCCTTTTATACTTGATCAGAGATTCTAAAAGGAAGTTAGTGCTCCTGCCTCCCCATTTTTTTTTTTTTTAATTAAATTTATTTTTTATTTTTTGGCTGTGTTGGGTCTTTGTTGCTGCACGCGGGCTTTCTCTAGTTGTGGCGAGCGGGGGCTACTGCTCATTGCAGTGCGTGGGCTTCTCAGTGCTGTGCATGGGCTTCTCATTGCGGTGGCTTCTCTTGTTGCAGAGCATGGGCTCTAGGCACGTGGGCTTCGGTAGTTGTGGCGCGCAGGCTCGGTAGTTGTGGTGCACGGGCTTAGTCGCTCCAAGGCATGTGGGATCTTCACAGGCCAGGAATTGACCCTGTGTCCCCTGTATTGGCAGGCGGATTCTTAACCACTGTGCCACCAGGGAAGTCCCATCCCCGTTTTTTATAACTTATTTTTAGACATTACCTCTAAATGCTAGTTTAGTTTGAATGGGTAAACACATTTTTATTATTAGGCATTATAGGTCATTAACTAAGGGTTTTGGCTATTGGCAAAACTTTTAACTTTTAACATTAACTTTTGGCTATTGGCACTTTTGGGTCCTACATTACAACTCAAATACAAATGTTCCAGGGTACCCTAGAGAATAGTTAGTTCTGCTTTAGGGTCACTGGTAACCTCCATGGTTACATATAGTTGGACCTGGGTGACATCTCTTTAGAATATATGGAACTTTCATACCAATGTCATATCCAATTAAAATACTAAACACAAGCTGTCTTTAAAATTGATTTATTCCTTGTTTGAACTTTGTTACCTAGGGCTAATGCCATGAATTTAAAATTGGGCATGCATTAAGAGAGAAAAGAAGGAATAACATTTCCATTATTACGGTGTTTCAGATGGTTTTATAGTTGTTTCTAAACCTGTGTGTGTTCTCTAGTTGTGTGTACATCCTTACTTTGATTTTTTTTTTTCGTCCTCCTTCCTTTTGTCTTTGTTCAATTTATTTCAGCCGAATATTTTGCAGTTTTTGTGAGCCAGTAAAATTAATATTGACTTAAATTGTAGTAAAAGCAACTTGGCTGTTAGCTTATTTTCCAGATTTAGGTTAGTAAGAGAGAAGGAAGTATATGGGAGACTCTGACAGTAATTCTTGATACAGCAAACCTTTATTTTGGCTACTGTATGGAAATACTGAGCCAGATTTCTGTGTCTAGCCAAAGTTAATTGGGCTACATAAAACTCCAGTTGTGAAAGTACTTGAAGTTCCATGGAAAAGTTCCATACCCCAGGCTAAAATGGTGTCAGCGTAGTCTATCTGGAGCGCAGCGCTGTGTGTTTCCTTGGGCCTTTTGTCATAATCATTACTATTTAGAGCTGAGATTATTTTTCCATTTGCTCCTCTTTAAAGCAAAGCTCTTCCCATTTTGCACGTTGACTAACATTTAGGTTCCTTTGTTTTATTATAATCACTGCACAGTCATGTTTAGATTGGAGGGAGCAGGGAACAAAAAATTTTCCTGTGACTCTCACTGAATGATTATTATGGATATATACCATTGAAGTTGCAAATTTATTCTGTGAAAAGAGAAGGCATATATCATATATATCATGCTACTGAAATATTGGATAACATGTAGAAGAAAATTTAATTTAATATAGTGCTCAGCTAAACATTTTATATGAAATTGCCTCATCTAAACTTTATGATTTAGCATTCTGGAAGTTACCATTGTATTATTTTTACTCTGAAGCATAATGAATCTGATAGTTCTTTTTTATGCATTTTGATATACAGAATCAATCTTTTTTTTTTAATTGAGGTATCTTTATAGAATCCATCTTGTAATTAACGCCATTTGTTGCCACTGAGTGACCTAGGAATCCAAGTATCTCCAAAGTATTCCAGAGTTTTATTCTGCTTTCTTATGTCAGTTACTAAAAGGCATTGTTACAGATATTTCCTTTTGCCAGAAGTAACATTATTCTCAGAAATAATATTCTCAGAATAATAATATTCTCAGAAATAATAAAATCAAAATACTCAAATTCTCAGGCATTGAAGGTCATGTGGAATAATTCTACCTGCTTTATATATCTACATATCATGATGCTCTGTTACCCCTATATTTACTTAGGGGTAAATAGGATACTGCTGCTTTGAAACTAACTTAAATTTCATTGTTATTTTGTTTGATTTCTGTATTTGGTCTGTAGTTAACATTTAGTGCAATTTAAATAGCCCAGCAAAAATAAATAAATAAATAAATAGCCCAGCAGGCTCAGGCCTCAAAATCCCCCAGGACTCTGCTATCCCATGTTATTGGAGGGATGCAGATGGAGAAGCCGTATGCCCTTAAATATAGCTTGGCTTTCTTGCAGGACTCTGAAAAAGCAATCCTTTATAAAAACTTGAATTCAATATACATTTTCTGAACCTGAACGTTGTGTCATGTTCTGTAATAAACAGTGGTGATACAAAGACCAGCAGGGCGTTTCTTTGGTCTCAAGAAGACCTCAGTGTATTCTCTTCAGGGGAAATTATAACAACTGTCTATAGTAGCTTCAGTGGTGGGCTACCATGCTTAAGACTGGTGGAAATGGTTTTTGTTTCAGAAAGGACAATTATGTAGGTACCTTAATCTTACTTTCTTTTTAATTTTTATTAGAGGCCTGGGATTCCACACCACTTAGTAGATATTTTTCTCCCACTTTGCAGTCCTTTAATTTGTTACATGAGCCCGTTGATATACGAAATGACTTGGCATCACAATTTCCAGCTTGTTATCCTTTCTGCTACATCATGTTGACTCTCCTGTCATGTAATCAAGCATGAACACATTTTAATGTGAGTTAAACTCTGTTTGTAATTTATGTTTTATATTTTCCTAGTTTGATCATTGTTTAATAGAAGGAACTTTGAGTATATTTCCTTGTTAAAACAGCATCCTTGTCTAAGCCCCTGTTTACCTTTGAAAAAGGTGGTACTGACCGCATACATTTTCAAAAGCAAGTATCTTTCCTCCCAAGGGGTTGGATCAACACTTCACAAAAAAAAGTTGCCTATTTTTTCCTGTAGCCTCTGGATGTGTATACATATACTCATACACACACATATACACACACACAGAGGCATATATATAAATGAAGCCACGTCTGTTCTAAAATGTGAACGTTTTCATTTTTGCAGCCTCGTAAGTAGGTTTATCAGCCCATCCATGAACATGTTTACAAACCCATGACATTTTGGGCATTCCCCCTTATATTCATCTACATTGCACATGAGGCCGCTTGAGCCTCAGCAGCCTGAAGCATGACATCTGCAGACTTGTAGATTTTATCCTTAGTTTTTTATTAAAATTATACTTCTTCCAAACAATAGTTAATTCTGAGTTCAACTCTTTTTTTCCCCCAAGTCCTGAGCTTCTAGGACCATCTGAACTTCTCATTCATTTCCTATCTCCCTTGACATCAATCCTCATCTCTTGCTTTCCTACCTAAAAAGAATTAAATATTACCTACAGGGTGGCCCCTGACCCTGCCGCTTCTGTGATCAGGTTAATCGCAGTACTTCCTGTAGTTAGCTCGTACTCTTTATCATGCAGTAAACTAGACATTGTGAATATGCTATTCTAATATTTCTCACATAATCCCACGATCTAGGTACCTGCTCTAGAGATGAGGAAACTGTGGTTCACAGAGGTTCAGACCTGTGTCCAAAGCCTCTTGCATTATACTCGGTTTTTCTGAAAGCTGTACTTAAATTTCTCTTTAACCTTTTGTTAATTATGATCAAATATGGATATATGGTGCCTTGTGCGCATAAATGCCTAACTTCAAAATATGTAAAAATTGATTTTTAAAGAAAATCTTTATTCAGTTTTTAGATTTTCTTATAATGCAGTTCTGAAGTGAAAAGACAACTTCTATGTATATCATTAAATTAAAGAAGAATTTTAACATGGGTAATTCAAAAAAGGATTTAGGTATCTATATATGTAAAGTAACAAGAAAGTAGTAATAGTGAAGTTGAAAGTTGAATTTTTAATTTAAATATGGTTTACATGGTGTACCTTATATGGTGTATAGTTTCTCTTGTAGTTTAAGTCTTGAAGGAAACATTATGATATTCCAAACTGAAGGCGAGCACAAGGTCAGATGCCTGAGTGAAGTGACTGCTGACCTTTACCTGGTTAACTTTTAACTGGTAGATAGTGAGTTGAAGCCAGAGCACCTGAGCACATACCGGCCTACAAATTTATTTAATAAATGTATTTATTTCTTCTCACAGTAAAAAGCATAATTCCTTTAAAAGACTTAAAATTGCAGGACTCTTATTTCTGAGGTGTAATTGAGGCTCTTTGTCAAAAGTGACAGGATGGCGTACGTTCTTGAGCTGACACTGTAATTCAGTGTGCATTGTAGTAACAATACTTTAGGTGGACGATGTTAACATGCAGGAGGATTGACACTTAATATGACCCTTTGGTCCCTTTGACATTAACCATGTGGCACTGGGTTTAAGATGGGCACTGGCCATTAAATAATGCCATGTATTATAATGCCATATAATGGAAAAGTAGGTAGTGTAATTGGTAGATGTAATGGTCAGTCTGGGAAATTTTTGTCCCTGAGCAATGGAACTTAAAGATATTATCCACTGTAAAGTTTGTTCTATTTCTCATTTTGGGGGATGAAACAACACTAGCTAGAAGAAGAACAGAATTTCCATCTGCTTGAATCAGAAATTTACTCACTTTAAGCAGAAAATTACTGATCAGGAGTATTTTATTTTAAGGTATCTTTGCATGTCTCAAAGAGATTACCTCAGTAGAGGTAAAGGATTAAGTTGAAATCTATTGCTTTGGCTAAAGGTAGTTTTCCTGAAGGTGTCTGTTTTTCTCTTTCCACCCAGGATGCGCATTTGCCACAAGTGGTAATTATCTTCTCCACTCTGTTTCCACTTGTGTGGAAGAGGGGTCCTCCATCCTCTCCCCCTCACCACTTCAGCAGTTCTCAACCTATTTATATAAATAACTGTGTATACATGGCACTTATTAAATTTGATACCCTTTAATTATAACAAAGCTGATTCAAATAGTAATGCTACATGACAAGGATTGCTTTTACTTGATTATAAGATGGGGAATTTCAAATACGGTGAAGTTTAAGGGTACCAAGAAGATTTTACCACTGCCATTATTGTTTTGATAGTTTCTATTAAAGCAGTATTCCCAGAAGGTACAAAATATATTCCCCAAGTGTATTCCATAGACATTAGCACGTCTAGGTGTTCCTTAGAAAAAATTAAGCAAGCAAATAGTGTGGGAGAAACTGTAATAATTTTCCTAGCTCTGAAGTCTTCTTTGTCTGAAATTAATACTCTAGCTTTCTTTTGATTAGTGTTAGCCTGGTTTATCTATATCTGTCCCTTTGCTTTACCTATCAGAGTCTTTATATTTAAAGTAGATTTCTTGTAGACAACATATAGTTGGGCCCTTTGTTATTATCATTATTCACTCTGACAATCTCTATCTTTTAATTGGTACATTTAGACCATTCATATTTAGAGTGATAATTGATATATTTGAATTAATATCAACCAGGTTTGTAACTGTTTTCCATTTGTTACCAGAGGCTTCTTCCTTCTCTGTTTTTTTTTTCCACCTTATTTTTTTTATTGTAGTAATAAAAGAAAACAAAAATTTCTATCATAACCATTTCTAAGTATATAATACAGTAGTGTTAACTATGTGCACATTGTTTTGCAACAGATCTTGCAAAACAACTTTTCATCTTGTAAAACTGAAACTCATTACCCATCGAACAAGTTTTCAGTTTTTCACTGTTGAATATGATGTTAGCTATAGGTTTTTCACATATGGCCTTTATTATGTTGACATAATTTCCTTCTATTACTAGTTTCTTGAGTGTTTTTTATCATGAAAGGTTATTGAATTTTGTCAAAAGCTTTTCCTGCATCAATTGAGATGATCATGTGAATTCCCTCAGTTTTTATTTGTCCAAAAAGTCTTTATTTCTACTTCCACTTTCTAAGGAAGATTTTGCTGGATATAAAATTCTAGTTTTGTAGTTTCTTTCTTCTCTCAACATTTTCAGTGTTTTACTCTACTGTCTTCTTGCTTGATGGTTTCTGATTAGAAGTCCAATGAAATTCTTAACCTTGTTGCTCCATTGGTAAGGTGTTTTTTTTTCCCCTCTGACTTTAAGATTTTCTCTTTGCCTTTAGTTTTCTACAGTTTTTACGTACTCTGCCTAGGCTTATTATTTTTGGAATTTATCTGACTTAGTGTTCTCTGAGTTTTCTGAATCTATGGTTTGGCGTCTATTGTTAATTTTGGAATGTTCAACATCATTATTACTTTAAATATTTCTTCTGCCCTCTTGTCTTTCTTCCCCTTCTGATATTCTAGTTACTCATGTGTTACATGTTTTGAAATTTTCCTATAGTTCTGGGATGTTCTGTACGTTTCATTCATTTTTCTCATTACATTTCAGTTTGGGAAGTTTATATTGACCTATCTTCAAACTCATTGAGTCTTTCCGGTCATGCTGAGTCTTCTGATGATCCCATCAAATGCATTCTTCATGTCTGTTATGATTTCTAGCATTTCCTTTTAATTCTTTCTTAGAATTTCTCTCTGCTTACATTACACATCTGTTCTTGAATGTTGTCTACTTTTTCCATTAGAGTCCTTAACATATTAATCATAGGTATTTTAAGTTCCCTGTCAGACCATTCCAACATCTGTTTCATATTCCAACATCTTATTATGGTTCCAGTGCTAGCTTTGTCTTTTTGGGCTATGTTTTTCTTTCCTTTGGTCATGTCTTGTAATTTTTTTGTTGAATGTTGGATATGTTGAATTCGTAATAGGAAATCAAATTATTAGGCCTCTAATATGAAGATTTATGTTAATCTGGCTGGGATTTCAGCATTGTTTAGTGTTTGTTGTAGCTATTGGTGCTAGCAGCTTCAAATTTCTCTAGTGTCCTTGTTTTTATCTCCATCTTGGTGTTAAGCTTTCCTTAATACTCTTTCTCAGAGAGACTGTGTGTCTTGAAGCTGTTTCAGGTATACTTCAGTATTATCATACTGGAGCCCTGTTGTAGGGGTGTTAGGTATGGTGGAGGGGGAATGCTCTATAATCGTTCAGTTAAATCTCAGTCTTTGATTCAGCCTGTGTCTCTGTCCCATGACCTTCACACGTTTTTCTGCTTGTAGAGCTACCCCCCCTCACCACCTTAGATGAGACAAGAAGGCTAGAGGAGGACGAAGTCAGAGAGTGCCTTTTTGCCACAGCTCTTTAAAAGGCTCTAGTAAAGTCTTTTACCTTGGAGAGTCAGGCCTTTGTTATTGAGAAGGCTCTGGATATATTTCACAAGGATTACTCTTCTTCCCTTGCCCTCACCAGGAGGGGATCTTTTTTGGTTCTCCACTATGAGAACCTGGTTGGGTTCTTGGAAATAAAGACCGTGAAAGAGTGGGACCCCCCCCACCCCCTCAAGACTGGCCTTCAGGAATTTCTCACTCTCAAGCTAGTCCACAGTCTGCCTCCAGCAAGTCATCAAAAGTACCACTTAAAGTATGCCTACCTGTTCATGGCTCCATTGGTTTCTGCATCAGATAAGCAGATCTTGACAGTGACTGTCTCTCTATTTCTGTTTCTTTATCTCAATCTACGTCTGAATATACTGGGAATTGCAGGTATTCATGGGACGTGTTGTATATTTTTGTTTTCCTGTGGCTCGAAGAATAATGTATGTAGTAAATGCTCAGTAGTTATTTTCTTAGTATTTCAAAGGTATAGAAACAGATGTTTAGAAAAATATATTTGATCACATAGCTTGCCTCCCTTCTCCATTAGCACTCCATCACCTTAGAGGGGATGCATCCGTAATATATAAATACTGGCTCCAGATTGCCTGGCATGTTCTACCACTTATTAGCTCAGTGATCTTGGTTATGTTATTTAACTTCTCTCTATCTTATTCTGCCTGTTTGTATAATGAGGGCAAAAGTATTTCCTTCTTGAGAGGGTTCAGAAGTTAAGTGAGTCTAAATGTATTATAAAAGCATTTAGAATACTGCCAGGTATGTATGTTGTAAGGACTCAATAACTGTTAGCAATTAACAGTAAGAACAATATCATGATTCTTATTCAGTAAAATCTTTATGTCTTTGTGTGACATGGAACATTGTTTATTATTTGGCCACAGCCTTTCTCATTAAACCTCATCAGCCATTATCCCCCCACAATAGTAAACTTCTAATGGCTCCCTAAGTATGTTAAGAAAGAATCTATTCATTCTTTGTCTTTTCCAAGCATGCTGCTTGCTGCCTTGGCCTAGAATATCTTTTTCCTTTATCTCCACTTGGCAAAGCCCTATCCATCCATCCAGTTTCATCTTTAACAATACGTTCCATAAAACAGTGACTGATTCTTCCAGGCAGCCTTCATGCTTCTCTTCCAGGGTTCTTATTGCACGTGAATATCTGTGATAGCTGAATACTAATGTATTACTATTGGTTGCTTTTTTTAGGCAGTGAGAGTAGAGACCCTGTCTCTTCATTACTATTACTAGCTTGGTGCTTGGCACATAGTTATTCAATAAATATTTATTGAATGAATGTAAATGAAATGACTCTGAAGCAGAGATTGGCCCAATTCACATAAAAGTTTTCTGTCAGGGCATAGCACTGATACATCACTACCCTTCCCCACTGACTTGATTCTTCTGTTATCTGTGCTCTCATGAAAGTGACTCCATCACCTTCTGTTACAGTTAGTCATTTTCATGTCTGTCTTCCCCACTAGACTGAGAGCAGCTTGGTCTTACTCATTTTTTTCAGATGCCAAGGGAGGGTCTCGTACAGCAATAACTATTTGCTGGACACATTATTTCAGTGTTGCATGGTGGAAGGAGAGGGTGAGAGAAAGGAACAATAAAAGTTTGAAGGAATAAACGGCAAGGGGGTTATACAAGTAATTAGGAAGGAGAAAAAATGTGATGTTTTAAGTAAGTTCAAGTAAATAAAAAATATGAGAACTTATTTTTTGTTCTGTTGGTTAAAAATGTCAAAGCCCTCAGCATTAAAAAGGGATTGAAGAGTGAATTTAAAGGGTCAAATAATTGGATAACAACATTTTGGGGAGTGAAATTTCTTTCTTTTTTTTTTGTCTCAGTAAAAATTATATGGTAATCCTATGAATATAGAAATTCTGATTACTATTGAAAGATAGAAATGAAAAAACACAAAATTGAATATATTCCTTTATTTTTTTCTGTTTGGTGACATAGTGAAGCATGATCTTCTGGCTATCTGTTTTGCTCTGATAGCCTTGGAATGTAATCTCAGTAGAGTGCATAATATAAATCATTCATTTCAGGGGACTTTGTAGAATTTCATGAACAGCGATAGTGATGATAATAAATATGTGCTCTTCTGACAGGTACAATAAAATACAGATAATCTTTTGGTTTTGGGGTTTTTTTTTTTAACTACTGAGTATCATGTATGGCAGCCAGCAATAATAATATCTTTTATATAAACTCTCATAAGATCTATAATTTTACTTGAAGAGTCAGCTTGATACATGAATTTGATTGGGCTGGAGAGCAACATGAAATATTTTCACTGAGAAGTGATTAGGTTGAATTTACACTGATGATGACTATAAAAGAAGCAAGCTTTTCTTTTCATGGTTTTGCTATAGTTTTGCTGAACTTCATTTGTGATGTTAGAAAGTATTAACACAATCTCACTTACTCAATTTGAAACAAATAGTAAAATAGCTACTGTACTAAAAGACATTTAAGAAATCTTTATTTGGAACTCTGAGGAATTTTTCTTTTCATAATGACATCTCAGATATCCAAATATTTGTGAAATGAATGGATTACTATTATTCTTGTAAGCCGCCCAAATCTAAAACAGTCACTATCCCAGAAAGACTGAATATTTCCTGTTGTATAAAATCTTTCTTAAAGGTAATATGATTTATTTTAAGTGACCCTTGTTTAGGCACTTAGCTTAGTCTCCTTATGCTTTTCTAACTTCATTTGATCATTAATCTAGTAAGTCCAGCAACACCAAAAACTGTCTTTTCTACTCTGTTTCTTGCTTATCCTTCAGTACAAAAGCTATTTGCTGAAAATAATGTCTTCTCTGGGTGTTGTCTGTACTTCCTTTTATTTTCCCTCCATTGCCTATCCAGTACTTCTTATTTCATTATTATGTTTTTAGAAACAAAATAAAAAATATTAATATGATAATATTTGGCATTTACTTTGAAAAAGAAGTGTGAAGAAGGACAGATCTGAATAAAATGATATTTTGTTTAACTCAAGTTTTGCTTCCATGAAATACGAGGTATCTGAATATTGCAATAGTGAAGAGTCAGCTATAATTCTTCTACTTTCTTATTGTTCTAAGATTGGTAACAGCTTAAGCCACACTAACTAGTTCAACATGAGCTTGCCAAATCATGTCAAGATTTCAAAGTGAAAATGGACCTTTTGGAAAGTACATATTTCTGAATAAGGGGAAATATATCCTTAAACTGTCGCCAGTATTTATATGGGTTTTCCAATTTGATCAGAAGTGGTCATAAGTACTTTTTACTGTAACTTCAGTTTCGAGCTTTGGTATTTTCCCTGTTTTCTCTTTTCTTCAAATTCTCTGAACTCAAAGGCAATTTTTGCCTGTGATATTCTAAGACATTCAAGAACAAGAGATAATTTGGTTGATAGCAAAGTATTTGGGATCACAAAGTTCTTAACGTGGGTGTGTTACAAGTGAGTGCTGCTTAAAATACATGAAAAATAGTCATCTACTTCCATGAGCCACCTTTGAGTAAATGGATTTAGGTATAAGAGGTCTAGTTAGGAGGAGAACTTTTTCTTTGCGTGCTAACAATGTGTTGCTGTGCTATGCTTTTAAAAATGTATTTTACTTCATTTAATCCTTTTAAGATATTGCATGAGAGCTACTGCTGCTCCTATTGCACAGTCATCATGACAGTTAACATTTGTTGAGCACTTATTATATGCCATGCGCTGTTGTAAAAGCTTGACATGTACTGTCTCAGTTATAAACCTTATCAGGAGGTATCATCTTATCTCTATAAGGTGCTGAATTTCTGGAGACATTAACAATTTGCCCAAGTAGCCCAGCTATTTTAGGGATCGTTCTTGAGGAGATGATCAAACTCAGGCCTATCTGATTCCTAAGCCTGCAATCTTTCCTCTATGCTGTTGCTTCTCTTTTTATAACGTATCTATGCTTATTTAAAAATTAATACCGCTTTAAATGATTTAGTAATTTAATAGCTTATATTTTCCCCCAAGTCTTCAAAGTGCCATGTTTGTGTTTTTCATGGCATGGCACCATATACCCCAACGTGCACATGTATTCCATTTTTAGAAGTTGAATAGGTCAATATGTTTCTTCCAAAGGCTGCTTTGTATTTATAGCAGTCATGCAAGGAGTGTTCCACCACCCTCCTGTAGACCTCCGCATGGCTTTTAAAGATGCTCTTGTGATTGGGAGTGTCAATTCAGCCCCTCTTGAATCTCACAGATAAACCTGTCGACTCAGGTGTCAATTACACAGCAGACTGTGACGAAGACAATTTGGGAGGTTGATGTCTAATGAGTTCTATGCAGCCTTCGTGGCACATTTTTGCTACCAAGGTCAAGAGGGTCTGAGATGTTGACAGTGATAATTTAGCCCTGAGCTGAACCACTATTAAATTTTCTATCTAGAGGCAGAGAAGTTCAGACTTTCTATTTTCCATCTCCATGTCACCTCTGTACTCGATTTTTTCCTGTTAGTGACCCACATCTTCTTGTGACATTATGCATTTTCTCTTACTGTAAGAAAGAGAAAGAGAGAATCTTATTCTGTGATAATGCCAAAACCCAAGTGTGTATGCTTCTTACTTGCACACTATTCTGCTAGGACTTGGGAAAGATCCAGTCCGGCGATATGCTTGTCATATGTATTTATACATACAAACTTGTTCTGCTGGTAATGTGCCAGCCTCTGACCATTTGCTGTGTGTGTTTGTGTGTGTGTGTATTTTTCCCATTTTTGCCTAGATTAAAGTTTCCTGTAATTGTATATGTACTACCTCTGGTCACTTCACACTCTAGAAATTAAAGTGAATGAGCGTTGCATACTAAACAATGCTGTTTTCAATAGATCTTTCTTTCTTTGTAAGGCACAGATAATTATTATTCACAGAAGGTGGCTCAAGAATCATTAGACTGACAGAAAGTAGAAATTTGGTAACTGGAGTTGTTAAATAACCTTATTTTCTCAAATAGATGTGTTTTGAGTTGGTTGATATCAAATGAACCTTTGTAAGCTACAGGGCCTTCTAACGTTGTTAAAACAAGGAACATTTTCTCCATTAGACTGACTTTCTAAACAATATTCTTATTTTGGATCTTGTAAAGAGAACTTGTAAGTCACCAGCACTTGGACTTAGCAGGTAGTCTGTTGTCTTGATGCTTGGCCAACTTTTCCTCCATCTGTGAGCCAGCTGAAGTATGCCACCTCTTTTATGAGACCTCCCCGAACTCACTCAGGCACAATAGATGCGTTGGTCTCTGTTTTCTCCTTATGTAGGATGCATATGTCTAACGAGAGCCCTTTCGAGTATGATCTTGCAATTGGTAAACGCCCACTTCCAGAGTTATCGTATTATTCAGTCTAAAGAGCAGCAGTCCTTTCATTATCCAGTGCCTGACACGATGCTAGGCATATGGTAGATGCCCTCTGAATACGTGATGAGGGATGGATGGGTGGGTGCATGAATGTGTGGGTGGACCTACTCCATAGAGCTCGTCTTTAAATAACGTAATGATTCCTGGTAGTAAACTTCTGAACCAAGTCAATAAGGCAATACCGCAAACTGTGAAGACAGATTGTCTCTGTTTGAACCCCAGCTCTGCCAAATCAAGCTTCTGTACCTTGGGCAAGGTACTTAACCCCTCTGTCACTCAGTTTCTTATTCTGTAAAATGGAGAATAATAATATCTCAGGTGTAATATGAGGATTTAATGTGACGATACAGAGAAAGCTCTTGGAACAGCGCCTGGCACATAGTAAGCTGCTTTTATAATGTTTCTGTTCTTATCATATAACCTGTAAAGACAAAGGAAAATTGCAACGTGCTAGGACAACAGACACCCAGAAAAATCTGTTTTGGGGAAGCAGAGATGAATGGAAATTTCATTACTCTTGACAAAGATCACATGGTCTTGTGCTGTGAAAGGATGTCTTTGTTCATGCCTTCTTTGTTAGGAGTGGGGCGGGAATAGAAAGCTGAGATCTCACCGATGCTGCTAATGGAGACTCCTGCTTTCATCTGCTGGGACATCTCAGCGTCATAAAGCCATTGTTGGACTCATCTGATTTAGGTGAATACTTGTGAGAGGGAAACAAGAATTAGGGTAACTATAGAATATTTGTTCAAACCAGGAAGGGGGTGCTGTTATTTTTCCACTGGAACAGTGGACATAGAATAGTTTCAGGCAAACCAGAATTACTTCCAAGAATTACTTACAAAACCAGAAGCACAGTATACACTTTCAACATGTATGTGGTCTAATTGGCGTAAGAACCTTTCTAGGACATTCTGCCTTTGATAGGCATCTTTACTTTGAAAGTCCTTTCAGAAGAAGATAAATGGATCATTTATTCCAACTTCATTTAGTTTCATTTGTTGGTACATTAAACTACAGTTGATTTTAGGTCTGCAGCTACTATCCCCAATCTCAGTGTCGGCTGGCTGGATCTGGGGGAAGGCCAATTCCTTTTCTCTGTCATGAATTGGAAGGCAATGGAAGCAAAGGAGTATGACATGAATTAAGAGCTTAACTTGCCTTTAATCGGAATTTTTAACCAATGATGACTTCCCTGAATTGAATTCCATTTTTTAAACAGAGAATTGTAACCAGTAGAGTTCAGTTAACCCAGGTCCTTTGATTGGCAAAGGAGAAAAATGAAACCTTTCCAAATTAGGGGTTTTCTTTGGTGGTTCACCTTCTTGGTATCAGAACCAGATTAGAACTCAGGTTTCTGTGACTGAATCCAGTGCTTTATTCAGCACCCTGGTTCAATCATCAAAGAATTTTGCGTCTAAATAAATTAAATAAGCCTCTATGTCCTTTACTGCTGAAGATTTCTACCAAAAAAAAAGTATAAAATTAGGGAATTATTTACATCTGGCTTTATCCTCTTGTGAGAGCATTTGGATTTGAGAGCCAGTGGCACCCTGCCAGTGACAAATGGAGGCACAGAGATTGCCTTCCCATCATCCGCTACCTTTTATGGTGTCGAGGGATTGCTTGCTCTCCTTTGTGACCCAGCTGCAAAGCAGCTGTTGCTGGGGCTCCTGCTTTTCCACTCTCACAGCGCAGCTTTCCTGACTATCCCCATGGGGTTTAAACTTCTGCAGCACGAGTGTCAGCCCTGAGCTCTGTGAGCCAAGGCCAGCTCTGTGGGGACCAATCAGCATAGCCACTTTCCAGGCTGTTGCTAAGCAGTTTGGGCTGGAGTGATCCAGCAAATTCACATGACAAGCAAGAAGCACCCATTTGCACAAACAGCGCAAGAAAATGGTTGGAGTTGTTGCTAATATAGCTAAGATTCAGGGGCTTTCCAATGGCACTGATTCCCTAAATGGTGATCACGTGGACCACTTTATCCATCTAAAGTTTCCTGTTGGAAACTATTTTCTACGAACTTGTGGTGCCGTCTCATGGACCACAGAAGGCTGATAAAAATTGTGCCTTCTTTTTTTCCCCTTGTATAGAGGAGGTGTTGACAACAGTGCCAGGGGTGACATTCTGGGTATCACTCGGGCCTCATGATGTAATCAGATTTACCCACTGAAACCTACGCCCTCATTAAGGCGACAGGACTTCCCAATGAGAGCATGCGTTTATGAAGTGCGTTTTGAGTGTTTGCTTTTCCAAGATATTTAACGTTTTCATGCATTTATGACCACCTACTATGCATCTGGCCCTTAGCAAATTGTTGACTAAACAATTCCCATAAAGTGGTTTACAATTAGAAGAGATTACAAGTGGTAATTAGAGTACATATGGTAAGTGTCACAACAAAAGCAGGAATCAAGTGCTGTTAGGGCACCCAGGAGGAAAAGACACAGTTTAAAGAATTCTGGACTGGTTTAAATTTGGCCATGACCATAATTGGAAAGTTACCTAAGAACTCTAGAAATGGAATTTTGAGGTTTTCTCTTCTAATTTTCAATTAAACTAAGGGGAGAAAAAAGCCCTACGCATTAATTTTTATGCCCAGTTGTGATTTATGTTTTGACTTTCTGTTTTCTTTTTCAAAACACTCAATATGTCTCATTCCCTTCTGCTGACATGGTCACTTTCCCTCCCCTTCAGAGCCAGACTATTGACTGAGGGTATCCATTTCCTCGCTCCACTCCCCAAATTCCCCCCACTCCTTCTGGCTTTAAGACCTATTGTGCCATAGAAATACACCTTACTGAACTTACCAATGATCTCTGTGTCATTAAATCCACTGGATATTTTCAACAATTGACATAATTGACTACTTCTATCTTCTTGAAATACTCTTTTACCTTACCTCAGGCCTCTTGAGTCAACCTAACAAACCACATCTTTGACAGCTCAGATGTCTCAAAGGTACCTCAGTCTCAAAACTGAGCTCATGATCTTCCCCCCTTAATCTGGTCTTTCTTTTTCTATTATTTACCAGCTTTGTCTCAGTTTCAGAATCAGAAACCTAGAGGTCACCTTTGTGACCTCTATCTCACACCCCATCCCTCTCCTATCCATCATGTAATCCTATCTGTATTACCTAAATATCCCTTCTGTCAGTCCACTAATCTTCATCTCCATTATCAGCCCCATCACTCTCTTTTAAAAGCCTGGATTAATCTGCCTGCATCCCTTCTGTTCCCATTACAACCGTTATCCACACAACCCTCAGAGCGATATTGACAAAGCAGATAAGGACAAATTCCTTCCTGTAATCTATTCGCCAGGCGGGCTCTACCCCTCCGAACTTTTCTCATGGCCCACCTCTACTCCTTCTCTCTGTCTCCCTCACCCTGGGCTCATGCAGTGTTTTTGCTACAGAGATTTTACCTTTGCTGTGTCTCTACTTCAGATACTTTTGTCTACCCTCCAACTAGATCATACAACTAGTTAATCATACACAGCTCTCAGATTGTTAGAGCAAGCAGGAGTTCTTTTGGAAACCTTTCCTGAATACTTCAACTAGTTCTAAGTGAAATGTACAGCCCTTATTTGTGTTGTACTCCTAACAGCTACAGTTTTGGACTCTTCAGGAGGGCAAGGGTTATGTCCTTATTCACCATTTTCATCCTAGCGCTTAACACAGTTCCCAATAAATATTTGTTGGATTAAGGAAATCAACGAATAAATTTAATGAACTGCTAAAAGTTCATTGTTTTAATTACAAACAGATATTTTTCTATTTAATCTGTGAGTCAAAGATAAATTCTGTGTATTATTCTGAAGTCTAAAAATAGCTGATTTTGATATTTAAAAATGATTTACATAATTTTAAAGTAAATTTTAGGATACATTTATCTGCAATTTAATTATACATTTGATCCAAACAAAATTTCTGCTTACTTCACCGCAACTTCCTTAGACATTTTAATAAAATATCTGAATTCTCTTCTCATAAATTGATACTATGGATGGAGAAGAGTTGTAGTAAGATGTTGGCTTTAACTTGACTTTGACTTTAGTACAGCAATGCAATGTAACAGCCTAAGCAATTTGCCCAGATGGAGCTTAAGATGTGGTTGTAGCCTATCAAATTAATTACCTTCCACTGAAATGTTATTACAGTGTGTGTGGATGACCTCTTTAAGCTTGAAGGGAAAATATACAAGTGAACAGATGTAGAAAGGAAGTAAAAACTTGTTATATAACAAGAAATCTGAATAAGTTAAACACCTTCAGTTATAGAATGTTTCAGAAATTAGCTATTTGTATTTATACCTTAAAATCTAACTTTTAACTCCTAATGTCAAAGCTGTGTAGAAAGCAACATAGAATTTAATTTTTATTAATCAAATATTTTAAATATTTATGGAAAGCAAGCTACTTATTTTAAATAGTTATTTAAAATCTTTTTCTTCTCTTTTATTGAAAACATGATTGAAATAGAAGAGTTTTTTGGTTTTGTTTTTGCCCTTTTATTGCTTTCCTCTTGGCATTCTTCCAAGTTTTCTTTTACTTTCTTCTCAGGGAAGGTACTAGATATCTGGTGTTCTTGCCAAGGCTTGGTCTATGACCTCCTTTCTGGCCAGTCTTTCTAAATTAGTCCTCCATACTCTCCTGCCCTAGCATTTCAATCAAACAGAACATACCCAATCCATCAGTCACCTATCTGCGAGATATTCCGAATCTAACCACATCTCACTGTTTCCACTTCTTTCACCCTAGTCTTAGCCATGGAGTATTAATAACCTCCTACGTGGTCTCCCTGTTTTCTGTGCCCCCTACAGTCAGTTTTCCAGCCAAGATCTCCAGTGTTTTTGTAAAAATATGTGAGATCATGTTGTACCTCTATTTAAAATCCTCTGTCGTGTTCCTTCCTAGTCAAAAGAAATTCCAGGGCTTGCCTCAGCAGCATGCACACTAAAATTGAAATGACACAGAGAGGATTAGCATGGCCCCCACGCAAGGATGACACACATTGATGAGATGTTCCATATTTTGTGCAGTTCCCAGAGGCTGTTTGATGCTTTGCTGGTTAACACCAAGGAAATGATATGAGTCAAAGCAACATGTGGCATCCGATGTTGAAACTGTGATTTTTTTTACTACCAAAAAAGAAAAATTAATTCCCAACTCCTTACCGTGCCTACTTTGCTCTACACAGTCTGGTCGCTCCTGTCTCTCACACTCATTTCCTGTGATTCTTTGCGGCATTTACTCCCCTGCCATCATATTGGTTTTCTTGTTAGTCCCTAAAATTCCAAACTTGCCAGATCTTCGCATGGTTCACTCACTCCCTTTACTTAGGTCACTTCTCCAGTGTTACCAGAGGCCTTTCTTGACCACTTTATCAGACATCATCCCACCCCAGTGTGTGTTGCTCTCTTCCCTTAGCCTGTGTTATTTTTTTTTTTTTTTGTACCAACTACTTCAGACAGACAGAGTCACCTGCTCATGTGTGAACTATCATTTCACCACCAGAATGTGAACTGCAAAAGGGCAGGAACTTCGTCTTGATTACCAGGATCTGGAATACAGCCTGTTACATAGCAGGAGCTTAATCCATTTCTGTGGAGTGAAAGTCACATCTCTGAAGCATTCTCTTTCCCTTTTCAGTGGACTAAGTTGTTCTGTGTTCTCAGGACACTTAGTTTGACACTAACACAGCACTATTTTTTAAGTCTAATCTAGAAGTGTCCTTCCCTCCCTGTCAGTCTTGAAATACCAAAGGACCAACCCTCTCATTCACCTTTGAAATCCTGCAGTAAAATGAGCCAGTGATACAGGTAGTGCTAGCCTCCTTTTTAAAATATTCTTTTTGTTTTTTAAATGTAATTAGGACATAAACAGAAACTTACAACCTGCTTGTTTCATTTAGCAACAGATCATGGAAATCTCTTGTAGTTTCAATAATTTCTACAAAATCATTTTAGTAGATACATAATATTTCACTGAAATGACATTTGGTTAACCAGGTCTATGCTGGTAGACACTGAATTTGTATAAACAATACTGCAGTGAAAATAAATAGCTACCTCTCGGTATTTACAGATATTTCCTTAGGACAAATGCCTAGAGATAGAACTGTTTGGCCAAGATATACCTATGACTTAAGAGTTTTGATACATATCAGATTGCTCCCAGGAAGATCTTATTATCTTTTACTATATTTTAGCTATGTGTTAGCTGAGTGCTGGTTTTTATGAACCCTCAGGAATACTGAGTTCTATAATATTGGGGCAACTTCACTGATAGATGATTAATAACATCTCAATGTATTAATTTACATTTTAGGTAAACTGAATATTGAGTAAGTTTAATATGTTTTTACAGGGATATCGAACATTATTTTTTGGTATTTGCAAACTGCTTATTTGTGCCTATTGCTCGTGTAACATTCGAGCCAGAGCCCCAGCTGCATGCGGATGATCCACTTTAACTTCTTTGAGGGAAATTCAGTCTACTGCAGTCTTTCATCCCACTTGGTCCGCCTTTTCATTTCAGCCAGTTTTGTGGCGTCCTCCCCTTCCAAAAGTTCACCTAAATCTGGGAGGCTTAACGGTGTTCAAAAAGCTGGGAAGGAGGCTGCCCTGGGCAGCTTGGTCTGAGCAGATTTCTTCACCTTGAAGTCTGATGGCTCTGCAGTAGGACCCAGGACGGGTTTCAGAGAAGCTTTGCTCAGGTTGGGAGTTGTGGTTCTGGGGTCCAGCCTTGCTCTAGGTGTACCCCAGAGCCATGCCTCCCTGCTGAGGTCTCAACGCCTACTCTGGATGCAGCCCCTGGACACTGAAAGGGCACTCCCTGTCACCACTAGCTGCCCTCAATGTCATTTGACATGCCTTTTCCGTGAGTTTAGGCTTATGACAGTATACTCCAGGTATCTTCTCCAGGCAGCTTCTGCTTTGGGACGTTTAGGAAAAGAGATCAGGAAAAGGCCTGACATTTATAGAAAGTGAAACTTGAGGGACATTTCAGGGAGGAGAAACACAAACTATTATCAGTAAGCTATTTAGCCACATTCATTTTTGTTTATGGTAGCCTTATTCTGTTATATTTTAAAGCTTTCCAGAAGAAATGCTATTCTGTCCCTAAAAAAAAGAATGTCATGGTCAAGTTTTAGGCCCCTGATAATTTGATGGGAAATATTTTAGTAGTATGGAGATAAAGTATTTCATCATGAAAGTTACCACTGCCCCTGTCCCTTCACTTTGCCTCTAAGGTTATCTCTGGCTGATTATATATAATGACTTGGAGGGACTTTAGAACTAAATGGTTTGATGTAAATCATCTTGGTTAGTAAGAATTAGTTCAACTGTTAGATTTTTTTTTAATGATATTTTTCTTGTGATGAGGAAAACCTTTTTTATCCTGAAGACACTTCACATACAAACACTGTGATGTTAAGATAGACCATGAAACAACACTTCTTCTTTTTGTAAGTGGTGGTTTTCACAAATTAATTTTTCAAGGCTATTTGATTGCTTTTCCTTTTGCACTCATTAAACTATAATGCAGCTGTAAACAACACATTTACCAAACTACATATAAGCTTTTGGACCCATTTTATTGGCTGCTTCCCTTTCTTATTTCTTATCTGTGTAGATACACTCTTGAATGTGAAATGAAGATGTGATTTTCATTGGTTGTGAAAAATGACTGACATTCACCATTGTCAGACTTTTCCCCCAAAGTAGACACTATGTATGGGAGTGACTGCTGGATACACAATTGCAGAAGGCGACTCTTTACACTAAACTTACAGCAGCCTCTAAATATGAGTAGGGCCACCTAAGGGAAATCCTCTGGTTTGTTCTTTATATTATTCTAACTGGTTTTCTTACCAATGCTGAAGACACAGGTAGTCCCTTATTAGGATATAAATATTTGGTTGAGAATCAGGCTAGTTCTGAGGAACACTTTTTATAGTTTTATAGACCTTGGTTCATGTGACAGTTTCCAGAAGTAAAGTGTAGACATCACTGCTTTATTCATAGCTCTGTAGTTTACTGAAAACATGTAACCATGTGAACTGAATAACTAAGGAGTAACTATATGCTCTTAAGTTGTATACCAGAAAATAGTGGTAGCCTGTTCAGTTGTTGACTGGTAATTATATTTATAGAACACTTGGATGGCTATAGATGAAAAAGTAAAGTCTTATGGGAGTAATCTAGTTTAGAGGACAAGATTAATACACTAAATTATATTATATATTTATATATATATTTATAATGCAGTGCAACAATGCCAAGTCTTGATGTTTTCAGGTCATTCAATAAAATAGCAGTTCTGAGCTGTGGCATCAAAACACACTGTGTGTAGGGTGGTAGATATAATGAGTGATTTGTTACCAAAAATAAGTACAAAATTTGGTATATGGTTAACTTTTAAAAATAAGACAATTCAAGCTGAAGCCATTAATAGTATAAAATTTTCTCATGTTTAATATTACCAAGTGCTTCCTTGAGTAGGAGCTCCAGGTTTGGGGTGTGTGTGTGTGTAAATATATAAGTATCTGTTTTTATATTTCTTCACTTTGTAGTTGGAAAAAACGTTGATCAACCCTCAGAAGAGAAACTGTTTGCCTTGTATACCCGCTCAGGTGGGCACCTCTTTCTGAACAGGCGCAGTAGCATACAGTTTAATTAGAAAACAAAATAAATGTGCTGAAAACTAATCTTATGCTGTGGAACAGGCTATCTAAACTTTACTGAATATTTATCTTACATGTGTATGTTTTATTGCTGCCAGTCAGAAGAGGACCTGACCAAGCCTAGTCCTGATTGAGGATGCCTTTTTTCATGAGTTTAAATGATATTAATCTTGAATCTGTTTTTAATATTCAGTAGAGTGCTACAAATATTATACGAATATAAGGATAAGTATATTGATAATCTCAAATCCCTAACCCCTAGTTACTCATGCAGCCCTTGCCAGGAATATGTCTCTGCACTGGTTCCATTCAGTTCTCCTCTTTTCTCATCTTTCTAGCTCTTTCCCTTCATCCCATAGTCATTTATGCTGCCTCAGATCCAACCAGTTAATTCTTCATATCAGCACTAATATGCTAACTGCAGACAATGTCTAATCTAGAATTGTTCAAAGTTCTGATGGTAAAATTTCTAAAGTATTTGCCAAGTATTCCTATAGGTCTGTTTGATATTGACTTTCTAATCTTTTGCACTGTCAGTTGCTCTTTGCTTCCGCATACTGGGTTTTTGCTGGTTTAACTGACTCCTGCGTGAATACACCAAATTGTTATATACAAACTGTAAATACTTTCTGAGAATTACAGTTTGCAAATTTGAAATTCTACTTGCCAACCACCTTAGTTTATAATGAAAGCCCTTGGTCTAGTATTGTAGGGTTCAAGTTGTGTGACTCGAGTGTGATAGTAATGACTCTAAAAAAATAATCATATAAGCACAATTAAAAGAAAAGGGAAATTACTGGGAGTTGGAGCCATCACAGAGGGCTTTATAAAAACGTGGGCTTTCAACCAAGCCTTGAAGCATAAAATATATATGAATGAATGAAAAAAAAAAAAAAGAATAACATTACAGACCAGAAGAAATAGTTAAGGAAGAACATAGGAGCTACAGTTAAGGTACATAAGGAAATTGGCCTGACAAGGTACAGGAATTTATCCAAGAAGATTTGAACTAGATTGCGAAATATTTTGAAAATTAGACTGGTTATTAAATAAAATGAGTGGAAACAGGGTGCTATTAAAATATTTTTGAGCAATGGCATAACATGAAAACAGTTCTGTTTAAGTATTATTAAGCTGGTAAAATGAAGTTCAGTGACTCAGGAAATCTGAAATCTATTGTAACATTCAAGATGTGAGCCAGAGGCTTCCCTGGTGGTGCAGTGGTTAAGAATCCGCCTGCCAATGCTGGGGACACGGGTTCAAGCCCTGGTCCAGGAAGATCCCACACGCCGCGGAGCAACTAAGCCCGTGCGCCACAGCTACTGAGCCTGCACTCTAGAGCCTGCGTGCCACAACTACTGAAGCCCGTGCGCCTAGAGCCAGTGCTCCGCAACAAGAGAAGCCACCTTGATGAGAAGCCCCCGCACCGCAACAGAGTAGCCCCTGTTCACCGCAACTAAAGAAAGCCTGCGTGCAGCCACGAAGACCCAAAAATAAAATAAATAAATTTATTTTTTTAAAGAAAGAATATTTTAAAAAAAGATGTGAGCCGGAAGAGCCTTTTATTTGGGGGAGGGGGAAGTATTGCGAATGAGAGACATTTTATAGGAAAATCGTGAAATTTAGTTTCTACCATGACATAAAATTCTGCAAAGGATTTTTGAATTTTGGTAATTAGGAACCAGACAGTGGCATTCAAGGTGGAAAGAATAAAATTTTTTTGAGGAGATAGATGGAAGAAAAATCAAAGAATGTCAGAGCTCTCTATGCCAGGTCCGAAGCTAGTTATTTCCCTTTGACTTATGATTTTAGCAACCCCTCAAAATTGGTATTATGTTCATTTTTCCAAATGAGGAAGAAGAGACTAAGAGTCACACAGCTAAATAAGTAGAGGCAGCAAGATTCAAACACAGGCTAGTCTGGCTCTGGGCCGGTTCTCTCAATGAGAATTGAAGAAATTCATTGTTAGCCCTCAGTGCTCCATGACTGATCCCCTTGCTTATTGGGTTATTTGTTTGCTATGTGCCTCCTGCAACTAGCACTTGCAAGCGAGCAGTCTGTGTTGTTCAGTTATATGGTTATATCCCCAGTACTTGGAACAGCGCAAGGCGTTCGATACAAGTTTTTTAACCTACAAAAACAAGTGTACACGCAAATAAGTCATAGCCCTGGCAGCGGAAACCCAGCCTCTCCACTCACATTTCCCTTATTTGTCACAGCTGACCACAGCCCCTTTTTCTTGGTTTTCTCAACCACCACCTGTGTCCAAACATCCCAACCAATATACAAAATGAGTAACGATGCTTGATGTGAGAAGTTCATATAACCAGAGGCTACTCCGTAACGCTTGCTTGTAGAAAAGGCTGACATAATCTAAAAGACTCCAAGAAAAACCTGCTGAGCCATGATGTTTTTCTTCTCCACTTTCTTAACTGCTACCCCTCTATAACAATAATAGTGAAAAGAGCCTGATTAAACATAGTGTGACCTCCTTACCACCCTTCCTAGGACCCAGTGATGTGTGTGTTTGGTTGGCTTATGCATCTGCTTGAATTAATTTTTTTTTTAATGCATTTTTAAATTTTATTTATTTATTTATTTTTGGCTGTGTTGGGTCTTCGTTTCTGTGCGAGGTCTTTCTCCAGTTACGGTGAGTGGGGGCCACTCTTCATCGCGGTGCGCGGGCCTCTCACCGTCGCGGCCTCTCTTCTTGCTGAGCACGGCCTCCAGACGCGCAGGCTCAGTAGTTGTGGCTCACGGGCCTAGCTGCTCCGCGGCATGTGGGATCTTCCCAGACCAGGGCTCGAACCCGTGTCCCCTGCATTGGCAGGCAGGCTCTCAACCACTTTGCCACCAGGGAAGCCCCTTGAATTAATTTTATATAGTGTCCTGAGAATTTTATTTTCCTCATTATTTGGCACTTGACCAAATAGTGGTCAAAGTAGAAAAATGGGTCTTTGCATGATGGTTTGATACTTCCCCCAAAAAAGAATGTTCTGACCTTTGATGTATTTGTTTTGTATCTAGGAGGTGGTGGGACTCACTGTCTTTAATAACCTGGTTCATTTGAGTAACCTGAGACTACTGGCCTTTGAGTTCTGATTTATTTTTTAAAGCTATATACTGTTGCTTTGCCAGTGGACTACACATAAGAATTTTACTACACTGTTTACTGTGACATTGATAAATGAGCCACTTTCTTCTCTTCTGTCCTTAAAACTTAAGTGGAAGAAAGTTCACAGACCCTTTTATATTTTTGCATATAATATTTGTACAGACTCTTTACCAATGATAGTTTTCATTTTGCATCTTTCTTTTATCATCTTCTGCAAGTTCTTTGTACATTATTTTCCAGCGGTGATTTAAAGGCTAAGCATGTGTTTTGAGGCTGTGTGTATAATAAAACGTATTCTTTGTCATTCAGAACTCTGCATTCTATTGCATACTATATACGTATATGTATATATATATCTACATATAAATAATAGTTAACATTTATTATAAACTCAGAATATGCCTATGTACTGTACTAGCTACTTCATGTGTATCCTTTCAGGTAATTCAGTAATCTTATGAAATAGATTTTATTATCCTCATTAAAAAATAATAGACTTTATTTTTAGAGCAGTTTTAGGTTTACAAAAAATATATTGAGCAAAAGGTACAGAAATGGCATATACTCTCCCACCCTCCTATACAGCTTCTCTGGTTGTATCAACTTGAGCTCATGTTGTACATGTTGCAATTAATAAGCCAATACTGATACATTATTATTAATTAAAGGCCATAGTTTACATAAGGGTTCACTCTTTGTGTTGTATATTCTATGGGTTTTGAAAAATGTATAATGACATGTATCTGCCATTACAGTATCATGCAGAATAGTTTCATTGCCCTAAAAATCCTCTGTTCTCCACCTGCCCTCTTTTTTGTAACAGAGAAAATTATAACTAGGAGATGAAATTATTTTCCAAGGTTCACGTAGCTACATAAGTGTGAGAGCTGCTCGGCCTCCTGGCATTTGTGCTCTTAACTGCATGATCATTTAGTGAATCCTAACTGGGTAAGATTCTTGCTAATTCTTACTAACTTCATCAAAGTGTGATATGTGTAGCAAGTATTTTGCCTGTGCTTTCCTTTGAACTTAAAGTGCTGTGAGAAATATCGCAGGAGATTTTTAATTTTTAATTATTGGAAATTTGACAAGCCTTATGAATTAAAGAGGAGTTATTGACTGGAGTAGCATTAGTAAAAGGAAAGAGGGCAACAGAGTGAATTTTTTAAGTGAACGAATAAAAAGGAGAAGTCATATGGAGAAATGAGTCAAAGTTGCATGAAATTTAGAATATTAGCTTAACTATACACCTCTATCTTTGGAAGAATTGTCTCCTTAAAAGTGATTTTAAAAAATATATGTGAAGGGGAAAGAACAACGTCACCTGAAGTTTATGTGGTAGATAGCGTTTAAATTAGAAGGAACAGACAGATAAGATTGTTTCTCTTGACTCTAGACCCACAGCTTCTGGATACCACCCCGTGCCTTGCTTCTACCCAGTTAGCATAGATCTTCATTTTAACCTTGCAGGACGAGACAGAACTGTTTTAGGAAAGGTCTTCTTTGGGCTGTTCTCCTACCTTGAGTCACCCCTTTTTGTTACTCTAGAGTCAATTTTGGTGCAGAAGCTATAGCACAGCAAAGAATGTCTAGTTTTAGAATCTGCCTGGATTATGATATTATTTCATGAAAAATCAGTTTATTGCATATAAGCCTTTGCCCCTACTTTTTGCTTATTTTTTTTTTCTGAGGATTACGGTAATGTTTACTTAAAACTGTAGCTAGGGAGAATATCTAGCTTTAGATTAAATCCTGATTTAGCAGTATTGTAGTCCTGAATGACAGTAGCAAGGATAAGCAGTAGTTGCTTGAGAGTCAACAAATTGTGACTTAGTTTCTTCCTATATAAAGTGAACGTTAAAAATAAATAAATAAATAGAATAAAGTGAACATTAAGACAAAATCATCTCAAAGCTAACATAGTCATCATTCCTTATAAGGAAGAATGAATAAATGAATGAAGAGAAACAGATCAAAGGGAGAAAATAAAATAGAAAATGAAAATATGTTTCCCACCATTCCTGAAAACTCTCTTATCCTTTTGGTTTCCGTGAAACCATTTTTTCCCTTTTTTCTCTTGCTCTCCTGGTCTCTTCTCTTTGACGTCTTTAATGAACTCACTCTCACTGTCTCGTCTAATCTTGATGTTTCCCAGGATTCTGACCTCAGTCTTCTCTCTCAACATATTCTCTTTGATCATCCTCGTTTAGATAAAAACAAAACACTGTTTTTTGATGATGATTACTAAGTAGACATTAGTCTACTTCATTTGGGCCCAGGAGGTGAAGAATCCCTCATGATCCGCTGCTGAATCATCCATTTTCTCTGTTTTTCAAGGGTCGTAAGAGTGAGGCTGAAAAATTCTTCTTGAAGGCTATTGAGCTGGACCCCACCAAAGGAAACTGTTACATGCATTATGGTGAGTGGTTGATAGTTTTTTTTCCATGTCCCCCACGTTTACAGTGAATGTTGATATGAGATTTAGGTTGTGCTGGCAAAGAACATTTTGAGACGACATTGACTTTGCTGTTGTAGATGTAGCCTCATGCTCTAGTCTTGCCTTCTTGTTCAAAGCAGTCACGTTAACAAGGGCTATGCCTTATGTTTACTTTTAGTAATTTTCATAGGACTTCAGTGGGGCAAGGTATTTTCAAAGTTTTGTTTTTTTTTTTCAAGTTCAGTTTGGAGTTTAAATGAGGTCTCGTCAGAAAATCATCTTGCTCCTTGCCTGGTGCATGGTATATAATCAAAATATTAGCTCACTTTTCATTCTAAATGATAATGTATTGCTCACTGAATGTATCATTTTGAAGTTTTAGAGGCTTACATTTTGGCCTCAGAGTCTTGCTTTCTGGAAGATATGGAGTTACCCCAGCCTGTACTCTAAATGCCTGATATTGGGGTCAAGGATAAAAACTATAAAGGCTGTAAAGGATGTGTCTCTCACTCGGTTTATCTTAATCAGTCTGGAATGAAGTTGCATAACAACTCTGTCACACTCCATGCTGTCATTAGTAGTGAGTCATGTGTTCAGTGAGGCGAAGTATATAGCTGGTTTGGTGTTGGTTAAGATGTGCTGATTTCTACCATATTTGCGTTTGGACTGGCTTTCAAGGAGCCTAAAAGCATTTACTTTTGCTGATCCCTTGGAAAATAAAAACAAATTTTTGACCACTGTTGGCTTTGATGTGTTTGTTTTATCAAGTAGTAAACTTAAAGATGGATGGAAATGAAAAATCTTGGGAAAATAAAGCTAATATGCTTGTATAATATTAAATTTCTTCTTCCATTTCCCAACTAGTAAAAACAGATCAGTGACAGGCTATGAGTGTGGAAAATGGAAATAAAAAAATGGAGGATACACTTAACCAACCACCGGTCCATTTGTTTATATTGTGTGTATATGTTTATAAACCTAGGGTTGTGATACTTTATCTTTCCAGCATAGCATAGCATGTAATTTCACACAACTTATTGCATCACCACTCCTGATTTTGTTTCACAATGCAGTTTTATTGCCATGTTAAAATAGTAGTCAACTAACTTAAGTTTGCTGCAGAATTTAGTTTACTTCTTCAGGTTTTCTTATATGAAGTATTTTAAATTAGGATTTTCTCATGCATATTATTTTGGGTGCCCCTACTGAGCTAAAGTAATTCCCTGATTATTTTCTATGAGTGCTAAAGGACCTCTGGTCATTTTATGAAATAGGATTTTTTTATCCTGTCTTGGTGCTTGCATTTTCTGTACCTCAAACTAATCCTACTTACTGCATCTTCTAAGCTTGTTTCCCATAATTTTATTATATGCTTTAGATTTTTCACATTCAATTCCTTTAAACGTCATCATTGCTTCATCTGAAATGCCACTGAAAAAAGTCACTATTTATTAATTTTAAGAGATAGCCCCCTTATTTATTATTCTGACTTGTCTGTCTTTACCCGCTTCTATCTTTTTATTTATTATCGTTTTTTATATTACAGTATTCTCCTGAAAATAAATTTTTTTCCAGTGGTAGTAATAGGGAGTATTACTCCAATGAGAAATTTTGGGATTTAGTTTTAACAGAAAGTGAAACAAATTCTTTATTGTGTATGTTATTTGGAAAACAGTGATAGATGTTCTGTAAATGCATGTGTAAAACTGATTCTTCTTAGTACTCTTGGGTTATTTTAATTTTTTGGCATATACCTATTATTAGAAGTACACTTATTTTCTAAGGGAGGAATGAGTGCATAATTCAATATATTTTTATGAAATAGTTTCAATATTTTTTCCCCACACTGGAATAGGAAATGGAAAGGACTGAAGATGAGGCATCAAAAAGTAGTAATTAAGGCAAAATAACCTACAAACAGACAGGAAGCCCAAAGCTGAGGGGCTCATATTCCTATCTCACTGTGCTCAGGTTATTTAAAAATGTACATTTAAAGGAATATTAATGATGTTTATTTGGAAAAAGTCTGCTTCAAATGACTAAAATTTAGAACTGAAAAGTTCTTTTAAAATTATCTAATATAACCCCTGTTGTACAAATAAGTAGATTGAAACCAGGAGAGATGAAGTTGATTTGCCCAAGTTAGCTGTAAGTAACTAAATTTTGGGTCCCTTGATAACCATCATTGCTTTTTCTTCTATAATATGTATTCCATTTCTTTCACAACATTGTAGATAGAGAGACAGACAAGTAGGTAGGTGGCTGGGTAGGTAGATAGATATTTTTGATTAGTCAGCCCTTCTGTGCAGTTTTAGAATGTCGAATTCATATAAATCATGACTTAGCTTAAAATTCTTAAGGAAGGATTTTTATTAATTTTAATATGTATAAGATGCAAAGCACTGTTGTATTTTCAGAAAGTGAGTCTGTGCTATGTAGACAATAAATAGGATGATGTCATTTTTAGAAGGTGATGTGGTGGGCAGTAGGGTACTTCTTGAAACCAAATAGTCAGGTTAAGCATCTTTGAGGAGGTGATATATGAAATCTTAGCTTATGCCAACTCTTTGAAGAGCCAGATGAGAGCATTTCAGACAAAAGACAGAAAGTTCAAAGGTCGCAGGCAAGAACAAGCTTGTGTTCACAGCAAAGAAAGAGGCGAATGTGACTGGAGCATATTAAACCTGACGGGAAAGTGGGAGGAGATGAGCTTGGAGAGGAGGCAGGGCTAGAGCCCAGGGGCCTTTGTTACCAAGCTAAGGAGTTCGTATTTTATTTTAAGAGCAATGGAGGGGACCATGTGGCAAGACAGGATGAGAGAAAGGTCAGAGTACAGCGAGGGGAACTCTATTGCTGTCTCACAGGCAAGAAATGGTGGTGGCTTAGGCTGGGGAGTGTTGTGGGAATGCAAATATTTAAATTGAAATTATACACTTACCTTCCTTAGAAAATTCTAAGATAATTAATAGGGAAGACCTATTTTCCATTTTTGTACCATCAATATCTAGCATATTGCCATGTCACAGTAATGTGCAATAAATGTTGAGCTCAGATATATTCTTAATTTTAGAATTTGATGGAGGTTCCAAAACTGACTAAAAGTTTCTTCTGTTAGAATTTGTTTTGCTCTTTGTCCAAGAAGACGCATACTATGATTTTTATATCAGTTCTTCTCCAACTTACTGGTTATGGATATTCTTAGGGTATTTATGCCCATGGATTGAATGAATAATAACACTTCTTCAGCTTAAAACTAAATGTTTAAATGAAATGTTAATGTTAAATAAATGTTTATGTAATGTAAATGAAATGGTAAATGTTGTTTTGAGTCTTTTTTTTTTTTTTAATACTTTTGCAAATGCCAATGAAAATGCCAGAGTTGGTGAGTTTTGTTCTGTTGGAAATTCACTCTGCTGGGTGACTGTGTGCTTTTCATTTGCTTGTTAATGATACAAGTGACTTAGAATATGCCATTCAGTTGGGAATAGACAGGAAATTACAGGAATTTATACTGGCTGCAATGGCAATTAGAAGGCAGTATTTAAAAGTACTCTTAGTTCTTTGTGTTTTGAATCCACTAGTTTTATGTCTTGGGAGAAAGGATTGCATTAGAGATTGCCTTTTTTCCTTCATGTTGGCTTGCAAGAAAGAAAGCGAGGCAGGTTTTTAAAACTGGTTTAATAAGTTGGTTAAATGTAGGACTCTGTGGTACCTATAGTCTCTAGGATTAAGATTCCCCATCTATAAAGTGAAAGGATTGATGTGGGCTTCCGTAATGTTTTCCAACTCATATTTCATGTTGTGTCTAATATATACTTAATTTCTCAGTGGACTGTCATCAAAAATTTTAAGGAATATATAAAAAATAGGTTTCAATGAACATTTTGGTACATGACTCTTTTTGAATTATGGTTTTCTCAGGGTATATGCCCAGTAGTGGGATTGCTGGGTCATATGGTAGTTCTAGTTTTAGTTTTTTAAGGAACCTCCATACTGTTCTCCATAGTGGCTGTATCAATTTACATTCCCACCAACAGTGCAAGAGTGTTCCCTTTTCTCCACACCCTCTCCAGCATTTATTGTTTCTAGATTTTTTGATGATGGCCATTCTGACCAGTGTGAGATGATATCTCATTGTAGTTTTGATTTGCATTTCTCTAATGATTAATGATGTTGAGCATTCTTTCATGTTTGTGGCAAAATGTTCATTGCAGCTCTATTTACAATAGCCAGGACATGGAAGCAACCTAAGTGTCCATCATCGGATGAATGGATAAAGAAGATGTGGCACATATATAGAATGGAATATTACTCAGCCATAAAAAGAAATGAAATTGAGTTATTTGTAGTGAGGTGGATGGAGTTAGAGTCTGTCATACAGAGTGAAGTAAGTCAGAAAGAGAAAAACAAATACAGTATGCTAACACATATATATGGAATCTAAGAGAAAAAAAAATGGTCATGAAGAACCTAGTGGCAAGACAGGAATAAAGACACAGACCTACTAGAGAATGGACTTGAGGATATGGGGAGGGGGAAGGGTAAGATGTGACAAAGTGAGAGAGTGGCATGGACATATATACACTACCAAACATAAAATAGATAGCTAGTGGGAAGCAACCGCATAGCACAGGGAGATCAGCTCTGTGCTTTGTGACCACCTAGAGGGGTAAGATAGGGAGGGTGGGAGGGAGGGAGATGCAAGAGGGAAGAGATATGGGAACATAGGTATATGTATAACTGATTCACTTTGTTATAAAGTAGAAACTAACACGCCATTGTAAGGCAATTATACTCCAATAAAGATGTTAAAAAAATAAATAAATAAATAAAATTTTTAAAAAATAGGTTTCAAACTATGCTATCAGTAATAGTATAATGTTGTATTCATATCTCATCAAGCTTACAGTGTACTCCCATGTCCATAAAAAACAAATCATGTCTAGTCTTTACAGAATTTAATTTATAAATGTCAAAGGTGAACATTTGGTGCCCTGATGTCTCTTGTGGGCCTGTTATCAGGGATTCTCCATGAATTTCCTTTTGGCTCCAGTAGAAAGCTTCTGCCAAAAGAATGAAAGTCTAGGCAAGTCCCTCCTTGTCTCTTTGTCTTCTTTTGTTTTTTAAAGAATTACTGGAGGGCTTCCCTGGTGGCGCAGTGGTTGAGAGTCTGCCTGCCAATGCAGGGGACACGGGTTCGAGCCCTGGTCTGGGAGGATCCCGCATGCCGCAGAGCGGCTGGGCCCGTGAGCCACAATTACTGAGCCTGCGCGTCTGGAGCGTGTGCTCCGCAACAAGAGAGGCCGTGATAATAAGAGGCCCACGCACCGTGATGAAGAGTGGTCCCCACTTGCCGCAACTGGAGAAGGCCCTCGCACAGAAAGGAAGACCCAACACAGCCATAGATAAATAAATAAGTAAATAAATAAATAAACCCAAAGTTTAAAAAAAAAAATTAAAAAAAAAGAAAAGAAAACATGTGTCCACCAAAAAGCTTGAACTCAAATGTTCACTGCAGCTTTAGTAGACCCAAACTGGAAATAGCTCAAATGTCCACCAAACAGGTGAATGGATAAACAAATTTCAAAAAAAAAAAAGAATTACTGGAAAAACCATTTTTTCAGAAAGAATATATTATAAATCTTTTCTTTATATGCATAATAGTAAATTTGATATAGACTGAAACAACTAAAACCAATGCATATTTGTTATAAGGTACCTACTATGCATAAATCTGGGGCAGATGGAAAGTCATTAGATATTAAGCACCAAAGCATAAAAAGTTAAAAGGGAGCAGGTTGTGACAAATGATAATGAGAAGAAGTACTCTTTTATGTAGACATTGGACGGTTCTTCTTTTCCCATCTAACTCTTAACCATATGTTTCTAAGAGCAAAGACTTTAGTGTCTTTTTCTTCATTATTGATCCTTTCTCTGGGTGATGTTCATTTCCAACAATAGTGACAAGTCCTGATCTTCTTCCTCCAGTTCAATATTTAGCAAGCACTATACTAGATGTAAGTGTTACCGAACTCAGGTCCAGCTGCTCGCTGCTTGAAAGCCAATACTCAAGAGGCAAGTATTGGTAGAAAGGAAAAGTTGCTTTAATCAGAAGGCCGGCAATCTGGGGAGAAGGTGGGCTCATGTCCCAAAACTAACTCTGAAGATTCTGCTCAGCCATGCCAGTTTTTAAAGGGAAAAACCTCAGTGAATCATCAAGACAGGAGGTCAAGCTCTGCATCGTTTTCCATTGCTCGCAGGCTGGCTGACTGCTCATGATCTTTCTTCAGATGTTATCTTGCCCATGTGGACTGCCTGCAGGATCGCTAAGGGAGCTGCTGGGGGTGGAAAGGTAGTCATTCTTTAACTACTTAATTGTTCATTCCTACTTCTTTTAATTTAGGGAAAGAATCAACAGGTTAGGCAAGGTATTGTGCGCATTCAGTAGAGCATAAGTCAGGAGTTAGGTTAAATGTTACCTAGTGATCTTGTTTCTATAATTAAGGTTTAAGGGGAACAGAAATAGACAAACAGGAAAGGGGCAAAAGAGCTCTTACAAATCCCCATTTGTCAGACATCATTCCATTTCTATGGGATTAGGGACGAAGGTCCATCTTCTACAACTTCTTCATGCTGACATAGGGCACCATATTCTCGGAGTAGAAGACATGGCTAGTAGAAGTAGTTGACATGGCTCTGTAGCATCTCTTTGCTGACAATTTTAGTTGCCTGCTTACATATATGGGCACAGCAAGCTACAATTATTTTGATGCCCACAAAGATATAGATTATTATGAGCAACAGTGTTAATCCCATTCTCTTGAGGCCAGTTCTTGGAATTGGGCTACCCATAGATTCCGTACTGCTCAAGATGGAGCAGCTTGTGTCATGGCTACAATCTGGTCATCATGCAGTTAGCTTTTTCCCCTCTGGTAGTAATTATAGTATCTGTAAAACAACTCAGGAATGTGCATCAGACACTGAAAGACTCTGTGACGCTATTGTCCTTATCATTAACTACTTGAGCCTGCTCTTTTGTGACTCAGGGAGGCTTGGGAAACTTCAGCTTTTCTACAATCAAGAGGCAGGGGACATGGAGGGACCTTTGTACTTGGGTGGGAATTGGGGTGGGGAGCCACAGGATTCTGCTCAGTTTCATAGGGATACCACAGGGAACAAGACAGGCTCCAATGTAGACTGCAAACTGAAGAGGGAGGCACAAATTATAAAAATAATGATTTAATTACAATTACAATTAGTTTTTAAAAGGAGACACAGTATCAACTAAGGGGCCTTGACCCGGGTGGCTGGGGTGCAGGAGAGCCATGCCTGGTGCATGTAAGCTTTATTTAAATGATGAGTAGGAGTTCTCCAAACAAAAGTGTAGAACTGAGGGGATGCAATAAAGAACATTAAAGCAGAGAAAATGCTTGAGGCAGAAGGCATGGCATGTGTCTGGGGAATAGTTCAAGGACAGAACTAGGACCATAGTTAGATGCTAAGAGAAGATACATAGAATGTACATCCAAAGTGAGGAAATCCAAATTATGAGAGCTGATCATTTTTCATCTTGGGCCCACAGAGAAGTGTGGACTGTTTTAAACTATAATTATCTTTATTATTTTTTAGAGGTATTACTATCAACAAGATTAGAATCCTGAAAACTTCTTACTACGTTTATCAAACAATTTATGATCTAACCCAATGTTTTCAGACCCTGATCTTCTTTGGTCATTATCTAACCCCTGTGAGGTAGGAATGGATCCCAATACATTTGACTAAGATAATAGAAGTTCAGAATTTTCAAGTGACTCTCCAGACCAGAAATTTTCAACATATGTCTGTAGTGGGAGAAGAACTTGAAAATCCAGCTCTTTCAACTTTTTAAGTCTAGAACTTTCTGTTAATGTTGTAGTCTGTTTTTCTCCAGCATGGTTTATATATATTAAATTTCATTTTAAAAAGTAGTTACTGGAGAAAATTGTTAAAATATTGGGTTTGACTTTTCATCAGTGAACACTAAAAGAAGAAGCTTGAAAACTATGTAATGGGTTGAATTGGTGAGAGGCCTATGGTTTTTATTATTTGTAATTAAAATAGAATATGGCAGTGAACTGAGGTTGGTTGTAACATTTCATTTTTAATCACTTCAGAAATTGTAAGAGTAATTTTAAAAATTAAATAATGACCTAATTAGTGGTATTTCCTTGATTAAAAATGAAAATATATTTTTGGCCTTTGCAAAAATTATATTGAGAGGGCTTCCCTGGTGGCGTAGTGGTTGGGAATCTGCCTGCCAATGCAGGGGACACGGGCTCGAGCCCTGGTCTGGGAGGATCCCGCATGCCGCGGAGCAGCTGGGCCCGTGAGCCACAGCTGCTGGGCCTGCGCGTCTGGAGCCTGTGCTCCGCAGCGGGAGGGGCCGCGACGGTGAGAGGCCCGCGCACCGCGATGAAGAGTGGCCCCCGCTTGCCGCAACTAGAGAAAGCCCTCGCACAGAAACGAAGACCCAACACAGCCAAAAATAAATAAATAAATTAAAAAAAAAAAATTATATTGAGATTCCAGTTATATTCAATGCTTAGGATGAAAACATTTTGCTAAAGTATCAGTGCTTTGTGTGCTTTTACTGCTCCAAGGACAGTAGAGGCAGTTTACAGGTGTATAATTAGAATTGGATTTTTCTAAATGTTGTTCCAAACTATTTCATGTCTTGCCTAGGATTTTTTTATTTTTAAATTCCCTCTTATAACAATGTGTTTAGTAATTTAATTTAATCTTCCTACCTGTGTGTATTTTATATGAGATACTTTCCAGAGACTTTTAGAGTTAAAACTTTCCCATGAGTAAAATGGGAAGAAATAGGGAAGGGATTAGCTAAGCTTACAAGCCAAAAATGAAGGGAAAATTAAATGATTAATTTGTTTCAAAAAAGGGATATAGTTAAAGGACAAACAGTAAAGTGATAGGAAATAATTTCCTTAAAATCAAAAGGTAAAAGATCAGGCTACTTAAGACATGAGAAACTCTATAAAACTACGAGGAAAATAGAATGCAAAGACCAAGGGTTATGAACAAACAATTCTCAAAAGAAAAAATATAATAGGTTTTAAAAGATAGGTAAACATACAATTTCATTAGAAATCAAAGAAATTCAAATTCAACTAAAGAATTCAATGAATTCTTTTCAGCTGCTCTAGCACTTACTCACAGTAATTCTTCTCTTGGTAATATATCTTAAGAAAATATAATTTTTTTCTATGTTTATCAACAAAGATAGTAATCAGACCACAGCACTGCTACTTATTAGCAGCAAAAATTAAAAAATCATCTAAATGCCCCAAAAAGGAAAATAATTAAATAAATTATGGTTATCCCCTTTTGAGGAAATATTATAAACCCTAGGTTAAATTTATAAAGAATAATAATAACAGAGGCAACTATCTATGTTATGGTACATGAATAATGATTAAATTATACAAAATAGCTATATCATTAAAAAAGCAAAGTAAAACAAGCAAACAGTGTTAAGAAGGGATATTTTAGTTTTTTGGACTTTTACAGTCAATTTTTTTTGGGGGGGGAACAGGCTTAATGTTTTCTATTTTATGTTTTCTTTAATGGGCATATTAGTTTTGGAAGGACTAAATTCTTTAGCAAAATGGGAAAGTACAAGCATCTTAATCTATTGCTCAGATAGTCTGTAGAAAAGATAGGAAAATTATTATAGTAACCAAATAATTATCCAAAAATTATTTAACAGAACTCAACATGTAAAACTTAAGACAAAAATTAAGTAAGAAAGGAATAAAAAGTAGAGCAAGGCATCTTGTCTGAATTCTCTATTAAATACTGTATTTCCATGATGAATTCATCAAATATAATAACAGTACAAACATTTACTAAGTGCTTTTGTGTCCTGAGAAATTCGCATTTAATCCCCACAAAAGCCAGGTGATGAGGTTACCTGTCTCCATTTTACAATGAGGAAGGTGAGGTCATCAAGCTGTAAGGTAGATTACCTAAGATTTCAATGCCACTTAGTATAGAGGCAGCATTTGAACCAGAACACTCCTGACTGCTGTGTTGCACTGTCATCAACTCTATGTCAGTGTAAGAGATGAACACAGATATTTTACATCCATGGATGCTTTATTGGTGGATGATACAATATGTATTAGATACACTGAAAGTTGGGAATCGCTCACCTTTTATTATCATTTGGGACATTTAGAGGTAGAAGACTATTTCTATTTATCTTGTCAAACATGGACAACTCATTTAAGGTCCAAGCTTCAGTGAATGATGAGGTGGTCTTTGTTCTTCTGTTGTTTTTTACCTTTTTATTCTGAAGCCATAAAAGACTTGAAAATAAGAGGGAGAAGTCTTTATGGAATTCATGCATTTATGATGAATATTCCATTCTTGGTTCTATCTGAATTTTCTTTTGAGGAAGGAGAATAAGTAAGAATTTTGTATACATATAATATTTATTATTTTGAATCTACTACTTATTGGCCTTTTAAATTTCATTTCCAATAACCTTTTATAGAAAGTATAATATAAAATACTACTTAAAATATGAACACTTTGGGGCTTCCCTGGTGGCGCAGTGGTTGAGAATCTGCCTGCCAATGCAGGGGACACGTGTTCGAGCCCTGGTCTGGGAAGATCCCACATGCCGCGGAGCAACTGGGCCCATGAGCCACAACTACTGAGCCTGCGCGTCTGGAGCCTGTGCTCCGCAACAAGAGAGGCCGCGATAGTGAGAGGCCCGCGCACGGCGATGAAGAGTGGCCCCCGCTTACCACAACTAGAGAAAGCCCTCGCACAGAAATGAAGACCCGACACAGCCATAAATAAATAAATTAATTAATTTTTTAAAAAAAGAAAAATATGAACACTTTGTATAAAATTTTAGTTTTCATAGTACAACTAAAACTCTTAATATATTAAGTACATAGTATATCAATCTATAACCCCTATGCAGTGTATACTTGAGCTTTATAAGCATTTTTCATAAAACACATTTAAAATCCAACTCATTGTGGTGATAGCAATCAGGCATCCCGCAGCCTGGCACCATTGTCATACAAATGGCCCCTTGTTAGTAGTACAGCTGTAAGCAAATGTCTTTACCTCTCAGCGCTCCCATTTCCCCGTATGGAAGATGCTCATAATACCATGCTTCTGAGATTCCAAAATGACAGAGGTCTGGCTCACTGTCTTAGTCCATTCAGGCTGCTGTAACAAAATACCACAGACTGAGTGACTTATACACAACAGAAATTTATTTCTCACAGTTCTGGAAGCTGGAATTCTGAGATCAGGGTGCCAGCATGGTCCGGTGAGGGCCCTCTTCTGGGTTGCAGATTTCCCCTTGTATACTTGCACGGTGGAAGAAATGAGGGAGCTCTCTGAGGCCTCTTTTATGAGAACACAAATCTCAGAGCCCTCATGACCTAATCACCATCCAAAGGCCCTACCTACTAATACCCTCACCTTGGGAGTTAAGATTTCAACATTTAGACCATAGCACCTACCAAGTTTTATTATATTTATTATATTTCAAAAAAGAAATGCATACTATTGTTATAAAATATACAAGGATTATAAGATGCTTCACAGTACTAGAATGATTAAATCAATTCAAGTAATATGGCGTGGACTGACTCCAGAGTTTTCAGAATTTACATAAAGGAAAGTGCTTGGTGTCATGCCAGGCACATATGTATCCATTAATGCTAGTACTCTTATTATGGAATCTCAGTGTCAAACAGTTACATTTCTGACCCAGTGCTGGGTGCTTTTATGCACGGTTTGTCACTCCAGTAATCTAACCCTGTTAGATTAAAATAACGTTATCCCTGTTTTACAGATGCAAGATTTAAGGTATCAAGAGTGTAAGTGACATATCGAAGGCCCTTACGCAGAGTAACTTGGAAGAGCAAGGATTTGAACCTTGTCTGATCTCCAACCCATGATATTTTTATGGTTTGCCTGGTGCTTTCAAAGATTCACTCTTAGGAAATATGAGCCTGGTGGGTCTTCAAAGGTGACACAGATCCAGAATGCTGAGATTTTGGAGGACTGCTGGTGGAGAAACCCACGGAGCTCTCATAATCATGTACTTGAAAGCCTCAGGAAGGAAGGGCAGCTTGAGGTCATCAAGGCAGGGAAAGAGCCTGAAAGGGGCAGATGGAGGGAAGGAGCTTAAGTAGAGGGGAGTGAAAAGAAAAGACAGGAGGCAAGGCACCAACCCCCACCCTGGGCAGTTTTATTCATGCTGCCTTGTTTGTTCCTTCTGATAACACAGTGAGGTTATCCTTGTTTAAAAAGTGAGGAACCTGAGGCTCAAAACCAGAGAATCTTGAAAATAACCAGGTGGCCTTTCTCCAGCACTGAACACAATACCTCACACAAAGAAGGTGGTCAGTCAATATTTTGTTCAATAAAAGAATGACTAAGGGAGGATAGACTGGCTTTCAGTTGGTTTTACTCTTTCCTTTTCTTATCTCTGCTTCCATTTTTTGCATGGGAATAGAATCTACCTTGTTTAAATCATTTGTGACTAAATCTTGTTTTGCTAAGAAAAAGATACAGTTAAGTTCTTGTCTGTTTTTTTTTTTTTTTTAATTAATTTATTTATTTATTTATTTATGGCTGTGTTGGGTCTTTGTTTCTGTGCGAGGACTTTCTCCAGTTGCGGCAAACGGGGGCCACTCTTCATCGCGGTGCACGGGCCTCTCACTATCGTGGCCTCTCTTATTGCGGAGCACAGGCTCCAGACGCGCAGGCTCAGTAGTTGTGGCTCACGGACCTAGTTGCTCCGCGGCATGTGGGATCTTCCCAGACCAGGGCTCGAACCCGTGTCCCCTGCATTGGCAGGCAGATTGTCAACCACTGCACCACCAGGGAAGCCCCTAAGTTCTTGTCTTAGTCCACTAGGGCTTCTATAACAAAATACCATAAACTACATGGCTTATGAACAACAGAAATTTATTCCTCACTAGAGGCTGAAAGGCCCAAGATCATGCTCAGGTTGATTTGGTGCTGGTGAGGCCTGCTTCCTCATTTACAGCCATCTTCTCTCTGTGTTCTCCTGTGGTGGAAGGGAAAAGGGAGCTCTCCGAGGTCTCTTTTATGTGGGCACTGATCCCATTCATGAGGGTCCCACCCTCATGAGCTAAGCACCTCTCAAAGGCCCCACTTCCACATACCATCACTTTGGGGGTTAGGATTTCAGCATATGAATGGGAGGAAGGCACAGACATTCAGACCATAGCAACAATTTACATATATTCTTTTGAAGATTTTGTATAGGACTCAAAAAGCTATAAAAGCAAGATGACGAGAAGTGAATTAAGTTTTGGATTAGGGCACAGAAAATGCACTGGATTTTGGACGGCAGATCATGGATTTTGGAATGAGGCACACCCAGCCCTACTGCTGAATATCTCCTTGAGCATGTTCCGCCTTCCGCTAGCCTCTCTGCTGCTCAGTTTCTCAATCTGGAGATGATTGCTACTGCCTCAAGTTGTGAGGGTTCACTTACAATTTCATAAAATAACTAGCATGTAATAAATGCTCAGTAAATTGTAATAATGGCCATTTATTCTTTTAAAATTATAGTGGAAACCATACTAATGTCCTGGAATGAATGAATTGTATAGAAACATTTTTGAATAAGATATATAAACAAGGGACAGAAATTAGGGGAAGAGGAGACAGAATAAAAACCTAGGAATTAAGAAAAAGAATAAATCCTTACCTGTCAACGTGCAGACAGGACCAGAGAGAAAGGGAATAATTGCTTATAAGAAGAAAGAAGATTATAAGTTACAAGTAATTGGGAACAGGGAAAGAAAGGGTGGGGAAGAAAGAGACAGAGACTGTTTTTCCAGTCTTAGCTATTTGATTTAGTGACCGAATGCACTTGGGAGATTCTTGTTTGCATTCTGCCTCTGCTTAATTAAAACAGTTGTTCCCAAAGGTACGTTCGTGTACCCTGCCATTGACTCCTCCGTACCTTCGTGGATGCATCTGTAAGTGAATACCTCCACAAAGACCTTAGAGATGGTGTGGAGCACTGTGAGAAGACTCTGAGCTCTTCTTAGGAAGAGGATGTAAACTCTTTGACCACCTCTCTCCATTCTCATTACCGCCTGCCTTAACTTAGTCTCAGCGGCATGTTCCTTTCTGTAGTGACTTCGGTGTCTGCGTTTGAGTCCTCTGTCTGCCTCATCTCTTTCCTTACAGCTGCTTTGTCTCAGGTTACACAATATCCCAGAACAAAGTGAGGCTGCTTACCTCTGTCTTTGATTAGGTTGTACCCCTCATTTAGTTATGTCTTTCTCTTCATCTTTAGGTGATGAAACTCAGATTGTTTCAAGTCTTAGCATGAACGTCTCATTCTTGACGAAGCACACTTGATCTCTATTGAATCTGTGTATTACTTAAACTTATAATGGGATTGGGTTGCTTCCCCCTCCGTGCCCCTTCCCCCACTCCTCCGCTCTCTCTGAGCTCTTCAACTCCTCCCCAGTCTCCTCTCTTCTCCTCCTTGCTCCCCACTAATTCCCATTCCCCATCTGACAATCTTCATAACTCCATCAGTTTCATAACCCTTCTGGAAAGAGTCAGGGGAGAAATAAATGCAATAAAGCAATGCTAACCTTCCTGACCTCCTTTTCAGGTGAGCACAGAGCCCTGGCCTGCTGTTCTTCTACTCTCCTTTGCACTGGACACCTTTCATGCCACCTGTCCAATTCAGGGCAAATTCTTGGCCTCATCCATGTCCCTGGATCTTACGGACAGATCCAGGGCCTTCTAGCCTCAAAGTGAGCAGTCCAGATTGAGCCACTGGGCATCCTTTTCCTTGTTTCCCCGGCCCACCTGTTTTTTAGCCAGTAACTGTGGCACATTTATCACACTGAGTCTGTCTCAGTAAACCAGAGCTTTTATTAACTCAGGCGGCCAACACACAAAAACATAAAGCAACAAAACTCATAGAAGGGCAGGGGAGAGAGATTGGTTTGAAGAGTGAGAGCATGCCTCACTCAGACATTCAGCAAGCTTCTCTTCCGAGAAGCAAGAGAGAAGATTCTCCTCCATAATTTTACTTCTCCCAGGCATGATGAGCACACATTAACAAGTAGCCTGTCTTCAGCAGACTCTCTTTTCAACAGCTCGTCTAAATCCTGACCATTGGGTTATCACCCACGCTGTCTTACCAGGAATGCATTACTCACCTCCCCTAGTAGAAACAGCCCATGAAGGGCTCACCTCAGCTCCACTTTACCCACTCTTCTTGTTATCGTTAGATGTCACCAAAAGCAGTCTGCCCAAATCCTTCCACTGTGGCTTTTTCCTTGTTCCAGTCATCTGAATCTTTGGAAAAAGCCCTCAGGTATAGATAATTGCTTCTGGATACTAGTAATGTTCTTTTTCCTGATCTGGCTTCTGAATATATGACCATAGTCACTTTGTAAAAATTCACTTACTTGTGCCCTTTATGTATATTTAACTTTGATTATAAGTTGAACAAAGCCAAACAGTCCACCTCCATCCAGCAATGATGCACTTAGCTTGATACCTTGCACACCTCCCTTGTCAAATTTATATCCATTTTATAGTTAAACTAGTTAAACTATCTCCATAATCTCCTCTTTCCTCTGCTAGATGGGAACTATTCCAAGGATAAATGTTGCATTTATCTTCATATCCCCCATATCTTGTTTATACAAGGCTTGGATACTTTAACCTACAGTTTCTTCTTTTCCCAAACCTTTCAAGTGATTCCATAGTACAATAGAATATAATAAATTTTAGCCACCTTAGGTAGTTTGAACTGTTCTGGAATTAAGATATCTCTGAAGGTATAATTGATGTCTGGATCATTTGTTGTATTCCGAGGAAAATTCAAAGCTCTAAAACCATGGCCACGGCCACCATGTTGCTCAAGTCCAAGAGACACATTCATAGAGACATCATTGTGAATGGCACCCTTGAGAACTGTGCAGTGCCCAGCATGTGTGGCCATTCACTGCAGCCCTGCCTAAAAATCACTGTGAGGTGAGAGGCTATGAATAGGCAAGTGCCTGGTGACCTGGGCTAACTAGGTTCTAGCTTGCTCTGGAAGATGAAGCAATATGATTAGTTAATTCAGTCCTGCCATTGAATGTGTATTTATTAAATCCCCACCATGTGCCAGGAAGTAAGAGAGTGAGCCACTGTGATATCTGGGGGAAGAGCATTCCAGGTAGAGGGAATGGCAAGACTGTGGAGCATGGGTCTTTGTTACTCTGGTGTGTTAGATGAACAGCAAGAGGCTAAAATAATTAAGTAACCAAGGGGGAGAGTAGTAGAAGACAAAGGAGATGAGGTCAGAGAACCAATGTAGAGGTTGGGGGGAGAGCCCCGTGCTGGTCATATCAGGCAGTGTAGTCCAGTGTAACGACTTTCACTTTCCCTGAGTCAACTGTAGAATGACGGGATCTGACAGGATCTCTTTGACTGCTGTGCTGAGAATACCCTGTAGAACCAAGGGCAGAAGTGTGGAGACCCATTAGGAAGTTATTGCTGTAATCCCGGGGGAGAAGACGGTTTGAGACAGGGTGGTATCAGTAGAAGTAAGACAATTCTGGATACATTTTGCTAATCTGATGTCCTCTCTAAGGGGAACTATTTTAATGCAAATGCTATGTTCTAGCTGTTATTTTATAAACAAGATTTTCATTTGCCTTTGACCATTTTTAAAGCTATGTATGAATGATTTTTTACTAAAGAGTATTGGATCATTATGACACTTATTACAGATCATTTTATCTCCTTAATTTAGTAGCATTGATCATAAGAGTGAATTTTTCATAGTATTTTAGTAAGAAATGACAGTTCCACTAAGCTAGGGAGTTTTTATGCAGAACTTTTAAGCAGTATTTGAGCCTACGGCTTAAGGCCAGCTTACAATTTTATGGATTTCTACCTTTCAGACAGCTTTTTAAATCCAGGAATTAATGAAAGATTGATCTTCACAGGCTTGTCATATTGATATGTTGGTAAAAATCTACCAAGTAATTTAAATTGTTCAGTTAGAGAATTGTCCAGAGAAGAAATGGTATCCCTTTAATGCTGAAACAGTTGAATCCAAAACTGTTGACTGCTTTTCCCCTTTTCCCATGTTAGCCTGTGAGGAGACTTACACTCTTTGTATCTGGACCTCTAGAGAATGCTTTCTCTTTTTATATCCTCTTCTGTTTTTTCCTATTCAAACGTCTTTTTTCTTTCTTTCTTTCTTTACAGTTTCTCATCTTGTTTTTTTCTCCCTTTGATTGGAGAAATGAAATAAGATGATAATAATTAATTTGGGTAAGACAAATTACAAACCAAAGAAATAATGATAAAGTGTGGTAGCACAATACACCCCAGAGAATAAAATGTATTTTACTTAAATTTTTGTGGTTTCTTTATTTGAAAGTCTACTCAAGTATCAAACACAAAGAATGTGTTTGTCTACTCTATCTGAAAGAAAAGTGATGTCTCAGAGATCTAGTCTGCAAATGAGGGATAAAACTCTTAAATCTCCTTATTTCGAGTTTGAGAGAGTAAACTTATATGTAATGAGTATATCTTATTCATACACATATGTATTTCTAGCTACACATGTATGTGTAACCTGGTCATTATGCCTGTAATATGAGGAAGGGCATGCCACATGCAGTTGATTTCCAGAAAAGTTCAGTCTAACTGGTAGCCAATCCCAAACATGGAGTCCCGAGTATGGTGCAAAACATTTATTTTCTTGTTCCATAAGACAACTGGTTCTCAAACTGTGGGCACTGGCAGCATCCGCTTTAGTTGGAAACTTCTTAAAATTGCAAATCACAGGCTCTGCCCCAGACCCGCTGCATCTGAAATTCTAAGGATGGGACCTAGCTCTCTGTTTTATCAAGTCCTACAGGTGACTGTGATGTGCCCTAAAGCTGGGGAACCACAGAGAAAGGCAACCTTTCAGGTCTTACAGAATCCACCAATGTGGATGGACTCTCCAAAGTGCCTGCCCTTCTCAAGTTTTCTTGCTTTCCTTTTCTAACACCTTTCACGCCTCCCAGTGTCCTAGCTCCATTGTGTCTCAGACTGAGGTACCCTCAATCTCAGAGCCCCAGTAGCAGCTCCTACCCACAGAACTTCAGGATCTGGCTCTGTCTTGGTGGGTGCAACTGTCGGCCTTTATATTCTTCAGTGAAGAGCGCCTCTGGCTCACTTGCTGGTATTGATCACTTCTCCTAAAACTGATTCAGTGCCTTATTGTGTAAAACAGTTCACTTCCCAATAGTGATCAAGACAAGAGGATTGAGATCAACAGCCTGTCACATATGCTGTAAGTGGGGCAGCGGTACTGGGACAATTCTGGTTTATTCCCCCTCGTTCCAGCACAGTTGACAATACCATTCTCTTTCACTCTTTTAAGTACTCTAGTTTAGATGGTAAATCATAGTACAGTGAACTTAAATCATAAGCAGTTCTACCACTATTGGAAAGTGGTCAAAGAAGGATTCACCAAGAAGGAACTGTTTTAGGGCATAAAAATGAAAGATGTCCAAGAGGTAGGCAAGACAGGCCTGGAGCTTGGGGTGGGACAAGGCAGAGAAACCTTAGAGGCTGAGGGTTCAGCACAAATAAGGATGTGAAGCAGCAGCTTACACTAAGGGAAGCGGAAGTAGTTCAGAGTCTGGAGCCAGGGTCTGGTGGGAGCAATAATAGAAGAAGCTGGTGGAAGAGGATCAATTAAGGTCATCTTTTTGTTTGTTTGTTTGTTTGTTTCTTATTCCCCCAACAACGTATCGATTTAGGCTCTTTGGATAATTATTTAGAAGAAACCTAGTATGTCTTCGTTTCCTTATTTATGTTGGTTCTATGTATTTGAAATGCTTATTGCCCTATTTTCCGTCAATTTTGGGCCCTCTTTCAAACAAACGATTACTATATAAGTAGCATAATAATAACGTACTTTCAACTTTGGTTCAGATTTTCAAATTCACTTTAAAAAGAGATACCAAATGATTCGCATTCCATAATGTTTTATGGCTTTATCATAGCAAAACAGTAACCCTGGACTATGGGGATCTATGGCCTGTCGAGAACTGAGTGCAGGGAATTATGCAAATACCTTACTAATATGCTGTGTTATTGTTTTTCTGAATGTTAATATGATGATTGAATCCTCCTGTTAGAAAATGATCGTTTAGGAATTCTTTCCGTCACCATTTGCAATACTAGAAATTATGTGTTCCGTGTAGTTTTGTGATCTTGGAAGCTACTTACAAATTCTGTGTTCTGTGGCAAAGCTTACCTAAACCATAAGGAAATGTTTTTAAATATTTGAAAAATTGTATATTTGATTTTACACAGTTAGTTAATGTTACTCTTTTTTTTGTTGTTGATGAACACAGAGATGTGTTCGGCTTTAATAGACCTTGGAAGGCTTTGCCCTGGACATTGCATATCAACTGTCCTCTTAGGCCATTGAGTATCATTGTCTTCATCACGTAGACTTCTTGTCAGTGTCCGTCTGTGTTTCTGTATGGACAGCATAGATTTCATTCCCTTCCTTCTTTCTTTTTTACCAGAGCTAATATTATCTCCTTTTCCCTCTACCATCTGGAGTAATAAATTTTAAGAAAATAACCTTCATTATTCCATTAATTGTTGCATTTTCCTACTATTAATACAGAATACATTTCAGGATTAATAGCTGTCTAGAAAAGGAAAAAGAACAATTAATAAATTCCTACATTATCCTTTGTTTAAATATCACATAAGTAGTATATTTATTAATACATTTAGTTAGGTAAGTAGGCCTTGAGGACAGGTAGCAATTAATATTATGGTTTTTTAAAATCAATTTATTTATTTTTGGCTACGTTGGGTCTTCGTTGCTGCGCACAGGCTTTTCTCTAGTTGTGGCGAGCGGGGGCTACTCTTTGTTGCAGCGCACGGGCTTCTCATTGCGGTGTCTTGTTGCAGAGCACGGGCTCTAGGCACGTGGCTGTAGTAGTTGTGGCGCACAGGCTCAGTAGTTGTGGCGCACGGGCTTAGTTGCTCCGCGGCGTGTGGGATCTTCCCAGACCAGGGATGGAACCCATTTCCCCTGCATTGGCAGGCAGGTTCTTAACCACCATGCCACCAGGGAAGTGCTAACATTATGTTTTAATTTTTTTTAATCTGTAATAAGTATAGCTAACTGAAATATGGGTTTAGCCTGGTATCCTGTACTAAGATATATGTGAGGAGATATTAATTATTCAGTATGCCACAGATTGTCTAATTTTTGTTTTACTTTTTTAAAACCTCGTATACTTTAAATTGTATCTCATATCAACATGTCTGTAGGGTTAGGGTCTACATGAATTTCATAAGTAATGTGTGTTTCTGTTTATCAACATAACCATTTACAACTCTGTTTTCTTAATAATTTTCTGACCCAACAATTATATTTGTTTTGGGAGCTGAGAAAGGCACCAAATGTTAGGTGACAAACTAAGAAAGTGATGTAAAACTTTTTGTAGAAAGAACTGAAGGATCTCCAACTCCCGGTCTGAAAGTAGGATTAAAATCCTAGGCCTGTCTTTACGCACCACTCTTTACCGATTGAAGTTTAGAAACAGTTAAGTACAAGCAGTGGCTGTGGTTTATTATAAATCCTTAAACCAGAAAACTTCCCCTGTATTTTAAGAACTGGTCCTTTTAGGTCAGAAGACAATTTGTAATATTTAGTAGATAAACAGTAAGCAAGGGACCCACCATTTTTAAAGTTTTTCAGATTCCATGTATGCCTTAGGACTTGCAATCATTTTTGTAACTATTTTTCATGTTGTTAAAGTCCTGAACTTTAAGCAAACAGGAATCTGAAAGCAAAGAGAAATAATAAATAGAAAACAATTCTATAAGCCTATCAATTGCATGGGTGGTTTCTGCATATCTCTGTCCTCCCTTGATTTGGTTTTCATTTGATTATCTGTATCAGACAAGGCTTAACATCATTACTTTTGCTGCTAATAAATCCTTAGCTATGCAAAAGCAGCCTGCCCTCTCTGGTTGCATGCTTACAGCCTTAAAATTGGGCCCCACTTTTATGTTGTTTTCTTTGCCTTTACAGTATGATTCTGGGATAGCATCATATAACAATTCTCGAGATACAGTTTTGAAGAATTGTGTGGCTCTATCTGCAATAATTCTAACCTTGCAAAGCTGACCTGAAAGTAATCTCAGAAATCTGTTATTTGTTAATATTCTTCCGTGTTTATTAGTCAATCTATAAGTTAATGCTAAACCAACCTTTCTATGTTCTTCCAATAATTTTAGTGTTACTTAAATATAAGAAATAAATATATCTTAATACGGGTAGCCCTGTTTGTGAATGTGCATCAGAGACAAAGACTGTTTTAAAGGACCAATAATTAAAATCAATTCAAGTTATATTTGTCATATATCTTTTTTTCCTACAAAGCAACGCTCATCTTAGGATCTCAGAGGTTTATAGCTAATAATTAAATTTTATACTAGTGATGCAACATAATGATTATAGTGACTTATATAGGTGAAACAACTAATGTTTAAACCAGTTGATGGGTGACTTACTGAAATATATCGCACCCGAGCTGTAGATTCAACAGAACTAATATAGGGCCTTAATCCCCAAACTCTTTGACCATCAGAAAGCTAAAATCTCCCCAGTAGTCTTTTTTATATTGCTTTACTTTTTAAAAACATTTTTACATATCTGTAGTATATCTTTAAATTTGTTCATTTTATTCTTACTTCAATAGTCTTTGGAGCATTTTTAAGAAAAAAATTTGTTAGTGTACCAGATTAGGTACATTGCGATGCCCTGCAATTAAGGGGAAGGTATATAAAATATGACTAAATAATGAGCACGTAGATGCACGGTACACATAAATCTTAGCTTCGTATCACCCTTACCACTGTTCTTACGTTTTTCTCTATAGCCGCTTTAGTTGTTTCACAGGATTATTATTTTCCAATTTTCAGCTCACTTGACTTCATGCTTTGCAGGTCAGTTTCTTCTGGAAGAAGCTCGCCTCATAGAAGCAGCTGAGATGGCAAAAAAAGCGGCTGAACTGGATAGCACGGAGTTTGATGTGGTCTTCAATGCTGCCCACATGCTCAGGTTAGTTTTTGCTACTGTGCCTGAGAAGACCAACACTGTAGCTTTATTCTTATTAAATTAATATAATATAATTAAATCAATTATACTAATTCCCCTTATGTGTCACCTTATTCCATATTCTAAAAGTGAATTATGCTGCTTAACCATGTTAAAATCAGTCAGGACTATTTAATTCATTATAGTTTATGTGCATAGTATATAGGGTATATGAACTTTTAGGACTCTCTGAAAATTATTCAGGCCCCTTTTCTCTTTCCTTCAAAAATTATTGGCCATAAAATACAAAAGGAATATTGCAAAATTGAAATTTGTAACTGTCTAATTAAATGTTTCCAAGACAAAACATTATGTCAGTTAGTCAACTGCATCTCAATATTTGTGTTTTTGTATTAATTATATTGAATGGGTCATGTGGATACATTTTATTATGCTTGGTAGTAGAGAGGATTATCAAATACAAATATAATTAAGGCCTATCAAATTCTCAGAATGGCCCTATAATTAGCACTGTTGCTGTGTGTTAAAACAATATATGTTTTTAGACCATTAGTGCCTCTGTTTTCAGAAAGACTATTTTGAAGCCTAATTACAATAATAGCAAAACAAAAGGCAGATGAACAGGTTTTTGTGTGAACATAAAATGAAAGCCAATGCATTAAAGGAGGATGTTTTTAAGAAACTCGAATGATTTATACAGTTGTTTAAAAAGCATTGTTTGTTCTGTTAGCCATACGTATACCCCTTCGCACATGCTGTTACCTGAATTTCACTCTATTAAATCTCCACGTAAATGCATCCTTGGGTGACATTCACACTATGGGCTCTGAACTTGGCTTCTAGGGGCAAGTTTCTAATTATGTAGATTACTCTTACATGGGAAGAAAAATAGCAGAGAATTGGTCCACATTTGGATGGTTTTAAAGCATGGACTTTTTGAGAAAAGTAGAGGAACATTTAAAAAAATTTTTTTTTGAGATCATTGTACATTTGCATGCAGTTAAGAAATAATACAGAGAGATCCCTGTACCATTTATCCAGTTTCCCAAGAGGTGATATCTTGTAGAACTACCATACAGTATCAAAACCAGTATTTTGACATTGATGCAGTCCACTGGTTTTATTGGGTTTCCCCAGTTTTATTTGTACCCCTGTGTGTGTCTGTGTGTTTTTAGTTTTGTGCACTTTTATTACATGTATAGGTTTGTGTATCCATCACTCAGTCAGAAGACAGACTATTTCCATCACCACAAGCATCCTTCGTATTCTCCTTTTATAATCACATACCCTCACCTACCCCTGTCCCCCAGGAACCAATATTTAAAGCAAGTTTTGTAAATTACCTTGGATTTATCATTTGAGATTATTACTGTATCTGTATCTTAGTGGTTTCCTCCTTGGCTTTTAATAAGTTTTAAATAAGAAATTCGAAGTCTGTTTGAGAGGAAAGAGTGTACTGTGAGGTTTCAGTTGAATACCCTCATTCCATATCAATGCTTAGCGTTCCTAAAGCAGGTACCTACAAAGAGAAATCAGGATTCAATAGACTATTGGTATATTTTAAAAATAAACTGTAGCCAGTTCGCAGGAACCTTCAATAGAAGGAAAATTTTTAAAAGATACTTTAATTTGCATGACAAGGTTAGGTGCTATGATGGGAAGAGGACTTTTTTGTTCTTCATGAATAAAACACAGTGCTTTTAGTTACAATAAACCATTTAGAATGTGAATGCACAAGTTTCTAGAAACTAATTTATCTTAATCATAATAGATACTTTCATCAACAAGGCATTTTGCTATATATTAAATCAGTATCTGAAATTCAAGGTCTACCAACGGAAACTCGTTATAAGAACATTACAAAAAACGTCCTTGTTAAATATATAGCTTGTAACTTTTCCTTAGTTACCATAGTGCTAGAGACCAGTGGAAAGTTTTTGTTATACATTGGGGACGTGGAAATCTTTAGGATTTATTTTTCAGAACATTCTCTCTAGTTTTCTACAGTCTGCATTCCTCATTAAGTTGCATTTAGTCAGCGCCATCCTATCTTGATTGCGAGTATGACCACAGCAACCTGGTCATATCCTTATTCAACTTGGTGGCAGTCCGTATGAATGTTTTTACTTATTTTTTTAGCTCTGTCAAATTCAACAATTTCTTGAATGCCTATTGTGCAAGCTGAACACCAGCCTCTTTCCTTACTAATCAAGAACATGTAGGACTTTGTTTGCTAAAAAGAATAAAAAAGGTTATTGGTTCTCCCTTGAACGCAGCCTTATCAAAATGGTTAGCTGTCAAGTTTTGCTTATTCAGCGTTACATCTAACATTTCCCTTGGGGCTTCCAAATTGTTGTAAATTGAGTTTGATATTAATTTTTTTCCTTCAAGAGCTCTGTTCTTTCCTAAGATATTTAGGAGACAGAATTGGCAAGGTTTGGTGATCAGTTCGATGGGAGGGAAAGGGCAGATGTCTCCCTGGCTGTGTCTTGGTTAGCTGGATCAATGGTTGACCTAATATACAAAATCAGTAATTTAGGAACTGTTATGGTTCAAGATATACTTTGAAGCATACTTATTTAACTTCCCTTTCCTTGGGTAATTCCCAACGAATTGACACAAAGAATCTATTAATAAGAAAAAAACTGCTTATCACAAAAGCCAAAAAGAAAAAGGAAAAAAAAAAAACCATTCCTCCAGAAGAGACTAGTTTGGAAGAGCCCATCAAGGGGCAAATCTTTAACTTATTAGGACCTTCAAGAGGCTTGAAATGGGAGAAATATCTAACAGACCCATTTTAATTCTCAGTAATGGATAAAGATCTTTTTCTATAGAATTAGAACATTTCTAATTCCTGTTGTCAAGGTGATTCACAAGAACACTGTGTGGGGTGGAAGTATTAACTCTGTTCACCAAATATATTTGGCCTTCCCACTTCAAGAAACATAATCGGATTGCACTTTCCTGCCTTCTTCCAAGTTGAAGACCTTCCTGGGTCTTATTGGGTCGTTGAATGTGTGTGAACGTGATGTATGTTATTTCTGAGCCCAAATTGTAAGAGTCAGTGCTTTTCCCTTTTTCTGACTTGGAAATTGTGGAAATAGATCCAGAAATAAGCAAAGGGAGACAAACCTCCCTTCTCACCTGCATTGGATAGGATGAATGAATGCAAAATAAATTTTGTCTTAATTCACTGAGATTTAGGATGTGTCTATTATCGCAGTGTAATCTAACCTATCCTAACTGATCAGAATATATCTGTGAAAATAAAATACATAGTTGGAAAGAGGAGCCATATAACATCAGAAGAGATTAAGCAATTAATAGGATCTCTGAGTTTATAACTACAATGGAGGCAATGTAAAATTGATAGATTGAAATTTAAATAGAAATTATAGATATTTCCCAGAACTTAATGAAAAATACTAAAGACATGAAAATGATGACTGAAAGGATAAAAGATTGACAAATAGATTGAGAATAGTACATATACACTAGTAATTTTATTTATATATATATAATTTTAGTATACAACTATGTATATATAGTTATATATACATGTACAGTATATAGGTATTGTTTATGTAATATGTGATACTTTTGTCTCTGTATATATAAATATGTATATATAATTATGCTGTATGTATGTGTATGTAGTTAGATATGGCATATATACATATATAATTTTATTTGTTGTATAAATGTTAATATAAATAGAAAATTTCTGAAGGAGAACATAGCGCAGATGAGCAATTATCAACAAATAGAAAAAATTTCCAAGATAGGATGGAGGTCTTTAATCATCATATTAAAACCAAAATTAATGAAAATAGATCTACTCCTAAACTTGTCTTCTTGCATGGGTCACCATTTTTAGTTGCAAACTAAAGAATCCACTCTTGCCAGTTTAAGCAGAAACAGGATTTATTGTAGAGAATTCTATAGCCCACAGACTCTCCCATAGGCTTGAGAGTGCTCTACATAGGCAGAAATAATTTCCACCACCTAGCTTTCCTTGGGGCTCAGCAGCTTTTAGAATCCAAAGCTTTGCCACCATCACCCACAAGGAACCAAGAAGAGCAAGCACCACATTCATTAGAAGATGAGTCTTCTGAGTGCAGCTGCCTACCCATTATACTTACTTTTGATTTTGATTCTCTTGAGGTTGCATCTGATTGACGGAACCTGAGTCATGTACTGATGCCTTGGCTGGAAGAAAGTTGGAAGATGAGGGAATTTTTGGCTTCTGCCTTGTTTGGGAAGAGAGGATGCACACTGTGGCTAATTACTAAATATATTTCCAGGGAGGGTGATCACAGATGTTGAAGGCCTCACATAATGAACGGTTGACTACACGTGTTGACATTTTTAGTACTTCAAATAAAATGGAAAAAGTACTGGATATTTCCAGATGAGAGCATTAAAAAAAAGCAGATTGGTTATCATCAAAGGAAAATATCAAAGGAATTTAAAATACTAAAACTCAGTAGAGTTATGTCTATAGAGTTATAAGAGGAAAGTATTGAATCAATTATTCTGTTAGAAACACTTTGTATGAATGGATTTATTCAGTGTTCTCCCAGACCTGGAAGCTAGAAAGTGCACAAAGGTATTTGACACCTGAGAGGAAGTCTTGAGGCACTGAAAACAAATTTAACTCATTCACAGCATTCATGGGCTCTGGTGGAAAGTTGTTTTTTTCTTTTATTTTCTTTTTTTAAATCCATTTACAGGATAATGAAGGAAAAAAAGTAGCATTTATTCAAATATCTCCTGTCTACCTAGCACCGTATTTTGCATTGTATATGTCACCCTCTTAATTATAATTTCACATATATGAAATAGACACTAATATTCCCGTTTTACAGATGAAGATGCTGAGGCTCAAAGAGAGTTGGTATTTCCCATACTTGGTAAAGCTGGGATTTAAACTTATCATATTCTTGCCAAGTTTAATACTGTTTTCACTGTGTCACATTGGCTCCCTCATAGCTTTATAACTGGGTGATTACCTAGAAGCTGTGATTCCTGAATTTATTGATGGAAAAAGGATTTATAGAGAGTAACAGGTTTTCAAATGTGTAAATCCTAAATAGTAAGATCCTTCCAGTATTATTAGATTATCCCTTTGTGGTAAATTTTAGAAAGTAGGTATATAGTCATAGGAGAGAGAACTCCAAGTTTGTACTCTCAAAGGAACATTAAGTTTTTAGACATACCATCATGGTATATTGTCTGACGAAGGACACACTGCTGAGATAAGTGTGCAGTTTCTTTTTATCTAGGCCTAAGGGCCCAAGTGCTTCCTAAGGTAGTAAGAAAAGCAAAACTGTACTGTACCAACTGGTTCCCATTGCTTCCCTAATTTCTAGAGAGCAGAGTGAATATATGAGAAAAAAATTATCTTTCAATTTTCATTCTCAAATAATTTCACTGGAAATGACATAAAATAGACGTTAAGGAATAAAGGGAAAAAATCAGATTATTTTCTCAAAGCAGATTGTGAATGTACACCCACACACACACATGTACACATACGTTGGATGTTGGAGATATATATACATATATCCAAGACCTTGTGAGTAATATGCTTTCTTCTTTAACACTTCCCAAATTAGCGAAGACCGTTCAAAAAGTTATTGGGTTTTCTACTTATAAATTGTACATTACTGCCAACTTTTGGTCAAGAGGGGCCTATTTCAACTAGGTTATAGTGGGATGTAAGGTCTTTAAAGCAAAGGGGTGTGGCAGATGAGGTTAAAGGTAGGTACCTTCCTACTCTGTGCCTTTCCAACATGAATGTTCATGTGAATCACTCAGGGATCTTGTTACATCACATGTTCTGATTTAGAGTGTGTGGGTGGTACCTGAGGTTTTACTCTTCTAACAAGTCACAGGTGTTGCTTATGATGTTGGTTCTTGGACCACTCCTGCAAGGAAGTTCTAGTTTGCCTTTCCTCTTGTCATCCCTCTCAACCCCTGCTCCCCAGCCAAGCATGACAACTTGAACATAAGTAGTAATTTACTATATAGGAATATTATAGTGGACATTACGGATACACATTTCCTTCCTTTTAATTTTTCCAGTACATTTCATTATGTAATCTTTCCAGATATAAGCTTAACCTGTCCTTAGCAGCCCTCAAAGATTTGAGGCCATGAAATGATGGGCTCAAATTCTTATGGGACATCAAGAAATATCTAACTTCAAGGAATCATTTTGTAAAACTTACACCGGCAGCATAGTCTTTTCCTCTGTTATTGCTACATTTCCACTATGCCTCTCTATCCTTTATATTTAGTATTGAGACAGATGCCTACAGGTCATGAAGCCATTTTTTGATGTCTTGGTTGAGAAGTTTTCATTTAAGAAGCCTTGATGATCATAAATAATTTATTCTAGGAGTTTCATTACAAGATTTTTTTTCTACTCCATTATTTTTACATATATGTGACTCTGGTTTTGCTATTTTAAGATTTTCCATACATTTTTATGTCCTTGTTTATTTCAGTTCTACTTCTATTACTACTGTACAGTTTATCAACTAGAATTAAAATTTACCTCTGCTTTGAGTAACTTAAAGCTAAGTGTAAGTTTAGCAAGTTGGCAAGAACACAGGAACATCAGCTACCGTTTCACCTTACTTTCACGATACAGGAACAAACAGCTCTCTAGTTTAAAAAAAAATCCTCATAAGTTATCCTTGAAAATGATCACCAAGACTTAAATAAAATATTGTCCTTCGTATGAGTCAAACAGTGGGTATCGTCCATATTAAATAAGTTTAATTCAAAACTGACAATTCACAACCATTAATAATTGTAGTTAAAGAGAGTCTTCTAAATGCTACTTGAGTTTTAATTTTCTACATTTTTTCAAGGAAGTAATTTATAATTTACCACAGAATACATAAAAATGTAGGTAATTACAAATGATTCTTTTAATCAGAATCTCCTCAAACATTTTACGGGGTATATTAAGTTGTTTCATAACGTAATTGATTCCCAAATTTCTTTTATATATCTTTTCTTGTAAGAATATTGGGCCCTAAACCTGTGTTCCAAAAGACACTTTTGTGTCATAAAATAATACCAGAGAGAAGAATTAGCTGTATGAAATATATTTCTATATTTTTTAACAGATGTAAGTTTCATAGTCCCATGTGCAAAAATGGAATTCTGTAGTAATCAAATGATGACATTTGTTTGTGACTTTTGTTACTATTTGTTTTCGCTCTGAACCTACTTTTTCACTGACGGCAGAAAAACTGAATCTAAAGACTTTAAAAATATAATCAGCGCAACCCAGTGATTTCTTCAGAAGTCAAGGAAGACTTGACTTCATAGTCTAGTTTACAAATACCATCTGGCTTCATAGTCTAGTTTACAAATACCATCTGGCTTTTTCTACCTCCTTACCTTTTGTGGCCCTGAGAGGCCACAGATAATATGCAGAGGGAGAGGGCCTTACATATGTGATGGACAGGAGTTAATAAGAAAGGAGCCACTGTATCAGTCTCCAATTGATGTCTATTGTTGGCATGGTGATTTAATCTTTATTCTCTAGATAAGGGACATTATGTTGACTCAGGGTGACATGTTAGATGAGGGTAGTCACCCATCTGGACCCAGTGTAGTTTCCTGGTAAGAGTAATTTTTCTTACCATCTCATTCCTGGCTTTTGTAAAGTATATTGTGGCCAGAACACAAGGTTGTCCACATACGGCCTGGGAGATCTCTTGGCAGGGCCAACTACTTTCCCCTTTACTCACCTTCTGAGTCTTCTACTTGGACACGTGGGAAACTTATGGTCCCCTTCTCTGTCTAATTGTGACCACTGCCCCCCAAAATAGGAGATTTGGGGGGTAAGAAAGTAAGTATCCAAATACTCTTCTTGCTTTTTCTCATTCCCTATTTCCTTGCCTTTCCCCTGAATTCCTACTCTTCCCCTCCTTTATGGGAGAGGGTGAAGTACATGCGGCAAAATACTATAGTGCATTTCACTGTTTGTTCTTAAAACTATCCTCTGCTCAGCTGGGTCTGGTGAAGTTCACTTCTATCAGTTTGGAAGTTAGAATTGGAAGGAAGTAAAACCTGTCATTGCAAATATTCTCCATATTCTCCCCTTTTCTTTTTTTTTTTTTTCTCATTCCTTACTTTAAATCATCGCTTTTAATTAAGCATAATAATCAAAAAGCATGTTTTATTGCTTTCTTAGTATTTGATGTAAGAATTGTTGTGGTCATCTGCCGCAGAACAATGTACCATATGTCATTCTGATACATCCGGCTCTCACAAAGATAGCAGCATGATCCTGTGATTCAGATATTTTATTTTAGAGCCCTTGATTCTGAGCTCAACCACTTACCAGCTGCGTTGCCTTGGGGGACTGTCAGCTTCTCTAAGCCTCATTTTAACCATCTTTGAAATGTGGTTAATAATAGCAATAATAGCAATAGATTCATAATATTGTTGAAACTGGAAAATAGCGTAATCAATCCATGGAATTTTGTAAGTGATACATAGAGAATTTACTATCTCAGAAAAGAAATAGTGAACAAAGAAAAGAAATATGGGTATTCAGGAAAAGTATATTTTATCAGCTTCTTTAAATAGTTTGATCCCAATAGTCTTTGGAACCTGAGTCCTGTAATCAATCTCTAACAATCCAGTGGTTGAGGTTCTAGGGTGTTTACTAGAATCCCCTAAGCAACTGGCAGGATATTGCTAATTTCCTCAGTTTTCAAATGTTGACTAATGATTCAATCATTTTTGCATTAAGATTTATTAAGTACTCCCAGGATGCTTCTTGCAGAGGGGGGAGTATGCAGTACAGCTTACACCATAAAGTAGACATTGGACAGCTCCTCATGAGTTTTCTCTATAGAGAGTAAAACAAGGATATACAGGAAGATTCAGTGGGTAGAACTGACATACTCTTTTCCCTACAGTTTTCCATGTGTTGCCATAAGTGCCTAGTAGTCAGTAAAATCCGTTTAATATTAGAAGAAAAGTCCTAGAGGCAAAATTAATTTTCACAGTTATATGACAAATATAATAAATTCTGTTTGTATTTTCTTATTTCATTAGAATATCATCAATTCTACTTTTAGCTTAAGAAACTATGTCTTCTAAACTAGATATTTCCTTTGGGAATTAAAAAGACTGAAGACAGTGAAGACTTGAAAAACTAATAACCTTTTTAGGGGGAAAAAACCTTTTTTTCAATTGCATTGATTATTATTTTAAAGGCATTTTACCTAGTGAATTCCTGAGTTTCTCTTCTGATCCTTATCTACCTCATGAATCTGAATGTCCATAAAGGTGAATATTAATGGTCACCATACTTTCCATGTTAGACATCTATTGGTTGATCTTGCTTCAAAGTAACTTACTTCTTTGTAGAATTAAGTTACTCTAATTTCGTACTCCATGCCTTTTATTTTCCTCTGGAGAAAACCTTTCCAGGGCATGATCTAATGAATTCTGGTTCAAATTTCCAAATGAATCTGAACCAAAGTGATTCTATAGTTTGGTTTAGGGAACCTTCATTAAATACCCTAGCGAGAGAATTTTTACTGTTTCATACCAGACTGAAGTACTTTTCTTGACATATTGAAATTGAACTTCAACGTTTATGAGAATATAAATTGCAACAGCACTTTGTAACATGTCGTAAGTCCAGTAGAGTCTTAAGTCAAGGACTTTTACTTTCTCTATAACCCCATTAAAAATAGCAGTGTTTCTAATTATTTTTCCTTTAAAAATTAGAAAAATATGTCCTGCTCTCCAGAGAAATGTTATCTTCACTTAGTCCTGTAGTTTATATGGTTGCATGCCATATGTCTTTATAGTTTTTATGTGGCTTGACCAAAGTGCAAATTCAATTTTATAGGTATGGCTAGTTTGCCTTCTCTTTTAAAGAGAGAAGTGGTTTTCTAATTGAGAAAGTTAATTTTTGTTTCTCCTCTTTATTCCTGACCTCTTTGCAATCTTCTTGTCTCAAAAGGTTCTTCACATCACAGTTTCAAGAGAAGACTCCATTTTAACTGCAGGACCGCACGGCTTTAACTACTATTGTTCACACTATAGTTGTGCTATACACATCATCTGAAGTTGAATTTGTCCTTTTTCTATAGCATTTCTTTTCTACACAAATGTGGTCACCAGAGTACAGTATAACCTGCAAGAGCTTCTGGCTTTTATTATCTACCATCTTGGAAGGTTTTCAGAAAGCAGCATGGCATGATCAAAAAGCATAATGTTTTGATGGCTAATTGGCTGGGCTTCTTTGGGACTCAAGAGATTTGATTTCTTCTGTTAACCAATTGGCTGAACCAAGGAGTTTGCTGTGAATTGCAAGAATAGACAGTGCACAAACTTATCTATAAAGTTTAGTCTGCACCTTATTTGTATAAGTCACCTGTGCCACTCATGGTATTTGGTAGTAATTAAGAAAAACTGACTGTAGTTATTTGAAGGCTGTGGGAACTACAGAATTCACTATAGACTGGAAGACATAGCTTGAACTGGCAGCAAATAAAGTAGCCCCAGACTCTTCCTGCAAAGAAACAGGACATCCAATAGCAGTTCTTTACAGGAAGACTCTGACCAGGATATAGCCCCGTTGCCTCTACCACTGTCACTGTGAGCAAATTCTAGCCATCCTCTCATCTTTCTGTCATTTGCTCAGGAATGAAAGTCCTAAGCAAGAACATCCCATTAGCTGAGGCTACTTCATGTACCCACCCTGGTGGCGAGAGAGCAAAGAGAGGGAGAGGCTGGCCTTTTTTTTTTTTTTTTTCTGGGTAAACTACACACAATGGAAAGTTCCCCTCCTGAACTGTAAAGAAAGTAGCTTTCTAGATAGATTTTTTTTTTCCTAAAACCTGAAAATGTTTACTATTTTCATAAAACAAAAGCAACTAAATAGTAATCTTGACAATTTATTTTTAAGAGTTAAGATTTTTCTAGGACATCATATTGAAGCAGGAGAATTCCAACCCTGTGACATACTATCTACATTAGCTTGGAAAAGGAAAATAACATTTCTAATTCCTAATGTGTAAATTTAAAATAATGCCTACTGAGTTGGATTAGGTTGAGATATTATTTACAATGCCTTAAAGATCATGACAAATACATTGTGTGCATTCAATTTTTACTGATCTTTTTCTGCTTAGTCACCTTATTATTTGATTGGCATGATTGTAATTTTTTACAAGTTAATATTATTTTGCTACATAATGATTCTGTTCACCTATCTGAAATTTTAAAATAAATGATATAGTTTTTGTTTTTGTTTTTGTTTTCTTTAACAGGCAGGCTAGCCTCAATGAAGCAGCCGAGAAGTATTATGATCTGGCAGCCAAGCTGAGGCCTAATGTAAGTACCTTCCTAATGAGAAGCATTATTCAAAGGGATGGACTCACAGCGTGTGAGAGTTTTAGACATAGAAGCCTTGTGATACTGGTATTTTTCTCTCTGATCTCTTATTTTGAATACGTGTTAAATGGCTGATTCAACCATAAAATATGCCTGTCTCAAGCTTCTTTCTTTTTCCAGAGGTACAAATTGCTATTTACTACCCTGTGTGAAGCACCATACATTTTTATCATTTGAACACAGGTTTTAGCATTATTAGATATTTTGCATTTGGATGACTTTTAAAATGAGTTCTTTGAAAGTATTTTTGCTGTGGTGTTACATACCTTTGGACTTCCTAACAACTCATTGATTCTTACGTGTTGTCAAACCTCAAGCTGTGTGCCTCTTCCCTATTCCACAGTCCTCATTTCTAGTAACTATGCTTTTCAGCTTTATCAAGTATTTTTTATTAGAATTTTTCCCTGGGTAGTCACACTTCCATAAATTAAATCATTGCTATTGAAATAGAGTAACCATTTACGAGAGAATAAGAACTGGTTTTGTATCGGTCTTCTCAGCACTTCTTTATTCACAGTACATCATTGAATTCCAGGGCATTGCTTTTATTCTCATCCACACTGCTCTGCATCACTCTGCAACAGTAAAACCTCTACCCTGCTCTCTAGATCTACGCCGTCTATTGAGAAATGTAATTTTCAAACAGTAATGAAAGTGCACGTGTGATGGGACTACAAATAATGGAATCAGTCCCATTTCTTTACAGTAACTCATCTATTGGACAAATGTCTATAGAGTACCTGCTTTGTGATAGGATACAGAGATTTCATACCCTAAAAGACCACACAATGTAGCAGACAAGACTGAACATAATCAACTAATTGAAATACAGTGTGGAACAAGGGGAGGGTTAATGCTTCCTGAAAGCAACCCACACAGGAAGTAGCTTTTTGATCAAGAGACTCAACCACATGTAACCTTAGCCCTTGAATCTAAATGTCCCAGTTTCATTAATTATGAGGTACTTTAAGAATCGGTAAGCTGTTTGCAACAGAAGAAAATAATTTAATAGTTGTAAGAATGATAAGCACTAAAATTTATTAAACACTTGCTATGTGTCAAGCATCATGCTAAGTACCTCAAGTGAATTCTTGAGAAATGAATTCAGAGAAATGAATAACTCACCCAGTATCACAGCTAATAAGTGGAATCACATTGTAACCCAGGCTGCTGTGTGTATAAGAGAAAGCTTGATGGAAAAAATGCAGTTGTATCCTAGAGAGAAAATGCAAGCCAGAAGTCTAGAAAAACAAAATAATAATGGTCCTCTCATTTATTCATTAAATATTTACTGAGCATCTATTAAGTGCCGGACACTATTCCAGGCACTGGATACACGGCAGTGAACAAAATTGACAAGAGTCTCTGCCCCTTAGGAGCATATAGTCTAGTGGTGAGGAGACAGAGCAGAAGCAGATAAATAAAATATATAGTATGTCTGACAGCAATAAGTGCTTTGGAGAAAAATGGAGCAGGAAAAGGAAATTAGGAGGTGCAGGGGGAGGTATGCAGGAGGCACAGCTTTGTAAATGCCCGAGTTGGGCATCTTGTGTAGCATTTCTAAGAAAAGGGTTGGACTTGAGACTTTAAACTTATAAGTTCACTGAAGACAGGAATCAGGATTTTTTGTCTGACTGACTGACTTCCTTCCTTTTCCTCCTTTCCTTTCCTTTCCTTACCTTTCCTTTCCTTTCCTTACCTTTCCTTTCCTTTCCTTACCTTTCCTTTCCTTTCCTTTCCTTACCTTTCCTTTCCTTTCCTTCCTTTCCTTCCTTTCCTTTCCTTCCTTCCCTTCTTTGATTAATAGAATTGATTGATAGACTCAATAATAGAATGATTAATAGAATGATATAATGCTCTTATTATATATACTAAATGATGGTAAGTTCAACCTTTATTCATCGAGTAGCAGTCCCTTGAGTGTCACTTTTATTTTTGTTAAGTGGTTGATCAGATGGCCGTCTTCAGCACATTGTAATGGATTAGGGAGAAAAGGGCTATCTGAACTCTCTGACCTGACCTCAAAAATGAAAAAGAAAATGAGGCACCACAAGATTTAAACCTGACTTATAAGATTATTTATTTTAAAGACTGGCCAAATCATAAAATCAATATTTAATCTCCAACTCGAAGCCACTTTTTCTGAAACCCCAAAAAGTTTCTTCATAAACATGCCGCAGATTGCTTTTGAAAAATGCATTTATTCACATGATATTTCTCTTATCTGGTAACAATAAATTAAGTATTTTATAGACTTGGATAAGATATGAAGTCTGTATTTAACAATAAGTAAATGATGTTACAGTTGATGATCAACAGATGTGATCTTTCCCTAATCTGTTTTATGAATTGTGTTTGGTTTTCTGTACATAATTTGGCAAGTAAGATGCCACCAAGACAAGACTGATAAAATATAAACCTTAACAATAACACAGGTTTCTATTCTGAAATGAAGAGACCTATTTAAACAATAGCCCCATGTCATGAATTATTAGCAGTTAGCATGTGATCTAAATTAAAACATCCATCTGACATTTATCTTGCTCATAGCTGTTTATTCCCTTTGTCATAAAAACATTCTTTGTTATTCCTGTACTTAATAAATTTCAGTTACCTGTTTATATGAGAACATGGGAAACAGACCTCAACTCTTATTCCCTGTTTAAGTAGTTTCACTATCTTTTCTATTTTTCTTGTCTACATGGTAACCTAATCTTATTCTTATTTTTCATAAAGCATTTTCTTCTGTTGTTTAGTTTCAACTACAACAGTCTGTAGCTGTATGTCGGGGTCCTCTGTGGATTTTTCAGCAGTGCTCATGTCAGATCATGACTATGCGAAGTAAAATTTTTTATTGCAACCCTGTGTACTACCCACTTACTGTAGTAAGAAGATTGCTGATTATCTGTGAGATGAATTCCTCTCTTAGTAAAATACCTATTCCATTTCTTCAGTATGTCCCATGATGAATTGCTTTATATTTTTTTCTTCTACGGAAGTCTTATTTTTCCATACAACTTACTTGAAAATTA